>NC_023749.2:51576117-52233642 GCF_000499845.2 Phaseolus vulgaris
CGCCACGTACCAGTGTCGCCAAGAGGAAGCGTCGCCAAGGCAAGGCGTCGCCTAGGTGAAGGCGTCACCCAACCAGGGCGTCGCCAAGATCAAATATTACTAAGGCAAGGCAATCACAGTGTGGTTCCCCGATACCCATGGATAGGAAAGACCATGGAGGGAGCGACGCCGTGGGAAGGCCTCAGGTCCCGATGACCCGGGGGAGTGATAAAGAGAAGAGAAAGGTGGCTTCAAGGCCATAGTAACAACACCAGTGTAGGGTAGCCTGACTCGTGAAGTACCCCTGCCGCCCCAGAGACGCCTTTGGGACAGATACGACTCAAGAGGAAGGTCACGCCCAGGGTAGCCGGGTGCAGGGTGCGAGAGGAAGGCAGATACGCTCTCAAAGTGAGTGACTAGATGATTGGGGGCATGAGTTGGCACCCAAAAAGTCACCCCTTGCGTAGTAGCACTCCCAAGCAGGAGGACTCACACGTAGAAACGTCCCCGGATGGGGCCATGGCGCTGTGAGTCCCTCCACGAGTACGACAGCCAGGTCAGAATAGAAACACCCTTTAGCCAGGTACCAGGTAATTAAAGTCATTTAATACAGTTTCTGTTTCGAGCGTTTAAGGTACTATAAAGGCTCCCAAGCGTTTCAACGTCTTAAATGCGCTACGTTTTCTAATTAGACACGCTGATTGAGTGCGTTACGTTTGTGATTAAAAGCGCTTTAAGGCGCTTTAAATGCTTGGGTAGTTTAAATAGCGCTGAGAATGTTGGGAACGGGGTTGGGACTTTTGGCAAATTTTCCAGAAACTCTTTAGTTGCTTGCTCGAGCCTTGAGGTTACGCACAAGGGACTAGGGAAAGATCTTTGCCAAAAGGAGAAAATATACACTAGACACAGTTCCTTTTTTACCACCTTCAGAGTGCCATACGCGGTGCTCCGATACGGAGGTGCATAGTTTTTGGTGTTTCTTGCTGGCTGACTTGAGCGTCGGAGTGCAAACGGCCGCTAGGGCGCCCCTTTGTCTTTTTTTTGCAGGAATCCACAGGTACCCAAGGGAAAGGAGTCCCTAGCTGACGGTTGAGGTCGCGCACGAAGACGTCCCAGGTCAACCGGACGGAACAAAATCATTACAAAGGTGTTTGCTGGAAGATTGAAGAAGGTGTTGCCTGCGATTATTGATGAAAGCCAATCAGCGTTCCTTAAGGGTAGAGGGATCTTGGATAGTGTTCTGATGGCTAATGAAGTGGTGGAAGACCTCAGAAAGAAGGGGAGAAGCGGTATTTGCCTAAAAGTGGACTTTGAGAAGGCCTACGACTCGGTTAGATGGGATTTCCTTTATGATATGTTACACAAATTGGGGTTCCACAATGTTTGGATTTCGTGGATCAGAGGGTGTCTGGAATCTGCTACTGTGTTAGTCTTAGTGAATGGGAGTCCTACGGAGGAGTTTAAACCTTCTAGAGGGTTGCGACAGGGTGACCCCCTGGCACCCTTCTTGTTTATAGTGGTAGCTGAAGGACTTGCAGGGTTAGTAAGACAAGCGTTGAAGGTTAATTTGCTTACGGGCCTTAAGATAGGAAGGAATGAGGTGGAGATGTGTATGTTACAGTTTGCGGACGACACTCTCTTTCTGTGTGATGACACCTTTGGAAATGTGCTAACCTTGAAGGCCATTTTGAGGGGCTTTGAGCTAGCCTCAGGTCTGAAGATCAACTTCCATAAGTCAAGGTTAGCAGGCATTAATGTACAAAGCAGTAAGATAGGGTGTTTCACTAAGACGTTGAATTGCATTCAGATGGAAGTACCGTTCAAATATTTGGGTCTGGAGGTGGGAGGGAACCCAAGAAAGAAGCAATTCTGGAAACCAGTTATAAGCAAGTTGAAAGCAAAACTCAGTGTTTGGAAGGGGAGATTTTTATCCATGGCAAGGAGGATATGCCTAATCAATTCTGTTTTAACCGCAATTCCTTTGTATTACCTCTCTCTTTTCAGAGTACTGGCTTCGGTGTGTAAAAGGATTATTAGTATTCAAACAAGATTTTTATGGGGCTGGGGGAAACTAACCAAGCCAATTGCTTGGGTTAGCTGGAATGATGTTTGCAGACCAAAAGAGGAGAGAGGGTTGGGGTGTAGAGATATACGCTTGTTTAATCAAGCTCTACTAGCCAAGTGGAGATGGAGGTTTCTTTCGGAGGAGAACGGAAGATGGAAGATGCTGTTGGATTCTAAATACAACATGGGGGATGGAAACAGTCAAACACCTGTCAAATATCAATCTTGGTGGTGGAGAGACCTCGCTAAAGTATGCAAGGTTGGCGGAGGAAGAGGGTGGTTTCAGGAAGAGCTAGGTTGGGATGTAGGTTGTGGTGACAAAGCAAAGTTCTGGGAGGATGTATGGATTGGTAGTGTCGATCTTAAGTCCTTGTTCCCGCGCTTATACTCTTTATCTTTAAACCAAGGTAAAGCAGTGGGGGAGATGGGTGTATGGGATGATACGGAGTGGAGGTGGGACTTGAGGTGGAGGCGTGACAGATTTGTATGGGAATCATCTCTGGAGAGGGACCTTATTCTACTTCTATCAAGGGTCATTATGAGAAAGAATGTCCAGGATATCCAGGTTTGGGGGAAGGAGATACCGGGGCTGTTTTCGGTGAGCTCGGCGTATGAGTGTCTATCTAAGCATGGTAGAGGGAACAATGTCGAAGTGTTTAAGCTTCTGTGGGAGGTGAAGGCCTTTCCAAATGTATTGGTAACTGCCTGGAGGGTGTTTAAGGGGAGAATCCCCACTAGAGTGAGTTTGAGCCGGAGAGGAATGATATTGAACTCAACAGTGTGTCCCTTGTGTCTGCTACAGGAAGAGACCTGTCAACATCTCTTCATGGATTGTAAATATGCTCAACAGGTATGGTCTCAATGCCTTCAGTGGGTAGGCATTTCTTTTGTGGAGCATCATGATCTTAAGCGGCATTTCCTAAGTTTCCACTTGTTTCAAGTTAGTAACAAGCAGAATAAGATCTGGAAAGGGGTCTGGGTTAATGTTATTAGAAGTATATGGGACCAAAGGAATCTGATTACCTTTCATCAAGGGGTGGTAGATGCAGAGGAGATATTCCAGAGGGCCCAACTTAAGTCTTGGATGTGGCTGAAGCATAAAGCCCATTCGTTTTCTTATTCTTTTACAGATTGGATTTTCAACCCAATTATCTGCATTAAAAGCTGCTAATGTTTCCTGGTTTTGGGTCTCCTGAAGAAGCTGGTTTTTCTGGTTGGTATCATGTGAAGGTTATGGTTCGGTTGGAACCTGTGATGGTGATGGAGTGAATCCCTTGGGGTTGCTGCTGTTACCTGCATTGGGGTTGGTCGTGTAAAGGTGGACTGGTTGGCTGGTTGGACTGCTATATTTCGTATGTGTAGGGGGGTCGGTGAAGGAATGAAGGTTTCAATTGGAGAGGGTGTGATTAGAAGGGTGCCGTGGGGAGCAGCTTGGAAAACTGGTGAAGAGTGTTAGGATTTTTTAGGTGCTGTTGTGCTGTTCTTTGGAGTGCAGTTTGGTGTTGGGTGCTGTTATTTTATTGGTTCTGTCATTTGGTTCTTTTATAAGTGATGGTTTGGGTTTGACATTCCCTTTTGTAGACTTAGGGTTTTGGTTATACTTTCTTTTGTGGAAGTGTAACTTTGTGGCTGTGGTACACGGGTTGGGATACCCCTTAAGTATCCCCTTAATTTTATTATTGCTGATAAAAAAAAAATGAAGGTTGAGCTTGAAGAACGTCAAGGTTTGGATCTACACAAGAGTAACAACATCACAATCGAAGGTTGTTCGATTTGGACACAGTGGAAGAATTAAGGAGCAAGGCAATAATACAAAAAACAACTCAGAAAATGAGATTGGAGGCAAAATACTTGAGCAGGGTATGTCCAACAGAATTCAGAGAGATAGATCTGGTATTAAGGAAAGCAGGAGAATCAAATATGCATAGCAAGTTAGCACCAAAATGGATCAAACCTTATCAAATTCGAGAGGTGATCGGAAGAGGAGCATATCGATTGAAAATGTTAAATGGTGGACTCATACCAAGAACTTGGAACATGACTAATCTACGTTTTTATTACAGTTAATTAAACATTTGTGAAATATCTGTTGGTTTGTTTAAGTTGAATTTGATACAGTTTAATTTGTTTAAAAATTCATGTTTCTTGGAAATAAGATCGTTTATTCAGTATATTACAACATGGTGTGTACAAGTTTGTAATTCACAGGAGATCAGCCTCGGTCCTTTGAAAAACAAAAAAACCATGTAAGGGTCTTAATACAAAAACCATGTGTGGGTTCTTATCCTGCACGGTATGTAGCACAATTGTCGCTTCCTTGTGAATGAAGAACCAAGCATGAATGCCATAAGACAAAAAATAGTTGAGAGTCGAGAAATAAAAGAAAACCGGGAATGATCTCGGTCTAAAGCAAGGTACGAGGACTGCATAAAGCATATCATTATTCATAAATTATCTGTGTAAGTCATTCCAATTCGAATTTGCTTAAACATAAAGCATATCTTAGTGTATGAAAATTATAGTATTTGTTCAGAAGATGAGCAGGATCATAAACATGTTTGTTAAATAAGAGAGGTGGGATCATGGAAGAGACTAGTGGAATATATATACGTAGAGGCAATTCATTAAGCAGTTGCTAAAACAAAATATAAATATAGTAGCTCATAGTTAAAGTGTTTCTAAGAGTTTTTCAAGTTAAGACAGTAAAGAACTGAAAGTCATTGATCAACACTTTTGAAGGGATCAAACGTGGACGTATCCAGATGAGGGTAAAGAACGTGAAATTGCTCAAGTGCTCCATTGAAACCTTCGACAAAGCACCGACCACTCTCATCTTTGACAGTTTCCAAGGCAGTATTCAGGGTCGATATCTTGCCTTGGAGCATGTTCTCTGTAGACTCCCAAGCCCAATTTGCGGCTTCACGTTCATCGATGGTCCTTTGAAGTTTGGCAAGGGCATCGTCCCTATCTTGAGCCATTTCAGAAAGCTTGGCTTCAAGCTGAGCGACCTTCAGATTGGCGTCTTCAAGCTCTTTCTTGGATTTTTGAATTTCCTCGACTTCGTGTTTCAACTGATTCTGAACCATTCGATCAAAGGTAGAGAGGATTTCGGGCCACGAGGACTTCTGGCTTTGGAGAACAAGGGCATTGTCTCCTCTTTGACATGACCACGTGGAAGATGAGCCCTGATGGTTGGAAGCTTGCTCCTGGTGCAAGTCAGTATAGTAAGCAGAAGGGCGATTGGGAACAAGACGTTTTGTTTCGAAGGGCACGATGGCTGTCTTTTCGGAGTCGACGGCAGTAGGAGCGGTATTGGTTTTTTCCTTGATTTGATGTTCTCTTAATACCGGCAGGAGGTGCTTTTCTGATCGCATGGTAACAGAAACCTTCTCACTACGTGTAGTGACAATAATCTTACTGCCTTGGCCTCCGAAAAGTAGGGGCTTCTGCACATCTTTCCATTTCGATCGTCTTTCGTTCCCAACGTCATCCAAAATGAGAAGAAATTTCTTCCCTGTTAATTCTTCTTTCAGTCTTCTCTGAACCACTTCCTGCTCTATACTATGATCAGTTGAACCAGTAACTATGTCAAGAATTGCTCTTGATACATTGAGAACATCAAATTCAAGTCGAACACTCACCCAAACTTTAATATCAAAGTCAATCCTTGGGTCATTGAATACATGTTGGGCAAGTACAGTCTTACCCAAACCACCCATGCCCATAATAGAAAGTATAGATAGGTTTTTGTGAGTGTTAGATGTGAGCCATTTAAACACAAATTCTATGTCTTTATCTCTGCCATACATAACACCTTCATTTGGCAAAGATGTATATGTTAATTTACTACTTCATCCTGATCCAACACCAATACCACTAACCTTTTTCAAACCTAGAAAATCGCTTTGGGTTACAAGTTCTTCTAGGTCTTCAATGACTTGTTCCATCCTGGATTCAATTTCATTTTCAAAGAAAGTGACAAAAGAAGATTTGACAGAATTCCACACCTTGTTGGTAACAGTCTGAGACTCAGCTTCCACTTGGCTTTTGGAGAGTTCATACTCTATTTCCTTTAAGAGATCTTCTGCATCACACACAACATCTTTGGCCCTGAGAAGCCAATCTCTTACACGTGGATCTGTGAACTGCTTTTGCTTTGCATGAAAACCCACAACATCAATGGCTAGGAGCTTCGTCTTCAAGTCGCTGAGTTGCTTCTTTTTGTGTTTTCTTGCACGAAATATGTCGACAAAACGGGAAGCCAAAGTGTCAATAATCTTCTCGAGGAAAACAGAAACAAGAGCATCGGTAACAGTTTCTTTCATGGTAAGAAGAGGAAAGGGAGTGGATGAATGAAACTGAGTAATTTGGAGTGAAGCCTATGCCTTTGAATCGGTGAAGTGATATGTAAATAACAGTAACAACCTATTCTTTTTAAAGATGCCTTTGAAAGCTACTGGCTAACTAATTAATGAATAAACCCCAATCATCTAACATTGCATTGCATGTATAAACTTGGAAATAACATTGTAAAGGACAAAAAGATGATGTTGCAGTAAAATATAATTTAACTGCAACTTTAAACAAAATATTGTTTTTTGGCACCTTCACCAGAATTTTCACAATTAGTCTAAAATCAAAAAACTTTTTCCGGATAATTTAATCTTATTAGCATCTTTCAACAACAATTTATTTGAGTATTTTTTAATTGGTCATTGTTTGGACTTCCTTGTTAAATTTAATAATTTTATGCCATAAATATTAGTATTTCCTTCATATTCTTCTTTCAAGTAATCTTTAATTTGTTTGGACGATTTGAGGTTCTTGATTTTGGTAAAAAAATATTTTTTCAAGAACTTCAATTAAAGTTTTGTAATTTATTGAATACTTATTTTGAAAAGAAAAATATTATTAAATACTCAAATTAAAATCATTTCTGTCATGGTAAGAATAGTAAAGGGAGTGGATGAATGAAAGTGAGTAATTTGGAGTCACTAGTAAAAAAGGTAGATTAATGACGGTTAAAATCAACATTTAAAGACGGTTCCAGAACCGTCGTTATTATCGGCGTCGTTAAAAGGTTTAGTTTTTCACGACGGTTCTGGAACCGTTGTTAAAACCCCTACTTATAACGACGGTTCTCCCACAACCGTCGTTAAAGGTGACTTTTTTTTATTTTTTTTTAAAACGCACGGGGTCGCTGGAACGGTCAAGGTCGCGGTTGCAGGAGGTGCGGTCGGCGCGCGATCGCGATGCGGGGTCGCGGTCGCGGGCGGTGCGGTGTGGGGTCCCGGGCGGCGCGCAGTCGCGGGTTCGCGCGGGTGGTGCGGGGTCGCGGGCGGCGCGCGGTCACGGGTTCGCGCGGGCGGTGCGGTGCGGTGCGGGGTCGCGGGTTCGCGCGGGCTGTGCGGTCGTGGTGCGGGGGTCGCGGTGCGGTGCGGGATCGCGGGTTCGCGCGGGCTGTGCGGTCGTGGTGCGGGGGTCGCGGTGCGGTGCGGGGTCGCGGGTGGCGCGATCGCGGGTGGCGCGGTCGCCATGCGGGGGTCGCGGTGCGCAGTCGCGGCAGGGGTGCCGTCGCGGTCGACGCGGGGTCACGGGTCGTGCAGGCGGTGCGAGGTTTAGGGTCGCGGTGCGGTCGAGCGTTAGGGTTGCGGTCGCAGGTGGCAGTCGCAGTTGTGAGAAAGAAGGCAAGTTTTCTGAATGAAAATGGGAGAGTGTGAAAAGTGTTTAAAAAATTTGAGTGTGAAAAAGAAGCTTTTAACGACGGTTCTGGATGAACCGTCATAAAAAAAACCAAGCTTTTAACGACGGTTCTGGTTGAACCGTCGTTGTATCTCACCCATGCCACTTTTAACGACGGTTCTGGGTTGAACCGTCGTTAAAAGTCCAAAAAAAATTCGAAAAAATTACAGGATTGCCACCGCCTAGTTTTTAACGATGGTTGTCTTCAAACCGTCTTTGAAAGGTGTCGTTATTGAAGAATTTTGTACTAGTGAGTGAAGCTTAGGTCTTTGATTGGGGGCAGTGCAATGGAAATAATAGTAATAAGCTAATTTTTGAATGATGGGCTTAAGTTACAAAATAATAGTAATAACAGTACAAAATGAATCACATGCATCCTTCTCCTCTTCGATTGAATGGGGTCTATGGAAGAACAAGATAATAAAAAGAGACTGATTCAAAATTACAGAGTATACTGAGATAATAATAAAAAAGAAATGCTAAGAAAAGATACAATAGGGAAAATAGTTGTATTTCCTTCGAAGTTATATTTTAATCCATGGAAGTTTCACCCTTAATAACCCCATAACAAGGTAAATCTAGCAACATATTTGGTATATTTTTAGAAAATACAACAACATTGTTTAAGTTGTGTAACTAACCCCAAAGTAGTGAAAATAAGGAGTGTGTTATTATTGATTTCACCATTATTGCCTTGATGGATGTTATTATGTACAGTATATTACTCAAGTTATTGTGCCATGTGGGAGTCATAGATTTCAGAATCCTTTTCTGTCACATCACTTGTTATGAAGCTTGTTGTTTCCTAGAAAAAGATGAGAATTGCACTGGTTATTGCTTATCACACGCTTCCGTAGAGACGTTTCTTAACATTCAGATTCGTTTTTGTTTGTGTGCTGCATACTGTAAAACTCTACACACCTTCAACATCTACCATAGGAGCTCACAGAGATGAAATTGAGTGCCATATGTTGGTTTTTATGCTGGTTTTATATTGGATTTTACAATAATAATTTTCTTTCTCATAGAAATTCATAGAAGATTCCAACTCAAAAATAGACACTAACAAAACCATACTTTTACTTTATTGACACATAAATTGAAGAATAGAAGTATGATGATTTGATCCATACAAATACATTGTTGAAATTAATTTTCTTAGAAGCAATTAATTGTCATATGTATCTATTTTGATTGGGTGCAGTGCAGTGGAAATAATAGTAATAAGCTAATTTTTTAATGATGGGCTTGAGTTAAGGTTGGTGACCATTTTTGCTGCCATGGTAAGAATAGGAAAGGGAGTTGATGAATGGAACTGACTAATTTGAAGTGAAGCTTATGCCTTTGAATCTGTGCAATGATATGTAAATAACAGTAACACCTATTTTTTGTAATGATGCCTTTGAAGACTAGTGAGCCAATTATTTTTTTTAATGATGACTTTGAAGGCTAGTGAGCCAATAGTTGATCAATTTCGGTGGCTAACTAATCAATAAATAAACTCAAGGTGTGGTGTTGTGGGGATTAAAAGGAGGTTGTCAAGGAATATTCGTGTATGGAAACAAGAGACTTGGAGTTTATGGAAATTTTCGAGGAGGGTAAGAAGGATGGGGCTTTATGATTATAGTAAACTTAAACATTAGAGGTTTAGGGAGAGGCACAAAGGCACGGTATATGAGACATATTATAGGAAGGGAGGGAGCAGATTTTGTCTGTGTGCAAGAAACTAAGTCTAAAGAACTCTCAGATGCAAGATGTTTTTCTCTATGGGGTGATAATAAGGTGAGGTCGATGCATAACAAAGGAGACGAAGGAAGTGGAAGCTTGTTGTCTATGTGGAATAAAGAAGCCTTTGAATACGAAAATCATTTGATGGGAACAAGCTTTATTATCATCTTTGGCCATTACATAAAATCATCCTCTAAGTGTGTGGTGGTAAACATCTACTCTCCAAGCACGCTAAATGGTAAAAAGAGTTTGTGGGAGGACCTTACTAAAGTAAAAATGGCTCGCCATGAACCAGCTTGGTGCTTTTGTGGGGATTTCAACGCGATAAGAAGCAGAAGTGAAAGGAAAGGTGTTAGAGGTAGGGGAGAGCAGACAAGTGAGTTAATTGGCTTTAATAGTTTCATTGACTCCACCTTTCTACTAGATTTATCTCTAGTAGGTAAGAAGTTTACGTGGTTTAAACCTGATGGAACAGCAAAAAGTAGAATTGATAGAGTGTTTGTAAACGAAGAGTGGTTGCAGCTTTGGCCCATGAGTAAACAATATATATTAAGAAGGGAAGTGCCAGACCACTGTGCTATGGTGGTTAAGTCTGTAGAGAAAGACTGGGGTCCCAAACCCTTCAGAACCATTAATGCTTGGTTCCTGGAGAGAGGTTTCAGCAGGATGGTGCAAGACAAATGGCGGTCCTACTCGGTGCAGGGGTATGGCTTGACAAAGATTAAAGAAAAGCTTAAACTCCTCAAATCAGATCTGAAGTCCTGGAACAAGGATGTTTTTGGCAACCTTGACACTACCAAGAGAAGGATATTTCAGGATCTGAAGGCTCTAGATTGTCAAGATTGCTTGGGGGGTTTAGTGGAAAACGATAGATTGAAAAGATTGGAGTTGGTTAGTCACCTGAAAGAGAATGATAAGAAAATTGAATCTCTTAGTTTCCAAAAGGCGAGAGCTAACTGGTTCAAGAATGGTGATTCCTGTATTAGGTTTTTTCATTCCTCCTTGGGGTAGAGAAGGCTCAAAAACGAAGTGAAGGGCGTCCAGGTGGGGGACCATTGGTGTGAGGAACCAAGCATTGTCCGTTCAGAAGCAAATAAGCTTTTCGAAGCTAGATTCAAAAGCAACGAAAGATTTATAGGTAAGACTGGATGAAGTTGAATTCAAGTCGTTATCTCCGACTGATAACGAGGGTCTCCTAGCATCTTTCTCTGAGAAAGAGATTAGGGATGAATGTGGCAATGTGAAGGTACAAAAAGTTCGGGCCCAGATGGTTATAACTTCAACTTCATCAAAAAGAATTGGGAGTTGCTAAAAGAAGATTTTGTGGCAGCGCTGTCCCTGTTTAATGAGACGGGATGTATCCCAAAGGGCTATAACGCCTCTTTCATTGCCTTGGTTCCTAAAGTTAGGGACCCGTCACTAGAAGAAAAACACGAATTACATACAGATTGTTACATACGGATCAAAATCCGTATGTAAAATCAACATTACATACGGATTTTTACATACGGATTAAATTCCGCATGTAAACAAGTATTACATACGGATTTTTTCGTATGTAATTACATACGGATTTTTCCGTATGTAATTTTTGGCGCCATGGAGCGGGAATTAAACAGTTAGAATGTAAACAGGTTATTAAAAGCAACATTTTGTCAAATAGTTAGAAGACCAACATTTTTCAGGTTTCATTACTTTGTATGAGCATCTCTATGGCCACTTTTAAATTGTTCTATTAGAAAAAGCAAAAGAAAAACAAGAGATCAATTAGCTATATTTGGACTGTGTGCATCACTATGGTTTCATTAAATTCTAAATCATACCAATAGTACATTCTATTTAGAAGCAATTAAATTTTTCTCAAGAAAAGATATTGTCTGAAATAAGATAATTGAGAATTTTCAGGATTTTGAGGTTAGTCGGAAACAAAAACAATAAGACAGTATAAAACTTGAGAATTTTCAGGATTGCTTCACTTTTGAAGATCTAACATCTTTAAATGAAGAAGTTGTTGTGGCAGGTTTCCCCTTCATCTTGAAGCAATTCCTTACAGAATGACTTTGAACACATGCAAAAGCATCTATGATGTTGAACCAATTTTCCCATTGTCCCATAAAGGAGAACATCAATGTTTCCAAATTATGAGAATGATGTTGAGTAGCTGCCATAGAAGTCAGCATCAATACTCCTTGAGAAGGGGCAAAAGTCCAAGGGGAGGCAAACATGTGAAAGAATTACAGTTATTCAGCACCAAGCACACTACTTTTGATGATGAATTATCAAATGACCAGCTTGGAAATCCACAATAGTTCTTGATTGACAACAACTGTTTTGAAGGTGGCAGATTATCAAATACAGTTGCATTCCTTTCTTTGGCTAGATTATCAGCGTTTTGGTGCAAATCCCAGTCTGACTTGAGATCCAAATATTTATAACTAGTATAAGTTGTTCTAGCATTGTTACATGTTTTAAAATTTTGAAATACAAGAGTATTTATTAAAAGGCAGAAGAAGAAATCTTAAAACATGCATAAGGAATGCAATGATTCAGCTTATGATTTATTACATAAGCTCCTATAAGGAGACCAATGCAGAATAAAAATGGTGTAACAATGATGAGAGCTAACACAAAATACCAGCACTACCAAAACAGATCAGTAGTTTCCCTGCATAAATGTTGACATTCAACATGTTCATTCTACGCACCATCATGTCAATCGGTTTCCTATAATTTCAATTGTTTGCTACAATCTACATATTCAAATTATTCAAGTCGGGAAAAGTAAAACATTATGCATTCTTGAGAGTTTTTCTTTCGACAAAGAATGAAAGAATATATTAAAAACAGAACACTAACTCTTGTACAAAAGATGCTTCAGAGAGGTAGTTTATCTGTAATAGAGAATAAATTGTCGCAAAAAAAAAAACACATTTGACATAATAATGATTGGATATTCCAAAATTGGTGTCCAAAACAATCCATGTATAGTATAAGCATATGATAATTGTTCCATAGGTAGATTGCACTCCAGCATCTTTGAATATGCTTTCCTAAGCATTAGAGTTGGTTCCGTTAGTCTGGAAATCTTTAACCATTATTGAGAGTTGATACATACAAACTATAAAAAGTTGAACCTGAATTTCTTTCCCCATTGTTAATCACTACAAGAAAATCATACTGACATCTCAAGTAACAACAATTATATATCATTACACGAAAAAGTATTATTGAAAAAACACAAATATGGGAGGATCTAGACCAAAATCCATATGTTAAAAAAAATGGTACATAGGTACACTATACCTATTCATAAAAAATTCTAAAACAGACTAGAAGGAGACCTATTTTACCAATGAAATTATTTTCTATGAATAAATCCAAAATTAACCAACTTATCAGCACACACATTTCCTTCACGAAAAATATGAGTAAAAGTAAACCTGATTTTGTCACTGTAACTAAGACAAGTATTTCATCAATTACAAAGCATCCACGATACATTATTCCTAGTAGTAAATGCAACACAAACCAAGACAGAATCACATTCAAGCCATACACTAGTAAGCTTCATCCTTTAAGCTTCCTCCATAGCATATATAACTCCATAAAACTCAGCAACCAAAGCAGTCTAAATGTCAAGAAACGCATAGAACCCACTAATAAACTACCACATGCTCCCACGGAAAATACCTCCACAATTAGCAAGACCAGGATATCCCCGAGCAGCCCCGTCAGTGTTAATTTTAACCCAGCCTGGTGAAGGGAACTTCCATATAACAAGAATAGAACGAAGAATTTTACCAGTACGGTTATTAATACCAAAAAATTTAATGACATTGAAATCCAACATATCATTCTTCATTGAAGCTTTAGAGGAATTTCCCACAAGACAAGTTAAATATTTAATTACCAAAAATAAGCCTAGAAACATCAATTTTATCCTGAAATCTAGGATAATTCTTCATACGTCATATCATACAAAGAGAAAAAGTTATCACAACAAGCTTAAGTATTTAACTCATCACTCTTAATAAAATAAAGAAGATCATCCTTATTAGAGAATTGAGGAGTAAGAAAAATCTATCAAAGCCAACTCCAAATACGCAAAGCATTAGAACATTCAAAAAATAAATGTTGAATAGATTCTCCTTGCTTTCCACAAAGCAGATACATAGAACATATATGCAAACCTTTATACTGAATATGGTGATATGTAGGAAGTCACCCATGAAAAACTTTCCAGAGTACTAGAGTTTTGGAAGGCGGAATAGATGAAGACAAAATGAATTTACCCCAACCACAGAGAACTCTTAGTTCCAAGAAAAAAGTTTTTGCCGATTTAAGAGTGAAACGACCAGATCTGGAATGTTAGCACCATCAGATAACGCTGCAATATTTGCTAAAGAAGTAGTACAACACCATCTATCATTCTAAAAATTAACACTACACCAGTCCTGTTTTGTTGAGATATGTCCATAGAAGCTTTAACCATTACACCAGTCAAGTTTTGTTGTCATGTTATAATTATAATTCTATTTATAAGTATGATTATCAATATTAATATAATTAATAAAATAAAAATTAATAACATTTTTCATATATTTAATATCATTATTATTATTAATATTATAAATATTGTTTAATATTATTAATATTATTAATATCATTAAATATTACTAAATATTAGTAATATTATTAATATTATTAATATTATTAATATTATTAATATTATTATTTATTAATATTATTAATATTATTAATATTATTAATATTATTAATATTATTAAATATTATTAATATTATTAATATTATTAATATTATTAATATTATTAAATATTATTAATATTATTTTTATTAATATTATTAATATTATTAATATTATTAAATATTATTAATATTATTAATATTATTAATATTATTAAATTAATATTATTAATATTATTAATATTATTAATATTATTAATATTATTAATATTATTAAATATTATTAATATTATTAATATTATTAATATTATTAATATTATTAATATTATTAAATATTATTAATATTATTAATATTATTAATATTATTAATATTATTAAATATTATTAATATTATTAATATTATTAATATTATTAAATATTATTAATATTATTAATATTATTAATATTATTAAATATTATTAATATTATTAATATTATTTTTTTATATTATTAATATTATTAAATATTATTAATATTATTAATATTATTAATATTATTAATATTATTAATATTATTAATATTATTAATATTTTTTTTATTAATATTATTAATATTATTAATATTATTAATATTATTAATATTATTAATATTATTAATATTATTAATATTATTAATATTATTAATATTATTAATATTATTAATATTATTAATATTATTAATATTATTAATATTATTAAATATTATTAATATTATTAATATTATTAATATTATTAATATTATTAAATATTATTAATATTATTAATATTATTAAATATTAAATATTATTAATATTATTAATATTATTAATATTATTAAATATTATTAATATTATTAATATTATTAATATTATTAAATATTATTAATATTATTAATATTATTAATATTATTAAATATTATTAATATTATTAATATTATTAATATTATTAAATATTATTAATATTATTAATATTATTAATATTATTAAATATTATTAATATTATTAATATTATTAATATTATTAAATATTATTAATATTATTAATATTATTAATATTATTAAATATTATTAATATTATTAAATATTATTAATATTATTAATATTATTAATATTATTAAATATTATTAATATTATTAATATTATTAATATTATTAAATATTATTAATATTATTAATATTATTAATATTATTAATATTATTAATATTATTAATATTATTAAATATTATTAATATTATTAATATTATTAATATTATTAATATTATTAATATTATTAATATTATTAATATTATTAATATTATTAATATTATTAATATTATTAAATATTATTAATATTATTAAATATTATTAATATTATTAATATTATTAATATTATTAAATATTATTAATATTATTAATATTATTAATATTATTAAATATTATTAATATTATTAATATTATTAATATTATTAAATATTATTAATATTATTAATATTATTAATATTATTAAATATTATTAATATTATTAATATTATTAATATTATTAAATATTATTAATATTATTAATATTATTAATATTATTAAATATTATTAATATTATTAATATTATTAATATTATTAAATATTATTAATATTATTAATATTATTAATATTATTAAATATTATTAATATTATTAATATTATTAATATTATTAATATTATTAATATTATTAATATTATTAATATTATTAATATTATTAAATATTATTAATATTATTAATATTATTAATATTATTAAATATTATTAATATTATTATTATTATTATTATTAATATTATTAAATATTATTAATATTATTATTATTATTAATATTATTAAATATTATTAATATTATTAATTATTATTAATATTATTAAATATTATTAATATTATTAATTATTATTAATATTATTAAATATTATTAATATTATTAAATATTTATTAATATTAATATAATATAATTTTTTATATTATATTAATATTTTTAATATTATGTATATAATTATTATGATAATACTTGGTAGGTAATAATGATAAGTGGGTGATAGTTCGTAGGTAATCAAGATTCGTGAGTAATAGTTGATAGGTAATAGAGATCCGTAGGTAATAAGATCCGTAGGTAATAGTTGGTAGATAATGCTGAATTTACCTACGAATTCAGAATTTGTGGGTAATAGTTTGTAGGTAATGCTGAATTTACCTTTGGATTCAGAATCTGTAGGTAATGTCCGTAGGTAATGTTGTTCGTAGGTAATATCCGTAGGTAACGCTGAATTTACCTACGGACTCAGATCCGTGGGTAAAAATCCGTAGATAATACTGATTTTTTTTGTAGTGTAATAAAATTGAAATGTACCAACAATACAAAAAGTATTATAAGTATAGTAGAATAAAATTGCTTAATTTCGAACAAGAAAAATGAGAATCTATAAATCATTCTAAGCTCAGACACAGTTTGCAGGTCCCCGGTAACATATTTGCTTGTGTTCTTGGAATAAGAGAGTCCATCACCAAGAGAATCCAAATATATGATGTTGGAAACCTGACATTAATTCAGATGGATAAACACAGTTACTCTACAGATTATAAATTATTTGAGAAATAACTGTTTAATCACCTTAATTAATTGAGAAATAACTGCTGTTTTAATTAGATGGAAACTAATATAAACATTGACTTAACCCAACCTTGGAGCAGCGGTTGATATGCAAAGTGGGTAGATTCCCTTTTGATTTTGCAACCTCAAAGTTGAATGGTCCTGCATGCACCCACATTTCACAGTCAGATGTATATTATCAACAAAAGTAAAAATGATATAATAGTATTGATTCAAGGTGAGTAAAAAGGATGCACGTATTGGAAAAGTTGAAGTGAGAAATTAATACAAAACGCGTTATATTTATTAAAACTTGGTCCCCAACTTGATAAAGAAAGGCAACATCCAACCAGAAAAAAAAAGAGTGACAAAGATGGAACATGATGAGGTTAATGAATTAATTAACGTAGACCCCATTCCATACCCAAACAGTTGGAGATTAAATATCATGAGACATACAAGTAAAGTTCCCCAGGAATAAGAAAGAAGGCTACAATGATTAACATACCATGCTCATAAACGAACCCATCGAAGCACCATTCAGCCATAGATAGTATCTCCGTGAAAAATAGAAAAAAATAATTATAAGATCACTATGATACTACCAATCTCCACATGAAATGTAACTATATGTTAATAACTGAGTTGTAATTTGAAAATTTTGATTTAGTGATGAAAAGATGGTTGGGACAATAAACGTGTGGTGGGACAGAAGCATAAAGTAATGCTAACACTGCTCAAGATGATAAAGCTCCTAATTCCTAATTCTTCATGAACAAATGTCATGTGACTCACCAAATCGCGGAACTTGAGAATATACAACATCTCAATATTGTTGAATAAACTTTAATGTAATTTGTGGGTTTTAAAGTTAGAAGTTACTAAAAAAGAGTAGAATGGGAGTTTAGATATGTAAAAGGTCAAAAGTTGTGAGTGGGATTTTAATTGTGTTGTTAGTGGGATTTTAAGGCCATAATGAAGAATTTTCTAGAAGAGCTTCCTAAAGCCTGTAAATAGGATGCTCTCTCAATTGTAAGATACACCACAGAAAGAAACACAATAGAGAGAATTACAAAGAAGAGTGTTTCTTTTGGAGAGAATTTAAGTGTGAGTGAGTGTCTGTTTTTTACAATTTGGTATCAAGAGCCAATGGCGAATGTGATGGGTCAAATACCGCTACCACGGTTAACGAAGGTGACCAGATATGACAACTGGAGCATTCAAATGAAAGCTCTTCTCGGTTCTCAGGATTCATGGGAGGTGGTCGAAGAAGGTTTTGAAGAACCTACCAATACCACGGGTTATACGGCAGCTCAAACCAAGGCATTGAAAGAGATGCGATCGAAAGATAAGGCAGCTTTGTACATGTTGTATAGAGCTGTTGATGAGGCAATTTTTGAGAAGATTGTTGGTGCGTCCACTTCAAAGGAAGCATGGGACATATTGGAGAAGGTGTTCAAAGGAGCTGACCGAGTTAAGCAAGTGCGTCTACAAACTCTGTGTGGCGAGTTGGAGAACATGAAGATGATGGAGTTAGAAAGTGTATCTGACTACATCACGCGTGTACAGGCTGTGGTGAATCAACTCAGCCGAAACGATGAAACTCTGACCGATGCACGAGTTGTGGAGAAGATTTTGAGAACATTAACAGACAATTTTGAGAGTATTGTGTGCGCGATAGAAGAGTCAAAGGACCTTGCGATGCTCACAGTCGACGAGCTCGCCGGTTCTCTCGAGGCACACGAGCAACGAAAGAAGAAGAAGAAGGAGGAAACACTCGAGCAAGCACTTCAAACCAAGACGTTAATCAAAGACGAAAAGGTACTCTATCATCAAAATTCTCAATATAGAGGGCGTGGTCGTGGAAGTCGTGGAAACGGTCGTGGTGTAAAAGGCAGCAACCATGAAGGGTACTATAAGGAGAAGGAACAGTCGAGCCAACCAAATTGGCGTGGAAGAGGCGGCCGATCGAATTATTCCAACATCGAGTGCTACAAATGTCACAAATATGGTCACTATGCGAAGGATTGTAACTCTGACAAATGTTACAATTGTGGTAAAGTGGGGCATTTTGCAAAAGATTGTCGTGCTGATATAAAGATAGAAGAAACAACCAACCTAGCCTTGGAAGTCGAAACGAATGAAGGTGTTCTCTTGATGGCTCAAGATGAAGTCAACATTAACAATGACACTCTGTGGTACCTTGACTCTGGAGCAAGCAACCATATGTGCGGTCACGAGTACCTATTCAAAGATATGCAAAAGATTGAAGATGGTCATGTTTCATTTGGAGATGCATCAAAGGTGGAGGTCAAAGGGCGAGGTACGATTTGCTACTTACAAAAGGATGGCTTAATTGGGTCACTCCAAGATGTTTATTACGTACCAGACCTCAAGACCAACATTTTGAGTATGGGGCAACTCACGGAGAAAGGTTACTCGATATTTTTGAAAGATCGACTCCTACACTTGAAGAACAAGCAAGGGCGTTTGGTTGCTCGAATTGAGATGGCAAGAAATCGGATGTACAAGCTAAATTTGAGAAGCATACGAGAAAAATGTTTGCAAGTCAACCTAGAAGATAAGGCATCGTTGTGGCATCTCCGTTTTGGTCACCTACATCATGGTGGACTAAAAAAGTTAGCGAAGAAGAATATGGTGCACGAGCTACCCAACATGGACTACGAGGGAAAATTTTGTGAAGAATGTGTGCTCAGCAAGCATGTGAGAATCTCGTTTCCAAAGAAGGCTCAATATTGGGCTAAGCAAGCATGTGAGAACCTCTCGAATTGATTCATACCGACATATGTGGACCAATTACTCCAGATTCCTTCAACGGTAAAAGGTATTTCATTACCTTCATTGATGATTTCTCACGGAAAACTTGGGTTTACTTTCTGAAAGAAAAATTCGAGGCATTTGAGGTGTTCAAAAAGTTCAAGGTGATGGTGGAAAGGACAACTGATAAACAGATCAAAGTTGTACGATCTGATAGAGATGGCGAGTATACTTCAACGACTTTCATGGAGTATTGCGAGGAGCAAGGCATAAGGCGATTTCTAACTGCACCATACACTCCTCAACAAAATGGTGTGGTCGAGAGGAAGAATCGGACCATTCTCAACATGGTTCGATCAATGCTTAAGAGCAAAAAGATGCCAAAGGAATTTTGGGCGGAAGCTGTGCAATGCGCCATCTATGTGCAAAATCGATGTCCACATGTGAAGTTAGATGATCAAACACCACAAGAGGCATGGAGCGGACAAAAGCCAACAGTTTCTCATCTCAAAGTGTTTGGTAGTGTGGCTTATGCACACGTACCAGATCAACGAAGAACGAAGCTCGAAGACAAAAGCAAAAGGTATGTTTTTATTGGGTATGATGAGAAGACAAAAGGATACAAGCTCCTTGACCCGATAAGCAAGAAGGTGATGGTGAGTCGTGATGTGCAAATAAATGAAGCAAGCGAGTGGGATTGGAACAATTCTTCAGAGGTTATGATTGAAGTTGGAGAATCATCACCGACAAGTATAAATTCCGAAACAACCGATGATGAAGATGAACCACGACAACCTAAAATTCGAAGTTTGCATGATTTGTATGATTCGACAAATGAGGTACACCTAGTATGTCTTTTGGCAGATGCTGAAAATATCAGCTTTGAAGAGGCGGTGCGAGACAAGAAGTGGCAAACTGCCATGGATGAGGAGATTAAAGCGATTGACCGCAACAACACATGGGAGCTAACAGAATTGCCAGAGGGAAGTCAGCCCATTGGTGTGAAGTGGATATTCAAGAAAAAGATGAATGTTCAAGGTGAGATAGAGAGGTACAAGGCGCGACTCGTTGCGAAGGGATACAAACAAAATGAGGGAATTGACTACGATGAGGTGTTTGCTCCCGTTGTAAGAATGGAGACAATTCGATTGCTCATTTCCCAAGCGACTCAATTTAAATGGCCGATATTTCAAATGGATGTCAAGTCAGCATTCTTGAATGGTGTGCTTGAAGAAGAAGTCTACATCGAACAACCACCTGGGTACATGAAAATCGGAGAGAAGAAGAAGGTGCTAAAATTGAAGAAGGCCCTTTACGGGTTGAAGCAAGCACCGCGGGCATGGAATACTCGTATCGATACATACTTCAAGGAGAACGGGTTCAAGCAATGTCCTTACGAACATGCTCTTTACGCAAAGAACAGTGGAGGTAACATGATATTTGTTGCTCTTTATGTTGATGATCTCTTTTTTATGGGTAACAATAATGAGATGATAGAAGAGTTTAAGGACACAATGAGACGAGAATTCGAGATGACAGATTTGGGATTGATGAAGTTTTTCCTTGGCTTGGAAGTTAGACAAAAAGAGACAGGTATTTTTGTATCACAGCAGAAATATGCAAAGGAGATTTTGAAGAAGTACAAGATGGAAAATTGCAACCCAGTATCAATACCAATGGAACCAGGTGCAAAACTCTCAAAGTTCGATGGAGGAGAACGTGTCGATGCAAGTAGATACCGGAGTTTGGTAGGAAGCCTTCGTTATCTCACATGCACAAGGCCGGATCTTTCATTAAGTGTCGGCATCATAAGTCGATTCATGGAGGAACCGGTTTACTCACATTGGAAGGCGTTGAAGCGAGTCCTACGGTACATCCAAGGTACTGTATCACTCGGATTGTTCTACTCAAAAGCAGAGGATTACAAGTTGGTGGGTTACTCTGACAGCGATTGGTGCGGAGACATAGATGATCGGAAAAGTACATCGGGATATGTATTCTTTATGGGCAACACAACATTTTCTTGGCTTTCAAATAAGCAACCGATCGTGACGCTATCGACGTGTGAAGCTGAATATGTGGCAGCATCTTGGTGTGTATGTCATGCGATATGGCTAAGAAACTTGTTGAGTAAGATGGAGCTAAAGCAACTAGATGCAACTATGATTCAAGTTGACAACAAATCAGCAATTGAGTTGGCAAAGAACCCAGTGAACCATGAAAGAAGCAAACATATTGACATTCGTTTTCACTTTATTCGTGATCATGTGAAGAAAGGAAGTGTGGAATTGGTGCATGTGGCAAGTCAAGATCAAGTTGCTGATATCTTCACAAAACCGCTACCGAAAGTCTTTTTCGACAAATTCAAGAAGATGATTGGCATGATGGATGGTAGAAACATTTAAGTTTATGGGGGAGTTTTGTTGAATAAACTTTAATGTAATTTGTGGGTTTTAAAGTTAGAAGTTACTAGAAAAGAGTAGAATGGGAGTTTGGATATGTAAAAGGTCAAAAGTTGTGAGTGGGATTTTAATTGTGTTGTTAGTGGGGTTTTAAGGCCATAATGAAGACTTTTCTAGAAGAGCTTCCTAAAGCCTATAAATAGGATGCTCTCTCAATTGTAAGATACACCACAAAAAGAAATACAATAGAGAGAATTACAAAGAAGAGTGTTTCTTTTGGAGAGAATTTAAGTGTGAGTGAGTGTCTGTTTTTTACAAATATATCTTCCAGTTTCACGCCTCTCTATATTGATTCGACATTATGGAGAATTATGTTTTAGTTTTGGTTAGACTTACAACACATCATTTACTTTCTGTTCCCCATTTTCATTTTCATATGCTAGGACTGAATCTAAACTCTTTATGGACATTGTTGGAGGCATTTTGGGAAAACTGACTGCTAGATACCCAAATGAACTTAAAGGTTTGGTTGCAATTGAAGAAAATTATGAACAAATTGAATCATTGCTAAGAATTGGGTGAAGAGTAGTTAGAATGGTTGGAATATGGGGCATGGGTGGCATAGGAAAGACCACCCTTGCTACTGCTTTGTATGCACAACTTTTTCCTGAGTTCGAAGGTGGTTGCTTCCTCACAAATGTAAGGGAAGAAAATTCAAGTATTGAAACATAACTTGGTATAACTTCTGGATTGAAGTTGATGGATCAAATAATGAAAATGAGTGGAAAGAACTTCTTCATGTGATTACTTGATCGGTATGAAACTTCACCCACTCGTTCATCTAGCTTCCTTATTTTTATTTCTTTAATGAAACTAGTACTTCAAATATAGAATTTTTTACTTGGAATCTTGCTTCTATTGCAATAACAATGTGTTATACTTCAATTTTAGCAGGTTTTCTTTTGAAACACTTGTGGAGAAATTCATGGAAAATGAGTGAGTGCAGCATGCAGGAGAGTTGTTGAAAGTTGAATCTTAGTATTATATATTGGCCACACACCTTGCATTACTGTAACTATCTCAAACAAGGACAATCTTTCATATCATTTCCACTATCCTCTCCTATTCAACTTAACCCAAGACTACTGTTAGTCGTCCTTCTTCACCTATTCCTGAATTTGGCTTCCCCAAACAAAATTATGTATTGTGCAATCATTATTACAATTCAACAAATAAAAAAAATATATGTATCTCATCAATGGCTTATGATATATGAGGCAAGGAAGAAATAAACGAAAAGAAATACTGATTTTTATTGTTTGTAGAGAATGCTACTCTGTCATTTGGGTCCTTACTATTATCAATTTCCACTTTGTGCTCCTCTTTGTAAATTCATTGCAACCAAAGACATTAGCAATAGCACTCAACAAGGAGTGTGGATGGCAATTATATGGGTTTTATGGGCTCATAGAAATTCTGTCATTTTCAGGAATGGAGTAATAAATAGAGTTGAGGTTTTTACAGGAGTACAACTTAGAAGTCGAGGATGGTTAATAGCAAGATAAGCGAAGAAAATTTTAGCTATTGTGCTTAAGTCCTATAATTTGCCTTTAAGTCCATAGGATACTACTGATCAATAATCAGTGGTATCTCTTACTTATTTCAAATGTCTTTTGCATACCTCAGCATAAAAAAGACAGAAATACATATTAATCTCAAAGGTAGTATTCAATCAATTCTCATAGTTATTTATATATTTATAATTCTCTACATTCTTAATAAGGTGAACGTAATAGAATTTTCTACTTGTGAATCTCTCTCATCATCTTTGACAAACTCAATGATCATGATTCATATCTCTAAATGATCATATCTCTAAATAATAGCTTGACTCCCAAAACAAACTACCTTCTTCCACCTTGGTATAACAATACTCTCTTTTTTAGAACAATACTACTTCGTCATAAATTATTTGAGTTTTCTCGTGTTGCTTAATTATTTATTTTTTTGAAGTTGATGATAAATAAATGTGATAGACTAATATTATAAATTAAGCATCTAAAATTTATTTAACCTACTTTATTATTTTATATTTATACAACATTGAACAAAAAAATCACATCCTAGAAGATTACTTAAATAGGGAGATATAGGAAAAGTGGATCACAAATTTCATGTCAACACATTTATATATATTATCCGAAAGAATTCACTCTATACAAGTTATTAGTTAATTATACTCGCATAATTTATTGTTTTGCCTTCATAAATTTTAAAATTAATTATTATATATAATTTTTATTTATTGTTAGTTAATATATAAATATATATATATATATATATTTATTTATTTTCCATTTTGTAATGAATGAAGACAAAATATGTCAAGCTGATACAATTAATAACCGCAACAAAGTATAAAAAATGTTTATTGATACAGTGGCTGAGTTTTTTTTTGAAGGGGAGGTTTCTATCTTTGGCAGGTAGGAGTTGTGTAATTAAATCTGTGCTCACAGCAATGCCCCTCTTCTACCTATCTGTTTTCAAAGCCCCGGAATCGGTTTACAAAAGCATTATCAACATTCAAAGAAGATTCCTATGGGGGTGGGGTAAGGAGAATAGACCGATCTCATGGGTAAGCTGGGAAGACGTATGCAAAACAAAAGAAGAGGGAGGACTGGGAATCAAAGACATCAGAAAGCTAAACTGTGCCATGTTAGTGAAATGGAGATGGAGACTTATTTCGCAAGAGAAAGGGAAGTGGAAGGAGGTGCTTTTGTCAAAATATGGTCTCCAGCAAGAGGGTTCAAGTTATACAAGTATTCATGTGAAGTACCAGTCGTGGTGGTGGAGGGACATGGGAAAGGTCTGTAAGGAGGGGGAAGGAGAAGGGTGGTTCCAAAAAGAGTTACGGTGGAAACTAGGGAGAGGAGACAAGGTGAGATTCTGGGAGGATGTGTGGGTTGGTAATGCAAGTCTAAAAACATCCTTTCAGAGGTTGTTTTCTCTATCGGCTAACCAGGAGCAAAAGGTGGAAGAAGTTGGTGGGTGGGAGGGTTCCGAGTGGCAGTGGAGGTTATAGTGGCGGAGGAATAGATTTGAGTGGGAATCAGAATTGGTGATAAATCTCCACCAATGTATTACAAGGGCATCTGTGAAGAGATACATATCTGATGTCCGAGTGTGGGGGGAGGAGGAACTAGAGAAATATTCAGTGAACTCAGCATACAAATGTCTAGCAAGGAGAGCGAATGGGACACAGCAGGAGGTTTTTGAAATTCTTTGGAAAGCTACTGCTTTTCCAAGCGTGCTGACAACAGCTTGGAGAGCTCTTTTGGATAGAATTCCAACAAGGGAAGGCCTATATAGAAGAGGAGTGCAGGTCACCACTACCGAATGCGGACTGTGTCGGAGTAAGGAGGAATCTTCTAAGCATTTATTCATAGAATGCGTATATGCACAACGTGTATGGTCCTTATGCCAAAGGTGGTTGGGAATTACGTTAGTGCAACATAATGAGATTAAGAACCATTTTGAAAGTTTTCACTGCAGTCAGGCAAGTGTTAAGCAGAATCAAGTTTGGAAAGGTATTTGGGTAGCTGTTGTGAGGTGTATATGGGACCAAAGGAACACAATTCTATTCAAACAGGGAGTTGTTGATGTAGAAGAGATACTGCAGATGACTCAACTTAAATCGTGGTCTTGGTTGAAACACGGGACTAAATCTTTTAACTACTCTTTTGTAGACTGGACTTTGAATCTCGGCATCTGTATAGAGAGGTTGAAATAAGCTAGAACGAATGACAGAGGAAAATCTGAGGTGCAGTAATAAGACTGGCAAAGCAGGGCAGAGGGATAGGTGGAGAATTTCTCTGTTTGGCGCTGACAGGTGCTTTTGCTGGTAAATGCTGAAGTGTGGTTAGTCAGCAGTGACAACACTTATTCAGAATATCCTTAGTCAGGATCACCCAAAACGTTGTTAGTTGAGGGCTGTGGTACTGAGTTTATTTTTCTGGACCAGTAATTCAAATACAAACAATCGCATATGGAACCTCTCAAAGGTGTGCTTCAGGGGAGGTGCTGGAACAGGATATAAGCAAATAAACAAGCATGAGTGGTGGCTGCTGATTGAAGAACTTGTAGGTTTGAATGTGCGCCGCTGGTTTAGAGGGAGATGGGATAGCAAGCTGTAAGAAGAGGAAACCTGAAAAGTCATCGTGAAATCAACTATTTGGATGATATCTGCAATGTTGAGGCTTTTGTCAAACGTGGTGCGAACTGTTGTTGGAGGGTCCAATGCTTGGTTATCTATCAGGTTTCCTGTGTGGTGATCATAGCAGATCCAAAGATTTGCAATATAGCAAGGGCTGAACTAAAGGTCACATTTCTCTCAGCAATGTGCTTGTGGTGATAGGCTAACTGTAGGTACTGGGTTTTTGAATTTTATGCAAGTGCAGGTGCAAGTTGAGGTGCTATGATTTCAGTTAGATTGAAATTTCTTTGGGCTGATTTAACTGCTATTGGTGACCTGCGGTACCTCCAACCTTTTGTGGTCACTAGTTTAGTTAAATAGTATGGTGGTGGAGAAAGCACTTTTGCTCATTGTAGCTCTTTAGATTAAATTTACGCTTTTTTCAGTACATTCTTGGGTGCCCTGAATGTGAAGGTTGAAACCAAATTTTATCTAAATTAGGAGCACCTATATGATGTATACGGGTTTGGACATCCCTGAAATGTTCAATTTTAATTATATTTATTCTTTGCTGATAAAAAAAAAAACAGTAGCTGAGTTTTACATTTGATTAATGAATTATCATAAAAATATACATGAATGAACAAATATAAATATTCAATGATTTAAAATTTAAATTTCATTTCAAATTTAAAATAATAGTAATTATGATAATTGCTATACAATATATTCCTCTAATAAGAAAATTGTAACACATATATATATATATATAAAATGAAATTCATTAAACATGTAAAGATGATTTTAAACACATTATAATCAAATGAATTTTAGTTAGTAAAATAGTTTCAAATCTATAATATATATATATATATATAATATTTAACAAAAAAAATTGGTATATTAAAATTATTTCAAAAATTGTTTAAAAAATAATATAATATTAAAAATATGAATAAATATATTTTTAGAAAATGTAAACTAAACTTTTGTAATTTATTAAGTATTTGATCGAAAGAAAATAATTTATTAAATACGAAAGAAAAAAAAAATATTGAAAACACAAAACTAAGCTTATAATTATTGTATTTTATATTCCGTAACTTAATTGAAACTTTAAATCTACAAAGAGTAAATATATTTGGTATAACATAATATATTCTAAACATAAAAGGAAAAGGACTGATTTGTTAAAAGGTATCGCAGGAATACCAGCAAGAGAGGAACAGGAAAGTAGTTGATATACATTCTAAACAAAAGCAAAATAAGTAACCCAACAAATGCATCACTGTTCAAAACAAACAACATCATTGTCGTATAAACAAAATTTTAATGTGCGCAATCTTTTTCCAGTCTTCACCTCCTTCTTCCTGACAACGCGGTTCTAGCAAAGGACAACCACGAATATTAAGATATGAAATTGATTTGGGAAGACCCTCCTCAGGTAGGTGTTGGAGATTGGGGCACTTGTTAAGATTCAACTTCTGAAGGGATGAGAGTTGATGGAGACCCTTGTAGTCCAATTTTTCTAGATTTGGACAATCATAGATGATTAGAGAAGTAAGAGAGGGTGGAAGCAAACCTTCATCTGGAAAACATTTTGCATCTACTCCATGAATTCTCAAGGTTTTCAAAGAAGGACTGTCTGTGAAAACTCCTTTCAGTGAGCCAACAAGTCTAGAGCAATTTATGATTGTCAGATCCTTGAGTTCTGATGGGAAACCTTTGTCAGGGAACGTCTTTAGTCCTGGACAGTCTCTTATGGATAACTTCCTCAAAGATGGAAGCAACATATGCATGCTTCCAGGCAATGATTCTAATTTAGGACAATAGTTGAGTGTTAACTCCTCTAGATGATTATTGACGAGACTCTGTGAAATCATCTCTAGATTATCAAACCTACTGAGAGTAAGCGTCCTGAGTGTTGGGAACAAATCCAGTGGAAAGCTTCGTACAGAGACACAATCATCTTTGATTGACTCCAAGGGTGAATCAATCTGCAAGTTTTCAAGAGTGTCGGATAACCCAACAATTTCATGTAATGATGTTGTCATTGTGAGGCTTTTCATTGTACCCCACTCTAACTGCAGCTTTTCATCGTGAGCCCTTAGAACGGAAGCCTCAAGTTGTTGGCAGTCTTCAATTTCTAGTGTTTCCAAAGTAATAAGTTGCTTTGGCAGTTCTCCTTTCAGCTCCGGACAATTTCTTATGGAAAGATGTCGTAGACGTGGAAAAGCATTTGTCACAGCTTCGCAGTCCCACTTTTCCCATCGAATCATATTGGAGAACTCCAATGTTTCAAGGGATTTAAATGAACAAAAGTTGTTCCCATGAAAATCACCATCAATACTCACTATCCCATCAAGTTTTGTAATTCTCAAGAACTTGAGAAATGGCAAAATTCCAAGGGGAGGTAAATATTCACAAGATTCACATTCATTCAACACTAAGGACTCCATATTCCACAATAAGTTTCCTAGTAACCAATTTGGAAATTGTTTTCCACCATACCTAAAGATTGACAACTCCTTTAAGTTTTTGGAAGGTTGCAGATTCTCAATTACCTTCTCTTCTTTATTTGAATCAATAGAGTTCCGATTCCACCCCAATTCTAAGGTCAGGGCCACAAGGTGTGTTTTATTCTTCAAATACGCGGTTAATGCGTCCTCGGAATTCTCAACATTCTGCAGCTCCTCAATTGATAGAATTCCCTCAAGGTTGAGCTCTCCTATCAGTTGAACACCAAACTCCCTCCCATGGCCAACAATAAAGGAACTCATTACTACTTTAAGATTCTTCAATTTTCCCAAACACGGTGGAATCTTTCTCACTTTTGTCTGTATAAGTTCAAGGCGACACAAATTGGTGAGTAAGTGCAAATTTGAAGGTAGCTCTTCCAAATCTCTACAGTAGTTCAACTTTAGTATTTGCAAGTGGGAGAGTGAACATATTTTTTCGGTTAATTTTTTTATTGCAGTAAGGGAGAGGTCTAAGGAACGGAGATGCTCAAGATTGGAAACAGAGTCAGGTAACTCTTGAAGGTCAGAACAATGAGACAGAGATAAGATTCGTATGAACTTAAACTTGGAGAACAATTCATGTATCGACATTTTGATACTCCAAAGGAAACTATGTATCGACACAAATGTACGTAACTTTTCTGTATTACATAAAGTTCCAAACCCATCAAAACATTTGGGGTAACCAAGTTCAAATGAAAAATGACGAGTTACTTTTTGTATCTTTTCTATTTGATCAAGTTCGCACCTGAAGTATATGCCTCCACCGACATATGTTGCCAAATCATGTTGAAGGTCATGCATGAGAAATACTTCTTTATTTCCATCTGGTTGTTGGAAGAAGGACCTTAATAGTAGATCATTGAAGTATTGTTGGCAAACTTCTTCTGGAGTCCTACTATGTTGATGATAGTGAGCGAAATTTTCAGTCATCCATAACTGAATCAAATCCTCCTTTTTAAACTCATAATCCTTGGGGAATAAGGCACAATAAGCAAAGCACACCTTTAGATGGGAAGGAAGGTGGATATAGCTCAATGCTAAAGCAGGAATAATATCACAACGCTCTTTTGAAAATTCCCATATTTCACTTTGGAACACAGTTTTCCATTCTGTAATAGATGATTTGTTGTATAACATACTTCCCATTGTTTTCAAGGCGAGAGGTAGTCCTTTACATTTTTTAACAATCTTCATGCCAATATCCCTACACTCTGGATTTAGTTGAGTATCATCACCTCGAAATGCATATTTAGCAAACAACTTCCAACAATCATCTTCTTGTAATTGTTGTAGGGAGTATTCTTTTGACCACATGGTAGAAGCAACTTCCTTACTGCGTGTGGTAACAAGAATCTTACTCCCTTGGGCTCCTAAAACAAGGGGCTTCCGCACTTCCTCCCACTTAGTTTGGTTTTCGTTCCAAACATCATCCAAAACAAGAAGAAATTTCTTTCCCGTCAATTTTTCTCCCAATTTTTTGTGAACCATCTCCAGATCTCTGCTATCATCAGTTGATTTAGTAACTGCCTCAAGAATTGCTCTTGATATCTTGAAAACATCAAATTCTTCTGAAACACAAACCCAAGCTTTGACATCAAATTTAGCTTCATCCGCCCATGAGTCATTGAATACATGTTGAACAAGAGTGGTCTTACCCACCCCTCCCATTCCCACAATAGAAAGTATTAATGGCTGGTTACGATCGTTGAGGTCAGATGTCAGTGATTCAATGATTAGTCTTTTATCATGATCTCTGCCATAGATATCAGTTCCAACAACCAACGATGTTGTTTGTGATTTTTGTGGCAGTTCATTACTCGACCTAGATCTAAAACTGGTTGCTGTTTTCAAACCTAGATCACCCCTTAGGCTTGAGAGAAATTCTAAATAGTTAAGGATTTGGTTCATCTTACACTCAATTTCCTTGTTAAGGGAACTAATAGTAATAGGAGAAGATTTGAAGAAATTGAGTACCTTACAAGTACAGCCTGAGGTTTGAGATTCAGATTCAGCATCTACTTGTCTTTTGGAGAGCATTTGTATATCATCCAAGAGATCCTCTGCATTAAGGACAGCATCTTTGACCTTAAGCAGCCAGTTTCTGACAATAGGATCCGTAAACTGCTTTCGCTCTGCATCATCAGCCAAAGAATGGATGGAGTGCAGCTTGATTTCCAACTTGTTGAGCAGATTTTGATCAAGCTTTCTTGCATGAAAGAAATCGAGAATTTGAGGAGAAGCTAGCTTCTGGAATGCAACCTGAAGGAAAGCAGAAAGAAGAGCACCACCAACAAGTTCTAATGCCATGGTAGGAGAAAGATGAATGGATTCAACTTCTGCTAGCTTTTGCCAATGACTCGGTGGTTCATGAAAAGGGGAATAATCAGATATTTGATCAAAAAATTCTTCTTCAATAGTTAGTCAACATCATTTATGAATTAGTAGCTATTATTATACTATTCACCCAATAAGTGAATTGTTGAAATTAAGAGGTATATGAAAAAGCATGTTAAAATCTATTATTTTATTAGTTGATATATTAACTTTTAATGTGATTTTTTAATGCTGGCTTGCTTTTAAACAACTAATCAACAAGAAAATAAAGCAAGAGCTCATTACTACAACAACTACCCTCCTCTCCTCTGCATAAAATGCCTTCAACTACCATCCAGCTTAGATCACATTTAGGTTGACTTATAAAATTTACAGAAAATTATTTTCCATCAAAAAATTACCTACAGAATTATATCATAACAATTTGTGAAAGATGAGTTATTTCTGATCTTATTTTAAGAGTTCACAAAAAGAAATGCACTTAGTAGATGAAGATTTAATTGTGAAGTTGTTAAACATTGACTTAAATTATCTCGTCCATGAAATTTTATAATTAAAATCAGTATATTTGAAATAGTTGTTAGAACTTTATGAGAATTACAGAAATAATTTGTATTAAATTATAATTAAAACTTTAAAAATGAATTCATATATTATATTTAAAATTAGATTATTCAGAAGTAAATCATATTAATTTGGAAATAATAAGCTGTTAAGTTTCAGAATGAATCCTACCAGCATTTATTAGATTTAAGTTGGAAGAATTATGAGATTGCAAAAAAAAATTAAGGCAAAATTTAAAACTTATCAAATTTATAAAAATATTTAAACACTATGACATCACATAAATTCTGTCTTTTTAATCTATATTTTCCACCATTTTTTTAAACTTTGATCAATATTCTACCATGATTGAAACTACTATAAGCATATGCAATCCATACTTAGTCTAAACTTATGAAAATGAGAAACATTAGGTGATAATTTTAATGCTAAATTTAAATTACAAGTAAATTGTCACACAAAATATTGATTGTTCAATGTGTGTAAAAAGGACCTTCCAGAGAACAAAAAATCCAACATTTTCCACTTATATGCACGTATTCGAAAAGTTGAAGTGGAAATTAGTACAAAACACGTTATATTTATTAAAACTTGGTCCCCAACTTGATAAAGAAACGGCAACATCCAACCAGAAAAAAAAAGAGAGAGAGAAAAAGTTAGAAATGTTCCTAGAGTAGATGGAACATGATGAGGTTAATGAATTAATTAACGTAGACCCCTTTCCATACCGAAACAGTTGGATATTAAATATGATGAGACATACAAGTAACAATGATTAACATACCATGTCCTTCTCTGCACTTCTTTCTCAACTCACCAAGTAGTAAAACAGCTTCTTCCCATTCTCATCATTTCTAAATTTTGTTTCACAGAAAACTCAAGTTGTTGAATGCATAACTTTAGATACGTGTAATTTAAACAATATATTATCCTAGGCAATTTGAGGGTGGATGTGTCGTTTTCCCTGGAGACCATATCATGAATCACTGCGGATTTCATATTGGAGATAGTTCAATCACTATTCCTTATCTCTCACTACCTGAATTCTGTGGTTTCATCTGTTGTGTCATTGTTTCTGAGGGATCAGTAGAAGGAAATTTTCGTGTTCTATCTATCAAGAGGGATTGTAGTATTGATATAAATAGACAATAGAATAGAGAGAAAAAGGTTGCCCCCAAACTCCTATATAGAAAGATACCAGAGTCTACACTTTGCCTGCAACCCCCTTCACATTAGGCTATACCTTGCTGGATTCCAACTTTAATGCTCCCTCCTCGGCACATTAATGCCACTTGAAAAGAGTAATCAAGTGCTGGACACTGAAACACCATTCCCTCAATTGTGCAGCACTTAATCAGAATTTATGCACCAATTTTTCCTCAATTATGCAGAAACTTTATGCACCAATTTTAACTCAATTATGCAGAAACTTTATGCACAAATTTTAACTCAATTATGCAGAAACTTTATGCATAATTCACTACGTTCACATCAAACACTACTCAAACAGTCCAAGATGGAGACCCTTGTAGTCCAGTTTTTCTAAATTTGGACAATGAGAGATAATTAGAAAAGTAAGAGAGAGTGGAAGCAAACCCTTATCTGGAAAACATTTTGCATCCACTTCATCAATCTCTAATATTTTCAAAGAAGGACTATCTCTGAAAGCTCCTTTCAGTGACCCAACAAGTCTAGAGCACTTACTGATTTCCAGCTCTTCTAGATTTGATGGCAAGCCTCCGTCAGGGAACGACTCAAGTCTTGGACAGTCTCTTATCGATAAACTCCTGAGAGATGGAAGCAGCATATGCATGCTTCCAGGCAATGATTCAAATTTAAGACAATACTCGAGTTTTAGGTGTTCTAGATGATTATGGACGAAACTCTGTGAAATCATCTCTAGATTATCAAACCCACTGAGAGCAAGCGTCTTGAGTTTTGGGAACAAATCCAGTGGAAAGCTTCGTAGAGAGATACAACCATCATTGATTGACTCCAAGGGTGAATCAATGTACAAGTCTTCAAGAGTGTCGTACAACCCAACAATTTCAAACAATGATGTTTCCATTGTGAGCCTTTTCATTGTACCACACTCTAACTGCAGTTTTCCACAATTACGTAGTTGTAAATCTAGAGCCCTAGGAGCGAAAGCCTCAAGTTGTTGGCAGTCTTTAATTTGTAGTTTTTCCAGAGGAATAAGTTGCTTTGGCAACTGTCCTTTCAGCTTTGGACATTTTCTTATGGAAAGATCTCGTAGACGTGGAAAAGCATCTGCTTGACAATCCCATTTTTCCCATTGACGCATATAGGAGAAGTGCAATGTTTCAAGGGATTTAAATGAAGAAATGTTGTTCCCATGAAAATCACCATCAACAATACTCACTACGCCATCAAGTTTTATAATCTTCAAGACCTTCAGAAATGGCAAAAGTCCAAGGGGAGGTAAACGTTCACAAAATTCACATTCATCCAACACTAAGGACACTATATTCCACAATGAATTATCTAGTAACCAATTTGGAAATCGTTTCCCACCATAGTTAACGATTGACAACTCCTTTAAGTTTTTGGAAGGTTGCAGATTCACAATTACATCCTCTTCGCTTTTTGAGTCAATAGAGTCCCGATCCCAATCCCATCGCAACTTCAGCGTCACAAGGTGTGTTTTATTCTTCAAATCTGCTTCTAATGCATCCAGGGAATTCTCAACATTCTGCAGCTCCTCAATTGATATACTTCCCTCAAGGTTGAGCTCTCCTAGCTGTTGAATGCCATGGCCAACATTAAAGGAACTCATTACTACTTTAAGATTCGTCAGTTTTCCCAAATACGGTGGCATCTTTCTCACATTCGTCACTTTAATTTCAAGGCGACACAAATTGGTGAGTAAATGCAAATTTGAGGGTAACTCCTCCAAATCTCTACAATAATTCAACTTCAGTATTTGCAAGTAGGGAAGTACACATATCCTTTCGGATAGTTTTTCTATAGCAGTATGGGAAAGGTTTATCGAACGAAGATGCTCAAGATTGCTCACATAGTCAGGTAACTCTTTAAGGTCAGAACAATGAGAGAGTGATAAGATACGCAAGAACTTAAACTTGGTGAACAATTCATGTATCGAAATGTTGCAATGCCAATGATAGTAAAGTTGATATGTGTTCCTAGCTTTTGGCATAAATGTACGTAACCTTTTTGAATTACATAAAGTTCCAAACTCATCAAAATGTTGATTGTGACCAAGTTCAACTGAAAAATGACGAGTTACTTTTGGTATCTTTTCTGTTTGATCAAGTTCGCACCTGAAGTATAGGCCTCCACAAACATATTTTGCCAAATCATGTAGAAGGTCATGCATAACAAATACTTCTTTATTTTCATCTAATTTTTGTAAGAAAGATCTTGATACTAGATCATTGAAGTATTGTTGGCAAACTTCTTCTGGAGTCTTACTATGTTGACGACAGTGTGGGAGGTTTTCAGTCATCCACAAATGAATTAAACACTCCTTTTTAAACTCATAATCCTTAGGGAACAGGGCACAGTAAGCAAAGCATACCTTGAGTTGAGATGGAAGGTGGATATAACTCAATGCTAAAGAAGGAATAATGTTGCAACACTCATTCAAAAATTCCCATATTTCGCTTTGGAACACGGTTTTCCAATCTGAAATAGATGATTTGTTGTATAACAGACTTCCCATTGTTTTCAAGGCCAGAGGTAGTCCTTTACATTTTCTAACAATCTCCATGCCAATCTTCCTGCACTCTGGATCTGATTGAGTATCATCATCTCGGAAGGCATGTTTAGAAAACAACTTCCAACAATCATCTTCTTGTAATTGTTGTAGGGAGTGTTCATCTGATCGCATGGTAGAACAAACTTCCTTGCTACGCGTAGTCATAAGAATTCTACTTCCTTGGGCTCCGAAAAGAAGGGGCTTTTGCACTTCTTCCCATTTAAATTGGTTTTCGTTCCCAACATCATCCAAAATAAGAAGAAACTTTTTCCCTGTCAATTCTTCCTTCAAACTTGTGTGAACCATCTCTGTATCTCTACTGTCATCAGTTGATTTAGTAATTGCCTCAAGAATTGCTCTTGATATCTTGAAAACATCAAATTCATGTGAAACACAAACCCAAACTTTGACATCAAATTTAGCCTCATCCACCCTCGGGTCATTGAATACATGTTGAGTGAGAGTGGTCTTACCCACTCCACCCATTCCCACAATACAAAGTATTGATGGTTGGTTACCAGTGTTGATGTCAGAAGTCAGTCAGTCAATGATCAGTCTTTTATCATCATCTCTGCCATAGATATCACTTCCAACAACCAAAGATGTTTGTGATTTATGTGGCAGTTCATTACTCAACCCAGATTCAACACCGCCAGCAGTTTTCAATCCTAGATCACCCCTTTGGCTTGAGAGAAATTCTAAATCGTCAAGGATTTGTTCCATCTTACACTGAATTTCCTTGTTAAGGGAACTAATAGTAATAGGAGAAGATTTGAAGAAATTGAGTACCTTGCAAGTAGAGTCTGAGGTTTGAGATTCAGATTCAGCATCTAGTTGTCTTTTGGAGAGCTTTTGTATATCATCTAAGAGATCCTCTGCATCAAGGACAATATCTTTGACCTTAAGCAGCCAGTTTCTGACATGTGGATCCGCGAACTGCTTTCGCTCTGTATCATCAGCCAGAGAATGGATGGAATGCATCTTGGTTTCCAACTGGTTGAGCAGCTTTTGATCAAGCTCTCTTGCATGAAAAAAATCGAGAATTTGAGGAGAAGCTAGCTTCTGGAATGCAACCTGAAGGAAAGCCGAGAGAAGAGCACCACCAACAAGTTTGAATGCCATGGTAGGAGAAAGATGAATGGATTCAACTGCTGCTAGCTTTTGCCAATGACTCAATTGTTCATAAAAAGATATTTGATCAACATTTTTGTTCTTCAATAGTTAGTAAATCTATAATTTTTTATTCTTCCCAACATTACAAACTGCAACAGCTGTATTTCACTTATGAATGAGTGGGTATTGTTAAAGTATTAACTAAGTAAGGGAATTGTTTAAATTAAGAGATGTATTAAAAAGCGTGTTAACATTTATTACTTTATTAGTTGATATATTAAGTTTTAATGTGATTGTTTAGCTCTGCAGTGGGAATTTTTTCATGTGACAACAGTCTTCCACTTGAGTAAAGCACGAGATTTGATGCATTGTTTCTGGCAACAATAGAAATTGTAATGTTATTCATATTACAATAGTGAGTCACTTGAGTAAAGCACAACATTTGCACTATGCAACTGAGAAAAAGTAATGATTGAGTGCTGGAATCAAATGTAGTTTAACCTGGCTGATTATATCAAAACTTTGGCAAAACTTTCCGCTAATGATTGTAATGTTAAAAGGAGAAGGTAATATGAGATCAAACGAAGGTAAATGTTGGCTAGATTCACATTCATTCAACTTTAAGGACACCAAATTCGATAATGAATTTTCTAGTAACCAATTTGGAAATTGTTTGTCAACACAGTCAAAGATTGCCAACTCCTTTAATTTCTTGGAAGGTTGCAGAACGTCCTCAACATTTAATCTTTGTAGAATAATGTAACACTACATGTATTTTCTTTGTTGGAATTTTATATATTCTGCTATAGTTTACATATTTAAGATGACAGAGTGCATGAAACAACTTAACTAAGTCAGCAAATAGTTAAATAACTAAAAGATTCTTCTCTTTCACGTCAATTTTGACTGGCCAGACAATATGGCAGGGTTAGCATTACGATGAAACCAACGTTGATATTCTATTTTATGTTTACTGATAGCACTTTCAAATGGCTAGTAGCCTAGTATTACATTCTCGGTTTGAGCTGTTTCTTATTTTTAAAATCTCTATTCTTTCTTGTTATGAGAAACAAAATCAATTAAATCATCATAAACAAATTCAAAATTTGAAATGAAAATAGACATTTAACTCCACTTTAGATCCGTACGAGTGCACCTAATGGTCTTGATAAAACATTGACTTACCATGCTTACCAACTACCTTCTATATCTTGTGAGATTAAAATAAATTTTTCCTTGGTTAGATACAAGTTTGAATCCATTGGTATGCTACAGGCTTAGCATGTTTCATTTATCATCCATCATCCATGTGTCTTCTTGAATGTTAAGAGAATATTTTCTTTGAAATATGATCAAACCAACATTGAATTGTGCCACTTATATACCAAGGAAACACTTCAAGTGTCCAAGATATTTTATTTAGAACTTTTGATCAAGGTATTGTTTTATTTGTACAATCCACTCCTTATCACTACATGTGATAACAATGTCGTCCACGTGTACAATTCTTCCTTGAGCATGGAAGGATAATGAATTGAATTAGAAAGATTAGTGTAAAGTATGGTTGAGGGAAACATATTAATGGAATATATTGTTGTTCTAAGTTACTGTAAAATGAATTCTCAGTACCCTCTTTCTCTGTTTTCGAGGCAATTATGCAAGGGTTGAGAGAAAAAGATAAAATGAAGTACCTATGATTTTTGGTTAATGTGTACCTTGTTCAACACAAATTTAAAGTTCAATTACTCTATGCCAGAAGAATGTTCTATAGTAGATAAATTCTACTATGTTAATTTTCTGTACCTCCTTTCTTTATATACTTCTTATAACTGTTTGGGATCTTACTCTACTTTAAATTTTATGGTCAATGATTCGAATCCTTTAGGAGACCTTGTTTGACACTCTTAAACGCTTATCCAACATTCTTATGTTTCAATTTTATTATTATTTTATATTTATACAACATTGAATAGAAAAGTTATATCCCAGAAGATTACTTAAATAAGGAGATAGGTAGAGTGGATCACAAATTTCAATTTCAACATCTTTATGTTATCTGAAAGAAAACTTAGTTGCAGTAAAAAATTGAAGGCGAAACTTCCACTAGTAATTGTAGTAATTGTAATCTTAAAAGGAAAAGGAATGAATTGTTAAAAGCTATGGCAGAACTACTAAAATATTCTGAACAAAAACAAAATTAGGAACCCACCAAATGGATCACCATTCAGAACAAACGACATGACTACAATATATATAGTGTTTGAATGTGAGCAATCTTTTCCCAGTCTTTGCCTCCTTCTTTTTGGCAACACTGCTTCAACAAAGGACATCGGTCTATACACAGATACTTCAAATTTGATGGTAGACCTACGTCAGGGAATGACTCAAGCCTAGGAATGCCAACTATTACCAGATTTTCTAGATTTGATGGGAAACCTCCATATGGGAATGACTCAAGTTTTGGACAGTCTGCTATGTATAACTTTCTGAGAGATGGAAGTAGCATATGCATGTTTTCAGGCAATGATTTAAATTTATGGCAGCTAATGATTGTCAGCTCTTCTAGATTTGATGGGAAACCTCTGTCAAAGAACAACTCAAGTCTTGGACAGTCTTGTATGAATAACTTCCTGAGAGATGGAAGGTGCATATGCATGTTTCCAGGAAATGATTCAAATTTATGGCACCTAATGATTTCCAGACACTCTAGATGATTATGGATGAGACACTGTGAAATCATTTGAAAATTAACAAGCCCTATAAGATTAAGGGTCGAGAGTTTTGGGAAGAAATCCAGTGGAAAGGTCCATAGAGAAACACAGTCATCAGTGATTGACTCTGGGGGTGCAAAAATTTGTAAGTATTCAAGACTGTCGGACCCAACAATTTCCAACCATGAAGCTTCCATGTTGTGCCCACCCATTGTAAGCCTTTTCATTGTAGCCCACTCCAACTGCAACTTTCCACAGTCACGAAGTTCCAAATCTAGAGCCCTCGGAGCGGATGCATCAAGTTGTTGGCAGAATATAATGTCTAGTATTTCCAAAGGAACAAGTTGCTTTGGTAGTTGTCCTTTCAGCTTGGGACAATTTGATATGAAAAGCCTTATTAGACGTGGAAAGGCACCTATCACAACTTGGCAGTCCCACTTTTCCCATTGACTCATATGGGAGAAGTCCAATATTTCTAGGGATTTAAATGAACAAGAGTTGTTCCCATGAAAATCACCATCAACACTCACTATTTTATCAAACCCTGAAATCTTCAGCCTCTTCAGATAAGGCAAAAGACCAAGCGGAGGTAAACGTTGGCAAGATTCACATTTATCTAACTCTAAGAACACCAAATTCAAAAATGACTTATCCAGTAACCAATTTGGAAATTGTTTCCCGCCATACTTAAAAATTGACAACTTCCTTAAGTTTTTGGAAGGTTGCAGATTCTCAATTGTGTCCTCTTCTTTTTTTGAATCAATAGAGTTCCCATTCCTCCCCCATCCCAAGCTCAGCTCCACAAGGTGTGTTTTATTCTTCAAATCTGCTTCTAATGCTTCCGTGGAATCCTCAATGTTCTGCAGCTCCCCAATTGATATGCTTCCATCAAGGTTGATCTCTCTTAGCTGTTGAATACCCAACTCTTTGCTAAGGCCAACATTAAAGGAATTCATTACTACTTTAAGATTCTTCAGTTTTCCCAAATGCGGTGGCACCTTTCTCACTTTCGTCTCTTTTAATTCAAGGCGACACAAATTGCTTAATAAATGCAAATTTGAGGGCAACTCTTCCAAATGTATACAGTAGTTCAAATTCAGTATTTGCAAGTGGGAGAGTGAACATATCTTTTCAGTCAATCTTTTTATCATAGTATGGGAAAGGTCTAAGGAACGGAGATACTCAAGATTACCAAAAGAATCAGGTAACTCTTGAAGGTCAGAGCAATGAGATAGAGATAAGATACGTATGAACTTAAACTTCGAGAACAATTCATCTATCGACATTTTGATATCCCAACTCCACAAATAATTTAGGCTACTAGCATTTGGCATAAATGTACGTAACCTTTTTGTATTACATAAAGTTCCAAACCCATCAAAATATTGTTTGTGTTGAAATTCAAATGAAATATGACGAGCTACTTCCTGTATCTTTTCTGTTTGATCAAGTTCACACCTAAAGTATAGGCCTCCACCGACATATTTTGCCAAATCATGTAGAAGGTCATGCATGATAAATACTTCTTTATTTTCATTTGGTTGTTGGAAGAAGGACCTTGATAGTAGATCATTGAAGTATTGTTGGCAAACTTCTTCTGGAGTCCTACTATGTTGATGACAATGTGCAAAATTTTCAGTCATCCACAACTGAATCAACTCCTTCTTTTCTAACTCATAATCCTTGGGGAATAAGGCACAGTAAGCAAAGCATACCTTGAGATGAGAAGGAAGGTGGATATAGCTCAATGCTAAAGCGGGAATAATATCACAACGCTCTTTTGAAAATTCCCATATTTCGCTTTGGAGCACAGTTTTCCACTCTGAAACAGATGATTTGTTGTATAACATACTTCCCATTGTTTTCAAGGCGAGAGGTAATCCTTTACATTTCTTAACAATCTTCATTCCAATCTTCTTGCACTCTGGGTTTAGTTGAGTACAATCACCTCGAAATGCATGTTTAGCAAACAACTTCCAACAATCATCTTCTTGTAATTGTTGTAGGGAGTATTCTTCTGAACGCATGGTAGAAGCAACTTCCTTACTACGTGTGGTCACAAGAATCTTACTCCCTTGGACTCCTAAAACAAGGGGCTTCTGCACTTCCTCCCATTTAGGTTGGTTTTCGTTCCAAACGTCATCCAAAACAAGAAGAAATTTCTTTCCCGTCAATTCTTCTTTCATTCTTCTATGGACCATCTCCAGATCTCTACTATCATCGGTTGATTTAGTAACTGCCTCAAGAATTGCTCTAGATATCTTGAAAACATCAAATTCATCTGAAACACAAACCCAAACTTTAACATCAAATTTAGCCTCATCCACCCTCAGGTCATTGAATACATGTTGAGCGAGAGTGGTCTTACCCACTCCACCCATTCCCACAATAGAAATTATTGATGGTTGGTTACCACAATTGATGTCAGAAGTCAGCCAATCAATGATCAGTCTTTTATCATCATCTCTGCCATAGATATCAGTTCCAACAACCAACGATGTTGTTTGTGATTTTTGTGACAGATCATTACTCAACCCAGATCCAACACCGCCAGCGATTTTCAATCCTAGATCACCCCTTTGGGTTGAGAGAAATTCTAAATCATCAAGGATTTGTTCCATCCTACACTCAATTTCCTTGTTAAGGGAACTAATAGTAATAGGAGAAGATTTGAAGAAATTGAGTACCTTGCAAGTACAGCCTGAGGTTTGAGATTCAGATTCAGCATCTTGTCTTTTGGAGATCTTTTGTATATCATCCAAGAGATCCTCGGCATTAAGGACAGCATCTTTGACCTTAAGCAGCCAGTTTCTGACATGTGGATCCGTGAACTGCTTTCGCTCTGCATCATCAGCCAGAGAATGGATGGAGTGCATCTTGGTTTCCAACTTGTTGAGCAGCTTTTGATCAAGCTCTCTTGCATGAAAGAAATCGAGAATTTGAGGAGAAGCTAACTTGTCGAATGCAACCTGAAGGAAAGCAGAGAGAAGAGCACCACCAACAAGTTCTAAGGCCATGGTAGGAGAAAGATGAGTGGATTCAACTGCTGCTAGCTTTTGCCAATGACTCAGTGGTTCATAAAAAGATATTTGATCAACATTTTTGTTCTTCAAAAGTTAGTGAACCTATAATTTTTTATTCTTCCCAACATCACAAACTACAACAGCTGTATTGCACTTATGAATGAGTGGGAATTATTAAACTATTAACTAAGTAAGGGAATTGTTTAAATTAAGAGATATATTAAAAAGCATGTTAAAGTCTATTATTTTAATGTGATTTTTGTAGCTCTGCAGTGGGAATTCTTTTCATGAATTAAAATAATATTTACAGTAACAATCCATCATTTAATCTTTCTAGAATAATGTAACACTACATGTATTTTGTTTGTTGGAATTTTATATATTCTGGTATGGTTTACATATTTAAGATGACAGAGTGCATGAATCAACTTAACTAAGTCAACAAATAGTTAAATTACTGAAAGATTCTTCTCTTTCACATCAATTTTGACTGGGCAGAGCATGTGCAGAGTTAGCATTACGATGAAACCAACGTTGGTATTCTATTTTATGTTTACTGATAACACTTGCAAATGGCTAGTATTACATTCTCGGTTGGAGCTCTCTTATTTTTAAATCATCATAAACAAATTTGTTAACTACATTAACCGGAAAGGTAAGTGTTTCAAGATATAAAAGGAAAACTAAGATCAAAATAGTTGTGCCACTCAATCATATTCTACATTCAAAATTGTTAACTACAGAAAAAAAATCTCCGCTATGTTTCCTGAAGGCAGGACAGAAAAGCAGAGGTGTTGGCCTTAAACAATGTTGCAGAAGTAACAAATACATAACATAACTGATTGGACAATCCCTCAAATTGTATCAATGAATCTCCAAGTGTCGAATAGAATTTAAATGCAATGATGCTTACTGGGTTTAAAATGAAAAGTATGGAGCTTCTAGGTCCTCCATGACTTGTTCCATCTTTGATTCAATTTCGTTTTCAAATAATCTGAAAAAAGAAGATTTGAGGGAATTCCACACCTTCTTAGTAGCACTCTTAGACTCAGCTTCCACTTGGATTCATTTTTTTATCAGCTCCACTTGGCTTCATAATCTATTTCCTCCAAGAGATGTTCTGCATCAAACACAACATCTTTGGCCTTGAGAAGCCAATCTCTCACACGTGGATCTGTCAAGTGCTTTTGTTCTTCATCAAAAGCCACAACATCAATGGCTAGGAGATTCATCTTCAAGTCGCTGAATTGCTTCTTTTTGTGTTTTCTTCCACGAAATGTTGACAAAACGGGAAGCCAAAGTGTCAATAGTCCTCTCCAACAGAAGTAGAAACAAGAGCACCGGTAACAATTTAGAGTACTGCCATGGTTAGAATAGGAAAGGGAGTTGATGAATAAAACTGAGAAGGAAGTGCAATGGAAATAATAGTAATAAACTAATTTTTGAATGATGGGTTTGAGTTAAGGTCTGTGAACAACCAATAAGTGTTGAGTCTTCCCTCAGCTCTGTGATTCACAAGCTATACCAATCAGCATGAGTTTTTTATCCTTAACGTTCTCATATATGAAAGCAGCATATTCATGATTCCAGGTAATGATTCTAATTTATAGCACCTAATGATCTCCGGAAATCTTAGATTATTATGGATGAGACACTGTGAAATCATTTCTAGATTACCTCATTGAATCATATTGGATAAATACAATGCTTCAAGGGATTTAAATGAAGAAGAGTTGTTTCCATGAAAATCAGCATCAATATTCATTATCCCATCAAGTTTTGTAATGTTCAAAACCTTGAGAAATGACAAAAATCCAAGGGGAGGTGAACGTTGGCAAGATCCACATTCCTCTAACACTAAGGACACCATATTCCATAATGAATTCTCTAGTAACCATTTCGGAAATTGATTGCCACCATAGTCAAAGATTGCCAACTCGCTTGAGTTGTTGGAAGGTTGCAGATTCTCAATTAGGTTCTCTTCTTTTTTTTGAATCAATAGAGTTCCCATTCCTTCTCCATCGCAAATTTAGCTTCAGAAGGAGTGTTTTATTTTTCAAATATGCTTCTAATGCATCCAGGTAATTCTCAACATTCTGCAGCTCCTGAATTGATAGACTTCCATCAAGGTTGAGCTCTCGTAGCTGTTGAACACCCAAGTCCCTGCTAAAGTCAACATTAAAAGAATTCATTATTACTTTTAGAATCTTCGGTTTTCCCAAATGCAGTGACACCTTCACTTAAGTCTGTATAAGTTCAAGACGGCCCAAATTGGTGAGTAAATGCAAATTAGGGGACAACTCCTTCAAATCTCTACAGTAGTTCAACTTAAGTATTTGCAAGTGGGAGACTTGTTAGCATTAAACTCAAAGCCTTCAGCTGTCATCAGTTTTATTTTAGCATCTGAATAGACAATAATTATTATCTTTAATTCTAGTTTTGAAAGTCATTTATACTATGATTTAAATGTAAATTATAGTATAGGTTTTATGAGAGAGAAGGTAGAATTTGAGAAGTCTATTGTAAGACTATTTAGAGAGATTGTATTCTTATTTGAAAAATAACAGTGAAATAAAATATATATTTTCTGTTCACAAATATCTTGCTCTGTTTTTTTCCCTCAACACCAACAAGACTGAACATATTTTTTCGATTATTCTTTTTTCTATTGCAGTATGGGAGACGTCTAAGGAACGGAGATGTTCAAGATTGGCAACAGAGTCAGGTAAGTCTTGAGGGTCAGAACAATGAAACAGATATAAGATACGTATACACGAACATAAACTTGGAGAACAATTCATGTATGGACATTTTGATATTCCAACTCCAAATATAATTCAAGCTACAGCTTTTGGCATAAATGTACGTAACCTTTTTTGTATTACATAGAGTTCCAAACCCATCAAAATATTTAGTGTGACCAAGTTCAAGTGAAAAATGACGAGTTACCTTTTGTATCTTTTCTCGTTAATCAATTGCGCATCTGGTAATCATGTCCCCACCAACATATTTTGCCAAATCATTTAGAAGGTCATGCATAACAAATACGTCTCCTTTTTTACCTGATGGTTGAAAGAAGGACCTTGATAGTAGAACATTGAAGAATTGTTGGCAAACTTCTTCTCAAGTCATACTATGTTGACGAAAGTGGGGGAAATTTTCGAACATCCACAACTGAGTTAAACTCTCTTTTTTAAACTTATAATCCTTGGGTAATATGGCACAGTAAGTAAAGCATATAAGGTTAAGTCTGCTATTAGCTCTGAATTTGAACAACACATGATACTTAAGATGCCAAAAAGTTGAGTAATCAATTGCTAAAAAATATCAACTACTTAGCTGAACCATCAACTTGCAGGCGAGGCGAGACATACATAAGAGATTTCATTGTATATTAATCTCTTTAAGTTTCAACATTTGTTTTAAGTTTCAACATTTGTTGTTGAGTTTCAACCTTTGTTGTTGAGTCTTACAAGAGTATCTCCACAACCATCCATTACTTGAACTTAGTGATGTGTTGTTCTATTGGACATGGTAGTCCTTTATGACATATGCAGGTATTCTCTTAATATTCATAGACCAATGATCAACCCTATGTCATTTAAGCGCATCAAACAAATTTGTAGCATAAAAATATGTAGTTTTTAGAATTAATCCACATCATATTGATAAGGAACATGAATCATTATTCCAATTTTAATTCAACAATTTTAAAATACACTCTTTGCATATCTCTTCAGGGACTACAACCTGAGGCAATCCTTCAACCATTTTGTGGTTAGTGAATATATATATACAGATCCTTAAAGTTGAGGTGACCAAACCTAATATGCCATAACAATCCACCTTATCACACCTTATTCTTTACTAAAGCAAAACTCAGATGATTCATGATATTCATTCCAATCTGAAAAGTTAGGTTCAGAGATAGATTTGCATGTTTGACAAGTTTGTGATTTTTGTCAAACATCTTAAGGAAATTATCCTCCATTGTCATGACAAATCCTTTATGCAGCAGGTGGCCTAAACTCAACAGGTTTGTTTGTCTTCATGCCAGGCAGGCACATATACAACCTCATCAATGATTGTTTCTTTGCCATCTTTGTCTCTAAAAAAAACTCTGCCAATGCCTTTTGTAGTGAGACTGCTATCATCTGCAAGACCAACTCTTCTCTGCGATAAATCATTCAAACTAATGAACCATTCCCCCTTTCTTGTCGTATTTATATTTTGGCTGCTCATCAGATTCAATCATTGTTGTGATTGATGAGTTTGTTTTTCCATTTGGAAAGTGAGTTTCATATATATACATAATACTAGTTTGAATCACACTTCCTGAATTAAGCAAGTATAACATTGCTATAAACAAGTTTCATATATATGCATTCTAGTTTGAATCACACTTCCAGAATTAAGCAAGCTTAACATTACTGTAAACAAGTGTAATTATGCAGGCTGTTTACTTTTTACTGCAATATTTCAATGCTTATATATTACATGCAATACTTATCAAATGAACTTTGGAGAATGAATTAAATTAGAAAGACTGCTACAATATGTTTGAAGGAAATATACTGTTCTTCCACGTTACTTTGAAATGAATTTTCAATTCCCTCAAAACAAACAACATCCTTAGCATATATACCTAGGAATAGTTGCAACAAAAAGTTGAAAGCATTTGTGCTGAATGCGAAACTGTGCAGTAGTAATTGTTGTAATTCTAATGTTAAAAGGAAAAGGAATGAATAAAAGGTATAGCAGGAATACCACCAAAATAGGAAGAGGAAAGTAGTTGATACACATTCTAAACAAAAACAAAATAAGTAACCCACAAGTGCATCACTCTTCAAAACAAACAACATCATTACCATATATACAAACTTTTAATGTGCGCAATCTTTTCCCAGTCTTCGCCTCTTTCTTTCCTGCAACGCGGTACCAGCAAAGAACAATCACGAATACTAAGAATTGAAATTGATTTGGGAAGACCCTCCTCGGGTAAGCGTTGGAGATTGGGGCAGTTTTTAAGATTCAAATACTGAAGGGATGAGAGTTGATGGAGACCCTTGTAGTTCAGTTTTTCTAGATTTGGACAATCAGAGATGGCTAGAGAAGTAAGAGAGAGTGGAACCAAACCTTCATCTGGAAAACATTTTGCATCTACATCTTCAATCCACAAGCTTTTCAAAGAAGAATTGTCTGTGAAAGCTCCTTTCAGTGAGCTAACAAATCTAGAGCAATTAATGATTCTTAGATCCTTGAGATTTGATGGGAAACCTCCGCCAGGGAACAACTCAAGTACTGAACAACCTTCTATTCTCAGAGTATGGAGATTTGATGGGAAACCTCTGTGAGGGAACGACTTAAGTCTTGGACAATATTTTATTAATAAACGCTTGAGAATTGATGGGAAACCTTCGCGAGGGAATGACTCAAGTTCTGAACAGTCTTCTATTACCAGACTCTCAAGATTTGATGGGAAACCTCCGTCAGGGAATGACTTCAGTACTGAACAACCTTGTATCCATAACGTCCTCAGAGATGGAAGCAACATATGCATGCTTCCAGGCAATGATTCTAATTTATGACAATACTTGAGTGTTAGGTGTTCTAGATGAATATGGATGAGACTCTGTGAAATCATCTCTAGATTATCAAACCCGCTGAGATCAAGCTTCCTGAGCTTTGGGAATAAATCTAGTGGAAAGCTTTGTAAAGAGACACCATCATCATAGAGAGAATCAATCTGCAAGTTCTCAAGAGTGTCAGACGATCCAACAATTTCCAGCAATGATGTTTCCACTGTGAGGCTTTTCATTGTACCCCACTCTAATTGCAGCTTTCCACAATCACTTAGTTGTAAATCCAGAGCCCTAGGAGCGAAAGTCTCAAGTTGTTGGCAGTATTTAATTTGTAGCATTTCCAAAGGAATAAGTTGCTCTGGAAGCTGCCCTTTCAGCTTTGGACATTTTCTTATGGAAAGATGTCGTAGACGTGGAAAAGCATTTGTCACTGCTTGGCAATCCCACTTTTCCCATCGACTCAGAGATGAAAACTCCAATGTTTCAAGGGATTTAAATGAAGAAGAGTTGTTCCCATGAAAATCACCATCAATACTCACTATCCCATCAAGTTTTATAATACTCAAGACCTTGAGAAATGGCAAAAGTCCAAGGGGAGGTAAACGTTGGCAAGATTCACATTGATTCAACAATAACGACACCATATTCCACAATGAATTTTCTAGTAACCAATTTGGAAATCGTTTTCCACCATATCCATAGATTGACAACTCCTTTATGTTTTTAGAAGGATGCAGATTCTCAATTACGTCCTCTTCTTTTTTTGAATCAATAGAGTTCTGATTCCACCCCCAATTTAAGGTTAGCGCCACAAGGTCTGTTTTATTCTTCAAATCTGCTTTTAATGTATCCAAGGAATTCTCAACATTCTGCAGCTCCTCAATTGATAGACTTCCCTCAAGGTTGAGCTCTCCTAACTGTTGAAAGCCATGGCCAACATTAAAGGAACTCATTACTACTTTAAGATTCTTCAATTTTCCCAAATACGGTGGCATCTTTGTCACATTTGTCAGTCTAAGTTCAAGGTGACACAAATTGGTGAGTAAATGCAAATTTGAGGGTAGCTCCACCAAATATGTACAGTGGTTCAACATCAGTATTTGCAAGTGGGAGAGTGAACATATCTTTTCGCTTAATTTTTTCATTGCAGTACCCGAGAGGTCGAAGGAACGAAGATGCTCAAGATTGGCAACAGAGTCAGGTAACTCTTCAAGGTCAGAACAATCAGACAAAGATAAGACACGTAAGAACTTAAACTTGGACAACAATTCATGGATCGACATTTTGAAATAACTTAGGCTCCCATCTTTTGCCATAAATGTACGTAACCTTTCTATATTACATAAAGTTCCAAACCCATCGAAATATTGTCTGTATTTAACTTCGACTGAAAAATGACGAGTTACTTTTTGTACCTTTTCTGTTTGATCAAGTTCGCACCTGAAGTATAGGCCCCCACCGACATATTTTTCCAAATCATATAGAAGGTCATGCATTACAAATTCTTCTTTATTTTCATCTGGTTGTTGGAAAAAGGACCTTGATAGTAGATCATTGAAGTATTGTTGGCAAACTTCTTCTCGAGTCTTACTATGTTGATGACACTGGGCGAAATTTTCAATCATCCACAGTTGAATCAAATCCTTCTTTTTAAACTCATAATCCTTGGGGAATAAGGCACAATAAGCAAAGCATACCTTGAGATGGGAAGGAAGGTGGATATAGCTCAATGCTAAAGCAGGAATAATATCACAACGCTCTTTTGAAAATTCCCATATTTCACTTTGGAATACAGTTTTCCATTCTGAAAAAGATGATTTGTTATATAACATACTTCCCATTGTTTTTAAGGCTAGAGGTAGTACTTTACATTTTTTAACAATCTTCATGCTAATCTCCCTACACTCTGGATTTAGTTGAGTATCATCATCTCGGAATGCATGTTTAGCAAACAACTTCCAGCAATGATCTTCTTGTAATTGTTGTAGGGAGTATTCTTCTGACCACATGGTAGAAGCAACTTCCTTACTACGTGTGGTGACAAGAATCTTACTCCCTTTGGCCCTTAAAAGAAGGGGCTTCCTCACTTCCTCCCATTTAGGTTGGGTTTCGTTCCAAACATCATCCAAAATAAGAAGAAACCTTTTCCCTGTCAAATTTTCTTTCAATCTTATGTGAACCATCTCTGTATCTCTACTGTCATCCGTAGATGAAGTAACATGCTCAAGAATTGCTTTTGATACCTTGAAAACATCAAATTCATCTGAAACACAAACCCAAGCTTTGACATCAAATTTATCCTCATTCATCCTTGGGTCATTGAATACATGTTGGGCAAGAGTGGTCTTACCCATCCCTCCCATTCCCACAATAGAAAGTATTGATGGCTGGTTACGATCGTTGATGTCAGATGTCAGCCACTTAAAGATCAGTTCTTTATCATCATCTCTGCCATAAATATCAGTTCCAACAACCAAAGATGTTGTTTGTGATTGCTGTGGCAGTTCATTACTCAACCCATATCCAACACCGGTAGCTGTTTTCAATCCTAGATGACCCCTTTGGCTTGAGAGAAATTCTAAATCTTCAAGGATTTGTTCCATCTTACATTCAATTTCCTTGTTAAGGGAACTAATAGGAGAATATTTGAAGAAATTGAGTACCTTGCAAATACATCCTGAGGTTTGAGATTCAGATTCAGCATCTTGTCTTTTGGAGAGATTTTGTATATCATCCAAGAGATCCTCTGCATCAAGAACAACATCTTTGACCTTAAGCAGCCAGTTTCTGACATGTGGATCCGTGAACTGCTTTCGCTCTGCATCATCCGCCAGAGAATGGATGGAGTGCAACTTGATTTCTGTTCTCGAACTAGGTTGGGGGCTGGGAGAACTATTGTCTTCGGATGTCACTCGGTCGGTCGTACTTCACTTCCTCCTTCGGTCCTTCTCGTAGGATGACTCCTCAGGCGGGTGGGGTACCTGTAGATGGCACTCCAACGCTCAAGTCAGTGGGGTATCGTATTCGGCTGGCTGGAATACTGTAGATAATGACGTACCTTGTTCCTTGGAATGCGTGATATTTATATTACCTTGATGGGCCCTCGCTGTTGGGCCGGATTAGGGGGTTACTTAGCGATTAGGGTTGGATTAGGTCGTTTCCTAACCATAGGTTAACCTTCGTTAATTGGGTCAACCTTTGACTTGAGCACTTTGTGTCGGTCGGCCACGTGTGACACATGGTCGACCTCGTACCTTCAAGTATGGTCTTGACACATGGGTTGACCGGGTCAGAAGACCGGTCGGTCATCCCAGTACAGTTGCCTCCCAGGCTCTAGAGATGGTACAGCCGAAGAGTCTGAAGAATGGGTCCCGGGCGGACGGTGTAATGATGAGTGAAGTGATGTTTGGGGGCGTCTGAGTGATTGACGTGACGCGCATTAATGAGGGGTTTTTCTGGGCGCGAAGCGATGCGAACCGTTGGATCAAACGAATCCAACGGTTGGGGTTCTTGTGACGTTTGGGATTCCGAGGCCCTCCCGGGCTATAAATAGGGGCTGGGAATAGTAGCGTTCCACGCGTTATCTTTGCTTGAGCTCCGACACCTCGAATCAAACCGACCGCTCTTAGTTGCTTTCCTCGTTCGTTTTCAAGGTTAGTTATGTCTGCTCTTGCCGAGTCTCCCCCGGCTTGCTCGTCTTCTTCTTCGTCTTCTTCCTCTTCTTCTTCTTCTTCTTCTTCTTCTTCTGGCCAGGCTTCCCCGGTCGGGGACGTGCAGAGGGTTCCTTCTCCAGGCTTGGTGAGGGAAGACGCTGGTAATGCGTCGGACCGCTCGGCCCCTTTTGAGGGGCCGCGACCCCATGTGGGGCCGGCCTGGGTAGATCCCCGGGTATGTGAGGTGTCGTCCTCTTTTCTTACCGACACTTCTGTTGCCGAATTTTTGGATGAGGTTCCTGTCTTGAAGGCTTCGGCCGAGGAATCCTTGTTGGCGTTCGGTCCTTGCTCTTTGGAGGACCGTGTGTACCGGGAGCGGTCATCTACCGAGCCTCCTTTTTTCTTCATGTATGCTTGTCTTTTTTCAGACTTACATGTGTCTCTGCCCTTTGATGCCTTTACGGTCGGGGTTCTGAAGGAGCTGAACGTGGCTCTGACTCAGCTTCACCCCAACTCGTGGGCGTCGATGCAAGCGTTTCGCATTGTTTGCCGGACGTTTGGGTTGCGCCCTCTTCCCTCCTGCTTTCTTCATTTCTATTCGTCATACCCGGCCAAGCTTGCCAGTTGGCAATCGCTGGTCAGCCGGGCGGGTAGTGTGTTGTTCAAGCCCTTCACGGCCTCTTATAAGAACTTCAAGGAGAAGTTCTTTAAAGTGTACGTGGAGCCGGCCGGGACACGTTATTTTTTTGACGAGGTTGGCCGGTCTCGTTTCCCTCTTTTTTGGTCGAGGAGTCCGACGAAGATAACGGATTGGCCGAGGCCGGCGCATCCGAGCGAGCATGAGCGGCTCGTTTTTTCTTTATTTGATAGTCTCCCCAGGAAGCTCCCCGCACGACCGCTCATGTCGCTGTACAATGCGACCGATCGCGCGGAGGCTTTCGAGGGTATGTTCTTTTTCATGCACTTAGTCTTGTTATTTTCTGCGCTTTGTTCTGACTGACCGTTCTTTGTTTGGTTTGTAGAAATCGCCAAAAGAGAAATCCCCCAAGCCGTTGGGATGTTGCACTCGTTCAAGAACAAACTGAACGAGAAGAGGGGAGCCACCAGTGCTAGGCCCCGGGCGGAGGAGGCTGGCCCCTCCAAGAAGCGTGGCCGCGAGGGCGGCAATATTGCCCGAACCGTTCGGGCAGCGGGTCAGATGACCACCCCTCCTCCAGCGCGGTCCTCTAGGCCGACTGCCCCCCTACTGACGACTTTAACTGCCCTATTCCGACGGGGGTGGCGGTGCCTTTGGCCACAGCGGGCGGATCAATGCTCGCGCTCGGGGACGACCGGTCCTTCTCCAGGGCCGTGAGCTTCAAACTGCCCTCCAATATCGAGGGTGAGATCCGGTCGGTCCCTGACGACGACCTCCTTGACAGCGGCATCGAGATGATCTGCCGGGGTTTATTTTTGGCCCGCCGGGGCGCAGACGCTCGGAGAAGCCGGGTCGAGGACATATCGCGCCTCGAGCACGATCTCCAGGAGGTCGGCCAAAACCTAAAGCAGGCCGTGGAGGCCAACACAACTTACGAAAAGAAGTTGTGTGCACAAGCGGCCGAGCTGGAGCTGCGCCAGAATAGAGTGGCCGAGCTGGAGAAGGCCGATGCCGATAAAGCTGCGGAGGTTATTCTCCTTCGCAAGGCATTGGAAGCGGCCGACCGTCGGGCCACCCTAAAGGAGGAGGAAGTTGCGGCCGAACGCGAGGCCAAGAGGGTGGCGGAGGCTGAAGTTCTGAAGACCATGGAGGACACCATGGTGCTCATCGGCCAGAGCTTCGATCTTGCCGTTCGACAGGCTGAGGTGCTGTATGGCGGTCCACCTCCTTCTGGTCAATTTGACCAAGACATGGAAGTTGTGGATGGGCGTTTGGTCCCTGCAGCGGCCGGTCCTCCTCCTGCTGAAGAAGTTGAAGCTGATCCCTCTAATGAGGTGTTGAATATCGTAGATTAGGCGGTCAGCTTTAATTTTGGACCCTTGGGGCCGGGGTGTGGCCCCCACCTATCTTCAATTTAATATAAGTTTCCTTCTTTAATTGTTTCTGCATTTTCTGGACGATCGAGCCTTTACGAGCCGAATGGGCTGGAGTGGTTAAACTTAAATCATGGTGAAATTAACAAAGTAAAAAGAACTGAGCGACCGGTCGGTTAGATGAAATCAATTGAGTAACTTGCGATAAGTAAAATCAACTAAGTGATTGTAACGGACTTTGGTAAGTCGGCCGTCCTTTAGCGAATTCGATTGTTTAGGCGAACTGGTGCCGATCGTTGTGTATGCCGGTTGGGCCTCGGGGGGGTATGCCGGTTAAGGCTACGTCCTGGCCGAGTGGGTTCGGGAGGGTATGCCGATTAAGGCTACGTCCTGGCCGAGTGGGTTCGGGAGGGTATGCCGATTAAGGCTACATCCTGGCCGAGTGGGTTCGGGAGGGTATGCCGATTAAGGCTACATCCTGGCCGAGTGGGTTCGGGAGGGTATGCCGGTTAAGGCTACATCCTGGCCGAGTGGGTACGAGTTCGGGAGGGTATGCCGGTTGAGGCTACGTCCTGGCCGAACCGTGCATGTGACGGGAGGGTATGCCGATTAAGGCTACATCCTGGCCGAACCATTTTTGTCGTTCATTGTATACACTTATGTATGAAACGCCTCGTTAAAACCTCTCCGACCGATGGACCGGCCGGGCGAGGAAAGAGTGCGTATATTTTATTCATGTTTTTAGCTGAAATAAAACTTTAGGTGCGTGGCATTCCACGTCCTAGGTACAATTTTTCCCGATAGGTGTTCTAAGTGATAAGCTCCCCCTTCTCCCACTTCTCGGATTCGGAATGATCATTCCCAATTTGATGAGAACTTGCCGTCCGACTTCCTAGCGTTGCTGCGCATTCCCCAGACGAGGTCACCTTGTTGAAGCTTCTGGGTTGGACCTTTGAGTTGTATCTCCTTGCCGCTCGGAGCTTGCATGCCGCTTCTCGTATCTTGCTCTTATCTCGAAGCTCGTTCAAGAGGTCGAGGCCGACCGCCAGACTTTCCTTGTTGAGGGATAAGTCAAAGAGTTGGCGTCGGATGGATGGCTCCCCGACTTCTACTGGTATCATGGCCTCGGTGCCGTACGTGAGGCTGTAAGGGGTTTCTTGTGTGGTGGATTGTGGGGTGCAGCGGTATGCCCATAAGACTTCGGGCAGTTCCTCCGTCCATCTTCCCTTGGCGGTGCCGAGCCTCTTCCTTAGCTCGTTCAACAGAACCTTGTTGGCCGCTTCAGCTTGTCCGTTCGTCTGTGGGTGCTCAACGGAGCTTGTGAGGGATTTGATGCCGAGGTCGTCGTAGAAAGTCATGAGGCCTTGATCGATGAACTGCCGGCCGTTATCGGAGACTATCGAGTGTGGTATGCCGAACCGGCATACTACGTTTTTCCACACGAAGTTTTGGACGTTTCGGGCGGTGATTGTGGCCAGTGGTTCGGCCTCGATCCACTTGGTGAAGTAATCTACCGCGACCAGCAGATGCTTTGTCTGGCCTTTGCCTGGTGAGAATGGGCCGATGATGTCCATTCCCCACATGGCGAACGGCCAGGGTGATGTCATGCTGTGCAGCTCTTCTGGTTTTCGGTGGTGGAGGGGGCCAAACTCTTGGCATTTTTGGCATTTCTTGACGTAGTCAGCGCTGTCCCCGTGGACGGTCGGCCAATAATACCCTGCGCGGATTATTTTGGCTGCCATCGTTCGGGCTCCGGAGTGGCTCCCGCACGCCCCTTCGTGGATCTCTTGCAGCACGTATTGGGATTGTTCCTTGGTGAGGCACTTTAGGAGTGGCGTAGAGTACCCCCTTCGGTATAGATCCTGACCGATCATAGTGTACCGGGCGCACTGCCGTCTGATGTTCTTCTCTTCCCCCGGTTGGCATGTCCCGTGCTCCAAGTACTGAGTGATTGGGGTCATCCATGTGTGGGTCTCGGTGATTGTCATGCACTCGGCGTCGCCTACGCTCGGCTGTGCTAGTCGCACCTGGACGACCGATCGGTGGTGGCTTTGTTTTTTCGTAGATGCCAGGCGAGAGAGTGCATCGGCACGTTCGTTTTCCTCCCGTGGTATGTGTTGGACCGTTACCGTGTCGAATTTGGTCATGACGTTCTGGACGGTGTGGTAATATCGTTGGAGGAGGGGCTCCTTGACTTCGAACTCTCCTTTGATTTGACCGACGACCAACTGGGAGTCGCTCTTGCATTCAACCTCCCGCGCGCCTAGGTCATTTGCTAAGTTGAGGCCGGCCAGTATGGCCTCGTATTCCGCCTGGTTGTTCGTTGCTTTGAAGGAGAACTGGAGGGCTTGCTCAATCAGCAAGTCCCCAGGCCCTTCGAGGACGACCCCGGCTTCGCAGGCCGTTTTATTGGAAGAGCCGTCCACGTAGAGGACCCATTTGGCTGAGGTTTCTGTGTTCTTGGGGAGCTCGGCTGCGAAATCCGCTAGGCATTGGGATTTGATGGCACCCCTCAGTTCGTACTTGATGTCGAACACTGAAAGCTCGACCGACCACCCTATCATTCGTCCTGCAAGATCGGGTTTAGACAAAATTTTATATATGGGATAGTTGGTCTTTACCCTGATTTCGTGGTTCTGGAAGTATGGGCGCATTCTCCTTGCTGTCAGCACCAGGGCCAGTGCCACCTTCTCTATCATTTGGTACCTGGTCTCGGCTGCATGGAGAGTCCGGCTGACAAAGTATACCGGGTGTTCTTCGCGGTCCACCTCTTGGACGAGGGCGGCACTGACCGCCTCCTCTGATACCGCTAGGTAGACTACAATGGGTAGGTCTAGGCGGGGCTTTTGGATGACGGCCGGCGAGGACAGGAATTCTTTGAGCTGGCCGAAGATTTGCTCGCACTCCTCGTTCCAGCTAAATTTCGAAGTTTTGCGGAGCATTGTGGCTATCGGCCTGATCCGTTCGGCGAGGCAGGGTACGAATCTGGAAAGTGCTGTCAGCCGGCCAAGCAGTTGTTGAATTTCTTTCAAGTTTTTCAGGCTTCTCATCTCCGTTATGGCCTTGCACTTGTCGGGGTTCGCTTCGATTCCTCTGTGGGTCAGCATAAAGCCGAGGAACTTGCCGCCTTCAACGCCGAACGCGCACTTCTCGGGGTTAAGGCGCATGTTGACCCTTCTTAAGGCGTCGAAGACTTCTTGTAGGTCTTTGATGTGTTGGCCGCACGAGTCGGACTTCACCACGATATCGTCCACATACACCTCTACGCTTCGGCCAATCATTCCTTTGAAAATCTTGTCCATGAGCCTCTGGTAGGTAGCCCCGGCGTTCTTTAGGCCGAACGGCATTACCTAGTAGAAGTAGTTTGCACCGTCCGTCGTGAAGGCCGTTTTACCTCTATCGCTATGGTGCATGCTGATCTGGTTGTAGCCGGAGTAGGCGTCTAAGAAACTCAATATCTTATGGCCGGTCGCTCCGTCTACGAGCCTGTCGATGTTAGGAAGGGGATATGAGTCCTTGGGGCACGCCTTGTTGAGGTCTTTGTAGTCTACACACATCCGCCATTTGCCGCTTGACTTTTTGACCATCACGACGTTGGCCAGCCAAGTGGAGTATCGTGCCTCGACTATGAAGCCGGCTTTCAAGAGCTTCTCGGCCTCACTCCTGGCGGCCAGCCGCTTGTCCTCACCATGGTTCCTCTTCTTTTGCGCGACCGGGCGGGCTTCTTTATATACCGAGAGGCGATGGGTGATGATGTCCGGATGGACTCCTGGTACATCGGCCGTCGTCCAGGCAAAGAGGTCTACGTTTCTTTTGAGGGTTTGGTGAACGAAGTCCGCATCGGCGACGGCCATTGTCGTGCCTATGCTTGTATACCGATCCTCCCCGTCGAGTTTGGCTTGTCGCAGCTCGTCCTTGGCTTCAAGTCTTGGCTCAACTTCCCTGGGATCCAGGTCTGCCATGGTGATGCCCTTCTTTGGCTGGGGTGAGTGTCAGCGGGGGCTTCTTCCACGGCCGGCGATCTTTCGTCTGGGCGAGCGGCTGCCGCTGGGCCCCGGTTGTGTGGGCTCGACCCGCAGGCTTTCGGCGTAACATTCTCGGGCGACCTTTTGATCTACATGTATGGTCAGGATGTCGCCCGAGAGGGAAGGGAACTTCATTGCTAGATGGGGTGTGGAGACGATCGCTCCAAGTTTGTTGAGGGACGACCTGCCGAGGAGGATGTTGTAGGACGTGTTGGCGTTTATGACCAAGTATCTGATCTTGAGGGTTTTGCTGGCCCCTTCCAGGCCAAACGTTGTGTACAGCTCTATGTAGCCCCTCGTCCCTACGCGCTCCCCTGAGAAGCCGACCACGTGGTCGTTGTAGGGTATCATTTCTTCCTCCGGTATTCTCATGGCTTTGAAGGTATTCCAGTACAATATGTCGACCGAGCTCCCTTGGTCCACGAGGGTCTTTTTGATCGTGAAGTTATCGATATCGACCGATATCACCATGGGGTCGTCCTGGGTTGGGTTTATCCCCTTGAAATCTTCGTCTGTGAACGTGATTGGTGGCATTCTTGGTCGGGCGGAGACGAGATTTACCTGGTGGACGGCGCGAAGGTGTTTCTTGCGTGCGCTGTTGGTACTGCCTCCACCGCCGAACCCCCCAGCTATGGTGTTAATCACCTCTCGGCCTCTGCGAGTGTCGGTTTGTGGGAGGTCGTCTCTTCGTCCCCGTCGGTCTCCCCGCCTGTCACCCTCTCGCGGGCCTGGGGGGTTCGGTCTCTTCTCCTAACCGTTTGCTCCTTGCATGGGGAGCGGCGCGTTTCTCGGGTCCCACGCACGAAGCGTCTGAGGTGCCCGGCTTGGATAAGTTCCTCAATTTTGTCCTTCAGGGCTTGGCACTCTTCGGTAGAGTGGCCGGTATTCTTATGGTACCGGCATCGTTTGTTGCGGTCGGCATTTTCTGGGCTCAAGGCTATTCGGGGCGATGGTATTAGCTCGGCGTTCAGGGCCTCTTGCAAAATTTTGCTCCTCTCCGCGTTCAAAGGTGTGTAGCGGGAGAAGCAGGGTCCGCGATTGTCCCTTTTCTGGTCCCGACCGGTTCGGGACCTTCCTTGCCGTTCTCTGTCTTCTTTCTTTTCCCCGTTTGCCTCGGCTCGGGCGTTGTTTCTGAATTCACGAAGTTCCTCCAGCTGCATGAATTTGGCCGCTCGGCGTCTCAGGTCATCCAGGTTGGTAGCAGGCTGCATGCACAGGCTGTCGGCGAATGGGCCGGGTCTGAGGGCGGTCAGCATGTGATGCATCGCCACCTCAGGGCTGAGGTTGCGAATGCTCATAGCGGTCTTGCTGAACCGGTCAATGAACGTTCGGAGGGACTCTCCCTTCTCTTGACGAATGCCGACCAGGGCTATGGATGTCAGATGGTGGGGGCGGCTTGTTGCGAACTGGACGTCGAACTTGGCTACCAGGGTTTCGAAACAGTCTATAGAGTGTGCTGGGAGCTTGGTGAACCAGCTCAGAGCGCTGCCCTTCAGTGAGGTTGGAAAGACTCAGCAGAATACTGCGTCGTCCGTGGTGTACAGGCTCATATGGGTCGTGTACGCGTCCACATGTTCATCTGGGTCGGTCGTTCCATCATAACGATCCCTGTTAAAGCCTTTCCACTTGTCTGGCAAGGGGGTTTCCATGACACGGTCGGTGAAGGGATGGCGTCGGTCCGGACCCGCTGGAGCGGTGGTGTTGATTGTCTTGCTGGGATGGGACTCCCCATCCATTTCCAGAGTGAAGTCATTCTTGGTGTCTTTCTCGGCCTGGATGCCGGCCCCGGTGGCGTGGGACCTGCCGGCCTGATTAGTCATGGCGAGGGACGGCACCCCCTCGACCAGTCTCTTCATTCGCTTGTTCTCTTCTTGGAGGTTTTTGATCTCCTCCTCGTTCTTCTTAGCAGTTTCCTCGTGCGCCTTCTTCATCTCTGCTAGCTCCTTCTGAAGGGCCATCATCATTGCTGTTTGGTCTGCTTCGGTCATGCTTGCCATGCTGCGGGTAGATACCATCTACTGTTGTGGTTGTTGCTGGCTCTCCTCGGCCCCACGATGGGCGCCAATTGTTCTCGAACTAGGTTAGGGGCTGGGAGAACTATTGTCTTCGGATGTCACTCGGTCGGTCGTACTTCACTTCCTCCTTCGGTCCTTCTCGTAGGATGACTCCTCAGGCGGGTGGGGTACCTGCAGATGGCACTCCAACGCTCAAGTCAGTGGGGTATCGTATTCGGCTGGCTGGAATACTGTAGATAATGACGTACCTTGTTCCTTGGAATGCGTGATATTTATATTACCTTGATGGGCCCTCGCTGTTGGGCTGGATTAGGGGGTTACTTAGCTATTAGGGTTGGATTAGGTCGTTTCCTAACCATAAGTTAACCTTCGTTAATTGGGTCAACCTTTGACTTGAGCACTTTGTGTCGGTCGGCCACGTGTGACACATGGTCGACCTCGTACCTTAAAGTATGGTCTTGACACATGGGTTGACCGGGTCAGAAGACCGGTCGGTCATCCCAGTACAATTTCCAACTTGTTGAGAAGCTTTTGATGAAGCTGTCTTGCATGAAAGAAATGGAGAATTTGAGGAGAAGCAAGCTTCTGGAATGCAACCTGAAGGAAAGCAGAGAGAAGAGCACCACCAACAAGTTCTAACGCCATGGTAAGACAAAGATAAATGGATTCAACTGCTGCTAGCTTTTGCCAATGACTCAGTGGTTCATGAAAAGGGCAATAATCAGATATTTGATCAAAAACATTCTTCATCAATAGTTAGTCAACCAATTATTTATTATTCTTCCCCACATCACAAACGGCAACAGCATTTTGAATGAATTGTTTTATTAAAAAGCATGTTAAAATCTATTAGTTTATTAGTTGATATATTAACTTTTAATGTGTTTTTTTTAGCTGTGCAGGGTTTTTTTTCATGATATTAAAATAATATTTATAGTAATCATATATCATTTAATCTTTCTATAATAATCTAACATTATATGTATTTTCTTTGCAAAAAAAGTTATATTTTGGTATATTACACATATTTAAGATGACAGAGTGCATGTTTAGTTCTAAAACCATAATAAAAACAACTTAGCGAACTCTGCAAGCTAGTTAAATAACTTAAAAGATAATTTTCTTTCACTCTTAATTTTTATATTTAATTTTGATTGGCCAGACTAAATGCAGGGTTAACATAACTTTTATATATTACTTATTTAGGTTTTAAGTAACTCATAATTTTGGATAGTTTCATTTGAGTTTGTTTCAAACTTTTCGTCCAAAATATTTCTATTAATTTTGTTTAAGTATCATGTGTCTGATATCCTATCATTTGTAATATCCTCTACTTTAAGCTAGAGGATTTTAAGACTTTTAATATAAACTGTATATTCAAGAAATATAATCACAAATATATTAATCATCATATTTTGTCCATTACATTCTATTAAACAATCAAGTTTCTATAATAAATCATATTCAATACCACTCATGCCAGAAATCTACTAACATCAATACATAGAAACTTGATTTTACTTCCGGAAAACTCACGGTTAAATTTAACTCAGAGATATGCATCATGTCATATTGTCTTCATTGTGCTATCTCTTCACACCTTTTTTCCACCCTAGACAAATATACTTTTTTCGGATCAATGACATGTTTGGTACTTCAACAATGATACCACCATCTCCATTTCTTCTGGTTCCATCCATACATTCTTATTGACCCACAATGTCTTCATACTGGTCTGATATTCCAACTAAGGACAAACAATGGGATGACAATAACCCACCTTGGTCGCCTCTTAATCCATTTATCCAACAAGATCTACAAAGACGACATTCGAGACAACAACAAAGGTTCCAGTGTGACATAGGATCTCATAGATAGTTTGTTCCTCGTTAGGTTAAAACAATTACGCTATTGTTGAAATTAACTTGTCGTGTTCAGTCATTTTACTAAATGTCATTTTATTTACTCTTACTTTTTTTCATACATCTAAACAAATATGCATAGAAAACATCAATATAAACACCAATTACACATATATCATATATCCAGTTGGCTTTTTGGAGAATTTTTGTATATCATCCAAGAGATCCTCTGCATCAAGGACACCATCTCTGATATATGACAACGTTCCAAGTGACATAATCATCTAATAAAAATAATAAATTAGGAAAATGGACAATAATCAAGTGGAGTGGGTTCTGATAATTTTGCAGAATAAAAAAAATGTGTTTTCACATTTCTTCTATTTACGTCTTTGCTTTGCCGGCCTTCAGATGTATATTAAAGGCAGTTTAATGGATATAGTCAAATTTGGTGGCTAACTAATCAATAAACAAACCCAAACAACCATCAAATACTTACCAATGAATAATATTGTATTTCCATTTGTGGTTTGAATTTGTTGCCAATTTGCATAACCATCGCTGTTGAAGCCAATAGCTAATGATATATGAGGCAAGGGGAAATAAACAAAAACAAATACTGATTTTTATTATTTGTACAGAATGCTATTCATTCATTTGAGTCCTTATTACTATCAACTTCCACTTTGTGCTTCTGCTTGTAAATTGATTGCAAACAAAGAGTTGAGTAATCAATAAGTAGAAAATATCAAGTTCAGCTTTTTTAAAATGATATGGAGTCTGAAAGTTACTCCTGCTGCACATTTTGTGTGGAGATTGAGTCTTAACAGTGTGGCTAATAGGGAAAATCTTAGGCACAGATCTGTTGTACCCACTTCCTCTTTTTGTGTGCTTGTTCAATGCAATTACAATTTCAAATGTGTATCCCATTCCTTACTCCTTGATTCATCCCTTGATTTATCTAATACATTTTGGAATTTGTATCCTATCCATTAGTTGTTCAGTATGAAAACTTGCTAACTTCTAATACTATTATACTTACGCAACACGAGTACACTTTTCTTCCATAACAACTTTCATGGTACTTTGCTGTAGAAGTCATTGAATTTCCTAGCATATTGATTCGACATTATGGAGAATAATGTTTAGTTTTTGGTTAGACTTGCAACACGTCATTTACTTTTTGTTCCCCATTTTCATATGGTAGGACTGAATCTAAACTCCTTATGGACATTGTTTGAGACATTTTGAGAAAACTGACTACTGTTGTCCTTCTTCACCTATTCCTGTATTTGGCTTCCCCAAAAAAATTATGATTTTTGGAGTGCTAAACTGACGATATTCTTTTATTCTTAAGATTTCAGAGAAATTGTAGAAGATGACTTCATTGAACCCACATACATTTATGCATTAACAGTTGCTCCTGAGAAGTTTAAGGAAGGAGAATAAGTATAAAGGTTAAATGGCATTATAGAATTTCAGTTAATAAATATGAATGAATATGAAATTCTTAAAGACTACGATTTTAGAATTAAAAAATTAGTTACTCATTAGAATATACGGGAAAATCCACCATATCTCACCTTATTCTTTACCATAGCAAAACTTTGATGCTTCAGAATATTCATTCCAATTTGAAAAGTTAAGTTCAGAGATAGATTTCCTGTTGACAAGTTTGTGATTTTTGTCAAACATCTTAAGGCAATTATCCTCCATTGTCATGACAAATCCTTTATGCAGCAGGTGGCCTAAACTCAACAGGTTTGTCTTTGCCATCTTTGCCTCTAAAAAATAACTCTGCAATGCCTTTTGCGATGAGACTGCTCTAATAATCACAAGACCAACTCTTCTCTGTGATAAATCATTCAAACTAATGAACCATTCCTCTTTTCTTGTCATATAAGTAGAACAGCCAGGACCTAAGTAAAATGAAGTGTCAATTGAGGATTTAATGTTAGTGGTTACCATGAGCATCACAACTTTAGAATCTGATTCTTCATCTTGAGCCAAATTCGCACGGTTGATAGGCTTGTTCTTGGCACCTTCTCCATATGATACTCTTTTTCCTAATGACCAAGTTTTTAACAGTTATGCTCACTTTTCTCTTGTCAAATTTATACTCCTTACTATTGTTAGAGTTGTTGTCTTGCTTTTGTGATTGATAATTTTTATTTCCTTTAAAAGAATCACTAGTTTCACTAGATGTGTGATCTTGTTGTTCTGGTTAAAACTTGATTTGTTTCCTACCCAGGATCCTTTGCCTTTTCCCTTGTAATTTGATCGTGCTTGAAGTTTCAGTTCTTGAGTAGATATTCTCTCATTGATTCTGTTCTGATATCATATTCCTCAATGGAGTATTGCAGTTTGTTCAATCTCCACAGCATCTAACTCCTCTGACTTCTCGGTTGCAATATCTATATGATCAAATTATGATGGCAAAGTCGTCAATAAATATAGCACTTGCTGATATCAAATCTGCTCCTTGCAGACCCTCGTAGCATTGATCCGTTCTTGAACCATGTTAATGTAATCTACAATGGATTCTTTCTTCTCCATGCTTAGCAGTTCATAATGCCTTCTTAATGTATGCACCTTAACCTTACTCTTTTTTTTTTCTCTATCACCTTATGTTGTTGTTAGAATCTGCTGTGCTTTCTTTGAGGTAGAACCTTGGAAATCTTCTGGAATATCTTTGAATTGATACATTGGTAAATGAGCATGCATTGATATCAAGTTTTTGTTGTTGTCTGAACATTTATTGATGTTTTAATAAATAAAAACAATGAACAAAACATAACTTCGTTCTTCTTTTCTCATTTCCTATCTGGTTTCTGTCAATATAAAATGTGGAAAACTTCCAAAGATGGAGAAGAGATGTGATGTATTCATATCTCGCATGCTGAACATAAGAGGGTAAAGATTTGGGTTTATAAGATTTCAAGGAGTCATGAATTCGAATCGAGAAGCAACTAGATAATATAAGGATAGGGAATATGAAGCTTTATGTGAATAAACCAAGATATAGCTGCTATGGTACTATCTACACAAAACCAATTGGAAGATACAAGGAAGAGAAAGAACGTATACAAGAGAGAAGGAGGCATAACGAACATATGCAGAAGCTGTGAAAGAAGGAAGTAAGTTAGAGAATTCAAATGAAACTTGGAGAGGTATGGAGAAAATCTAAAAGAAAGTTTGATGTTAAATGGTATCAGTTTTATACAGTTGAGATATTTGGGTGATAATGAAGTTCTCATATCATATCAAATGAAGGCTACGAAAGAGAACTATGAGTGGCTATCCACATCTTGGAATGAATAACTACATGGAATGAAAATACAGTGGTGGGAAATAGAAGAGTGTGAGTAAGATGTTGGGTAATTCTGATATCAGTGTTGCATACAGTATTTTAGAAGAGTGGGGAAGGTTAGATATACATACTAGTGAGTTTCATATATATACATACATACTAGTTTGAATCTCACTTCCTGAATTAAGCAAGCATAACATTGCCTAAAACAAGTGTCATTATGCAGGCCGTTTACTGGTTACAGCAATATTTGAATGCTTAGATATTACATGTAATACTTACCAAATGAACTTTGGAGAATGAATTAAAGTAGAAAGATTGGTACAATATGTTTGAAGGAAATATAGTGTTATTCTAAGTTACTTTGAAATGAATTTTGAGTTCCCTCTTTCTCTGTTTTGTAGGCAATTAGGTAAGGTTACGTCTGCTCTGCTGCTGTCTCTGAATTTGAACAACACAGGATACTTAAATCAATTACTATAATTTATTAAGTATATAAATGTGATAGGCTAATGTCATATATTAAGCATCTAAAATTTATTTAACCTACTTTATTATTTTATATTAATACAACATTCAATAGAAAAATTACATCCTAGAAAATTACTTAAATAAGGAGATAGGGAAAGTGGATCACAAATTTCAATGTCAACATCTTTATGTTATTTACTAATTCAATTTAATATATAACCATTAATAAGGATTGATTTTCTAACTGTGTTTTTCTTTTAATATTCTTTTACCTCTTTTTACCCTTTTTGATTAAACAATTTTTTAATTTCCATACACTCTTAATCATGAATAAAAGTTAAAAATGTTTTTATTATATAATTATGAGAATTAATAAAAAAATTATTATTTTATGCATACTGTTCTTTGCAACACATATTTATTATCTTTGGTATCCACATTTTTTCTGAATTAAGTTTTTAGCTTTCATGAGGAAACTACCTGAGTAATTGCAATAAAAAGATGAAAGCATTTGTGCTAACGACGAAACTTTACAGTAGTAATTGTAGTGTTAAAAGGAAAAGGAATGAATTGTTAAAAGATATAGCAGGAATACACATTCTAAACAAATATATCACTGTTCAAAACAAACAACATCATTGCGGTATATACAGTCTTCGAATGTGCTTAATCTTTTCCCAGTCTTCGCCTCTTTCTCTTTGGCAACGCGGTTGCAGCAAAGGACAATCACGAATATCAAGACTTGAAATTGATTTGGGAAGACCCTCCTCCGGTAAGCGTTGGAGGTTGAAGCAATTTATAAGATTCAAATTCAGAAGGGATGAGAGTTGATGGAGACCCTTGTAGTCCAGTTTTTCTAGATTTGGACAATCAGAGATGATTAGAGAAGTAAGAGAGAGTGGAAGCAAACCTTCATCTGGAAAACATTCTGCATCTACTTTTTGAATCCACAATCTTTCCAAAGAAGAACTGTCTGTGAAAGCTCCTTTCAGTGAGCCAACAAGTCTAGAGCAATTACTGATTCTCAGACGCTTGAGATTTGATGGGAAACCTCTGTCAGGTAACGACTTAAGTCTTGGACAATCTTTTATTGTGAAATTCCGGAGATTTGATGGGAAACCTCCGTGAGGGAAGGACTCAAGTACTGAACAACCTCCTATTGTCAAAGTATGTAGATTTGATGGGAAACCTCCGTTAGGGAAGGACTCAAGTACTGAACAACCTTCTATTGTCAGACTTTGGAGATTTGATGGGAAAGATATATCAGGGAATGACTCAAGTTTTGGATAGTCTTTTATTGTCAGCACTTCTAGATTTGATGGCAAACCTCCTCCAGGAAACAACTCTAGTCTTGGGCAGTCTTCTATCCATAACCTCTTGAGAGATGGAAGCAACATATTCATGTTTCTAGGCAATGATTCAAATTTAGGACAATTCTTGAGTGTTAGCTCTTCTAGATGATTATGAATGGGACTCTGTGAAATCATTTGTAGATTACCAAACCCCCCGAGATGAAGCGTCCTAAGGGTTGGGAAAAAATCCAATGGAAAGGTACATAGAGAGACACAATCATCACTGATTGACTTAAGGGGTGAATAAATCTCTAAGTGTTCAAAAGTGTGGGACCCAACAATTTCCAACAATGATGTTTCCATTGTGAGACTTTTCAATGTAGCCCACTTCAGCTGCAACTTTCCACAGTGACATAGTTGTAAATCTAGAGCCATGGTAGCCATGGTAGCGGAAGCCTCAAGTTGTTGGCAGTCTTCAATTTGTAGTCTTTCCAGAGGAACAACTTGCTCTGGCAGCTGTCCTTTCAGCTTCGGACAATTTCTTATGGAAAGTTGTCGTAGACATGGAAAAGCACTTGTCACAGCTTGGCAGTCCCACTCTTCCCATCGACTCATATGGGAGAACTCCAATGTTTCAAGGGATTTAAATGAAGATGAGTTGTTCCCATGAAAATCACCATCAATACTAACTATCCCATCAAGTTTTCTAATCACCAACTTCCTAAGAAATGGCAAAAGTCCAAGAGGAGGTAAACGTTGGCAAGATTCACATTGCACCAACCCTAAGGACACCATATTCCACAATGAATTTTCTAGTAACCAATTTGGAAATCGTTTCCCACCATAGCCACTGATAAACAACTTCTTTAAGTTTTTGGAAGGTTGTAGATTCTCAATTATGTCCTCTTCTTTTTTTAAATCAACAGACTTTTGATTCCCCTCCCATAGCAACTCCAGCGAAACAAGGTGTGTTTTATTCTTCAAATCTGCTTCTAATGCATCCAGGGAATTCTCAATATTCTGAAGCTTTAGAATTGATAGACTTCCATCAAGGTTCAACTCTCTTAGCTGTTGAACACCCAACTCCCTGCCATGGCCAACATAAAAGAAATCCATTACTACTTTAAGATTCTTCAGTTTTCCCAAATGCGGTGGCATCTTTGTCACTCTAAACCCTTTAAATTCTAGCCGACACAAATTGGTAAGTAAATGCAAATTTGAGGGCAACTCCTCCAAATTTGTACAGTAGTTCAACTTCAGTATTTGCAAGTGGGAGAGTAAACATATTTTTTCAGTTAGTCTTTTTATTGCAGTATGGGTGAGGTCTAAGGAACGAAGATGTTGAAGATTAGCAACAGAGTCAGGTATGTCTTGAAGGTCAGAACAATAAGACAGAGATAAGATACGTATGAACTTAAACTTGGAAAACAATTCATGTATCGGCATTTTGATCTTCCACCTCCATAAAAACTTCAGGCTACTAGCTTTTGGCATAAATGTACGTAACCTTTTTGTATTACATAAAGTTCCAAACACATCAAAATATTTATTGTATCCAAGTTCAAATGAAAAATGACGAGTTATTTTTTGTATCTTTTCTGTTTGATCAAGTTCGCACCTGAAGTATAGGCCTCCAGCGACATATTTTGCCAAATCATGTAGAAGGTCATGCATGATAAATACTTCTTCGTTTTCACTTGATGGTTGAAAGAAGGACCTTGATAGTAAATCATTGAAGTATTGTTGGCAAACTTCTTCTGAAGTCTTACTATGTGAACGACACTGGGCAAAATTTTCAGTCATCCACAACTTAATCAAATCCTCCTTTTTAAACTCATAATCTTTGGGGAATAGGGCACAGTAGGCAAAGCATACCTTGAGATGGGAAGGAAGGTGGATATAGCTCAATGCTAAAGCAGGAATAATATCACAACGCTCTTTTGAAAATTCCCATATTTCGCTTCGGAACACAGTTTGCCATTCTGAAAAAGATGATTTGTTGTACAATAGACTACCCATTGTTTTTAAGGCGAGAGGTAGTCCTTTACATTTTTTAACAATCTTCATGCCAATCTCCCTACACTCTTGATTTGGTTGAGTACCATCATCTCGGAATGCATGTTTAGCAAACAACTTCCAACAATCATCTTCTTGTAATTGTTGTAGGGAGTATTCTTCTGACCACATGGTAGAAGCAACTTCCTTACTACGCGTGGTGACAAGAATCTTACTCCCTTGGGCCCCTAAAAGAAGGGGTTTCCGCACTTCCTCCCATTTAGGTTGGTTTTCATTCCAAACATCATCCAAAATAAGAAGAAACTTTTTCCCTAACAGTTTTTCTTTCAATCTTCTGTGAACCATCTCTGTATCTCTACTGTCATCAGTAGATGTAGTAACATCCTCAAGAATTGCTTTTGATACCTTGAAAACATCAAATTCATCTGAAACACAAACCCAAGCTTTGACATCAAATTTAGCCTCATCCGTCCTTGGGTCATTGAATACATTTTGAGCAAGAGTGGTCTTACCCACCCCTCCCATTCCCACAATAGAAAGTATAGATAGGTTGTTGTGAGTGTCAGATGTGAGCCAGTTACAGACAAATTGTTTGTCATCTTCTCTGCCATAGATCTCACTATCGTTTGGCAAATATGTTGATGATAATTTACTACCGGATCTGACCCCAACAGTATCAGCCTTTTTCAAACCTAGAACATGGCTGTGGGTTGCAAGATCTTCTAAGTCTTCAATGACTTGTTCTATCCTTGTTTCAATTTCATTTTCTTTAAAGAAACTGACAAAAGAAGATTTGAGGGAATTCAGTACCTTTTTAGCAGTACTCTGGGACTGAGCTTCCACTTGGCTTTTGGAAAGTGCAAAATCTATTTCATCCAAGAGATCCTCTGCATCAAACACCACACCCTTGGCTGCGAGAATCCAATCTCTGACACGTGGATCTGTGAATTGTTTTTGTTCTGCATCATCTGCCACAACATCAACTTCTAGGAGCTTCACCTTCAAGATGCTTAGCTGCTTCTTGTTGGCTTTTTTTCCACGAAATATGTCTCCAAAACGAGAAGCCAAATTGTCAATAGTGGTCTCAAGGAAGGTGGAGACAAGAGCATTGGTAATGAATTCAGCAGCCATGGTAGAAAATGTGAATGGAAAAGAGTGAGTGGAGAGATCTGAGTGATGATGAGATGAGTAGTAAGAAGTGTTTTTCTATGAATGATTGTTTAACTTGGATTGTAGATGCACTAATCACATGACCAAACATAACAATATCTTTAGGGATATTGATGACTTTGTCAAAGTTAAAATTGATTGGTGAATGGTTTTCACATTTATTCTATTTACGTCATTGCTTTGCCGGCTTTCAGATATATATTAAAGCCAGTTTAATTAATATAGTCATATTTGGTGGCTAACTAATCAATAAACAATCGCAAACAACCATGAAAACAAAATATAACTATTAAAATACTATAGGTTTAAAATACTATTAAAATATAGGATATAGTATAAAAAAATATAACCAAAATACTCATATCATAATTTGGTTTAAAGCCATCTATTAGAATAAATGATATAAAATAATTGCTTCGAATTATAGTGTCCTTCATATTTTGAGCCACATTATTTTGTACTTGTCCAATTAACCTTAAAGCACAAGAGAAATATCTGTTAGAAATTGGAAAATGAAGAGTTAATAATGTTTATATGCATTGTACTTAGCTATTTTGCAAGAAAGCTCAAGAGAAATGAGAGTTGATAATCTGTTAGAGCCTTCAGAAAATGAGACATTTGATGCCTCAAAATACCTCAATTTCCAACAAAATGACCAACAAGAGTGATGTGGGGTCTGATGAAATTTTCTTAGTCTTTTTATTGGGCTGCAGTTTGTATAAGGCCCATGTTGGGCTGCAGATAGTCAAAGGCTTTTTTTCTCTTTACACCTGTAATATAAGTATGCAGCCTTATCCCAAAAAGTTGTTTGACCATTTCTAAAATTCAAAACCAAGACCTTGACTACCGGTTCCCAGAATTGTACCTTCCTTGGGTTACCTCCTACTTCTAACCCCAAGTACTTGAAAGGCATCCTCATTGTCACTACAAGAAAATCATGAAATAGAAACCAATTTATAGAAACCAAAATAATTAGTTGCAATAATAACTAAATTAGAGACCATTTTAGAAACTAAAAAGAAATTTGGTTTCTAAATTAGTTTCTATTATTTACTATTATTGTTAAATAGTTTCTAAATTGGTATCTAATTAGCAACCAAGGTTTTAGAGACTAAATTTAGAAACTAAATAATTGGTATCTAAAACCTTAGTTGCTAATTAGATACCAATTTAGAAACTATTTAACAATAATAGAAAATAATAGAAACTAATTTAGAAACCAATTTTTTTGTTAGTTTCTAAAATGGTCTTTATTTTAGTTCCTATTGTAACTAATTATTTTGGTCTCTAAAAATTGGTTTCTATTTCATGATTTTCTTGTAGTGTGTGTTGCAATTAAGAGTCTTGGCGTAGGTTTCCAAGGTAAACCTATCAACATTTATCCCAGCCAATTTTGATTTGTGGAAGTTGATTTTCAAACCAGAAACTAGTTCGAAGCATCTAACAATCGTCTTTATAATGAATACATTAAGGAAAGAATCCTCACACAAGAAGAGAGTGTCATCTGCAAATTGAAACATGCTACATACAATTTCCCTCCTTCCCACCTTCACACCTGTTAGCATATTTTGCTTAGACGCTTGTCTCACTAAACCAGCTAAACCTTCAGCAACCACAAGAAACAAGAAAGGCGCCATAGGATCACCCTGCCTTAATCCTCTTGACGATTTGAATTCCTCTGTTGGGCTTCCATTAACGAGCACTGAGATGGAGGACGATTCCAAGCATCCTCTAACCCACCTCACCCATTTGCTATGAAAGCCTAGCCTCTGCAACATATCAAATAAGAAGTCTCACCTTACCGAATCGTAAGCCTTCTCGTAGTCCACCTTGAAGCAAAGAGCACTCCTACGATTCCTCCTAACCTCCTCCACCACCTCATTTTCCACGAGCACGTTGTCTAGCATTCCTCTATTCCTCAGAAAGGTAGATTGGTTTTCGTCGATAATCAAATGAAGAACATCCTTCATACGGCCATCTAAGACCTTAGTCACGATCTTATAGAACATACCTACAAGGGATATAGGCCTGAATTGATCCAGTGAAAGAGGGTCACACACTTTAGGTACCAAAGCAATGAAGGAAGCATTACAGCCTTTTGGTATAACCCCAGTATCTTGGAACAGGTTTACAGCTTCCATAACATCAGATTTAAGGACATCCCAGCAGTCCCAGCAGCTTCTATATCTTGTGAGATTATAATGAATTTTTCCTTGGTTAGATACAAGTTTGAATCCATTGGTATGCTACAGGCTTAGCATTTTTCATTTATCATCCATCATCCATGTGTCTTCTTGAATGTTAGGAACATATTTTCTTTGAGATATGAATGAAACCAACATTGAATTCTGCCACTTATATACCTAGGAAACACTTCAAGTATCCAAGATATTTTATTTAGAACTTTTGATCAAGGTATTGTTTTAGTTGTACAATCCACTCCTTATCACTACCTGTGATAACAATGTCGTCCACGTGTACAATTCTTCATTGAGCATGGAAGGATGTGTCGTTTCTTGGCCATCCTAGAGTTCTCAAGGAACAAGATTACCATTTGCATCATTCGAATTTGTTAACTAAAGAAAAGAAATATCCGCTATGTTTCCAGAAGAAAGGATAGAAAAGCAGAGGGGTTGTCCTTGAACAATGTTGCAGAAGTAACAAATATATAACAAAACTGATTGGACAATCCCTCAAATTGTATGAATGAATCTCCAAGTGTCGAATGGAATTGTCAGGTTTGACTTTCAGATTCAGCTTTTACTTCGCTTTTGGATAGTTCATTTTGTATTTCATCCAAAAGATCTCTCACATGTTGATAGCGAAACAGCTTCTGATCAAGGATAATGAATTGAATTAGAAAGATTGGTGTAAATTATGGTGAGGGAAACATATTATGGAATATATTGTTGTTCTATGTTAGTGTAAAATGAATTCTCAGTACCCTCTTTCTCTGTTTTGGAGGCAATTATGCAAGGGTTGAGAGAAAAAGATAAAATGAAGTGCCTATGATTTTTGGTTAATGTGTACCTTGTTCAACACAAATTTAAAGTTTAATGAATCTAGTCATATTTGGTGGCTAACTAATCAATAAATAAACCCAAGCAACCTTCAAAACAACAAATTAGACAACTCAATAGAGGATAACAAACTGCAATCAAACTAGTTAAATAGTTCTTTTTTTTTCTTTTCCATCCTTTTGATTACATATTTATATTGTTATGACAGTTATTCTGTGTTTATCTCCTTGTGTATTGGTTACTTATTTATATTTTGGTTGCTTCCACTTAATGCATCAGATTCAATTATTGATCTGATTGATCAGTTTATTTTTCCATTTGGAAAGTTAGTTTCATATATAAAGTGCCATTATGCAGGCTGTTTATTGCTTCCTGCAACATTTGAATGCTATGAACATGTTTCAGAAGCAGAGATACCTGAATAATCCAAAAGTTGGTGTATGAGTTTCTCTGTTTATACAAAGTAGGAGACTGTAAATTGAAAAGAGAAAACACCAACTTTAGTTACTACTTTTATTCTCCCAAAGTTGAGGCATTTGATTCTTCATATAGATAATGGTTAAAAGAAACAAAAAATGTAAGGCTGGCAACAGAGTGATTATAATACTCCTTCTCTGTGAAATCAGCAGCAGCTTCTCTTACATAGTGATTCATGACTCTAAACCTAAACCAAACCAAAATCCTTGGGAGAAATTAATGAGGCAGAACATTATTTTCTTCAGGTGAAGTCAATTTGAACTAGAAATGCTCATATTTTATCTGGCATCTAAACAACCAAAAATTTGTTTTAGATCAGACCAATCGGTGAACAACTATTTTACAGTTGACTAATGCAACCAACCATAGTTGAACAGATAATAATTAAATACTGATATATTTTAATGTTACATATTAATAGATAGCTCGTAACATAATGAATTAGAAGTACAAAAGGGAAAACGAGAATGAATTAAATTAGAAAGATTGCTACAGTATGTTTGAAGGAAATATATTAATGAAATCTACTGTTCTGCTAAGTTTACTTTGAATAGCGATTGTATCCAAGTTTAAATTAAAAATGACGAGTTACTTTCTCAATATTTTCTGTTTGATCAAGTTCGCACCTAAAGTATAGGCCTCCACCTACATAATTTGCCAAATCAAGTAGAAGATCATGCATGACAAATACTTCTTTATTTTTATCTGATTGTTGGAAGACAGACCTTGATAGTACATCATTGAAGTGTTGCATGTCAAATACTTTTTTATTTTCATCTAATGGTTGGAAGAAGGACCTTGATAGTAGATCATTGAAGTACTGTTGGCAAACTTCTTCTGGAGTCCTACTATGTTGATGACACTGGGTGAAATTTTCAGTCATCCACAACTGAATTAAACTCTCCTTTTTAAACTCATAATCCTTGGGGAATAGGGCACAATAAGCAAAGCATACCTTCAGATGGGATGGAAGGTGGATATAACTCAAAGCTAAAGAAGGAATAATACCGCAACACTCATTTGAAAATTCCCATATTTCGCTTTGGAACACAGTTTTCCATTCTAAAATAGATGATTTGTTGTATAATAGACTTCCCATTGTTTTCAAGGCAAGAGGTAGTCCTTTACATTTTTTAACAATCTTCATGCCAATCTTCCTGCACTTTGGATCTAGTTGAGTATCATCATCTTGGAATGCATGTTTAGCAAACAACTTCCAACAATCATCTTCCTGTAATTGCTTTAGGGAGTGGTCTTTTGACCGCATTGTGGAAGCAACTTCCTTACTACGTGTAGTCACAAGAATCCTACTCCCTTGGACTCCTAGAACAAGGGGCTTCTGCACTTCTTCCCACTTAGTTTTGTTTTCATTCCAAACATCATCCAAAACAATAAGAAATTTCTTCCCCGTCAATTTTTCTCCCAATCTTCTGTGAACCATCTCCATGTCTCTACTATCATCCGTTGATTTAGTAACTGCCTCAAGAATTGCTCTTGATATCTTGAAAACATCAAATTCATCTGAAACAAATTCCCAGGCTTTGACGACAAATTTAGCCTCATCCACCTTTGGGTCATTGAATACATGTTGAGCAAGAGTGGTCTTACCCACTCCGCCCATTCCCACGACAGAGAGTATTGATGGCTGGTTACTATTGTTTTTGTTAGATGTCATCCAGTCAAAGACCAGTTCTTTATCATCATCTCTGCCATAAATATCAGTTCCAACAACCAAAGATGTTGTTTGTGGTTTCTGTGGCAGTTCTTTTGATATTCTTTTACCTCCTTTTACCCTTTGCATTCTTCTTTTGATTAAACAATTTTTTAATTTCCATACACTCTTAATCATGAATAAAAATTAAAAATGTTCTTATTATATAATTATGACAATTAATAAAAAAAATTATTTTATGCGTACTTTATTGTAGTGTTAAAAGGAAAGCATTTGCACTGAGGGCGAAACTTTGCACTATTGTAGTGTTAAAAGGAAAAGGAATGAATTGTTAAAAGTATAGCAGGAATAGCAGCAAAAGATGAAGAGGAAAGTAGTTGATACACATTCTTAACAAAAACAAAATAAGTACTCCAACAAATGCATCATTGTTCAAAACAAACAACATCATTACCATATATACAAATTTGTAATGTGCACAATCTTTTCCCAGTCTTCGCCTTCTTCTCTCACGCAACGCGGTAGCAGTAAAGGACAACCACCAATATGAAGAGTTGAAATTGATTTGGGAAGACCCTCCTCCGGTAAGCATTGGAGATTGGGGCACTTGTTAAGATTCAACTTCTGAAGGGATGAGAGTTGATGGAGACCCTTGTAGTCCAATTTTTCTAGATTTGGACAATCATAGATGATTAGAGAAGTAAGAGAGGGTGGAAGCAAACCTTCATCTGGAAAACATTTTGCATCTACTCCATGAATTCTCAAGGTTTTCAAAGAAGGACTGTCTGTGAAAGCTCCTTTCAGTGAGCCAACAAGTCTAGAGCAATTTATGATTGTCAGATCCTTGAGTTCTGATGGGAAACCTTTGTCAGGGAACGTCTTTAGTCCTGGACAGTCTCTTATGGATAACTTCCTCAAAGATGGAAGCAACATATGCATGCTTCCAGGCAATGATTCTAATTTAGGACAATTCTTGAGTGTCACCTCTTCTAGATGATTATGAATCTGATTGTGTGAAATCATCTCTAGATTACCCAACCCACAGAGATAAAGTGTCCTGAGTGTTGGAAACATATCCAGTGAAAAATTTCGTAGAGTGACACAATCATCATTGATTGACTCCAGGGATGAAATAAGCATCAAGTATTCAAGAGTGTCGGACGACCTAACCGTTTCCAGCAATGATGTTGTCATTGTGAGGCTTTTCATTGTACCCCACTCTAACTGCAACTTTCCACAGTCACGTAGTTTTAATTCTAGAGCCCTAGGAGCGGATGCCTCAAGTTGTTGGCAGTCTTCAATTTCTAGTGTTTCCAAAGGAACAACTTTCTCTGGCAGCTGTCCTTTCAGCTTTGGACAATTTGTTATGGAAAGCTTTCGTAGACATGGAAAAGCACCTATCACAGCTTGGCACTCCCACTCTTCCCATTGACACATATGGGAGAACTCCAATGTTTCAAGGGATTTAAATGAAGAAGAGTTGTTCCCATGAAAATCACCATCAATACTAACTATCCCATCAAGTTTTCTAATCTCCAAGACCTTCAGAAATGGCAACAGTCCAAGGGGAGGTAAAAGTTGGCAATATTGACATCCCGTCAACTTTAAGGACACCATATTCCATAGTGAATTATCTAGTAACCAATTTGGAAATCGTTTCCCACCATAGCCAAAGATTGACAACTCCTTTAAGTTTCCAGAAGGTTGCAAATTCTCAATTACGTCCTCTTCTTTTTTTGAATCTATAGAGTTTTGATTCCTCTGCCATTGTAAGGTCAGCGCCACAAGGTGTGTTTTATTCTTCAAATCCGCTTCTAATGCATCCAGGGAATTCTCAACATTCTGCAGCCCCTTAATTGATAGACTTCCCTCAAGGTTGAGCTCTCTTAGTTGTTGAATGTCATCGTCAACATTAAAGGAACTCATTACTACTTTAAGATTCTTCATTTTTCCCAAATACGGTGGCATCTTTCTCACTTTCGTCAACATAAGTTCAAGGTGACACAAATTGGTGAGTAAATGCAAATTTGAGGGTAGTTCCTCCAAACATCTACAAGAGTTCAACTTGAGTATTAGCAAGTGGGAGAGTAAACATATCTTTTCATTTAGTCTTTTTATTGCAGTATGGGAGAGGTCTAAGGAACGGAGATACTCAAGATTGCCAATAGAGTCAGGTAACTCTAACTCTATAAGGTTAGAATAACGAGACATAGATAAAACACGTATGAACTTAAACTTGGAGAACAATTCATGTATAGACATTTTCATAACCCAACTCCACTGGTAATAATGTCGGTTGTTAGCATTGACACAAATGTACGTAACCTTTCTGTATTACATAAAGTTCCAAACCCATCAAAATATTTTTTGTATTTAAATTCAACTGAGAAATGACGATAGTAGATCATTGAAGTATTGTTGGCAAACTTCTTCTGGAGTCCTACTATGTTGACCATAGTGGGTGAAATTTTCAGTCATCCATAACAAAATCAAATCCTCCTTTTTAAACTCATAATCCTTGGGGAATAAGGCACAATTAGCATAGCATATCTTGAGATGGGAAGGAAGGTGGATATAGCTCAATGCTAAAGCGGGAATAATATCACAACGCTCTTTTGAAAATTCCCATATTTCACTTTGGAACACAGCTTTCCATTCTAAAATAGATGATTTGTTATATAACATACTTCCCATTGTTTTTAAGGCGAGAGGTAGTCCTTTACATTTTTTAACAATCTTCATGCCAATCTCCCTGCACTCTGGATTTAGTTGAGTATCATAATCTCGGAATGCATGTTTAGCAAACAACTTCCAACAATCATCTTCTTGTAATTGTTGTAGGGAGTATTCTTCTGACCACATGGTAGAAGCAACTTCCTTACTACGTGTGGTCACAAGAATCTTACTCCCTTGAGCTCCTAAAACAAGGGGTTTCCGTACTTCCTCCCACTTATTTTGGTTTTCGTTCCAAACATCATCCAAAACAAGAAGAAATTTCTTTCCCATCAATTCATCCTTCAATCTTGTGTGAACCATCTCTAGATCTTTACTATCATCAGTTGATTTAGTAACAGCCTCAATAATTGCTTTTGATATCTTGAAAACATCAAACTCATCTGAAACACAAACCCAGGCTTTTACAACAAATTTAGCCTCATCGACCTTTGGGTCATTGAATACATGTTGAGCAAGAGTGGTCTTGCCCACTCCACCCATTCCCACAACAGAAAGTATTGATGGTTGGTTACCATTGTTGATGTCAGAAGTCAGCCAGTCAATGATCAGTCTTTTATCATCATCTCTGCCATAGATATCAGCTCCAACAACCAACGATGTTGTTTGTGATTTCTGTGGCAGTTCATTACTCAACCCAGATCCAACACTGCCAGCTGTTTTCAATCCTAGATCACCCCTTTGGCTTGAGAGAAATTCTAAGCCGTCAAGGATTTGTTCCATCTTACACTCAATTTCCTTGTTAAGGGAACTAATAGTAATAGGAGAAGATTTGAAGAAATTGAGTACCTTGCAAGTACAGCCGGAGCTTTGAGATTCAGATTCAGCATCTTGTCTTTTGGAGAGCTTTTGTATATCATCCAAGAGATCCTCTGCATCAAGGATAGCATCTTTGACCTTAAGCAGCCAATTTCTGATATGAAGATCCATGAACTGCTTTCGCTCTGCATCATCAGCCAGAGAATGGATGGAGTGCAGCTTGATTTCCAACTTGTTGAGCAGCTTTTGATCAAGCTCTCTTGCATGAAAGAAATCGAGAATTTGAGGAGAAGCTAGCTTCTCGAATACAACCTGAAGGAAAGCAGAGAGAAGAGCACCACCAACAAGTTCTAAGGCCATGGTAGGAGAAAGATGAACTGCTGCTAGCTTTTGCCAATGACTCAGTGGTTCATTGAAAGATATTTTATCAACATTTTTGTTCTTCAATAGTTAGTCAAACTATAATTTTTTATTCTTCCCAACATCACAACCTGCAACAGCTGTATTGCACTCATGAATGAGTGGGTATTATTAAACTATTAACTAAGTAAGGGAATTAAATTTATTTAAGTTTTAAGTACCTCATAATTTTAAACAGTTTCATTTGTTTTTTTTACTAAAAACAGTACCTCATAATCTTAAGGATTTCATATAAACTGTAGAAGATGACTTCTGAATCACATACATTTCTGCATTAACATTTGCTCAGCCGAAGTTGAAGAAGAATAAAGATTAAATAGCATTATAAAGTTTGAGTTAATAAATATGAAATTATTAAAGAATAATAATTTAGAATTAAAGAATTAGTTAGTTGAATGACAATATACGGGAAAAATATTCTTAATATCAAAATTCTCAATAAAATTTTACTTTCTATTCTTCATAAATATAATGCAAATTTAAAGAAAAGTTTCATTGAAAAAAGAAAAGTAAAATATAAAAGTAAGATAAGGAAATAATAGAAATCATGTTCCAGATAATATAGATAATAAACATGAAATTGCAAATCAAGTTCTTTCAACAATGCTGAGTTATTTCTGTTGTCACTGTCAAAATTAACTATTTCTGTTGAACATCTGTTTTTCAGCTGCAAGATAGTTTACACAAGTTGGAACACAATAATCCTTTGAGCCATTTCCAACAGTTCTATCTACCTATTCAACTTAGACGAAAAGGAAATATGCTGTGGAAGGGTCTTTGGACAATGATTGTTTGGAGTTTATGGGAACAGAGAAACATAGTAATTTTTAAGGATGGAAAAGTAGATGCTGGAGAAGTTTTTTGGATGACCCAATTGAAAGTCTGAACTTGGTTGAAATATAAGATCCCTATACGGATTGGTAGCAATGTCCACTAGAGTGTATTAGAACTTTAAGGTAAATCTTGTGATGTACCTTAAGATGCAGCAAATTAAACTTTTACACAAGTCAGGCATAGAACTTTAAGGACTCCAAAGTTGTGTGCATGGACACAGGATTTTATCTGGGTGCAATTGTTGCAAATAAATCAAAGGTGTCCAATCTTCATTCAAGAACTGGATGCAGATGAAGAAACTAGTTTTGGCAAGGAAAAGTAGCTACAGAAGAGCATAATTATAGGCCTTGAATGGAAAATCTGCAGAAATGGAAACTCTATTTAAACTTGTTTAAACATACTTATACTTTATTTCTCCACGAAATACAATACATTGACTGAAATTATAGAGTTGGCTCAGTTAAATTGGACTGTTATCAAACAAAACAAACTCTGAAGTAGAAATATCTTTTCGGACATCACAAAATACCTGCCTTATTTCACAGGCACTAATAATGTCTCAGAAGGATATCTTCCTCTGATAACCTCTATCAATCATAGCAACCAGGAATTTAAAAAATTAAATTCATATCTACTAAACATGAAGCTCTTCAAGTATAAGTACATTTAAACACATGTTCTAACTACAATATCATACCTTTACAATGGAAACGAACAATTATCTTTTAAAAGTAAACTCTTTAAATTATAATAACAATAATTTAAAGGAGAAACTTTATTATTATAATTTCATTATAACAACAATTATATCAAAACTTTGTCGAAACTTTCCACTAATAATAGTAATGTTAAAAGGTATGGCAGGACTACCACCGAAAGAGGAAGAGGCAAGTATACATTCTAAACAAAAAAAAATAAGTAACCCACCAAATGCATCACTATTCAAAACAAACAACATCACTACAATATATACAGTTCTTGAATGTGAGCAATCTTTTCCTAGTCTTCGCCTCCTTCTTTCTGGCAACGCTATTTCACCAAAGGACACTGTATTTGAAGACTTGAAACTGATTTTGGAAGACCTTCCTCCGTTGGAGATTGGGGCAGTCCTTAAGAGCCAACATTTTAAGGGATGAGAGTTGATAAAGACCATTGTAGTCCAGTTTTCTAGATTTGGACAGCGACGAATGGTTAGAGAAGTAAGAGAGACTCGAAGCAAACCTTCATCTGGAAAACATTATGCATCCAATTATGAAATCCACAAGCTTTCCAAAGAAAAACGGTCTCTGAAAGCTCCTTTCTGTGAGCTAGCAAGTTTAGAGCAATTACTAGTTGCCAGCTTTTCCACATTTGATGGGAAACCTCTGTCAGAGAATGACTCAAGTCTTGGACAGTGAGAAAGAGCCAATGTTTGAAGGGATGAGAGTTGATAGAGACCCTTGTAGTTCAGTTTCTCTAGATTTCCACCACAAGAGATGGTTAGAGAAGTAAGAGAGAGTGGAAGCAAACCTTCATCTGGAGAACATTTTGCATCCAATTTTGCAATGCACAAGCTTTTCAGAGAAGAATTGTCCCCGAACCAAAAGCTCCTTTCTGTGAGCCAATAAGTCTAGAGTAATTATTGATTTCCAGATCTTCCAAATTTGATGGCAAACCTCCTTAAGGAAACGGCTCAAGTCTTGGACAGTCTTCTATGGATAGATACCTGAGAGATGGAAGCAGCATATGCATGTTTGTAGGCAATGATTCGAATTTATGGCACCTAATGATTTGCAGATCCTTCAGATGATTATGGATGAGACCCTGTGAAATCATCTGTAAATTAGGAAACCCAGTGAGATGAAGCGTGCTGAGTGTTGGGAAGATATCTAGTGGAAAGTTCCACAGAGAGACACAGTCATCACTGATTGACTCGAGAGGTGAATAAATCATTAAGTGTTCAAGACTGTCAGACCCAACAATTTCCTGCAATGATGATTCCATGTTGTGGCCACCCATTACAAGCCATTTCATTGTAGCCCACTCCAACTGCAGCTTTCCACTGTAACGTAGATTTAAATATAGAGCCCTGGGACTTGAAGCCTCAAGTTGTTCACAGTCTTCAATTTGTAGTATTTCCAAAGGAACAAGTTGCTGTGGTAGCTGTCCTTTCAGTTTGGGACAATTTGTTATGGAAAGCTCTTGTAGACGTGGAAAAGCACCTGTCACAGCTTGGCAGTCCCACTTTTCCCATTGACTCATATTGAAGAACTCCAATCTTTCTAGGGATTTAAATGAACAAGAGTTGTTCCCATAAAAATCACCATCAATATTCACTATCCCATCAAGTTTTGTAATCTCCAATGCCTTGAGAAACGGCAAAAGTCCAAGGGGAGGTAAACATTGACAAGATTTACATTCATCCAACACTAAAGACGTCATATTCCACAATGAATTTTCTAGTAACCATTTTGGAAATTGTTTCCCACTATAGCCAAAGATTGACAATTCCTTTAAGTTTTTGGAAGGTTTCAGATTCTCAATTATGTCCTCTTCTTTCTTTGAATCAATAGAGTTCCGATTCTCCTTCCATCGCAACTCCAACGTCACAAGGTGTGGTTTATTCTTCAAATCTGCTTCTAATGCATCTACCGAGTTCTCAACATTTTGTAGCTCCTCAATTGATAGGCTTTCATCAAGGTTGAGCTCTCCTAGTTGTTGAAAATTGAACTCCCTACTAAAGCCAACATTAAAAGAATTTATTACTACTTTAAGATTCTTCAGTTTTCCCAAATGCGGTGGAATCTTTCTCACTTTAGTCTCTTTAAATTCAAGGCGACACAAATTGGTGAGTAAATGCAAATTTGAGGGCAACACCTCCAAATCTTTACAGTAATTGAACTTCAGTATTTGCAAGTGAGAGAGTAAACATATTTTTTCAGTTATTCTTTTTATTGCAGTACGAGAGAGGTCTATGGAACATAGATGCTCAAGATTGCCAACAGAGTTTGGTAACTCTTGAAGGTTAGAAAAATAAGACAGAGATAAGATACGTATGAACTTAAACTTGGATAACAATTCATGTATCGACATTTTCATATGACAACTCCAGAAATAATTCAGGCTCATAGATTTTGACATAAATGTACGTAAGCTTTCTGTATTACATAAAGTTCCAAACCCATCAAAATATTGATTGTATCCAAGTTCAAATGAAAAATGACGAGTTGCTTTCTGTATATTTTCTGTTTGATTAAGTTCACACCTGAAGTATAGGCCTCCACCTACATATTTTGCCAAATCAAGTAGAAGGTCATGCATGACAAATACTTCTTTATTTTTATCTGATTGTTGGAAGAATGACCTTGATAGTACATCATTGAAGTGTTGCTTGTCAAATACCTTTTTATTTTCATCTAATGGTTGGAAGAAAGACCTTGATAGTAGATCATTGAAGTATTGTTGGCAAACTTCTTCTGGAGTCCTAATATGTTGACGACAATGTGGGAAATTTTCAGTCATCCACAACTGAATTAAACTCTCCTTTTTAAACTCATAATCCTTGGGGAATAGGGCACAGTAAGCAAAGCATACCTTTAGATGGGATGGAAGGTGGATATAGCTCAATGCTAAAGAAGGAATAATACCGCAACACTCATTTGAAAATTCCCATATTTCGCTTTGGAACACAGTTTTCCATTCTGAAATAGATGATTTGTTGTATAATAGACTTCCCATTGTTTTCAAGGCAAGAGGTAGTCCTTTACATTTTTTAACAATCTCCATGCCAATCTTCCTGCACTCTGGATCGGGTTGAGTATCATCATCTCGAAATGCATGTTTAGCAAACAACTTCCAACACTCATCTTCCTGTAATTGCTTTAGGGAGTGATCTTCTGACCGCATGGTGGAAGCAACTTTCTTACTACGTGTGGTAACAAGAATTCTACTCCCTTGGCCCCAAAAGTAAGGGGCTTCCGCACTTCCTCCCATTTAGGTTGGTTTTCATTCCAAACGTCATCCAAAACAAGAAGAAATTTCTTCTCCGTCAATTCTTCCTTCAATCTTGTGTGAACCATCTCTAGATCTCTACTATCATCAGTTGATTTAGTAACAGCCTCAAGAATTGCTCTTGATATCTTGAAAACATCAAATTCATCTGAAACAAATACCCAGGCTTTGACGACAAATTTAGCCTCATCCACCTTTGGGTCATTGAATACATGTTGAGCAAGAGTGGTCTTACCCACTCCACCCATGCCCACGATAGAGAGTATTGATGGCTGGTTACTATTGTTTTTGTTAGATGTCATCCAGTCAAAAACCAGTTCTTTATCATCATCTCTGCCATAAATATCAGTTCCAACAACCAAAGATGTTGTTTGGGATTTTTGTGGAAGTTCATTACTCAACCCATATCCAACACCGCTAGCTGTTTTCAATCCTAGATCACCCCTTTGGCTTGAGAGAAATTCTAAGTCGTCAAGGATTTGTTTCATCCTACACTCAATTTCCTTGTTAAGGGAACTAATAGTAGTAGGAGAAGATTTGAAGAAATTGAGTACCTTGCAAGTACAGTCTGAACAGCTTTGAGATTCAGATTCAGCATCTAGTTGTCTTTTGGAGAGTTTTTGTATATCATCCAAGAGATCCTCTGCATCAAGGACAACATCTTTGACCTTAAGCAGCCAGTTTCTGACATGAGGATCCATGAACTGCTTTCGCTCTGCATGATCAGCCAGAGAATGGATGGAGTGCAGCTTGATTTCCAAGTTGTTAAGCAGATTTTGATCAAGCTTTCTTGCATGAAAGAAATCGAGAATTTGAGGAGAAGCTAGCTTCTGAAATGCAACCTGAAGAAAAGCAGAGAGAAGAGCACCACCGACAAATTCTAAGGCCATGGTAGGACAAAGATGAAGGGATTCAACTTCTGCTAGCTTTTGCCAATGACTCAGTGGTTCATGAAAAGGGCAATAATCAGATATTTGATCAAAAAAATTCTTCTTCAATAGTTAGTCAACGATCCTTTTTATTCTTCCCTACATCACAAACGGCAACAGCATTTATGAATGAGTAGTTATTATTGTACTATTCACTCAATAAGTGAATTGCTTAAATTAAGAGGTATATGAAAAAGCATGTTAAAATCTATTATTTTATTAGTTCATATATTAACTTTTAATGTGATTTTTTTAGCTCTGCATGGTTTTTTTTCATGATATTAAATAATATTTAGTAATCATATATCATTTAATCAAACAGTCAGGGTTTAGTTATTTGTGATAACCTCTGCTGTCAGCAATCTCCATGTAGTGGTTGAAGATAATGTCTTAAAGGTGTTTGGTGAAATGCAACACTGACTGCATGAAAATTATTAAGATCACAGGTAAAAGATGGATACAGTAGGCATGACTTTCTAGGATATTGGATCAAACAATTGATAGCCCTTTGATTTGCAACTTACTCTATCTGTTTGAAGTGAATTCATCACTTCTATCTGTTATCAAACAAGTAACATATACCAACTTCTTTTTCAACATGGGCTTTGAAGCTTTTAAACATAGACTTTTCATTTAAGAAGTAAATCCAAATTTTACAGTAGAACTACTTGTTACTGTTTGAAGCTGGTTTGATAGGTCCAAGTATGTTTGCATATATAAGTTGAAGCTTGTTTGATGCTTTTTGCAAGCTTTTTTCTTTGACATAGAACTTTGACCTTGTTTTCCTACTAAGCAGTGTGTGCATAGATGCTTTGGGGGTGTGGTGATGGAGGGCAACCAATTTACCTTCTCTTTCAGAAAGTATCCTCAAGTTATTAAACTATTGGGTTAAAGATGAGATTCATTCTCTAGCTACATCTGAAAACAAGTAGGATATTTTGTTGCCACAGTAGCTAACAAGAAAAACATTTTGTTTCGCAACATTTCTGTCACCATAATTAGTCCTCTTCCAAAATGATAGACTTACATTTCCATTCAAATAGCTAGTTTTTTTTTTCTTTGAAGTTGTCCTATTAATAATAGATTGTTATAATAAACATTTGAGATTGCATGTGTAATTTCATTAATATTCAAGGGAACATTGCCTTTTCCCATCACAACCATTTTAGGATCATTGTCAAGCTTTATAGAATGTCTAAAGTTTTCATCCATCTCTAAAAAAACATCTCAATCAAGAAACCATTTATCTTTTTTTTTTTTGTCTTGCTTCATAACTACATAGCCGTTTAGAAGACTTTCTCTTCTTCCTTTTTTATTAAGAAGTGAAACTTTAATTCAATTTTATAAAACTAACTTATAATGTAAGATTTGCACCCACTTATATATTATGAAATGTCATATTTTATAGTCAATGTGGAATCTTTATCACACATCCTTCATGCCGAAGTTGCCAACTCGTGGGTGAGACTATATATTTATGGTAATCCGATACGATAGGCTTAAAATAACTCTGATATTAGGTTAAAAATTTAATTTTAAGCTTAACTCAACTTTATAAAATTGAGGTTTATACCCACTTATATATATATTATGAATATCTTATCTCTAATTAATATCATAACTTGGTCAATTTTATCCTCTACCTCCACAAAATTTGCCTTTTTCTCTCTAAACACTCTTACGGAAAATGTTTAAACTTAATACATTCAATTCAGTCTCACTTCTTCTTTTGATAGAGTCTCTTCCTCCTCTTCTTCCTAATAACTAAAGTCAAATTTATACTATCTTAATATGGATAGGCATTATAAAATATAGTTGTTCTTGTATAAATATTGTTTATATAAATAACATTGCTATTCCTATTGTCTTCTACTATGGACCTTTTCTAGTAATTAGGTTGTTTTGTTTGTATCTTCATTCTGAACATTTTAGACTATTATTGGAGAATTGCTTGTATGGAGTTTTTTTTTTATTTAAATTCAGACTGAGAAAAAAAAATAAGAACTCTAAACCAATTTAAACATAAGTTATTTTATTATATAAATATATTATATTAGAGTGTGTGTATATAATAATAACTTTTTTCATATAATATGTTTGTATTAGATATAATAAATTTATAACAATTAATATTTCATAATTAAATAAAAAAATATTATTAATAATAAAATTATTAATTTTTTAAAAAAAATCTGATTTTTCTACAAATTTTAAAGTTGCACTAATATTCTTTTAGGAAAAATATTTCTAGAATTTTTTATAGAAAAATTAAAGTAAAATTACTTATAAAATTTAAAGAAAACTATTATCCATTGAAAAATTACCTGCAGAATTATATCTGGACAATTTGTGAAAGATGAGTTATTTATGGTTTTATTTTAAGAGTTCACAGAAAGATATGCACTTTGTAGGTGGAGATTTAATAGTGAAGTTGTTAAACATTGACTTAAATTCTCTCTCATTAATGTTCATGAAATTTATAATTAAAATCAGTATTTTGAAATAGTTGTTTGAACTTTATGAGAATTTAATACAGAAATAACTTCTATTCAATTACAATTAAAACTTTAAAATTGAATTCATATATTATATTTAAAGTTAGAATATTCAGAAGTAAATCATATTAATTTGGAAATAATAAGCTATTAAGTTTCAGAATGAATACTACAAGCATTTATTAGATTTAAGTTGGAAAGAATTAGCACATTGAAAAAACAAATTAAGGCAAAATTTAAAACTTATCAAATTTATATAAAAAAAATAAACACTATGATATCACATAAATTCTGTCTTTTTAATTTATATTTTCCACCATTTTTTTTAACTTTGATCAATATGATTCAAACTACTAATACCCATAAAGAAAGTATTCACTTGAATACATCACTACAAGAAAATCATAAAATAGAAACCAATTTTTAGAGACCAAAATAATTAGTTACAATAGGAACTAAAATAGAGACTATTTTAGAAACTAACAAAAAAATTGGTTTCTAAATTAGTTTCTATTATTTTCTATTATTGTTAAATAGTTTTTAAATTGGTATCTAATTAGCAACTAAGGTTTTAGATACCAATTATTTAGTTTCTAAATTTAGTCTCTAAACTATTTAACAATAATAAAAAATAATATAAACTAATTTAGAAACCAAATTTCCTTTTAGTTTTTAAAATGGTCTCTAATTTAGTTACTATTGCAACTAATTATTTTGGTTTCTAAAAATTGGTTTTTATTTCATGATTTTCTTGTAGTGCATGCAATCCATACTTTAGGAATACAAACTTAAACATACATGAATATATTTATAAAATTAATATTTATCATAATATAATATACTATATATTATAAAATTATACATTATAAAAATTAATGGTTACATTATACTATACTATTTTTTTAAAATGTTATTTATAAATACTAAAAAAAGGCACTTTTGTGTATATCCATTTTTTTATTTTTTCATGTTTTAATTGAAAATAAATGTTGTAAAAGATATTTTTTATATAATAACAGTTACAATTGTGGATGACTCAATTGAAAAAGAAAAGAAAGATATTTAAAACATAGAAAAAAATAAATTCCTTTGGAACAGGTACAATAATGAAAGATAAAGAGAGAGAGAATGAAAATTAAATTTCATTATTAAATAAATACCTTATTTATGATACATACGAGAAATTACTAAATTGACCCTAACTCTCTTGAGACAACATTTTGGCGGGAAAATTTCCTGTAGGGCACAGCCAGTGGCGCCAAAACGCGACAACTTTTTTCATTTTTAATTGAAAAACATTTCAATATCCATTTATTATTATTAAAAAAATAAAACAAAAAACAAAACAAAAACTCACACAACAACAACAGAACCAAACAGACAAAGCAACACAACAACACAAAGTTGCGTTTCATAAAGAAAAGAAGAGAAAAAAAAAAAACACTTCTCTCTCTCCATATCTATATTGTCCATTCTCCTTTAGGGTTTCTCAATTCCTATTCGTCTTTGGTTTTTTCGCAATTCCTCCATACCAACTCTAGGAATCCAGCCACTCTGCGTGTGATCTGAGCCAATTAGGGTTCCCGCATGAGTCCTCCAGCTGAATCCAACATGAGAGAAGATGGCAAGCCAGAAAATGTCACAGACCAAGTTGTGTCTCGCTTCGTAGAGTTCCTCAAGGTTCTGTTTTTTTTTTGCTCGTTCTATAAGTTAATTTTGGAGATTTTTTTTTTTTTTTGGCTAAATTAGTGTTGTGTGTGTTGTACACTGTAGTCGTATGTGGGTTTCAGAGGGAGCTGTGTGTATGCAGAAAGTCGAGATCTTTAAGTTTTTTAGTTAATGGGTATAAACATTTGATATTTTATTTTATTTTATTTTTGTTAAGTACCTTTCTAAGTTAAGTTTGTATTTTTTTTAGTTGAGAACAAGAAGATGCTGCCGAAAATGTTTAATTGTTCAGTGGAAAATTAGTTGTTAATGTTTGTGCATTCCTGTTTGAGACAAAGGACAGTGAAATGTATAATGCTTTTTCATTTAGGAGATAAGTGGAATGACGGTGTCCTAATGAAAGCAAAAATTAAATGGAGTTTCTCACTAAATATTCATTGAGTGACCCCATGTGCTTGTGATGTTGAATGCCTATTCATGATTGATTTTTAGAGAATGTGCGTTTGTATGTGTCAGTGACCGTGAGTGTGGAAGTAGTCAATAGTGAGACTTAGGTCCTCTGCAGCATTGTAGTGGAGTATTGCAGCTGCTAGCAGTCATAAGTAATTTCTAGACTTGAATAGTCAGAATAGAAGCTGAATTCACAACTAGTAGCAACTGAGTTGTGGAGAATATAATAGTCATCTGGGTATCACCTGTGTGCATCTCACTCACTCCTTTCTTTGGGAAATCCTTAAGAATTGTGGAGTATTGAGTAGCCATAAGGATATCTATCACCTTTAACATTTCCACACTTGCATTTTTTTTAATCTAAATTAATGCTGTTGCATTGTTGGAGTTGGCTGATATACTCAACAAATGTGGATAGTTTACCAACATGTGTGTGTTGGTTAGGATCTTGAATCCATATCAAGTTGAGATTGGGTTAATAAGTGAATGTCAAAATAGAAGAAATGTCCATATATGGTTTCATATGCATTAAGTAACATTTAAATTGAGATCCCTTACCTGTTAAATTCTACACTGATGTCTTTTCTGTGACAGAATGAGTTAGCATTGGAAGAGAAAAGCTGTAAAGAAGCAATCGATTTGCTAGGAGAAACCAAACATATTCTTCTGACAAATTTTTCATCAATGGGGAATGGAACGGTATTTATGAATATTATTAATATCCTTCTTTGAAATAATGATGTGTGATATTTTATTTGAATTCATGATGCTGTATAATTCTTTTCCAGGCTGAAGAAGCAGAGCGGTATTGGTTTGCTTTTATTTCATACTCTGTCAAGAAATTGATCCACAATAATGAGGAGGCTGGGAAGGAAGAGAATGCGATCACTGCACTTAGCTTGTGTCGTATATTGAGAGCAACTAAGCTCAAGTATTTTACTGGCCTTTTGACTAGCATGTTAGTTTGTACTTTGTAGGTTTTTATATTACTTATGTCATTTATTTTCTATTAAACAGCATTGCAGATTTTTTCAAAGAACTTCCACAGTTTGTTGTTAAGGCTGGTCCAACTTTGAGTAATCTATATGGAACAGATTGGGAAAACAAGCTGGAGGTATTGACTAAGTAGAGACTAATGGTCGCAAAGTTTGAGCCCTTGTGTGATTTTCTTTTTTAATTAATCCTTAGAATAGATTTCTATTAAACCATTTTTTATGTTGGTATGTCTATACCAGGCAAAGGAGATACATGCCAATGCTATTCACTTAAAGATTCTTAGCAAGTGAGTACTCCACCTTTTCCATACATTTCTTTGATTGATATCTAAGGTGCTCGTTGTTATTCGTTAATTTATGGTATTAGTGAAACTCTTTACCCATGTATTATTTCCTTTTGTATAATAATTCAGCAAACCTGACATGTGCCAATTCTAGGAACCATATTTTTCCATGGATGGTTATTTAGTAATCCATGTGTGTGCATCTCATGTTCCTTTCATAAGGTTGCAGTTGCTCATTTTGGTAGTGAAGTTTACATTGCCTTATGTATTGTGTTATTTACTGTTATTGTATTTTGTTAATATGTAATATGTGTTGACAATATGTCATAAATGAAATCTATTTTTGTGAAGAAAAAAAAAATACAAATGTGTTTATAATAGAGGATGCCAGACTACTTAAGGGGGTACATGCATTCTGAAGGGGTAATAGTACTTAATGAAATATGGAAGCAACTGAAAATTTGTAGTTAACCTATCAAAGTCTAGATGCTCTTATCTGGAACTATAATTATGTTATGTTCCAATATTTCATACTACTGTTATTTTTAACTATCCAATAAATCAGATTCTTTTGTTTGTATCATTTAGTCATCTCTCAGACTTTGCAATGATATATGCTGATCATTCCTATTTTAGGTGTATATAGTCGTTTGCTTTGATTATCATGTGTGCAGTGCAACATGCCTACATGAGCTGAGATGACATGAAAACTTATGTTCGATGGTGTAGGTACTATAAACGTGTATTTGGAGAGTTCTTTGTGACAACTGACTCAAATGCTGAAAGGAACTCATCTGTTATTGTTCATGCATCTGAATACCATCGAATTGGATGGTTGCTTTTCTTGGCTCTCCGTGTACATGCTTTCAGCCGCTTCAAAGACTTGGTGACTTGCACCAATGGTCTAATTTCAATCTTGGTAACTTAGATTCTCATGGCACTCCTTTCTGTTGAGATAATTATTAAAACTTTGAACACTTCAATTTTTTAAGGAAATATATGTTTGATTATTGAAACCTTGAACACTTGTATTTTTTATGAGTTCTAATAACTTAAGTGTTGCTTTTGTGAGGGAAATGAAGGAAATAGTTTCTCATTTTCTGGTTGTATCTGTTACAGGCCATCTTAATTATTCATGTTCCTACTCGATTTCGGAATTTCAACATTCATGACTCCTCACGCTTTGGTAATCCTCTTTGTTCTCACCGCTTTCCTGCATTTGGTTTAAATTTGTTATCTTTCCTGTGGGGCTTCACTTTTACATGCATGCAGTAAATACAGCATGTATGATCTTTCCTGTTCTCAAACATCCATTTACTTGTAGGTTTTTTTTGTTGATGGCCTTAAAAGTGAATTTTTTCTTATTGATAGAAAAATGAGGCATTGTGAATTTAACTTACAATGTCATATGATTTTCTGGTGAGGCTCTTGTATCTTGTCAGAAATCACAAGAACCACATAAGGAACAATTAGGAATATTGCTTGGGAAAAACCGAGCTGTGCCTCTGGGGCCATTCTCATTAAATAGCAATGGGATCTTTAAAATAGAGAATTTTAGCTGTTAAAGATATGTACAGTAGTTCTTGAAGAGATTGTAACTATTAAATTAACTAGTAATTACAGAATTGTAATGTCTAATTAAATAGTAATGACGACCTAAAAGACTGATTTCTTTATTTACAATTGTAACATCTAAATAAATAATAATTGCAATAGCCTATAGGACATTAGCAGTAATATCCTCGTATCTTCTTTCAGTTAAGAAAAATAATAAAGGTGTGGACCTCCTTGCTTCCCTTTGCAACATATGCAACACTACTGAAGATGAGTTGAGGAAAACAATGGAGAAAGCCAATAATGTAATAGCAGATATATTGAAGAAGAAGCCCTGTTTGGCATCTGAATGCGAAACTGAAAACCTAGAAAATATCGATAAAGGTTCATTTTCCTTTTGTCATTATTCTTTATTTTTCATTAATAACTGATGTCTAACTGATATTTTTTATCCTTTTCTTTATAGATGGTTTGACCTATTTTAAAGACCTGATGGAAGAATCTTCTCTACCTTCTAGTTTAAATTTATTAGAAAAAGATTATGATTACATGATTCGCACCAAGAGTGAACTGGATGAGAGGTTATTCATTAATGAGGATGATAGCCTGTTAGCTTCAGGAAGCTTGTCTGGAGGTTCTATTTCAGCAGGTGGTGTGAAGGTATGTTCAATGGAAACTTTGTTTCTATCATGTATAAGATAACACCTAAATCATCTTTTGTTGTGTTCTATAGAGGAAATTTGATTCACTGGCATCACCTGTTAAGACCATTACAAGTCCACTATCACCTCACCGCTCTCCCTCGTCACATCCTAATGGCATCCCAGGTAGCGCGAACTCAAAGATGGCAGCCACCCCTGTAAGCACAGCAATGACTACAGCAAAGTGGCTTCGAACTGTCATTTCTCCACTTGCACCGAAGCCCTCTCCAGAGCTGGAACGATTTCTGACATCATGTGATAGGGATGTTACAAGTGATGTAGTGCGCAGAGCACAGATTATATTGCAGGCTACATTTCCTAGTAGTCCACTTGGAGAACTATGTGTAACTGGAAGCCTGCAAAGTGCAAACCTCATGGACAATATATGGGCAGAACAACGAAGATTGGAAGCACTGAAGTTATACTACAGGGTATTGGAGGCAATGTGCAGAGCTGAAGCTCAAGTTTTTCATGCAACTAATTTGACCCCTCTTCTTACCAATGAGAGGTTCCATCGGTGTATGCTTGCATGTTCTGCAGAATTAGTCCTGGCAACTCATAAGACTGTAACAATGTTGTTCCCTGCAGTACTTGAGAGGACTGGAATTACAGCCTTTGATCTTAGCAAGGTGATTGAAAGTTTCATTAGACATGAAGAATCTCTGCCAAGAGAATTGAGGCGACATCTGAATTCATTGGAAGAACGACTTCTGGAGAGCATGGTATGGGAAAAGGGTTCTTCAATGTATAATTCTTTGGCAGTTGCCAGACCTGCCCTTTCTGCTGAGATAAATCGCCTGGGTCTGTTAGCTGAACCAATGCCATCATTGGACGAAATTGCAATGCAAATTAACTTCTCTTGTGGAGGACTGCCACCAGTGCCTACCTTGCCTAAGCTTGAAAGTTCACCAAGTAATAGTTCTCTTCTCTCCTTCTAGTTCTAACTTGAAGTCCTTGGGTCATGTTTTCTGAGTTCTCATATAATTCTTTGTGCTTACTACATAAGTTTAACTCGAAAGGCCCACGGTGAAAATAAATACTGTTCATCTTGAGTAACATCTGTAAATCAATTTCAGCTCAGAATGGGGATATAAGATCACCCAAGCGAAATGTATTGATGGAAAGAAATTCTCTAACTTCTCCTGTGAAAGATCGGCTTCTTCCCTTCAGCAACCTTAAGTCAAAACTACCGCCACCACCTTTGCAGTCTGCATTTTCCAGGTATGACAGGTTCTTTGGTATTCATGTAAATTTTCATTAATTTTTATTTTTAGCCAATTTACTATTCCCTTTTGGTGCTTTGTGTTGAATTTTTATTCGATGCAGCCCAACAAAGCCAAATCCAGCAGGTGGAGGGGAAACGTGTGCAGAAACTGGGATCAACATCTTTTTTGGCAAGGTATTGATCATAACACTGATTTGCCATGTTCACTAGGTTTCATTTGATAACTATCTTTACCTTTTAGCTTAGTGAATTCTAAGGAAACCACCTTAGTGTGCGACTCTGTCTGTATATGTGTTGCGATGAGCTCTTTATTCAATTCAATGTGACAACACCTCTATCTGTTACTTCAAAGCTCCAGGTTTTGACCATTGTGTTTCCAGGGACAACATGGTGTAGATGTTTTTTTATATTGAGAATTTACTTTGCCTTTTGAAATTAACTGTTACATTACACCACTTCAATTTGAATTATTTCATGCTGAGGGAGCAGTTCTGATTCGTCTGTTTATTTAAGATGCAATGTTTGTTTTTCTCCACTAAATCAATTTTAAGCATTTCAGCCTGTGTACATTTCCTATGTTTGCTAGATCATTAAGTTGGGAGCAGTCAGAATTAGTGGCATGGTTGAAAGACTACAATTATCTCAGCAGATAAGGGAGAATGTATACTGTCTTTTCCAGCGGATTCTAAATCAACGGACATCTCTCTTTTTCAACCATCATATAGACCAAATCATCTTGTGTTGTTTCTATGGAGTTGCAAAGGTTTCTTTTTACATTTAGAAAATTTGGAGTGTAACGTGTTTTCTATTATTACCTTTTTCTCATTCTATTCTCTTTTGCAGATTTCACAATTAAACCTAACCTTTAGAGAGATAGTATACAACTACAGAAAGCAGCCACATTGCAAACCACAAGTTTTCCGCAGTGTATTTGTTGATTGGTCATTAGCACGCCGAAATGGGGTATGTAACCGATGGTTAAAATTCAATGCTTATGCAAACTTTTCTGATACCATGACCTCATAACTGAGCTTAATGAAAACAGAGAACAGGACAGGAGCATGTTGACATCATCACCTTTTACAATGAAATATTTATTCCCTCTGTAAAGCCACTGCTGGTTGAACTTGACCCTTCTGGAGCAACTACAAAAAGCGACCGAATACCTGAAGTTAATAATAAAAATGATGGTACTTGCTTATTTGTGATTTTACTTTCAATGGCTTACCTGACTTCCGGTACTGTGCCAATCTTGTGATCTATTTATTGACTTGTGTGTTTTTTCTCTTTACAGGCCATTTAGCTCAATGTCCAGGATCTCCTAAAATATCATCTTTCCCTACCCTTCCCGATATGTCTCCAAAAAAAGTATCTGCTACACACAATGTTTATGTCTCTCCATTACGATCGTCCAAGGTACTAATTTATTTGTTTGGATTTCTTTTTCGGACCGGATCTCCAAGGTTCTGATTATTACTAGTGCATACAAACCAAACCATCTAACATTATGATGTCAAAGTGAGCACTGTAGTGTTCAATCTGTTCTATTTTCAAAGATGACTATTTTTTTAATTTGCTATTTGATAAGATCTCTAGTGCACACAATAAATTCGTTTCTACAAAACCATTCATTGGAAAACAAAATCTTGGAACACTTATGTTCATCTGTTATCTACACAGATGGACGCTCTAATATCACACAGCTCAAAAAGCTATTATGCATGTGTTGGGGAGAGCACTCATGCTTATCAGAGCCCTTCAAAAGACCTGACTGCTATCAATAACCGTTTGAATGGGTATGCTTTTCTCCATCCCTTGACCTTTTGAACCTTATTATTTACTCATTTTGTTCCTTTTCATCTGTCTATTAAGGTTTTTATGTAGAAAAAAACAAATACAATGAATTTTCTTGATCCTAATAAAATATTTATGACATTACCTGTTTTACCTCAACTTTTTCCGAAAGCAAAAGTATAATTGACTGAAGGGTAATTAATGTTATATTTTGAATTTTGAAGATGTCAGATAAAAAGAAATAATTTTTTCAAAAATTTAACCACTCTTGAGTATTAATTTATTTGTGTTTGATTCTATGTATTAGCAACAGGAAGGTGAGAGGACCCCTGAATTTTGATGATGTTGATGTGGGCTTGGTTAGTGATTCTATGGTTGCAAACAGCCTCTATCTGCAGAATGGAAGTTGTGCATCATCATCAGGTGCACCAGTGAAATCAGAGCAACCTGACTCTTAAAGTTCAATGATGTGTATATTCTGCTTGTCTCCTTTCTCGAGTCCATATAATATTATTAGCTGCTTTATGAGAAGGGGTATTGAATGAGCGGTGAGATTGTAGAATGCCGCCACTGCCCTCTTGTACTTCTGTGTATGTTGTTAGGAATTAAATGCAGAATGTAGGTCTCTGATTATCTAATCAATAATAGTTTCCTTTCCTAGTTCAACTTGGTTTTAATCTTCATTGTTCATATACTCTTTCTTTTACCAATCTTCAGGGATAGGTCAAGCTCATCTACAATCTGTTTTGGTCTTTTATTAGGCTACAATGTTAAGTTAAACATTTGAACAGGTTAGGTTAAACCTAATAGCTTTGGTTTCTAAACTATAAGACTCGTACATGCAGCTTAAATGGTGGGTCAGTGTTGGACACATATATTAGATACTGATACTCGTATGACCCTTGTAGGATACGTATTGGACACATATATTAGATACTGATACTCGTATGACACTTGTAGGATACGTATTGATAAAGTGTCTAATTTAAAAAATATTTGTTGTATTTCTGACAATTTTAATATGATTTTAACACAATTTTAAAAAAGATAAATATATTAATTTTTTAACAAATTAAATTTATTGTATAAATTTTTATTATGATAATAAGAATAAATAACAAATTCTTTTGAACTAGTCATATAAAAACATTTTTTTTTAAAAAAAATAATTGAAACATATAAACCTTTAGTATTGTATATTATATAGTTCATAATTATATATTATATAAAATTGTGTTTTTATATTTTAAAAATTATACATATTTTTTGAAAAAATAAAAAACATGGGCTTTTACTTTTTACTCTAAACCAATGGCATATATTTTTGGAACATATGGGATGAGGTTTTAGGTAAATTTTGTTTAGAATATATGAGATGCTTTTTAGAATTAAATTGAACAAAATTTTTGAAACTTATACAAAACCTTTCAAACTAGCTTCCCGAACATGTTTACCATCAAACTCACTGTTTTACTCTTTCTCTATATCTACTTCTTCTTCCTCCTTAAAGTGCAATGGCAATGAACAGTGAAGGAGGATATTTTAATCCTTTCGCTCTTATTATGGGGTGTAGGGAGTGATCATGGGAGTGCAAGATAGAAAAGTAATGAACAAGAAGTTGAAATCTAGGAGGAAAAAAAAGGATATTTTTTTCTGCACCTCCCTAGGTTCTTTCAGCACCCCCATAATTTTTATAATTTAAAAATTATTCTTTGGTAAAAAAGTTAAAATGGTTGACGGTTTGGTTATGGAGTTGTGCTTTTTTTAATATATTTTGGAGGGTGTAATCTGGTGATTATTTGGATTACAACATCTTTAATTAATTGAAACGTGTGTTTACCTTCTAAATTAGACAATTTGAAACTTGTTATTGGATCTGATAAATGCAAATTTACATTCCCAGTTATGCAATATGGAATGTGTCTAAAAGTGTTTTCAAGATTGGTAAAATTCGAAATAATTTTTTGAAAAAACACATTATAGATTGTCATAATGTTTTCTATCCTCTACTTTGATATGCTTGTCTCATATACACTGATGGAAGAAGTTACAACTTTCACATGATAAAGTAGTTAAGTGTATGAATGTGCTTAATTACCTTAATAGTTAATTAGTTAATCACATATGTTTGTTTGTCTCATTTGCTTTATTAGATGTTCACTTTCTTCTTTCTAAAATTTGTAACGTTTATTATATGTCTTATCTTTGATTTGACTTTATATGATAAAACTGAAATACGGTTTATCGATGATTTTGATTATGTTCACTTTGTTAAATATCATTTTTCCTTTTGTAGTGAGAAATGATATGAAAGTAAATATATATATATATAATTTATATTTAATAAATGATTTACTACAAAAATAACTTATTTTTTTAAAAAATATAACGTAAATATTCAATTATAGTTAAGAATAATTTATTGATAAACATATAAGATAATAATAGTTGGTGAAATTTTTTATTACACATTTGCAAGTGAAAAATTACAAATACTTTATAAATTTGTGAGAAAGTGTGATATTATGTATAAAATTATGATTGAAACTATGTAACTTGACAAGTAAATACACTATAATAAATATGATATATGTTAATTTTAAGTGTTTAAACTCAATATATATTTTGATTATTAAATCTTATCTCTGCTGAAGTAAATAAAAAAACTGTGTTTTATTTAATCATTAAATAGTTTTTTTAATATTTTTTCATAAATGTTTTGATATTATATAACATACTTATTCTCTAGTGATCCCTTTCTTTTATCATGATTGTTTTGGTACGTGAACATGTAATGGTACAACATGGGTCATTTGAGGTTCAATATAAATATATATATATATATATATATATATATATAATAATAATAATAATAATAATAAGTCTTCGATATATTGTCAAATATGTTTTTTTTCAAAATTTTATTTTTAAAAGGCAGTTGACTTTTCTCTCAAAAGATTAGTTTTTTTGGGATATATTTTAGCTTCTATAATATACAGAATAAAATAATCTCAGATAACAGATATTTCCTCAATTTAAAAGTAACTGTATTTTACTAAAAAAACAATTACTTGAAAGATTAATGATTGATATAATTTATTTATATTACCAAATCTTTTCATTTTTTTCTATAATGTTTCCAAAACTATATTTAAACAACTTTATTTTCTTATTTATTTTTTCAAATTACATTACTTTAACATAATGAAAAAGAGAAAAATAAAGTTCTGTTTCCGCTAATTTATAATAGAATTAATATTTGCAGATTCAATAATATTTACTTATCTTTGTAACAAAGCTTCAACATATATCAGTATATAACTAATGAGATAATTTATAATTATGCTAAATTTTATTTTTTAATCACTATAATAATTTATTATTATTATTAAACTTATAAACTATTTAGTATTAAAGGGAATCGAATTAAGGTCTAACAGTCACAATAACAATCCTATTTTTTTCTTATGGTTTTAGTTACTTTTTATGGTTTTATAATAGTAGTTATTTTGTATTTAGTAAAATATTTTAATTTTTCCATTTATTATTTTTATCAAAATATAATTTTTAATTACAATAATATAATGAGAATTAGATATTTTTTATATTTTATTTTATTTACATACGAATATTTGAGATTACCCTTCTTGAAGTACAACGGCGCCAAAGTGATATTAGGTATTTTGTGTATTCAAAACCTCTTCCGTCTCAAGCTTCCGCCGCACCTTCTCCTCTTCCTCTCAACCACCGTGCAAAACTCCATTCGCCGCCGCTCCGCCGCCATAAACTGCATTCGCCTCGGTCGCAACCTCCTCCGCGCAACGCTACCGCGGCGCGAAGCACCTGCGTGTCCGGCGAGACCGTAACGCGACTCCAAGAGCAGCGAAGATGGTGGCTAAACCAGGTTCGGTACCGGACTTCGAGGCGCTGAGAGAGCTGTTTAAGCATCACATAGAGTCCTTCGATCACATGGTAAAAGCTGGATTGGAAACCACTCTGCTACACATCAAACCCATCGAAGTGTTGGACGATTTCACGACCACAAAGCTTAGAAATATCCTTTTTCTTTACAACATCGATTAATTTGCGCCACAACATGCGTGTTTAGCTTTTACTGTTTGTGTTCGGAACTGTTTTTTTTTTTCTTGGAATATGGGGTTGCTATGTGAAGTTGGAGTGGTGATTATTGCTAAGTTGTTGAACTTTCTTATGCCCTGTTTGGACAGATTTATCCACAAGAGAGGAAAAAAAATAAGGAGGTAAAATGAAGTAAGATTCTCTATAAGCTAAAATAGCTAAAATAAAAATTTACGTACTCTGTTTCTGGAAGAGGAATTATATGAGAGCTTCGATGAAGATTGACTGCATTAGTTAAAATAATAGTTCTATTTCTTTTTTTTTCAAAAAAAGGGATTTCCCATTTTTTCTTGAAAATGATTAGAGTTCACATAGGATTTTACTGGGTTGAGGGATGTTAGTTTACTTGGATCCACATAGATGATGATGGGATTGGTGTTTGTTCTCTTAACTTTGTTCTTACTTTGGTTGGAGAATCCGGTGGTGTATCCACCGCAGAAGGAGCGAATTTCGAAGACGATGCGGGAGGCTTTACTTCCGTTTGAAGCAAGTTTCAACTCAAAATTTCATTCTTTATATTGTGCAGAATTTTATTATTGTTTTTATTTTTAATTCATTGATCGATTCAGTTTGTGATGGTTTTTTATTTTTTTCTGTGAGCAGTGTAGACAGGCAAAGATTTCCTATGCAGGAAAGATAACTATAGATGTTTGCTTTCAATATAATGACGGGCCTGTTATTAGAGAAAATGTTAATTTTGGGCAGTTTCCCATAATGTTGCAGGTTTGTTTGCTTCCCTTAAAGTATGAAATGAGACGTTTTTACGTGGTTCTGGTTAAACTAGTTTCAGAGACAAACAAGTACATGATATATTTGATTTTTTTTGTGTTCTTTCTTTAAGGAAAGGGTTATTGTAAATAAATAAAGATTTGTGGAATTATCCATTCTCATAGGTTTTATTGTTTGTCTGTATATAAAGAGGAGTGTGAAATGTGATTTTTTATTTTATTTCTGCATGTTTGATGGTTGGAGAGCAGATATAGTTCTGGGTGGATGCAAGAAATATTTACATTTAATGATTCACAACTTACTTTTCAAATGTGCAGTTTGAATTTGCCATTTTAATTTGTGAACCTGTTTATTAGCATTGTACCCTTTAAAAAACGTGAGTGTTTGAATTGAATTTTACATTATTAATTCATATGCTTTTACAAGCTAACAAGTTGTTTCTTATTTATAAACCCCCTCTGTTTCTACATAAATTTTGTTTTGCATATTTTCTTGTGCATTTGTGTGTATTGTTTTTTTTTGAGTTCTACTGTGCTCCGAACCTTACTAGTTGTGCTAGAAAATTGGCTTTTAATTATCTAATTCCACAGTTGTGTTGAATGTTTTTCTTTTTGTACTGGTGCAGTCAAAGTTATGTAACTTGAGAGGTGCTGATCCCAAAAAACTTGTTTCCTGTAAGGAAGAAGCATCGGAAATGGGCGGGTAAGTGGTTAATCCCTGTCTGTGAAACTTAATACATAATATTACAATAAAGGTGTACTTTTAGTTGTAGAAGCCCTTATACACTCAATGTTTCCTTTTGAAATATAAATTATGTGCCTGCATTTAGGACACTTGGTTCTTCATGTAGTAGCACAATACAAGAGCTTCTATGACTCAGAAGTTCATTTTATTATAATATTACGTTGATGATATGGTCTGCTTTGTTTCCTCTTTTTACCTTAGGATTTCTAAATTTCTGACTTATGAGAGCAAAAGCTAATTAAATTTGAATAGTTGTGCAAACACATATTTGTTATTCACAACTTAAACTTAAACTTGAAAAATGCTGTTAATGATAAGCTATGAATTATATATTACTTTAGATTACAGTTACTGAATAAATACTGAATCATCACAGCTCTTCTGTCATGAAGCTTGATTTTAAATAAATATTTTGTTTGTAAGCATTATTTGATTTGCTTTTTTGCCATTCCATTTCTTAATTTGTTTCAAGATCATTTGCTGATAATTGGTTTATCAAACACCTTTCTTTTCAGTTACTTCATCTTGAATGGCCTCGAGAGAGTTATCCGACTGTTAATTTTGCCGAAACGGAATTATGTAAGCAATATTTTTTTGTTATGTGCTTAGGTTGCATTGAGTAAGCCCGAGAAGTTGTATGCCTACCTAGTTTCTGCATAATGCCTAATCATGGATTTCTCAATTCCTTGTCATAGCTTATTAATTTATTTTCTGGTTCCTTAAATGTTGTAGCCAATGAGTATGGTGCGGAGTTCATTTTGTGATCGGCGAGAAGGATATACAGATAAAGCAGTTGTAATAAGGTTTGTAATTGGAAAAACTTGCATGTCACTCAAATATTGTTTCTTGTATGTGCATCAAGAGAAAAGGGTTGTATGGGCTTTATAAAAAGTAGTTCTATACAATTTATGTGATAAATAGTTTTCTATGGGTTTTATAAACAATTAATTTGTATCCCAACCCAAAACAGTGTTAATGACACTAAAAGTTAACAATATATATGCCTTAACAAAATTTGTTATAAACTTAGAAGTCAAAAGATGATAATCTTTAATTAATTCTATCATATTTGATTTTCACTCTTTTCCTTGTTCTATCTCCTTTCTTCCAATGGGTTACTTTTCTTTCATAAAAATTGGGCTAATTGCAATTTAGGACAAGCTAGTTGACATATTTGTAATTTAGTATGATTAAGCTAAGAGAGGTGAGCATCTTTCAAAGATAGTGATTATAATTGATTGGACAATGGCATTTAGTTTTGGTTAACTAGTCCTAAATGGGAATATGTCCAGCCAGATATTCTAATTGTGTTTTCTTCAGAAAAAAATTGCCTTCTATAATTATATTATATTAACATCTAATGCTTTTTATTTAGTTTGCACAGAATAGATGCCCAATGCATGCATTACTATTTAAATTTTCTCCATTCATGGAATTCTATCCTGTTTATCATTTTTCTTATCAATTACGCCATTTATTTTATCCAAAAGCGAAATACGTTGATTTCTTTAGTGTTTAACCCATTGCATAATATTTTAGTATGATTTCTTTAAGGTTTTATGTTTAATTGTTAGGTGTGTAAGAGCTGATCAGTCCTCGTTGTCAATAAGATTGTATTACCTTCGTAATGGGAGCGCAAGACTTGGTTTCTGGTAAACAACCTTATGTTGATTTAGAACACCTAGTCCAAGCTATATTTTGTACTCCTGTTTTGCACTCCTAAAAAAATTCCCGTGATTTGAGATGTAAGTAGACATATTTCATTGTGATAATCATTTTTCAGGTTAAGGGGAAGGGAGTACTTACTTCCTGTGGGCATTGTTTTGAAGGTAATGATTGTTGACTCTATTATTTTACAATAAAGTTGTCTTAGTATAGCTTCCTTTATTCATCTTATTTCCTCCCTTATTTGTTTTTGTTTTTTGGAAGATTTATTTATGGTGCTAATGGACATCTATAACAGGCCCTCATTGACACAACTGACCGTGAAATTTATGTAAATTTGACAAGTTGCTATAATGAGAAGTATGCAAAGGGAAAGGGTGCTGTTGGGACCCAGCTTGTTGGTGAAAGGGCGAAAATAATCTTAGATGAACTTCGGGATTTGTCTCTATTCACCCGTCGTCAATGTCTAGAGTATATTGGTAGTCAACGTGACACTCTTCAAGGTCCCTTTGGCAAATAATTTGTATATTTTTGTACTAATTCTTCATTTTAAATTCAGGAGAGCACTTCCAACCTATTATGCCTGAACTTATGAAAGACAGTTATGCTATTGTAAGTCTTTATGATTTCATTATTATATATTAATGGTAGATTATACTTCCGTTGTGAAACATGTTAAAATTTAACAGCCTTTATTTTGATATACTATATTCCCCTTCTTGTAGAGATTAACTTGTGCTACACTTTAGTCTAATTTGACAAGAAAAATCTTTATGTTTTCATTATATATTAATGGTGAATTATACTTCCCTCATGAAAAATGCTTAAATTTAACTGACTTCTCTTCTGCACTTTAGTCTAATTCGACATGGCAAGCCTGATAGAAACCTGATATCTTATTAAAAAGAAATAGGGATTCCTCCCTGAAATACTGTGTCCTACGTATGAAACTTGTAGGAGTTCATCTTCCAATGCCCAAAAATCCCAAATTATGCAGAAAAAGGAGAGAAACAAACTAAACTGTTTATTATTTTCACACACTAAACTAAGGTCACAAGGTTATTTACAAGCAATCACTTACAACAAAAGCTACTTTTAGTAATAGTTGACAGCTGTAACGGTAAAGGTTAACAATTGTTCACTCTAACAAAAGAAAAACTCTACACGTTGAGTTTGCCTCTAAGAAAATCAAAACGAGGCTCATTTGTTTAATTTGCTAAACATAGAGGATTGGTTAGCACATCTGCCAATTATCAAATGCAAGAATATGATAATGAAGGGCTGTGTTTCCATAATCTTTTCCCCCACAAAGAAAACATCAATCTCTATGTGTTTAGTGCAATTATGAAACACCAGATTGTGAGGAATAGACACAACACTTGGACTGACACAAAGAAGAACAAGTGTAGTAAATGGATCTTGCAATCCAGTGAGCACTAGCTCACTATTGTGGGACCATCAAGATATTAAATTGAGACCAAGAAAGATGGCTGCTTCTGAAGTAGACACGCATATCATCATTATCAGATGCCCAATCAGGATCTCAAAAGGCTTTCTGTGACAAGGTTGGACAAGAAATGCAGATGGAAAATGAGACTGTAGTATGCGTTTAATCAAAATCCAATAAGAATTCCATGGTTTGGCCATAAATTGACAGACTTTGTTCACAACGAAGCTGATTTATGGTATTGTAAGAGCGACATATTGCGAAGCACCTACCACTGAACAATATAAGGTAGGGTATAAATAGATCAGTCCAAAACTTGGATAACTTCCAATTAGAAACCACAGGGGAAGAAATGGAATGGGCTTTTGCCATATGTGTTTGGTGAAGCAAGTCTAAAATATATTTGCTTGGAGGCATAAGAATAGACTTAATATGTAAACATTTACTTTCAAGGCCAAGAAAAATAATCTTGATGACCAAGTTGTTTTGTAGAAAAAGCTACATGAAGTTTGGTTGTTGTAATACGTTGAATCAGAGTAGATTGTAATCTGTCAAACCATTGTCCTGGTCCTTGTTTTAGTCCATTATTGATTTATAAACTAGAGATTTGTTCGTCTCTTCAAATCCTGGATGTTGTGCCATATAAACTGTTTCTTCAAGGAAACCATTCAAAAAGGCATTATTGATATCAAGTTGAAACAATTTCCATCCATAGGAGATAGCAAGAGTAAGAACAATCTAATTGTAATTGTCTTTACCATTGGAGAGAAGATTTCATGAAAATCAATGTCATGTACTTGATGAAACTCCTTAGCAACCATCCTTGATTTATAATTATTTATAGAGCCATCTGCATTTTCTTTGACTCTAAAAAAAAACCCACTTACAACCAACAACTTGTCTATGAGGAGGTAGAGATACTAAGTCCCATGTATTTTTCTGCATAACTGGATTATATTCCTGCTGCATTGTAGCCAACCAATTAGCATCCTCAAGTGCTTATTTAACATTTTTAGGTTCATCATTAGAGAAATTTTAGATGAATTGTGGACTGAAGAATATCAAATTCAGATCTAGTCTGCATAGGATGAGTATTCACTATTGGAGTTGTATTATAAACAGAAATAGACTCAGAAGATGATGGGTTAACTATATTTAGGAAGAGACAGAGTCTCAAAAGACGATGGTGTTAAACGATGTAATGCTAGATTCAAGTGTAATAGTTGGTGAAGAAGTTGGAGAATTTTGAGGTGGTGTAAGAGTGAGACTTAAACTGAAATACAAATTAAGATCTTTGACAAAATTGTGTGCGATAGAAAAAAGATTAGCATAAGGAAATCTATGTTCATTAAACAAAAGTACTACGATGTTTATACAACTTACATTTAATATTGTATAACACATTTTATCTCCCAGGGTGTTGCCATAACTGGTCACTACTACTATGAGGTTTTATACAACTTACATTTAATATGGTATAATACATTTTATCTCCCAAGGGAGGCCATGTGAATTTAAGGATTCTAACACATTGTATGAAGGTAGAGGGAGAAAGTCCAGAAATACCAAATTTTCACTTTGTATTTGAACCCCACCCTCACTTCTGCTTGAAAGAAATCTTTTACTTTTATAAACAGGTTAAAAAATTAAAATCCAGACATCGGTCCAGTAATTTTTTGAAGTTTTTTTTTTCTAGGTGGCTGATGCTGTTTTGAAGGATTGCATATTAGTTCATCTGGATAATGATTTCGACAAATTCAATCTTCTCATGTTAGCTACTTGCTCTTCTAATTTATGTTATGATTTTAAATTAGTCAGATTAATTCTTTTGGACAAGAAATACTTTTAGTAATGATTTATGTATTGTTTTCTCACATTGTGTGTGGTATTTGGTTGCTCCTTTCTTCTGGCTTTAGCTTCATGCTGCAGAAACTTTTCTCGCTTATAGATCAGACATCAGTTCCAGACAATCCTGATTCCTTGCAAAATCATGAGGTTTTACTCCCTGGCCACCTGATTTCACTTTATATCAAGGTATAAATTTTTTCCATTTTAATGGCCTAATGGCATACACTTACAGTTTATATTTGGTCCCATTTGGCTTTTGGAAATTGATTCTGAATTCTAGCATAGAATGGATGTCAATTTCTGAAATTCCTGTTCAGTTGTGCCTCTTTGAATTGGTCAAATTCTTATAAAACCCCAACAACATTACATCAAACCTTTATTAATTGTATTCTCGTGTTGACCCTCTTGTTCTAATATATCTTGAAAGTTCACGCTCATTTCAGCTTTTAGTTCCATTACTTTATCCTAAGCTCTGGTTCACGTTTCTTTCCATCACTTAATGTTGATTTCTTGTATTTACATACTATTGATCTTAGGAAAAACTGGAAGATTGGCTGCAAAAAGGGAAAAAGCTTCTTATGGACGAGATCCAAAAAAAGAGCAATAAATTTGATTTCAGCGACAGTATGTAGATATTTGTTGATTATTTCTAGCTGTTGTTTGTATTCCTGTTTTGCTCCATCTGCTTTACATTTTGGTTAGTATGCTTAGTTGCTGTAGTAGTTTACTGTGTCCGGAATGATCTTGGAACTTTTTTCTGTAGTCTGCAAAGTAGTATGACTTAAGTTGATGATTTTTAATCATATATAACTTTTTGTCAATTTATTGTTTACTTCTCCGGTATTGCAGTTGCTCAAGTGAAGAAAATCATGGATAAAAATTCAGCAAAGCTAGTCAGTGCATCAGTTGAAAACTTGTTGAAAACTGGAAGATTGGTGACCCAAACGGGTCTAGATCTGCAACAGGTATTGACTTTCCAGTGCTTAGTTAAATTATGCCATTGTTTATAATTTTGCATTTGCCACCAGTCAATTGTTAATTTCTTATTTTTGTTTTCTCTCAAATTTTTTATTTCCTATTATTTAATAATAAACTTAATGTCCTTATACAAACCAACCCAATTTAGTATCAATGTTATCAAATATTGGCCATGGTAGATTGTGGTCATGCTTCTGTCTTCGGTTGCTACAACAGGACATTGGTTAATCCATTTTGTGGTAAATCAACACAGTATGGTGCTACAAATCGGTCATGGCAGAAATGCTGTTGCTGCCTGGTCTTCTTGAGGAAGGAAGAATAGTTTTGCATCACGCAACCTGATCTTAGTCAAGGCTTAAGTATTCCTAATCTTTTCTTTCTTTTGTACGCTCAAGTCTTCTTACTTGGCCAGGCCCACTTCAATTGTTTTATTTTTTTAAAAAGGGTTGGGCCAACCCACAATTCAAACCAAACCCAAACAAAATTGAAAAACCCAACATTCTCTTGTTCCTCACTTCCTCATGTTGCAACCTCCTAGTCTGCTGTTGGTGACTTATCCTCCATGTGCTATTGCATTCACTGTCGAGTTGTCCATTGTCATCTAGTTTGTCCTTATGATGTAGGGCACCACTTACTGTGATTTGTGCTTCTGTCAGTTGACACGGTTGTGCCACCATTGTCCATCCACCGTTGACTTCAACCTCATTAGGAAAGTGAACAGATATTGTTTGTACAACGAATTGTGTGTACCACAAAAGGCATGCGATTTTCCCATGGCAGCCGCTTTTGGCATCTTGGGATGCTAACAAAAAACGGAAATATCGAAAAAGGCAGAGAAAAACACTGTAACAACGGTGGTGGAAAATGAAGAATAAGGGACCAGTGGCGCATGAAAAAGATAGAACACCTAAACCTAATTTTGAAAAACCCTAATAAGTTTTGGCCTTTGGCCCATTCCAACTTTTAACTAATAAAACCCTAAAACCCTAATTATTAAATAAAATTTGAATTGTTGCATTTGCATCAGCTATTAAACCTAATTAAGAGTTCAAAACCTACTTATGTTAAGTTTGAGCCTTTGGCCCATTGCAACTTTAAACTAATAAAACCCTAAAACCCTAATTATTCAAATAAAATTTGAATGTGCTGTAGGTGCATCAGCTATTAAACCTAATTAAAAGTTCAAAACCTACTTAAATTAAGTTTGGGCCTTTGGCCCATTTCAACTTTTAAGTAATAAAATCCTAATTATTCAAATAAAATTTGAATGTGCTGCTGCTACATGAGCTGTTAAACCTAATTTAGAGTTCAAAACTTACTTAAAATTAGGTTATCCGATATCAAGAACACTAATCTTGATTCATTTCGTTTGAGAAAAGAGGATTTAATTTGATTACTTAATTGACACAACACACTCTAGGAGTTGAAGTTTCCTAAGTTCACGAACCATTTTGTTTTAATTTTCGTAAGTGTGGATGAACCAAGTGATTATGTAAAGGTTTAGGAGATTGGAATGCAAGACAAGATAGATAATTTGGTTCTAAAATAGCATAGTCTTCTGGATTCATATCTTCCCCTAATCAATTGACATGGACCATTTTTTTGTGTGACAAATGAATTGGCATCAAAGGTTATTGAACAATTTAATGATTTAAAGAAATAAGGTCAAAGGGGCATGACTTGTACTCCAACTGTAGTGGAAGGATGAAAAAAGTGGTTGAAATCGGGACAAGAGAAGCTGTCGAATTTGGTAAAGGTGGTGTGATAGTGTTCCAATAACGGGAAGGTGACGGGTGAATGATTTACGTTTGAGTGAGCTGCACAAAGAAGTTGTGAATTGCGGCGTGTGAGGAGGAATTAGCCTCTGGGTCAATCAGGTTTTGCTTTCAAATCTGGTGCTTGCTGGTGGTGGTAGATGGTGGCCAACGGTGGTGGAAGATGTTTTTTTTTGGGTGTCAATACATGCTGTTGTCTAGGTAAATGAGTTGGGTATTGAGTTTTGAACCAGAAGATTTCTGAAAATGCCTATAGTTAATAGGTGTTTCCTGCAATTGAGCCAAAATATATTGAGATTGAGTACACTATATCAATGAAATATGATGCTAATTATGGCGAGACTACTTTCCTATTTGATTTAAATATCTTGTTTTGTTAGCTTGTTCCCTTACAAGTTATTCATAGCCTATTTTTGGCTGAATCAGAGGGCAGGTTATACAGTTCAGGCTGAAAGGCTAAACTTTTTACGATTTATGTCACATTTTCGTGCTGTTCATAGAGGGGCCTCATTTGCTGGACTCCGTACAACAACTGTTCGGAAGCTATTACCTGAGTTAGTACTTTTTACATAATCAACAGATTGTGATATTTTATAATATACTTCCATATATATGTTTTTATGTAACTTTTTATGTTTATTTATTTATATAAATAGATCTTGGGGCTTTCTTTGCCCTGTTCACACACCTGATGGAGAGCCTTGTGGATTGTTGAATCATATGACTCGCACTTGTAGTAAGTTACTACTCTGATTTTCCTATTTTTTCTGATTCAGTTATCTTCCTCTGTTTTCTTCTCTCTTAAATACTAGACATTCTTTGACTGCCTTGATATTCTTGCACGTGGGAGATTGTTATTTATTAGTAATTTGATGAGATTGTAAATTGCCTTTTTTCAGTCTGTAGTTGCCTCTTTAAACAAAGTGAAATGGGTCCCCTAAACTACATTTTTAGAGACATGCTTATTAGCTTTCAATTTATTTTAGGGAAAAATATAAAATAAGGCTTGGTTATTAAAAACTCCTGTTTTGTAATTGTAACTTCCCGATCATGTACTGATATTACATGTATACTCTCGTGCTTTCACATGGCTTGATTTTGAACATAGATGCATGATTTCATTTTATTTAAACTCATGTATACTCTTCCTTTTCGATGTGTTTTCTATCACAGTTGATCTCAACAGAAGTGTGAATAACAGCTTCGTGATTTTGATCACAAGGCTTTTGTGTCCCTGTGCTCAATAGTGTCATGTCAGTTACCATCTTTAATGCAGCTATATAATAGTGTTGACCTCGAAATATATTGCTAAATATGTTAATTGTGATTTTTTCTGTACACCTAGCTATCTAATTTTATTTAACAAAATATTGCAATCCTAGATGCTAAAGTTTAAATAGTTAATTAATATTAATATAATGAAGGCTTAGCATTTTTTGATCTCTATAAAATGAACGTGTTTTTTATTTTGGTCTTTGTAAATTTTATACTTTGTGTTTAGTACTCTAAAATTGAAAATTATTCTTTTTATTTCGTATAAAATGCATGAATTTTGGTTTCTTTTTCATCCTTCAGAAATTTGAAATGACTAATTTTGATACCTAACATTCATTTTAGATGGATAAATAACATTTATATTTATAAAAAATTAAAGACTTGCTGACTTATATCACAATACAACTAGACATTATTTTAGAGAGATTAAAAACAAAGGAAATTTTATAGGGGTTAAAAATATATTTAAGCCTGTAATGAATTCATTACAATACAAAGACTTCTACATAAAAATATATTTATGGAATGGACATCAACACCCATTTTGTAATTGCACTTGCAAAATCAATTTGTATTGCAAGTTTTCAAATGACGTTGTGTATCAATCAATTTTTTTAAACATTTCGTTTCCGAACAAAACTCTCAATTTACTTATAACCGATTCTGTAAATCACATTAATTCAAATCAATTCTACAAATACATTTCCAGCATGCACTTGGTATGAACTATTAGGGTATGTGAATTTGTTTTTGAGGATACTGATTTCTTTAACATACACTTAAAGAATTTTTAATTGCATTTCGAAATAACATGGATATCACCCTCTGGAATGATATAATGGATTGCACTAAATGAACAATAGATGGAGGAGGAGCAGCAACAAAATGGACGACAATTAGCAATTATATTTCTCAAATATAGTATTGCGTTTCTCATGATACTGGCATGGGTGATCCAAATTAAAATTATGGCTAAGTAGTCCGCAGTTGGAGTGACTTGGTTGGAACTTTTGGTTTAAGTTGGCCAGAAGAGTGGTGCAAATAAAATCCTCAATCTAATATAGCATGGTCTAAATGTTTACTATTTCTAGCTATCAAACTAGAACACTACTATTAATTTGTGTCTGATAAAATATTTAATATTATTTACAACCTTCATTAGTGGCATTTTTGCATTAGCAAGAAGATTAATTGTTCATTAATCCACAATCTAATCATTGTAGTTAACTGTTTTTTTCCACTTCTGTATTTCAGGGATAACATCATTTTTTGATTCTCAAGGAAACATTAAAGATTATTTTAAAATACAAAAGTCCATCCGAGATATTTTAATGGAGGTTGGGATGACATCATCATTGCCAAAGATATTTCTTCCTGGTCCACCTGAAGCTCTCACTGTTCTCTTAGATGGTTGTGTAGTTGGTTGTATAGCATCCAGTGAAGTGGAGAAAGTTGTGGCTTACATACGAGAATTAAAAGTCTCATCTGCTTCAGTGGTTCGTTTTCGGTCAAAATGTCCTTGCTTCATTAGTTAAATATTTATTGGTATTGACTTAAAACTAACGTGGCACAGATTCCTGGTGATATGGAAGTGGGATATGTTCCTTTGAGCATGGGTGGAGCCTATCCTGGCTTATATCTGTTCACATCCCCTTCAAGATTTGTCCGACCAGTAAAAAATATATCAATTCCTTCCAATGGAAGTGAAAGCATCGAACTCATTGGGCCATTTGAGCAGGTCATTATACTTTTTTCTTTAGTATATTGTATGATTTGGAGCTATTCTAAAAAAACATCATCACAGATTAGTGCTTTGAACTGAGGATTTGCCAAATTTTAATTATGCTGTATATTTTTTTAACAGGTTTTTATGGAAATTAGATGTCTTGATGGAGGAGACGGTGGAAGAAAAAGTTCATTTCCTGCAACTCATGAAGAAATCCACCCCACAGAAATGCTTAGTGTAGTTGCAAATCTCACCCCGTGGTCAGATCATAATCAGAGTCCACGAAATATGTACCAGTGCCAGGTTCTATAATCTTTTGTACTTGCCATGGTATCTAAATCTACCTAAGATACAAATTTTTTTACTCTGGGTTATGATGTAGATGGCAAAGCAAACAATGGCATTCTCTTCACAAACTATTCAACATCGTGCAGATCAGAAGTTGTATCATCTTCAGGTTTGTTCAAATCAGCATGTTGAAATTGCAGCTATGCTATGTTACAATTTAATCTTTGTATGTGATGTGGGAACCAAAGTAATTGGTCTCGAAGTATGTGATATGTAATTAGATCGCTTGCATGTGTGTGATATATAGTTTATCTTTGCCTAATCATAACTATCGGTCTCCAAATTATATCCACTGCTTTTAATATAATGTTATTATTTGTACTTGATTCTCATTAGATTGTTATAAACTTAAATGTTTTGGCGTATTTCCAGACTCCTCAGACTCCCATAGTACGCACAAGTACATATACTAAATACAACATTGATGAATTTCCGACAGGCACAAATGCTATAGTTGCAGTTCTGGCTTATACAGGGTAAGTGCTTTAATGCAAACCAACTGTAGCTTCAATCTTCCTGTGATATTAACAATATCTTTGTTAACTAATTACAGATATGATATGGAGGATGCCATGATTCTAAATAAATCTTCAGTGGAACGTGGAATGTTTCATGGACAAATATATCAGGTCAGAGACTGCCGCATCTGATTATGTTCTTGATATAATGAATCATAATTAATTTTGTATGTTACTTCATATTGAAATACTATGACTTTGTTTCATAATGCACTCTATTAACGTAGTGATGAATTTACAGGGCCTAGTTTTCCTATTTGATATATAGATATACATTTAATCTTAATCATATCATATGTACAATGAACCTGGACAGCAAACTGAAATAGATTTACATATTCAACAATGTTTTTATATTTGACATCCTTTTTACTCTTTTCTGATGTTCTCATGGTCTGCTTATATTTGCTTCTTTTGTTGTTAATTTGTGTTTCTGCAAGATGCCAAACTTCTTTTTATGACTGTTTTTGGCAGACGGAAACTATTGACTTAACTGAACAAAGAGGGAAGTCAGACAGATCTTCGAGAATATTCAGAAAAAGTAATGTAGAGAAATTAGGTTGTCCCTCGATTGATTCAGATGGACTTCCACATGTTGGTCAGGTATTATGCCTTTGCCGATCTGTCTCTTTTCTCTTGACTTCAATTTTGTCATGTTAAAACTTATTTTATGACTTTCAGATGATACGACCAGATGAACCCTATTGTAGCATTTATAATGAAGTCACAAGTTCCACACAGACCTACAAAAGAAAGGGTTCTGAAGCTGTTTATGTTGATTATGTTGCTGTGGATGTCAAAAACAAGAAGCACATTCAGAAGGTGAATCAAGAAAGCTCATTATAATTTTCGCTCTTTATTTAGTGAACTTGTGTTTCTATTTAAAAAAGAACAGTATATGATGCTCCATTCAGGTTTTTGTTTCGTTCTTTTCTATTTTGAATGTTCAAGGAACTGAGAGGTGTATTGTGCTGATTACTCTTTTTTTACTTGCTGCCACCCTATTGTTATATACTTGAAGGATGCTATTGTAGTTTCTTTTTTATCTTTTTATAATTCATAAGACGATAATTGTATTCCTAAATTTGATATGTTTATGTGACAACAGAATATTTTATTTGTAGTTGAAGTTTATAATTTTTATGCATCCCTGATATTTTTATTTTTTTTTATATTTTCTGTTAGACTGCATAATTCTGCATTTGTAACCTGAATGTTGTTACAAGAGATATGTTATTAGCAATGGAAACATAAACTCAAGCTAGATTACCATATATTCAGTATAGTTTGATTTGATTAGTCAGTTTATGTATTTTTTTACTGATCTTGTAGTTCTTTGTTGGATTATTCACTTTCATCTGCTGATGTATATAATATATGCTTGTAATTATTGGAGCAGGTTAACATACGCTTTCGACATCCTCGGAACCCTGTTATTGGGGACAAATTTAGCAGTAGACATGGACAGAAAGGTGTTTGCTCTCAGTTGTGGCCAGACGTTGATATGCCATTTTCTGGAAATACTGGCATGCGCCCAGATCTCATCATCAATCCTCATGCATTTCCTTCCAGGATGACAATTGCTATGCTTTTGGAATCAGTTGCTGCTAAGGTACTACTATGAAAAAATGTGTAAAAACATCATATTACAAAAGCCGCCTTATCAATGAAGATTATCATATAACTTGTGAAAATTTCCATTTTAAGTAGTTGATGTCACAGTAGTCAGTAGTGCACTAGCGAAGTGGAGTGCCCCTCGACTGCTATTGGACTCTATTTGTGGGTAGCTTTCAGTAGCGGCCATTGTTTGCGGTCAAAATAGTGGCTTTTCTCAGACCATAGTAGCGTTCATTAATTAATTCTTACCCCTGAAACACAGTAGTTATGTTCTGACCTCTGTTATTTCACAGCCTATAAGACTTTTTTCACCTGCTTTTGTTCTTTCTTCTGTCAGACTTCCCTGTTCACATTCTTCTAGTTGCTATCTAATTTCTTGTGCTTCTTTTCTATTAAAATCACCACCATCTTTCTTTTTCTTCTGACTTCGTTACTATGTTCTTGAATTATTTATTATAAATTTCTTTAATTTAGGGTGTTTGTTTTTATGGCAAATTTACAATTTCTAGATAAAACAACTTTTCTTCTTCTAATGATACCCTTATTTCTATTTTTATTATGCTTTGAAAATTTGTTGGAAAGAGAAAACTGAAAGGAGTATAACATTTCATTAAAAATAGAAGAATTAAATGTTTTTCTTGGTTTAGGTGAAAGAACCTTGAACGATTATTATATAGGAACAAAGGTACTGTTTAGTTTGTATCATGACATGTAAAAAATAGTAGTCACCCTGCTATCCAGCTAGAGCAATTTCGATGTTGACCAGTACCCACTATCCAAAATTCATCACTATGGCTGGTGGAAGACAAAGATATGTGGTTCCCTTGATTATTTTTCTGAGGATCGTTGTTTAGGTTTGTCCTCACTTTTTACCAATTATGTTAGTAACTTGAAGCACTATACTTGTACATACAAAAAATACTTGTACCCACAAACCAAAATTCATCACTACGGTTGGTGGAAGACAAAAATACGTGGTTCCCTTAATTATTTGAGGATCGTTGTTTAGATTTGTCTTTACTTTTTGCAAATTATATTAGTAACACGAAGCACCATATTTGTACAAACAAAAATGGTTGCTGTATTAGTAGTGTTCACGAAACATCTTTCAAGTTTAAATTATTTATTAAAATTTTGTACCTATACAAGTGGGATTGTACTATATTTATATATATTACAGTATCTATTGTATGTTCAATGACTAATAATGACTTAGAAACTTGATATGTTTATTCTAATTACTATTTGTATTTTTATGTTAATATTATATCAATTTCTTTGGTTTTGTATCTTAATTGTGCCGTATCAGTCTCACTTCTGAAGGCATGCATGATTCATGATAATTTCTTCTTGCAGGGAGGTTCCTTGCGTGGAGAGTTTGTAGATGCAACTCCATTTCGAAGTTCAACAAAGAAAGACGGTGAGGGGTCTGATTCAAAATCAGGCTCACTTGTTGATGATCTTGGTGTCCTGCTAAAAGAAAAGGGATTTAATTATCACGGTTTGGAGGTTCTATACAGTGGTGTTTATGGAACAGAACTAACATGCGAAATATTTATTGGGCCTGTTTATTATCAGCGGCTGCGTCACATGGTTTCAGACAAATTTCAGGTGAACAAATTCACTGCTTTTACTTCCTATAAAATCTTGCTGACGAGTACATTGCTTGTTTCAATAAAGTGTTAAGTTCACAGCCCCAAACTAAACAATAACAACAAATGTTGTTTAATGCCAAGTGCTTTTTCCATATTACAGGTTCGATCTACCGGCACAATTGACCAAGTCACCCGGCAGCCAATAAAAGGGCGGAAGCGCGGTGGAGGAATTCGATTTGGTGAAATGGAACGTGACTCTCTGCTTGCACACGGAGCTGCATATCTTCTGCATGATAGGCTGCACACCTGTTCTGATTATCACATTGCTGATGTATGTTCTCTTTGTGGAAGCATGCTTTCAACAACATTCATCCAGCCTCAAAAGAGACCAGTGCGCCAGATTGGAGGGCTACCCCCTGGAAGGCTACCCCCTGGAAGAGCTGCAAAAAAGGTTTCTTGTCATGCTTGCCAAACGAGTAAAGGCATGGAGACTGTCGCCATGCCCTATGTATTCAGATACTTGGCTGCAGAGTTAGCAGCAATGAACATAAAAATGACTCTCAAGCTCAATGATGGAGCTGAAGTTGGAGCCTAATATGTTTAGACTATGGCATAGTCTCAGTTGTCTTCATGGCACATCCTTAAACTGATTGGATTTGCTGAGCTTGTGATTGCGACATGAATATCCAATGGAGCTCAGAGATGCTTGCTCACATCATGGGGAGTTGAAAATTTTGCTGACCCTTTTAACATATCCAGATAGTTGCGCAAGGATTGAAGTGTTATTCATGTTGTCAATTGTTATGTGAAAATTGTTCAACGGATTCAGACGCTGGATTTTGATTTTATGATATTGTAAATTCCATACTGGTGTCTTAATTATTGCTTGAAGATGAATACAAGTTTTTATTATTGTTATTTTTGCATATTAAAAGTAAATTTATACAAGCTTTTTAGTTTAATCATATACGTAGTATGTAGATTTCTTTTATACCGTCACTTAATTGAAAAACACTTTAACTATAACTTTTAAAGTAAATATTATAAAAATATTTTTCTTATTTATATGAAAATTTATGACTTCAGTATATTTCATTAAGTTTTAGTAAGAAAAAATCTATTATAATCTATAGAGTAATCTGATTGTAAAACTTCGAGTGTGAATGATTTTAGAGTAAAACTTTAGAGTAATCTATTATAATTGCAAAACTAAGTGTAATTTTACATTTTTAATACTTCATGTAGACAGAATATAAAGTGTGAATGATTGTCACAAGTATAAAGTGTAATTATCTCTGTACACATCTTTAATTACTTTGACAATATCCGGAACAAAATAAATATCAAACAATATCTTAGAATATTTGTGATTTATTAAGACTTTCTTCTTTATTATATTTTATCTTCTTTCAATTTCTTTCCGTGTTAGTATTAGATGACAACATTGTACCATAATTACTTTTAACTTGAATATTATTCCACAACATTTTTAGAAAAACTTTTTGATGTAGAAAATATCCATGCTCTATTTTTCAAAGACTTTATAGTAAAATACTATTTATTCAAATTCTTTCTAAAATAATCTTATTTGAAAAATATAATTTAAGAATATCAAATAAGATTTACAATTGAATAGGTACTGTCATCAATCATTCAAATAATAAGAAAGTTAATATGGACATTTGTCATGTTGAAGATGCTTGTATCGTTTGACTATGCAATCTCCAATGTGCCTCTAATGCTTGTAAAAATGTGTGTTTGCCTTGTGTTGTCTAAGGGCTTTGTCTCATAATATTCTAATAAGTTTTTCAACACTTGGATCGTCTGATGTGATCTTTCTCAATTGTATGGTCTAATCCACCATCCGATGAGGTTTTTTTATGAGCTTTGTTTGATACGTCCTTTGTCTACCCAGAACTTCGTCTAATGTGTGTTTTTTCATATGATGTTTTTATGTGCATAACTTCTTTATTTTCAATGTTCTCTTTGAATATATTGGTCACTTAGAGAATAGACACGAATGTTGAATCATCTTAGAATCTTTTGTTGTGAATATGTGTCATTGTTTGTCTAACAACCTTTTTTTGTTGTTGTATCGATTAATGAGTCTAGCTCGTCTAGTGAGTCTTGCTCATCAGCTTTATTGTTTTTGTCTTAATTTATACTGCACATAAGTGAGATTTGTTATATCATAACACACTTTATAATATTTGTTATCATCAAAATATATAAACTCATATAATGAGATCGTCTTATGGGTATTGGATTGTATATACACTTAACAAATCCAAGTCCAAGTCCAAGTGTGAGTTTGAGTCTCCATATTTAGTAAAGATAAGAAAGTTAAACAACATATAAGGAGAAAATTGTCTCAAGATTTTGGATTGAATTGAAAGTGATATCCAATATAAGCTTAACTCAATATTCAATGGTACCAAATTTTCCATGTGTATACCCTCAGGAATCCCAATAGTGTCATCCAAGTTGAAGTTCCAAAAGAAAAGGGAGGAGTTTTAGATTAGTAGAGTCAACATTGGGCCTCTGTATAGAGGTTAGTGTTGATTTTTTTTTATTTGTAGAATAACATGCATGTGGGGTGGGGTCTAGCTTAATCCTACTTTTGGCACCTATATAATAAAATAATCATTTAACAACTTAATAAATTAATATTTAATTTATATTTATTTTATTTTTAACTTAAAATATTATTATAATAAGTAAGTGTTTTTCGGTGTCAAACAATTTTTATGCAAAACGAAATAATACTATTGTAAGAAATTAAACACAATCTTTATGCAAAACCAAATAATACTATTGTAAGAGGTTAAAAATATATAATAATATAATAAAAATAAAAATAACAAGTATATATGAAATAAAAAATTTGCTTTTCTGAAAACAAAAAATAGAACTTGGATTGGATCCATACTGAAATTTGGAATTCAAACACAGAATTGTTCCGATTTCTTGAGAGCTGAGGTTAGTTCGCTCTGCTCTCACTCTCAAGAGTCCTCTAGCTCAGCTCAAGCGACAAGAAAACTTCAATTTTTGCTTCCAATTCACATACCCATTTGACTTTTCTGCTTTCTCTCTTCTCCATTATCCGCATTTTGAAGATCCATTCAGGTACCCCTCTCTTTGCTTCACTTGGAAAGAAAGGGCAACCACTGTTTCAAAATCAAAACGTGTTTTTGTCACGTGGTTCACCACCCCACACGAAAATTCAACTTGGGTTTTTGTTTTTTGGTTGAAAGTTCTTGCTTTTCACTTTATTTTTTATAAAATGCTTGAGCAGTCTGAACTGGGTCGAATCTGATCTCGTATTTTGCTTAATATCAGTTTTCTTCTGCAACTTGTTTTGTTGGAATGGTCTTGATTTATAGTGGGAGTGTGGGATTTTAGTTTTCCAGTGTTTTGATTTTGTATGCTTCATATTATCTTGTAACATTCAGTGTTATAATTGTTTTCAGCTCTGTGTTGGAGAGATAGCACAATTGTTGAAGTTGGTCGGAGTTCAATATAGTTGTATCTTTATCAGCAATGGAAGAGTAAGTGTCTCTTTGTTCCTTCATTAATTTATCATGTGATGGGACCCTTACTTGTGGTGATTTGATGAGTTGCAGAGAGAATGCCATAGAGCTTCTCCAGAGATACAGGAGGGACAGAAGAGTTCTTCTTGATTTTATACTTTCAGGGAGCTTAATCAAGAAAGTTGTAATGCCACCTGGTGCAGTTACACTGGATGATGTGGATCTAGATCAAGTCAGTGTTGATTATGTCCTCAACTGTGCAAAAAAGAGTTAGTTGAATTCGGTCTTTCTTGCTTATTAGTTATCATCCTCTCTTTTTTTTTCCTTGTCTTAATGTTAAATTCCTTCAATGCAGGTACAATGCTTGAACTTTCAGAAGCAATTAGAGATTATCATGATCATACTGGGTTACCACAAATGGTATGTTATGTTATGGCCTTTTTGATGTTTTTATTTATTTTTTAAATTGTGTATTTAGGGCCATTTATACATTTAAGTATTAATATTATAAGTGAAGTACTGATATGGCTTGTGCACTTCTTAATGACAATTTTATACTAAAGTCATTCTTAGTTTCTTCCTATATTTATTTGTCATTGCTGCATTTTGCCATTTTAAACACGCAATGACTAGTCTGCCAACTCTACTCTTTTATATAATACTTGCGGAGGAATATGATGCATCTTTAAAACAACTGAGCTATTTTCTTTACTGTCATGACATGCTTTATAAGTTTTGATTTCCTCACATTTCATTCAAAGCTTTTGCTTAATTGTTTGAGGATCATGTTTGGATTGTAAATGTTCCTGGCTTTAACAGAGTGATACAGGTTCAGTCGGTGAATTTTATTTGGTCACTGATCCTGAGTCTTCAGGTTCACCTCCCAGAAGGCCGCCACCAACTGTTCCTGTTCCTGCAGTGTCTCATGTTGCAGTTTCCACTCCTCCTGTTTTTCCACCATCCCCAATTGCATCTAATGTATCGAGATCGGAGTCTTTTGACACTACAAAGGAGCTAACTGTGGATGACATTGAAGACTTTGAGGATGATGATGATGTTTCAGTCGTTGAAGGCTTCAGGGCTAAACGGACTCTTAATGATGCTTCAGATCTTGCAGTGAAATTGCCTTCCTTCTCCACAGGTGATTGCTCTAGAAATCTTATCTGTTGGATATGTTCTTTCATCCTCACAATTCCTAAGCTGTGTGACTGCAAAGGTGGAAACCGGTATAGAGAAGGAATCTGACATTTCTCTCATTGCCCTTGTGCTTCTACATGGGTCAAAAACATGTTAACCGGAAATTTCTCCCTTCTGATTTTGTTGTCACAGAATAGTTTTCTTGACTTCTATCTGGTGTCAGCCCATGGTTGTTTTAGGGTTAGGGGGTGTTTCTATAATAGATATCCATAGATGGTGGAGGTCTCTTTTGGGATGATGGATTTGTGTATTTTATTTTGTAGCTCTAGCAGGACATTTTATCCCCATTCTTTGTACTTCTCATTCTTCATACTATCCTAATAATTTCTTCTTTTGTTGAAAATACTAAGTAAGAGATAATATATTGATGTTTTATGCCTCAAATTTTAAATTGAAAGGTTCAAATGAAAGCTATCATGAATTTCCTAATTTCTGTTTTTACCGATTCCAGGTATATCAGATGATGATCTTCGTGAAACTGCGTACGAGGTTCTCTTGGCTTGTGCTGGAGCCACAGGGTCTGTTGCCAATATATGTTTAATTTGAGGGGATTTTTTCTTGTGAAAGATTTATATATATGTGAACTCTTTGATGTGTTTCTTGTTCATCAGGGGTCTGATTGTCCCATCTAAAGAAAAAAAGAAAGAGAAAAAATCCAGCTTGATTAGGAAGCTTGGGCGCAGCAAAAGTGGAAGTGTTGTTTCCCAGTCTCAGAGTGCTCCTGGATTAGTTGGCTTGCTGGAAACGATGCGTGTTCAAATGGAGGTATATAGGGGCATATGTTCCATTTACTTATGCTTTGATCCTTTGGTCCTTCCATTGATTTTTTTCTGCCATTATGTTTCTTATTAATGTTTTCTTTTGCAACAGATTTCAAGTGTACTCTTATAGTGTGCAAGGGCTTTCTTCTAATGAATATGATAATTTTTTAAAACCTTTATAACATTGTGGCTTCCTTTTTTTGCTAAGGGAGATGGTTTAGAGGTTGTATTGGCTTGTACCGCGATGGACTTTGGAAGCTTGTCGGTTGTTATAAAAAATTAATATCATAGGGTGATAAATAAGAGCTTATTGTTTTTGGTGTTGCTACATTTGTTTTAGTAGCTAAAGGGACTTTGGGCTCTTTGCTCTAAGGCTCTTTTGAATTTGGTGGGTTTTGAATCCGTGATCAGTTCAATATGCATTGTGGATTCTGTCTAGTTCTTATTTTGGACTCATACTCGTAAGCATGGGCTCTTTCCTACGAATTTATATTCAAAACTGTATAGTAACCATTGGTTACTAACCAAGCCTTTTCCTACCAGGGATGGTTGGATTGGATACATAATGTTCTTCTCTGAATGAAGTCTTAGGACAAATTGTTGAGCTTTAAATCCTTCATAATAGTTTTGCATATAGTTTTTCTTGGTCTCCCTCTATCTCTAGCCCTACTACTAGGGCTATCTTCCAGCTAATCTATTGAATGACACAGCTAATATTTGCAAACCCTGAAAATCAAGAAATTCTTAAATTTGTATTTGCTTACATTTTCTGCATCCTGCACTGATATTTATAGATAATATTTGGATGCAGATATCCGAGTCAATGGATATTAGAACAAGACAAGGCTTGCTAAATGCTCTTGTGGGAAAGGCAGGGAAAAGGATGGATACTCTATTGGTTCCTTTGGAGTTGCTTTGCTGTATTTCACGTTCAGAATTTTCTGATAAGAAGGCTTTTATACGTTGGCAAAAGCGGCAGGTAGTAAGATCCATTATAGAATTTTCTCTGCGCTCTTTCATTCATATACTCTATTAGCTTGTTAATATGTTGATGGAGAGATGAGGATGCCAGTCTATAGCTTTTTTTGTCGTTGTTGAACATTTCCAAATTTGTGTCGTTCAGTTAAAAGTTTTGGAGGAGGGGCTTGTTAATCACCCTGCTGTTGGATTTGGTGAATCTGGACGCAAGACAAATGAGTTGAGGATTCTCTTAGCCAAGATTGAAGAAGCAGAGGTGTGTGATTCTCCATTTCGATGTTCATATTTTACCTATCCTCTGTTGGAATTAAGTCATAAGAATTGGCTTACCTGTGTTATGCTTGATTGACTGTGACTAATATGATTTTCATTTTATTTTTTGAAGTTTCTCCCCTCTTCCAGTGGTGAAATTCAAAGGACAGAATGCTTGAGATCCCTTAGAGAGATTGCCATTCCCTTGGCTGAGCGTCCAGCTCGGGGTGACTTAACTGGTGAAATATGTCATTGGTCAGACGGTTACCACTTAAATGTGAGACTATATGAGAAGTTACTTTTAAGTGTGTTTGACATGCTAGATGAAGGAAAACTGACAGAGGTTGGTGTCTTCTACTTTCAAAGGCTATTATAGCGAAAATTGAGCCATTACATCTTTAAATTGTTATTGCTAATTCTGTTTTTATTTGTTTATTTGCTGAATATTAAGGCTTTAACAAGTGAATTGTGATATGGTCTTTGGTTCCTGAGTACATGGGCTGTGCAAGTGATGTGTATAACTTTTGTAAATGTGATGTGAAAAGAATCAGAGGGTTCTTGTGGACATAGTTACTTGAAATCTGTCGTTAAAACTGAATTCTATTTTATTAAGAAGAAACAATTGTAAAGAAACTCTTATTTGAGTAGAAATTGGACTGTATCACTTTTGTGGATTCTAAATTGTGATCCGTGTTCTGTCTAATTTCTAGGAAGTGGAGGAAATTCTTGAACTTTTAAAGTCAACATGGAGAGTTTTAGGAATCACAGAGACAATCCATCACACTTGCTATGCATGGGTTTTGTTTCGTCAGGTAATAGCCATCACATTTTTTTAATGTTGTTTTTTAACAATCACAATCAATTTATAGTTGGACTACTATAGTGGACTGCCTCAACTTATTTGTATTTACAAAAAACCTTGAACAACACACATGTGTTTCTCATGTAGGACTAATCTTTACTACCACTTTGTGGCCTTGTTTTTCTGTGTTTTTCTTTCACATTTCACTATATATATACAAATGTTTCATTTCACCTAATTTGTCTTTCTCTATTTTCTCTTCTGAAGTTTGACTTTTGCTTTAGACCCTAATCTAATCCGGTAGATGAACACCATCAGGGACATTGAGAATGAATTCTTATTCTTCTTGACTAATGGCTGAGGTAGTAATCCCTATGGATGGTGCCAAAAAGTTTTGTTGAATACTGAGAAAAGTAAGACATATGGGTGAATCCATGTATCCTTATCCTAATTAATTACTAAAATGCTTGACACTGACATGATTATCAAATTTGATTTCTTCCCGACAGATTTAAAATGAGCATGAAAATAGTGAACTCCAGAATGTTTATAAGCTGTTTTATATTTCAACCAAACATTTAGCACATACTATTAACCTATTTTCTTTTGGATGTTTACCTCTTTAATTTTTAATATGCATACGACTCTTTCATTGACTTTATTTAATCAAGACAAAGAAGTCTTTTGTTTGATGGTATCAAGATTAATGTTGCATTGTTAAAATTCCACTCATTGGGATATATATTGATTATACGGCATTCAGTGTATTTTCCATTGCTGTTTGGCTGTTTTCTTTATTTCCTTTTGCATTACTGTACTATTTGACTAATTAATATTTGTTGAATAATGGGACACAACCCTTTCTTCAATCATTATTAATTGTTAAATTTCTTTACTTTATTATGGGTTTACAGTATGTTATCACAAGGGAGCATGGGATTTTATTGCATGCACTTGAGCAATTAAATAAAATACCACTAATGGAACAACGAGGCCAACAAGAGAGGTTGCACTTGAAAAGCTTGCGTTCCAAGGTTGAGGGTGAACGGGATCTATCTTTCTTACAGTCTTTCTTAACACCAATTCAGAGATGGACGGACAAGCACCTTGGAGATTACCATATGCACTTCAACGAGGTTTGTTCAACTTATTAGGTTGTTTGGAAGTACTGGATCAGACACTTTGATATGTTTTTCTGTGTTTTCCCTTTTAAAACATATTTTTGAAGTCTTTTCCCCTCTCCTTTTCTCTCCAAAAGCTTTGTTTTTAATTTTTAATCAAATAATTATAATATCTCGTGTTGCACCTTTAATTTTGTTTTACAAAACTTCTCACATACTTTTCAGGGTTCAGCTGCTATGGAAAAGATTGTAGCAGCTGCAATGATTACCAGGAGGCTTCTACTGGAAGAACCAGAAACTGTGTGTAATCTTTTTCTTTGACATCTTTCACATTTGGATTGATAGTTTTGTATAAAATACTATGGTAGGCTATAAATTTCAGTTATTAAAGTTTCTTTACTATTTTCCTGCAGACCTCACAGTCCCTGCCAATTAGTGATCGTGATCAGATAGAGATATATATATCATCATCAATTAAGAATGCATTTTCAAGGGTGAGTAGTAATTTGCAAATATGTTTGAATACATATTGTTCTTTTAATTTCTATCTTTATTGAAATCCAAATTTGGTAACTGCGTATTATTCCACACACTTGACTGAAATGATAGACAACTCGTAAAGCTTCGTGTTCATTGTTAATGATTATATACATTCTAAAGTGAATTTCTTTTAAGCATGACTTAATTACATATTCATATTTTGATTGAATTTGTCCTAAGCTTTAAATATATATTCTAGAATTTGGAATCTATTGTGTTCCTAGAACTGTTTTATGTCTTCTTGATTCTGCTATGTGATTTGAATGTGTGTGAGAACATCTGCTTTTTATTTCCATCTTTTTAAATTGCAAACTACTTGATAGAACATGTCCTTTTTTTGCAGTCCATTTTGTGCCAATTTTATAAATTTAAGGAACCTGTTTACTTTCTGCAGACAGTGCAAGTTGTTGAAAGAGTTGATATGTCAAACGAGCATCCCCTGGCATTGCTTGCAGAAGAACTCAAGAAGCTCCTAAAACGAGAATCAGTAACTTTCTTGCCTGTTTTATCTCAGAGGCATCCTCAAGCAACTGTTGTATCTGGATCACTAGTTCACAAACTTTATGGCCTCAGACTGGTGAGTGTATATATGGTTTGTGTTGAATGTATGTATGTGTGAATATATATATATATATATATATATTCTGATTACATTATGGAATATATCTTCAAAACCACTGAATTTTTTTTTTTTTTTTTCAGAAACCCTTTTCGGATGGTGCAGAACATTTAACTGACGATGTCATTTCTGTATTCCCTGCAGCTGAAAGTCTAGAGCAGTTCATAATGGCACTTATTACATCTGTGTGCCATGAAGAAAATGCTGAGATCTTGTTGAAGAAATTGAATCTCTACCAGGTTAGGTGATTAAATTGCTTTTAGAGCATGCAAAATTGGTTTTAATGAGATGATATATCATTCTATAAATTTTATGCAAGAACCTGTTCACATGTGCCACATGCTTGTACTCATTTGAAGATATCAATAGGGATAAAAGTATGTTTAGATAAATCATGATTTCTTGGTCAAACACCATGTTGTGATTGACAGTTGGAGGGTATAATTAGGATTATTTTCTTTTGTTCTTTAGCTTCATCCCATTTGTGTTTCAAATAGTCTTACATTTGTCCACTCTTAGGCAAATTTATCATATAGGGTCTGTTTGGAGAAACTTTTGCATAAGCATATCTAGGAGAGACAAATAATACAAAAAGGTAAAATTAGTTTATCCATAACCTAAGATTAGCTTAAATGATTTAAGCTAATCTGTAGAAACTATTTTGTATTAATTTCTCCAAAATCTGTTTTTCAATTTACATGTAAGCTAATTTTAGCTTTTGGAGAAGTTAATTTCATTTTCCTTTTTATTTTTCTCTCCTAAAAGTGCTTATGGAGATATTTTCTCCAAACAGACCCGTAGTCTTTTGTCATCTATCTATCCGTCTATTCAATATTGTCCTAAACTTTGGTCCTTGCCCTTTTTTCTTGCGATAGATTGAGACAAAATCTGGAACTTTGGTGTTACGTTGGATCAACTCACAGCTTGGAAGAATTTTAGGTTGGGTAGAGCGGGTTTTTCAACAAGAGGTAAATCCTTTATCAATAGTGCTATACTGTCAAATTCCTGCCGTTTTGATTATGTCTATTACTGAGACCTTTCTCAAGGTCTAGTTCATTGTTTCATTTTAGAAGATTATTTTCGTAATTATCTATTGTATATTTAAATTAGCATCAGAGTACTTAATCCTGGATAGTGGTGTGGAGTGGCTGACCCCAAAATTGGTATAATGAAGCAGATAATGAAATGACTAATAAAGGATTCGATGCATATAATTTATAGTGCACACATTTTCCCAAAAATAGTAAAAATGAATAACTATAAATAAACATATATTCATCATTAATAATCAAAACCAGTAGTCTATAAATCACTATTAGTTTGATTAATGAATAATTAAGTAGAGTCAAGTAGCCTAATCAGAATGCAGAGGCAGCACAGCACTGAAGATTGAAGTGAGAAAAAAAGGAAATGATTTAATGATAATGAGTGAGATGGGTTTTAAATTCCAGAATCCTTCTGATGCTAAAAAGGATTAGGATTTGCCATGAAAAGTTCATTTGTGTTGGATTGATTTTAGCCTTATTCTCTCTCTCTCTCTCTCTCTCTCTCTATATATATATATATACAATAAAAAATAATTTATAATTTTACTTGTTAACAAGGTTTAACAAAATAAAATCAAGATATGAATCTATTGTTAAAGTAATACTTTTACTTTTGCAATGGTGCAACTACTACTTTTCTTCATTTTCTATGCTTCTTCCATAGTTCTACTAAACTTCCTCATTGAAAAGGCTTTACTAACTTATTAGTAAACTTTCACAGCATTGGGATCCAATATCTCCTCAACAGCGGCATGCTGGTTCTATTGTGGAAGTTTACAGGATTGTTGAGGAGGTAAGTATGCAGTTGTCTTCATTGAATTTTTATTATAGGTTGTGTAACAACATAATTTTTCATTATCTTCCTGTGTAGACTTTACTACAGTGTATGTTGTGTAAGTTATGTTTTGCCATTTCTACATCATTTTCCTTTTTTGTATTACACATAATAAGAAAAAAATACTGTATTTCCCTTTACCTCAGAAAAGGTAGAAAATATAGTCTAATTGATAATTGAAATTGTTCAACTAATCAAGAGGTCTTCCTCCATGGCAGAGGGATATTATAGGTTATTTTACATCATTTGGAACCTTGATTCTGCGATTGGAAACTTGGTTAAATTCATTATCAAAAGGATGCTTCCTTCCTGCTCATATGGCATCCAAAATTGCAGAAATGTTACATATTTTCTGTTGTTCACTTGCATTAAAATAGAGGAAAATAGAACCTTGATCTGGCCAAGATTTACAGGAATTGTGTTATAAGAAACATATGATTCTCTATTTTTAAGGAATAGTAATAGTATTGATATAATAAAAGGAAAAAAATGTAATCCCTAAAATTAAGGCTATTCAATATTTCCCGATTTGCATAATCATATCTTTAACACCTTAATTACTACTCACCTTAGAGGAGTCAGATCCAAAATAATATTTCTTTATTTTTTGGTCATGGAGCCACTTATTAGTTTTATTGTCGTTATAATATAAATATAACTAAAACGAAAATTCTAACTAATTTCATATCTTATTGGGTGCAGACAGTTGATCAATTTTTCGGTCTCAAAGTTCCAATGAGGTTTACAGAATTGAATAGCTTGTTTCGTGGCATTGACAACGCTCTTCAAGTGTATGCAAATAATGTTGTTAATGACTTGGGTGAGTAGATACTGCATATTTTTTATTTGCTGACTGTTCTCATAAGAAATATTTTAATGATGGTTTTGGAATCTGTTGTCCATGAAATACTGAATTATTTTCATCATAAGGATCTGGATCAACTCTGTTAATAGTGGTGTCTTTAAGAATTTGCTTTGCATCCTAGTCTCCAAAGTTAACTCTCTAATGGTAAAAGAGTATCCAACACCCCATTGTAGCAAGTTTAGACGTTCTCATTTTAGTCTTATTTAACCATCTTTCAATTATTTTTCTGTCTTGTCATGATTTTAAAGTTTACCTGATTATATAGTGTCTAGTTTGCTTGATAATTATGAGGCTGATGTGATGAAGTTTTTGATTGGTGCATAGTAAAATTTGGTGGTTACAATATTTTACCGAATGTGAGTAGTTTATTGCCTATATCCTTACTATTACCAATTTCTTAACTATAATATGTTCTTGAGTAGAAGGTGTCATTGGTGCATCCTGCATATTTTTCTAATGTTTTCCAAAAGATTTTTTATATACCAGTTTTCATCCTCTGTTAAGATTATTCATATTCTATATACATTATATTGTTATGAATTATGAATCTTAAGGTGTCCCTTTAATTACACAGCCAGCAAGGAGGATCTAATACCACCTGTGCCTATTCTCACACGGTACAAAAAGGAAGCTGGAATAAAGGCTTTTGTAAAGAAGGAACTATTTGATACTCGTGTGCCTGAGCCTGATGAGTTAAGGCCCAGCCAAATTAGTGTTCTAACAACTCCAACACTTTGTGTTCAATTAAATACATTATACGTGAGTTCAACCAAACTTGATTATACCTGTATTATTTTCAATCTCTTTTCTGTGGATATGAGCATATTTCTTTTTCCTTTTTCATTCAAGCAACCTTTTTAAGGCGCTGCTGTTCCATTCTGGTTAAATTTGTCATATTATTTTTAGAAATTAAATATTTCATTTTTTATTAAAGGTTTCTTTTAATTTTTAGCAGTTTTTTTTTTCCTTCAACAACATTTTATGGAAATTTTGTAGTTCACGTGGTTCAATAGAAAAATTAATGGATGCTGCTGGAATATTATATTAAAATTGCTAGGTGTTAAAGAGAGGATGCAGAATTGAATTTTGTTGTTTTAAAATAGTCAGATATTCAATCATATGATAAAACAGTTGTTTAGTTGTATAAGAAATTTAACATGTACTTTTGGTACTGTCCTCACTGTATTATAGATTTGAAAAGTAGTTTGTGGTGCTTGTGCCGAATCTTCTTTCATGTTGTGATATTAATGCAAGTTTTGTTTGCATTTACAGTATGCGATTAGTCATCTGAATAAATTGGAAGACAACATCTGGGAGCGATGGACAAGTAAAAGGTCCCATGAAAAACTCATAAGTATGTGCTGAACTGTTGTCATTGTATTGTATCTGTATTTTTGTTTTGTAGGGTTACTATTAAAATTATGTTGTTTCATCTAATGAACGAAAATTTTATTGAATTAAATAAAATAATTGTCATTGGATTAAATAGTGCCATCAGGCTCTATTTGGATTGGGAGGGAGCTTTGTCATAAAGTACTTTTTGAACTTTTTTTCTGTCCTCAATGAAAGTTCTGTTCAAATAAATTGCAATGCTAGATATGATTCAATTTATCAATGAAAAATGTCATTTCTACAATACATTGACGCAATCATTATGCCCGGGTTTTGATCTCTTTTATTGTTACCATGTACATGAGAAAATGACAATATTACATCTGTATACTGTTTTTGTGTCTTTTTTTTTCTCAAATTGATAACAATGATAATTGATAAGAGTACTGAAACCGATATAATTTCTGACTCTTACCCTATAATCCTTTTGTCAATAGAGAAATCCTTAGACGAGAAGTCCAAAAGTTTTTCCCAAAAGGATACTTTTGAGGGAAGTAGAAAAATTATAAATGCTGCTCTGGACCGCATTTGTGAGTACACAGGTGAGAATATGGATCTTTTTCTCTTTTTAACTTGTAAATCAAACTTCTCTAATCACCTTGTTGGGTTAATTATCCACCTGCAGGAACCAAAATTGTCTTTTGTGATCTGAGAGTTCAATTTATGGACAATTTATACAAACCCAGTGTCTCTGGCTATAGGTTGGATGCACTTATAGAACCTCTTGATATGGTAACGTTTGTCTCATTTGAAAAATGCCATTGTTTTATATTATACTTGTTAGATCTCATTTAATTGCAAATACATTGTGTGAATAATATATATTGTAAAAGGTAAAATCTTAAACTGCATCAATTTCATTTAACTACTCTTCACGCTTAACTGACTAAAATCCGCCTTGTTCCAGTTTCGACTTCTATTTATGGTGTTATAATAGGGTAGTTTAGTGTTACCCCTGATGATAGGGTAAGTCATGCTGTGTTGACGATGAATGTTAATGTAATATGCATTGCATATACACTATTGTTATTTGTGTTTGAATTTTGATAAATAAAAATAGAGTAAAAACAGGGTTGCATAATCAATTAGGCATATGCTGATGGGCTTCACTTTTGTGTAGGCCAAAAGTATAAAAAGTAAAGTGTTGAATTTTTAATTTCAGAATATATAGATGTTGAAATTAAAAGACCAGTTGGAATATTAATTGTGGATTCACTTGAAAAGATTTTTAAATGTCTGTTAACAAGCATTACTTACCAGATTTTATGCAGATAAAGTCTTAAACTATTACCAATTTAATTGATCTTTTGCTTTTCACTTTTGACTCATTATAGGAACTTAGCCAACTTTGTGATATTGTTGTGGAGCCTCTGAGGGATCGCATAGTGACAAGTCTTCTTCAGGCATCATTGGTTGATATCTTAGCCTTTCTTTCTATAAATATTTTGTTACTATAATTATGATTTTAACATTTTCCTGCATAACCAGGATGGCTTACTCCGTGTTATCTTAGATGGGGGTCCATCAAGAGTTTTCTTTCCCAGTGATGCAAAATTATTAGAGGAAGATCTGGAGATCTTAAAGGTAGATTATCTGACTCGAGTCAATTCAATGCCATCTACAATTTGCAAAATACATTTGTTAGATTTTTTTAACTTTCTTTTGAATAAGAATGAGTTGTGAGTAGGTTAACATTTCAAAATCAATGAATGCTGATGTGCTTCTTGTAGGAATTCTTTATATCCGGAGGGGACGGCCTCCCTCGGGGTGTGGTCGAAAATCAGGTTGCACGTGTTCGGCATGTGATCAAATTGCATGGCTATGAGGTTAGTTCACCCATGTCTTGAGGCCATGCTTGGTATTGGATTAGCTAGTTTTCAAATAGCCTTAGCCGTATCATAAGGGCTTGTTTGGTGTTAGTGACTGTGTTCTTATTGTTGTCAAATTCATCGTTATATTTAAATGGTTTAAATATGTTTTTGGTCTCTCAACTCAACTATGTTTTGGTTTTTCTTTTGGTCTCTAATAAATGTTATCTTGCCTTTTGGTCCCAGAAAAAAGGTTGTATTTCATCCTTGCCTTTACATTGACTTTGTTCACTAGACACATTATCATCAGATGAAAAATGTGATAAAATTTTAGAGGGACCACTTATCAAACTTAGATTTTTCCGCAGATGAAATACTGTTATTTTTTCAGGGTTCTGAAGTTATGAAAAATTTATTAAGACTAGAAGAAAAATCCAAATATAGTTAGGGAACAAACATATTTAAACCTTTTGAACATTGTCTCTAACTAGTTGTTCATTGGTAGACATACCCTACGATTATTACTATTAGGCAAAGTTCTTATATCAACAAATTATACATTGGCTGCTGAAGGCCTAATAAAGCCTTGAAACAGATATAGTTAAGTACTGATAGAAAATACTTTCTTGCAACAATCATTCATCAGAAAGTGTGCAATAATCTGTGTTATTCTGCAGACCCGAGAGTTGATTGATGACTTGAAATCTGCTAGTAGCATGGAAATGCAAGGTGGCAAAAGCAAACTGGGAACTGATTCCAAAACTCTATTGAGAATATTATGCCACAGGACTGACTCAGAAGCCTCTCAATTTCTGAAGAAACAATACAAAATACCCAGTTCTTCTGTATAGAGGAATGCGTACAACAAAAGGGAAGCAGAAAAATTTTCATTTTGGTGCTAGCTTTCTGTGAATATTCATTGCTGCCAATGTTCCATTTTTGGTTGGAACTGGAATTATTGAAGTTACTCATTTTGTGTATGATTACGAGGCATAACTGATATTTCTTACCTTTTTTTGTTTTAACTTCTCTAAAATGTTGTTGATCTTCATTTGTAAAATTTCCTCCTTGTGAATACTGTAAGAATTTAGTTAATGAAGCTGTGATTCTTCTTACAAGGGTACCTGTTTTATGTTGAGAAAGCTTCAACTGAATTTGCAATTTAAAACCTAACTTCCCATAAAGCAATTTTCTTTCTATTTTACATGATTGGACAAAATGAGTAAGATTGAATACTCATATTTGGTATGAAGAAGCTTTTTTTCAAATTTTAAGGGTTGATTGAATCAATAATTGAGCATGAAAGCTTTTCTTAGTATGCTCTGGTTTGTCTGTTAATTTGACTGAAAGATAGTACAAATAATTTAAAAGATTATTTTTTTTTGCATGATATTATTTGTATAATATAAATATATAATAATATTGTAAATTAAAAATTAATATTATATATTAAATTTTAATTATTAGCAATAATTAAGTAATTTAATAATTTACTAATTTATTTTAAAAGATATTACTCAACTAATTAAAGATTTAAGCATATCGAAATGGTTAAATGTTAAAGTAACAAATTTTAACTCAAATAAATTAATACTTGAATTTTTTTAATCATTATTCAATCTCCACCAGAGCATGACATTACAAACTAATTACAAATTAAAAATATGAAATTATTTTGAATTCTGGTTATAAACTATTTATATAATATAATTTAGTATTAAGCACATGTTTATTTTTTTTTTGATAAAAGATAAGTATTATAATATTTGTTAAAATAAAGAATATCATTAAATTATAAAAAAATTGACAAAAATAATTATAAAAATAAATAATTATTAAAATTTTATTGTACATAGTTTTTTTTTTTTAGTTGGGGGTAGTTAATCAAGTTAGAAAAACAGATACAAAAGTAAAAAAAGTATATTGATAAGAATATATGTAAAAAGAAACAGATACAAAAGTAAAAAAAAAAAAAAAATAGATTGATAAGAATTTATGTAAAAAATACTTTAAGAAAGATAATATATTTTTGTTAATATACTCTCAAACTATATCTCTACGTTATACACCTCATTTATAATTTTCTTTGGAGTCATTTTAAAAAATTTTACTTTTAAAAAAATAAAAAATAATTTATTTAATAAAATGAATAATTAAATATTTTCTTATTTTAAAATAATTATATATTTTAATATTAATTTTACAAAATTATATATATTAAATTATATATCTTTTCATTAATTATTCATAAAAATGTGGATATATATATGCATGACAGCTCATATTGTTAGTATATATAATTTGTAAGAATTATTTTTTAAACATTTAAATAATAACTTACAATATATATAATTTTGTAAGAGTGGTATTAAAGAATGTATATGAGAGTTATAATTAGAAAAATTATTTTTTAATAAGAATGAGAAATTGTTCCATTATTTATTTTATTAAATAAATTTATTTTTATTTATTAAAAAATAAAATTTATAAAGAAATATATCATTGTATATTGATTATAGATCATTCAAAATGTGGTATAACCCTCTTCCACGTGTACGTCAACCATTCAATCACAGTGTTGAGTAAAAAAAACCAAAAAATGTTTAACTTACACGAAATTCATCATGGACCATCCAAAATACTCCATCCACGAATCAAAGGTCAAGATGCTGAGATGTTCATGACGAAATCTATTTAACTAGAAAAGTAATGAAATTCAACGGTGCAGATTCATCCACAACCGTTAAGCAACGGTCACACAACGAAACAAAATAGCTTTCAACCACTTCACTCCTAGTTGTCCCCTTCTACTCAAACACTTTTTTTTATTATTAAAAAGATTTAATAATAAATTTTAAATGAACACTATTATTTTCCTTCAATTAATAATTTTTTATATTTTTTAAGTTATTATCTTTTTAATCTCTATTTTTATTTCAAATTAACTTTAGTATTCTAATTTTAATTTATCAATCACTAAAATAATTATATAACATAATATAAATTATTTCTTATAAATATAAAACATAACTTATATATTAAAAAATTCATCTAATACCATTATGTAAAGAGGATACACTATGTGTTGATTTTCTTAGGTTTAACTGGACAATTTTAATTTTTAATAAATTAAAATTAATTTATTTTTTATTTAATCAAATAAATAGTTGTATAACTTTTTTATTTATCTCAAAATAATTAAATAAATTATATTTTTTTACATAAACAGTTACATAATTTTGTAATACTACTTTTTTAATAAAATTATATATATATATATATATATATGAATTTCTAATCATTTTTAATTTTAATTAATATATAAAATTATATAAAAATAAAAATATATTTTTTATTAGTAGAAATATATAGATAAATAAAATTATATAAATAACTTAAAAATGAAAAAAAATATCTGTAAAATATATATATATATATATATATTATTTGATATTATTTTTGGTGTCATATTTTAATTAGAAAATTTTATTCTTTAATAATTAAATTTCTTTATTAAAAAATTAAAAAATTTCTCACTTAAAAAATAATAATTATATAATTTTTTAAACTAATTTTACAATTTTATATATTTTTTAAAATGTATAATTATTTTTAATTTAATAAAAATGTGAATCCACATTATAACGCATATATTTTGGCTAATTATAATTTAATGGATAAAATTTATTTATTATAAATTTTACAATTTATATAAAATAAACATGTTTATTTACATTTATCTTTTTAAAATAGTATTTGTTATATTTTGAATGTAAAACTTTTATAATGTCAGTTAAGTTAATGTGACTTTAATGTAGCAAAATAAAAGTTAATAAATCTATCTCATATGTGTTTTGAATACCATATATATATATATATATTATGAAGTCTCTTTTTATTTATCATTGAACAATTAGTACTGATTTTCTTTGGATGGATCATAATGCCCTTTAATTATTTATAAATGAATGTTTTTATGAGAGAATATAAGTTTTTGAAAAAGGAAATGAAAAAAAAAAGAGAGCAAAAGTTGACATTCTTGAATCAACCAAATATGAATGAAATCAAGATAGGTAGGAGAATTCTCTAGTCTAAGAAAAATTATTATACGATAGTTTCATCTTTCTAGAAATAAACATTAGATGATGGTTGTAAACGAGTATTTTACTATTTTTTACTCTGAAAAGCAATAAGAATTCGACATGATTCAAAACACTCTAAAGTGATGGAGAATTAAAGTATAATACCTTCTTGAATTATTTTGAAATTTATAGGATGTATTAGAATAAAGGAGCATATACTAATTAATACAACAACGAAACAATGAGTTAACTATCTTAATTAATCAAACTTATTAACATTCATCAACATTCTTCTAATGAACTGCTTTAGGCATAGTACAAGATTATCTACTAGAAAAAGAAAGATGAATAGAAGATGAAACAATAATTCAATTTCGTCTACATAAGTCAGAGTGATTCTTAGATTCAACATATATTCATTCAAGTTCATACATGCTTTTCTATATCAAATTGACTCTGGTGGCATAGAAAAGTTACGACTTCCATCTAGTATTAATGAGAGTATGGGTTATAGGTAAAGATTAACGTTGAGTGAGCAACATTTCTAAAAACAATTGAATTTTCTACCACGTTGATACTCCACCCTTGTGTCAGAAAGTAAGTTGAAATATCAATCGTGCATGCGTTAGGGAGGTTAGGAGCATCCATCAAGTTCTTTAGTTATAATTTATAAGTAAACAATAAGAAAATTGGAAAGTGAGATATACATATGTTAAAATAATTTTTTTTTTATCTAAAGTAGTAAATAATACATGCTCCAGACAATACTTGAAATAGGTTCATGAGACGATGAGTGAGACAAATTCATTAGATGATGCAATTATTTTAAAGAAGTTTTTTGGAAGAATAAATTAAGAATAATGTTTGGGGTATCATTGGATTTAACATTGAGAATAACATTAGGAATAACAATATTAGGAATGGCACAAAAGATTTCAATTGTAGTGACTTGTCAGGATAAATGAGTAATCAACATATCATCACCCTCCAACCAAGAAGGTGAGTAAAGATTTGCTAATGTTTAATCGTATAGAATGATATAAACATTCACAATAGAAGACCATCAAAATATCCTATCTTAACCTTAATGTAACTAAGAGTTTTTAAAGATAACATTTAAAAAAGAAAAAATAAACTAGACTATACTAAAGAAACGCAAACAAAATAAAATACAAAGTAAACGTTATTACAACGGTTAGACGAACTACACACATCATATGTTGTATAAAACGACTATGGCACATATTGATCAGACAATGTATATCAAACGACTATACATATCAAACTATCATTATTTTTACAAATTATGGATGTTACATATGTTGTATACAAAATTATTAGTAATTCTATTAAATAAGATATTAAATAATATATTTATTAACAATGTACACTAAATTGTTTAATTTTATAGATGAAATTATTTGGTAATGAATAATATTTTGAAAAGAAATGATTATAATTCATTTTGCATATACAAAATAAACAATTAAGAAATTCAAATATTTAAATAAAACAAAACAAGTTAATATAAGATAATGGATATTTTTTTTATTAATTACAAGAAAAGAAAAAAGTACTGAAAATTATATCTAATAAATTGATAATATCCATAATATACTGAAATTATCTAATTTAGAACATAGATATAAAAATATTATTTTATTGTTGGGTGGGTCCCACTATTCTCCATGGAATGCTTAACTCACTCTCCCATGAAAGAGAAGAGAAAGAAGAGAGAGTTTTTGTGTATATAAAATCCGATAGGTAATTTCACTCTAACCCCTCTCTCTCTCTTTCTCTCTCTACAATCAGGTTCTCTTCTCTCTCTAAAACTCTCTCTCTGATTTTCTTGCCGTTCCTTCTTTTCTCACGTTTTCTCGCCCCTTTTTTTACGTTTTGTGTGCGTTTGGTGGTTTCGCTGTGGATTTTGATCGTTTGTGTTTTCGATGCAGCGGTGGTTTTGTTTATAGGAGGATCTGATGTACTCGCTCGTGGATCTCAACTTTATTCACGATCATGATGGCCCTTGAAAATTCAGGTTCGTCTTTCAATTGCTGAATTTTGTTCTGAAAATTTGTTTTAATTCGGGTTTTGATTTTTTTAATTGAGGTAACTTTTCTCTGTTGGTTTAATTTTTGGTTTTATGGTGCGGGTGCGCATCTTTTGCATGTCTAGTGGTTGATTGTGATTTTTTTTGCTGTGGGGAGTACTGTGTCATTGGCTGCTTGCTTCGTGGTGGTTCAATTTTGGTTTTTTCGGTGGTTTGGTGCGGTTGGGAGTAATGTGTGTGTGAATTGGGTTTGGATTGGGCGGTTTTTACTTGTTTGGGGTTGAATTTGCTGGTTGAACTGCAGGAAAGGTGGATTTTGCGGTTATGCAACTGAGGTGTTGAGATTTGGATTGTTAGATATGTGGGAGTGAGGATGGAAGTGGGTATCTAGTGTGAGAGTGTCTGTTGGTTTGAGTTGGATGGATGCGTGAATAGTTTGGACTTTAGTGTTAAAGGCGTGTATGCCAGAGTGAATAGTGTGGAAATTCTGACACGGGGAGCAGAATTTTGGAACTTAGTTCATTAGATAAAAAATATAAATCTTTTGGATAGCAATTTATTTGACTCTACTTGGTCGGCAGACCCATATTGGTTAATGTGCATCTGATAGCAGAGTGTGAAGAAGATTTTCTTTTTTTGTGGTGAGAGATCTTTTGATTGTTGACTGTTCATTTTAAGTGCTTGTTGAAAATGAATTGAAATGTCAGTTGTCATCATTCATTAGAAATAGATTCATGGTTTCAATTTTCCAATCCTTTTAGGATAACTGAATATCTTAGTGTGTTCTAACTTCTAAGTGCAAATAGATATATTTTAGTCTCTGATCTTTTAAATGTAAGATTTTTTCAAGATTTCCCATATTCTTGCTTGGGCCTATCATGATCCTTTTTCTTTCTTTTGTGCAGAAAATATGCAAATAAACTGTGAGGCATCTTTAAAATGCCTCCCGGGCAAGGTATTTCCTTGCAATTTTCAGAGTAATGGAAGTTCTATGGAAGGTTTTACGGAGCTTAAAAATGAGCCTGGTACTCACCCAGCTGGGGATGTTACTGAGCCTAACTGCCATCTGGGCAGTGAGTTTCTTGAGCCTTCCAATGAATTTCACAGCAAACCTAGTTATCATCAAAACTACAGCACCTGGACACCCTGCCATTTTAATGCTCACAAGGTGCAGCAATGCCAAATGAATGGTTTTGAGAGCCATTTTTATCCTTATCCTGTTGAGAACCAGCTTCAGTATGTTCCAATTAACATGGTTGCTCAGGGTTATCCACGTGAGCAATATCAGGAATTTCAGTATTTTGTGGTGATAGACTTTGAGGCTACATGTGACAAGGAGAAAAATCCCCACCCTCAAGAAATAATTGAGTTTCCATCTGTTATAGTGAGTAGCATCACTGGCCAGCTGGAAGCCTGTTTTCAAACATATGTGAGGCCCACCTGCAATCACCTTCTGACTGACTTCTGCAAGGATCTGACTGGTATCCAGCAAATTCAGGTGTGTTAAGGCAAATCTTACAACAACTTATGAGAATGAAATGATGCAGAAATAGCAGGACAACCATTATAAGCATTTTTTCTGTGATTTTTACCTCTTCATTTGTCGTTATGATTGAACTAACATTTATATTTCTCTGTGAATATCAAATGTCTTGATTTCTAAAGTATTTGTAAATGGTAACTCCCTTGACACAATGTAGCAGCCCATACTACTCTTGTTAACCAGTAATATCTGCTGGAGAGTGATAGCAAAACAGCAAGATTTCATGGAGTAGAAATTAATTCATTATTTGTATTGAATTAGAGAAACGCTTTAGGCTAAACTTACATCTAATCAACCCACACAGGAAACTGTTTATACAATGTGCAATATTAATTATTAATTACAGGAAGAATGGTTTGTTAAATTAGAGCTAACCAACAATAATATAATCACCCAATAGTAATGTCAGCAAAGCTCACACTTATACATATGCTTAATTTTAGCATTCTACTTCTAAGCTGGTACATATATGTCATATGGGCCAACTGTTCAACAAATTAAGTCAATTTGAGCTCCAATCTTAAGAGATTAGTGAATATATAAGCTTCCAAGGACCTTTTTCTGAGAAAATGGCAGTCAATCTCAATGTTCAGTGCAGTATTAATTGCAGTAGGCATCATTATTTAGATTAGAGCTAATCATCACTGATTAGGTATTACATAGAGTTAGTGACATAGTAATGTTACTCTTTGTTCACGTGCTTAATTTAATTCTAAAGTAAATATTCTGTATTGTATAAGTTACCAGAGGATTTGATGGAAACCATCCAGCCTCAAAACCATTGGCTAAGAGGATAGAAGAAGAGGAAGCCTCATGGAGGAAGAATAACATTTGAAAGAAGAATATTAAAATCTTTTCCTTCTTCTTAGTCTTATAAAAATGTATGGACGTAGCCTTGTATAAAAATAGAAGTAGAAATTCTTGTATAGAAAATAGTGTTTTTCTTATGTAAAAATAGAAGCATATGTGGGCTTAATTTGGGCCTAATTAGGGTTTGATTTGGGGTAAAATCCCTAAGTTGTGGAGTCAACATGCAACCCTATTCATTAGAGAAGTCAAAACCCTAATTGGAAAGACCAAGGAGTGAGCAATACGGACCATCACACACCCACATGGTCATGCAAGTTTCAAGAGAGCTTTGGAGCTTATAAACACATGAAGAAGTCTTGAACTGAGAGACGTGGGACTTAGATACATAAGGTGACGAAATTTTCAAGTGCAGCTGCACTTTGCACAGTTAGTGCCACATCACCACCTAGATTATTGAGTTAAGAGCTCCTCTATCTATAAATAAAGCCCTACCCGCTCTTGTAACTCACCCTTTGAATGCTACAATGCTTGTGTTCTTGTTCTTCTTGGGTCTCAAAAAGGGAGTATTCTCTTAAGGATCTTCTTCAAGGAACCTTCCGAAACCTAGTTCCAAGTTTTCTAAGGAACTTGGGAAAGTTTAAAATTTTCCAAGTCTTCCATTGCCTCTGAGAGTACTTCCATTGGGGGTCATTTCCTAATAAGAGCTTAAAATTTTCTAAGTCTTGTGTTGCCTCAGAGAGTGCTCCATCAGGAGTCATTTCCTAGTAAGAGCTAACCATCTAAGATGACCTAAGAGTTAATGATTATATGTGCTTAAACATAGCTTTTAATATTAACAATTTGAATTCCTCTATGGTAGGGGCGATATGTGCTATGCATTATAGAACTAAATTATGATGTGCTTTGCAATTATGATATAAAGTAAAAGATACTGAGAACAAGGATGTTGGAAAGAATTATGAAGGATATCTTTATTTGATGCTCTTGATCCCCTCCCTTTTATTCACTAGGTTTTGTTTGAGTATGGATGTGCAGTGCTTTAATGGCTTCTCACACAATTTTGCATCCATTCATTTTCAGCATCATCTGTGTGCATGTGTGTTTCTTCATTCAGCCTGATTGGACAATAAGTAATATCCATTTTGAGGTTGACCCAGCTCTATTTGGGATGGGCTCACTTGATTTTTATATCCTAAAGTTACCTTTCTAGACACAAAAGTTGCGTCCCAAACTGACTTGAATGGTAGAAATACTCCATTGCTTTATAAAGTTCTATACCTTGTAACATTTCTGTTGCTCCTTTACTATTGCACTTACCAATTCACTATTGCTGCAAATGATTGTTAATTGGATTTATTACCATTTGGTTCAGGTGGACAGGGGTGTTACATTGAGTGAGGCTCTCCTTAGGCATGACAAATGGCTTGAGAAGAAGGGAATAAAGAATTCCAACTTTGCTGTGGTTACATGGTCTAACTGGGATTGTAGGGTGATGCTTGAATCTGAGTGCCGATTTAAAAAAATACGGAAGCCTCCTTATTTTAACCGGTAAATGCTGCAGCATAGAAATGATGACATGTTTACCAGAATTTCATTTCATCTGACTTTTGCTTATTTGCTTGTTAGCTGGATCAACTTAAGGATTCCTTTCCGTGAGGTATTTGGTTCTGTGAGGTGCAATCTAAAGGAAGCTGTTGAGATAGCGGGCCTGGCCTGGCAGGGCCGTGCACATTGCGGCCTTGATGATGCCAAAAATACTGCTCGCCTCTTGGCACTGCTCATGCACCGGGGTTTTAAATTTTCCATTACCAATACCATAATGTGGCAGCCATCTGATCGATCACTGGTGTGGAAACAGTCTCCTGAACAGCCAATCATTTTCCCCCACGGCCCCTACAAAGCAAAGGATGTCACCACTCCCATGGTTCAGTATAGCCCTTTCTGCTTCTGTGGGGTGAAAAGCAGCAGGGGCATGGTGAGGAAACCAGGTCCCAAGCAAGGGAGTCTTTTCTTTGGATGTGGGAATTGGACTGCAACTAGAGGTGCTCGCTGCCATTACTTTGAATGGGCTTCAAACTGAGTGCACCTTTTGATCTACTGTGATCAAATCCTAAGTTTTCTAATATGTTCTATGTAAAAAAAGAAATGGAAAAAAAGAATAAAAAAGCAAAAAAATCAAAGAGAAAGTGAGTTATGAAAGTAGTGAGTGGTATTGTCTCTAGTGGAAGCATGTATTCCTGACTGCGCGGTAAGGTTTGTGCTTCTTGATGAGGTGTAGAGAAAAATTAGTTGCCTCAATTGCTATTAATAGTGACTGCTAAACTTCAAAGTAGTCTTTGTGTCTGTCTTGACTTAAAGAGAGAGGGAGCTTCAACCTGTAAAGTTGACTTGTTGACTGGAGAATCATTGGGGAATGTGAAGAATGGGTAGTGGTTAGGATTGATGCTTTTACATGCCTAGGCATGCTAAGTTATCTTTTAAATAATCCGTGAAATAGGACTGCTTCTTTCCTTGCTCTGAATGGGAATGCTATAGTTTCCTGTGCTCCCTTTTGCTGCATGTCACACTAGTCATCATTATTACGTTCTCACTCTCACCTTTCATGCACTGCCACCCACTTCCCTTATGGAATTCTCTAGTGTGTTGTGGGGGCAGAAAAATGCTTATAATTGGTTGCCACCAAAAGGATAACAAAAGAGAGCAATTGAAGTTAATCATTTAGCAGAGTTTGTTGTTTTCTCTCTTGTTTGTTGATTTTTCCATTATGTGTTCTATCAATGCTTAACTCAAAACACAGATTAGAGATATAGCCAAAAATATATGAATTGGTATGTATTACTGTTTGAAGAAAAAAAAGAGAAAAAATAACTTAGGTCCTAATGGACTCAAAAGCTTATATAGTTTTAAACTTGGCAATGCTTCGTGCACCCTCAACTCAATCAATTCTTTCAACACCAAAGATTTTTTTTACCTTCCCAATTGCCTTATCTATATCCAACAAATTTTAGGATCAAATTTTTACATTTTGGAATTTAGAAAGAATCTAAGGGAGTGTAGAATGTAATTGTCTTAAAACTTTCTTTGCTTGGAGTGTTTTGTTATCTATGAGGAATGATTTGATATGTTTGTGTTTGTGATGATTGTGCGTGGTTTAGATGATTTGAGATTTCTTGAAAAAATTTGAGAGAGAAATCGAATGGAAGATAATAGAAAATCAAGAATTCATGGGGGTTGATTGAAAATTGTTATTTTATGTTTAATAGGAATATTTATTTGTATAATTATTTTTTAATACTTATTATTGTTATTTAATAATAAATAATTTATTTAAAAATTTATCAATCTTTATTAATTAAATTAAATTAATTATATATACCAATAAATTTTTGTTTGTTTTTATCTCTTGTTAAATTAAATTATTTTATTTTCCACTCATCTTTGTCTATAAAGCATCGTAATGGGTACAAAAAGTGACATTTTCAAAGAAATTTTGTATATAGTTGAATATAACTTTTTTAATATATATATATATATATATATGTATATGTATATAAAAAATAAAATTAATTGTTAATATGATTGAACTTTACAAGTTGTTAAACATAAATAAACATAATATAGTAGTAATGTAACCTAAAATTACATAATTAAAATATATCTCATAATAAAAAGCCGCCATATGTCAATTTTAACAAAAAGTAGTATAAGACCTATAACAATTTTGAGCCAATCATATTAATTTTTCATATTTGTTTTTATCCTTTATATATATAAAAACTAACTCTTTAGATCTTTTAGGATTAAATCTATTTCTTTTAGTAAAATAAATAAATAAACGTGTTCTAGTTTTTTTAATTTATTGAAATATAGAAATTACAATGATTCATCATTCCTTTAAGTTTCATCTATTTCATAACAAATTAAAATTGGTCAAAATCTTTTTTACTATTTGAATTTATTTATTTGTTTAACTTGTATACGGGTTGAATACATGTTAAAAAAGTATCCTTAACGCATTCCGAACAAATTATCTAAGACTAAGAATATTACTCTAAATTGAGGATTTACAAAAATCCTTAGAAAAATAAATTCAGAAAATCGAAGTTCATGAATGATAATAATGATTCCCTTTAAATTTATTTTTTATTATGAATAAATTATAATTGAAACATGTGGTTTTTAAAATTGTAAATATATTTAGAAATAATTTATTTTACAGTGCATATTCCAACTATTAAAAAAAGTCTATAATATATATTTTCTATAGATATTATTCCTCTTTTTACAAGATTGATGAGAATGCTTAGGATTTCTACAAGTATGAATCGTTTATTTAATATCTTTACAAGAAACCGAAAATAAAAAATGAAATATTTTTTAATTAATTAAAGAAAAATTATACCTGAATTAAAAATAAACTTTGATTTAAGATTTGGGAGAATGGTTTAATTGCAGGGACCACCCTCTATAATAAGTAATAATGGTGATTATATAAAAATAATGAATGGTTTGTCTGTATTCTGTTTTAAAATCCGTTTTTGTGTGAAATTGTTTTATTTTTTTTCCTAGGTGAATACTTATATGTTCGATCTGAAATTTGTCGCGTTTTGTTCCAAATTTAGTCAAGATTCTTACGTGAAATTTCAGGAAAAAACTACTTCAGGAGCATTTTTAAAAAATTTATTCTGAACTTCTACGTTAGAATCTCGACTGAATTTAGGACAAAACATGACAAATTTCAGGTCAAACGGATGAGTATTCACATAGGAAAAAAATCAAACAGTTTCACACAAACGAACCTTCATTTCACCCCTGACAGTGATGAATAAAAAATTTATTTCAAATCTTGGGGGACGAATTTGGGGCTCAAATCTCAGCCAAAACTCAATAGACACAATGAAGAATGTCTAGTAAAAATTTTAAACCAAAACTAGTTTTCCAAAAATAAAACGTCCTGACTTTTCTTACCCGCATCTTCTTTTTGTGATTTGTTTATGGACGTGCCTCCTTACCTGGGTGCAAACAACATATAAAAATATTTGTTTGAATTTTTTCAATGCAGTACGGACCTAAAATAAAATTGCAGAAAGTCAGGGAAAATTTCACAAGTTTTGGTAAAGGATAGCCTCGGTTTGCACAAAATTTTTGAAAAATTCTTCAAAAATAATTTTTTTTCTGAAATTTCACGTAAGAATCTCGACTGAATTTGGGACAAAACGCGACAAAATTAAGGTCAAACGGATGAGCATTCACATAGGAAAAAAATTAAAAAGTTTCACACACAAACGAACTTTTATTTCACCCCTGGCAGTTATGAATAAAAAAATTATTTCAAATCTTTTTGGACGAATTTGAGGCTCAAATCTCAGCCAAAACTCATTAGACACAACGACTAATGTTTGGTAAAAATTTCAGACCAAAATACCCAAAGGAGTAAGGCGTAGTAAGTTCCAGACCGAGAATGATCAAAATTGGTTTTCCGAAAACAAAACGTCCTGGCTTTTCTTCTCCTTATCTTCTTTTTGTGATTTGTTTATAGACGTGCCTCCTTACCTTGTTGCAAAAAACATATGAAAATACTTGTGTGATTTTTTTTCAATGCAGTACAGACCCAAAATAAAATTGCAGAAAGTAGGGCGAAATTTTGACAAGTTTTGGTAGATGATAGTCTTGGTTTGCACAAATATTTTGAAAAATTCTCCAGAAATAATTTTTTTTCTAAAATTTCACGTAAGAATCTCGACTGAATTTGGGACAAAACGCGACAAAATTCAAGTCAAACGGATGAACATTTACATAGGAAAAAAATGAAACAGTTTCACACATAAACGAACTTTTCTTTTACCCGTGACAATGATGAATAAAAAATTTATTTCAAATCTTTTTGGATGAATTTGGGGCTCAAATCTCAGCCAAAACTTAGTAGACACAATAACCAATGTCTGATACCCAAGGAGTAAGGCGTGGTAAGTCCCAGATCGAGAGTGAATAAAACTAGTTTTTCGAAAACAAAATGTCCTGGCTTTTCTTTTCCGTATATTTTTTTGTGATTCGTTTATGGATGTGCCTTCTTACCTGGGTGCAAACAACATATAAAAACACTTGTGTAAATTTTTTCAACGCAGTACGGGCCCAAAATAAAATGGCAGAAAGTAAGGCGAAATTTCACAAGTTTTGGTAGAGGATAACCTTGGTTTGCACAAAAATTCTCCATAAATAGTTTTTTTTCCTGAAATTCGACGTAAGAATCTCGAATGAATTTGGGACAAAACGCGACAAATTTTAGGTCAAACGGATGAATATTTACATAGGAAAAATATCAAAAGTTTGACACACAAACGAACCTTCCTTTCACTCTTGAGAGTGATGAATAAAAAATTTATTGCAAATCTTGTGGGACAAATTTGGGGCTCAAATATCAGTCAAATTTCAATAGACACAATGACGAATGTCTGGTAAAAATTTCAGACCAAAATACCCAAGGAGTAAGGCGTGGTAAGTCCCAGATTAAGAGTGAATAAAGTTGGTTTTCCGAAAACAAACGTTATGTCTTTTCTTCCCCGTATCTTTTTTTGTGATTTATTTATGGACGTGACTCCTTACCTGGGTGCAAACAACATATGAAAGTACTTGTGTGAATTTTTTCAATGCATTACGAATCCAAAATAAAATTGCAGAAAGTATGACGAAATTTCATAAGTTTTGGTATGGTTTACATATGAGTTTTATTATTGAAACAAAATCAAGTTATTTTTAATATTTTAGATAAGTTATATTTACTTTTTTAATTTGAAATATAGTTAAGAGTATAATATAAACATAAACATAAAATATGTATATCAAATAGTGCAAGTTTCTTTATATATTATTATAGATTATAGATATTTGTTATTATTACTATTATCGATATATATATTATAAAATTATTATGTAATTTTAGATATAAAATAAATAATATTGTAATAGATAAAGAGTATGAATTGAAATTTATGGTGTAAAGTAGGGATTGCAAAGCGGGGCGGGCCATGCGGGCCGGCTCGCGGCCCACAGGTAAAAAACGCGGGACGGGCTAACCTTTTCAACCCGCTAACCCGCATTAGCCCGCGACTCGCGCGGGCCAGTAGCGGGGCGGGTTGGCCCGCTAACTCGCAAGCAAAAAAAATGACATTGTTTTAATGTGTGCAGATGACGAGGGAAGATTATAATTATGAAAAAATGGATGAAAGTTCTTCTAAGGCGGCATCCAATGTTATTGAAATGAAAGAATGTCAATAATGTTTATGTTTAATGTTTTTGAATTAATGTTTATGTTTAATGTTTTGGAAGTGAAAGAATAGTGATATTTGATATTTGTCTTAATGTTTAATTTTTTGATGTTTGATTATGTTTGAAAAGAAGAAAAAAAATTGGGTTTGATAGTAACAAATATATAGGTTTAATTTGATAATTTTTTTAAGAACAAAATGTAAAAAAAAAATATTTAATTTAAAAAAAAACGCGGACGGGCTCGCAAATCCACGGGTCAGCTCTTATGCGGCCCGTCCCGCATTTTTATGGGCAGGTCAATGCGGGGCGGACTGACTCGCTTTGCCACCCCTAGTGTAAAGTTCTTTATATAAAGAGGAAAAAAAAGAAAGTAACATTTGAGAGATAAAAGTGAAATTATCAAAGTTAGATAAAAATATATTTAAATTAGAAAATCAGTTTCTTTAAAAACAATACTAAAAGATAAAGATAAAACAGCCTAAAAAATACATATTTAAACTTAAATATATTATTTACTTAAGATAAAGGGCTAAATAAGTTTTTAACATCTTTTAAAATTCTTCGTCTGTATCACAATAAATATTATTACATAATCATCTTAGTTAAATTCGTTAATTCAAAAGTAATAAAATCTGAATACATAATTAACATATTTATTAAGTAGGTATGAAAATTGTTTTGTTTCGAGTACTTAATAAATCATAAAATTTTAAAATTCTGATTTAAGTGTATAATCTTTTTATTTGCATCTTATTTCTATTTTTATGTTAATTTTTTGATTAATTCCTATAATATATTTTTATTTTTCTTTTGTTTTATAACTTTCTATTGTCATGTTTACGTAGTATAGATAATAGAAGAAATTTAATATATATCATAACAATATATGATAATGACACATGAAATATAAGAGAGTAAAACTAAATTATTTAATTTGAAAAAATAAATATCATATTAATTTTTTTTAATAAGATATGTAATTTTTTTTATTTTTTATTTTTTCACTTTTTCGATTTGTATGTGAACGTTGGTGCTCTGTTTCAATGGTGAAAACAGAGTCTTCAACAAATTCTTTATCTAATTTTGCTTCTAAACCCCAAATCACAGAACCACCGCAACCCCTCCAACGTAAAGCTTTGCGCTTTCGTTAGCTTCAGCCATTGTCGCCGTTAGGGTTGGATCTCACACTCAGGGTCGGAGTAGGGTTGGACCTCACACCCAGGTTCGGGGTTAGGGTTGGCGCTTCGTGTTGTGTTCATTACGGTAAGTAGTTGTTGTGAAATCACAAATATGGAACTTATTTCTGATTCTGAAATCTCAATTGTTGTGATTACTTTAGCCACTTCGTTTTCCACCACTGTTTTAGATTATATAGTCATGCTTTCTGAATATTATCCCAATTTTTCTTCTATGGTTCTTTATATTTCAATTTTGTTCTGTTTTTATATTCTTCTAATTTGGGTTCGACTTGGTCTGGCTTTTTGTGGCATGGAGTAGTAGTCAAACTTTGATGCCCGCTGTTGAGTTTGTGGTAAAGGGTCTCAAAATGCTTCTGAATTTATATTATAGGTGATGTTCACATACACTCCATAGATTCCTTTGTATGAACAATACAGGGTTTAATTATGTTCATGAAGTTACTTGTGGGGGTAAACTAATTTTTTTTGGAGGCAAATATAGGTGTTAAAAATATCAAGTTCTTGCCTTATGATCATTAAGATCGCTCTTTGTTTTTGGGTACACATGATATATTGTTCTATATTGTAGAGGCTAATAGGAACCATGCGTTACAGCCTTTAAGTTATCTGTTTTACATGCAAGAATTTCTATTATCAATATCCAATGTTGAAATAGAATTCCTGAAATGTGTAGTTTGTATTTAGGACAGTGTAGGAAATTGGTGATTAGTGAAGGTAGTGATATGCAGAAGTTTTGGAGTCTACTGAGTGAAGAGAACTCTATATATCATTTGAGATTTCTTGCAAAGTATCTTTCTTACTAAGCATTATGAACTTAGTCTTCATCACTGCACAGCTTCCTCTGAAGTAGATTGGGTTTCTTTCCATGTCTCTTCTCAATTTTCAAAATTTATGTTCTATTATTTTAAGAACATATTGTGTAGTTTTCTATCATCAAACGTTTCTTGAATTTCCTAACCCTAAGAAGGAAATTCAAGAAGCTTCAATGGAAAATAAATTATTGGTAAATGACTGCCAATTTTCTGGTTCCTATAGAAAGATCAACAAACCCACATGGCTCAAGAATTTCATTTGACTACTACAATTACTATGAATATTTCAATTAAAATAATTGACATTGGTGCTACCTACACTGTTTGTAATTTGGGTATTTTTAAAATCCAACTTAGGAAATGAAAGGCCAGGATTTTATTAACGTTTTTTTTTTTGCATTTTACATAACCTACTGTGCACTTCATACCAAAAGGGGTCATGTAACTGTGTTGCATTCTAATCTAACTTAATTTTTTTTCTGGAGAAGCTCTTGATAAAGGAAACATAGCAAATTTGTTTTGCTTGCCCTTTGCTTAAGAACATCACACTTTATTTCATTCTATTTTTCTTTGGTTTGATCTGTACAGTTAAGCAATGAAGTTTGATAGAACAGATGCTCTGTCAATTTTGTCACAAATTAAGCGCCAGGATAAACAGATTAAACTTAAGAGTAGGTAAGGTACTCATTCTTGTATCTCAACCTTGTTTTTGTTTTTCTGTGTTAGATTTTAATTATATTGATCTGAAATTGGTGCAGATGGTTACTCAGCATTCCTCCCACAAGATCTGAGAGGAAGAAGTTGAAAAAATATTTCAAAAATAGGTTAGTGCCTTATTTGTTCAATGATTTGGTGTTAGGTTTTCACTCTAATGATATATTTTATTTTTCCTTTTGGTCATTAGGAATTTGTCTGAGTCTTTGATCAGGGAAGATGATGTAAGTATTACTATTTCCTTTGATTTATTGTAACTATGGTTAGTTGCATTACTATTTGAATGATAAATTGACAATCTAGTAATCCTCAGATGTTTTATGAGTCAGTAAAAGCTCATGTTGAAGATGCCCTTGGAGCACACCGCTTTGAACAAGAGAGCGATATCCCTAAGGGAGATATGGATTTGATTCAAACACTGAACGTGAAAAGGTTGATATCACCGTTGCTTGATAATTTGACTACCAAAGGTCTCTACCTTCTTGCTATGATAGTTACTGGTAGCTCATTTAATTCTGAAATAACTCGTTGCAAAATGAAAAAGGTTATCAAGGGTTCCCTTTCAAGTGTTTTCGGCAGAAAAAGCAGCTATAACCATCTTGAAACTTGTAAACAGATTTTTTCACTTCTCAACAATCCACAGAATTTCCGAGACAGGTGTGAGCCTTTGGGTGCATTGAGATCCCTCTCTTGTCATGCTGCTGCGGAAAACGTATTGCACAGGCTTCAAAACTTGTCATCTCAGACCTTGATTGCAATGCGTAGAAAACTTAAAGGAGTGAAAGCACCAGTACCGCAGTTACAACCCCGCAAGCATGGATGGGCACGAGACCATCTAATCAAGCTAGTGAAGAAGATCGGTCTGGAAATGCTTTCAAAACTTGATAAAGAAAGTGAGTTGCAAGAGCCATTAGCCAATGCTATGGCAGTAGCAGACTTGTCACTGAAACTGACAACTGGTTCTCATAACATATTTTCAAAAGAATTTTATCAATTCTCTCCTGAGGTGAAGTCCTTGCAAAGTGATATTATGAATGCTATATGGTCTGTTAAGAAAGTAACGACAGTTCCAGAGCTAAGAAATTTACAGCTTCTCATAGAACCAAAGGCTATAATATCAAACAGGTGCATTCGGACAGCTTTTGTAAATTTTTTGACTGAATTTCTTTTTGAGTGCAGTGATATGGATAGTGTTCCAAAGTCTCTATCACAGACCCTAAATGTTATTAACAGAGGTCCTAATAGTGGTGGCTTACACAATGTATTATTCAAGAAGAAGTATATTGAAGAAGAAGTTGATGGCGTACTAAACATCAGTGCTTTGACAAAGCAAATTGTCTTGGATTTGTTACCTGATGATGAATTTGATAAAGACTTCACTGATGCTTACATGGAGCAATTGGAAGAAAGTGACGACAGTGACAGTGATGAGGATGATGGTAGTCAACTTCAGGAGGATATACAATTCAGAAATGGATCATTTGATTCAATCGATTCATGCCATGAGGCAGAAAGTATTGGAGATTTTGTACCATTTGAGCTCCTTTCTTGTACTATCAAAATTGAGGAAAATGTTTCATCTTCTCCACTTGCAGTTAGTGATAGGTGGAATAGTGGTTCCGAACAGATTCAATCTAATAAATGTTTTAGTGCAAATTTGGAATCTGAATTTCGCAATACTCCACGGAACATGTTAACTGACCAATGCCAAGCAGAAAGCACAGAGCATTTTAGTACATTTACGGCTGGCAAAAACAATAATTCCTCATTTGTTTCACCTGACAGAGAGTTGGATGAAAAGGTTGTAAAGAGAAACCATTTGTTTGAATCTGGTACTATAATAGCTGCAACGGACACAACTAATTGGTTTTCTGAGGACAAAGAACCCGTGCCCAGTAAGTACAGTGCGTGCAAAAACCAATACCTCGCTATCCAAGACGCTTGTGATAAGACAAGTATGCTTGCATATAGTCTCGTAGGTCATATGTTGGAAGAGTTTGTCAAAACTGAAGGCCAAGATTTAAGCTTGAGCAAGAGTTTATACCTCAGCGGTAATATTCCCATTGAAGATGTTGAAGGTATTTAATGTTTATGCTATATCACCCTTAAATAACCGAAACATATACTATTTCTACCAATTTAAAGATATTGTTTGATCATATTGCTACTATATATATTAAAAGTAATTTTCATTCCCTGACACGATTTTGTCTTTTTTGCCCCTTCCTTAAGCTTCAACAAAGTAAAACATGTCAGTATACCTTTCTTTAATTATTATTGAATGAAATGTCATTTGTCTCACACAAAAACTGTATCTTTTTGATACACACTAATGGTAACCGTTATTTTGTGTAAAACCTGAGATTGTTTCATTCTTTCAATGCATAGTAGTTTTGCCATAGCTTTGTCATGTCTGCTGTAGGAGTGCGAATTTGGAACATATTTTTGAAGTTAGAGGTCAAATGCTCGTATATGCGTTTCTGCATTGCAAAATTCTTATTTATCTCGAAAGTTACAACTCCATCAAAGTCCCCTATCTTACCAGTATTTTACCACGAAATGTCCTTTGTCTCACCCACAGAAACTGTATCTTTTTTTCTGGAAACTATTTCTTTTTGAGTCCTGCATGTGCTCAGTTTATGGTACGAACTAATGATAACTGTAATTTTCTGTAAAACCTAAGATTGTTTCATGCTGTGAATGCATAGTAGTTTAGCCATAACTTTGTGATACGTGTGCTATAGGAGTGCTGAATTTGTAACTTATTTTTAAATTTAGAGGCCAAATTCTCATATATGCATTTCTGCATTGCAAAATTCTTACTTATCTCTAAAGTTACAACTCCATCGAAGTCCCCATTTTATCTAACCAGCATTTTACCATGAAATGATTGCAAATAATATGTTCATGGATTATGGTTGATTCCATACTAAAATATGTCTGATTTCAAATCCCACTGATTGCATGCCTGGATACTATAGAATTTGAGATGATGAAACTGTTAGATGCTTTTTCTGTAAGACAATGCGAGAGACATTGAGCAATGAAAATTGGACATCAACTTGCTTTTTGTATTCTTAATGTTTGCCCTGTGTCTTTTTTTCATATTTTAAGCTGAATATGAAATGAGGTCTAGAATAGTTATATGATGGCAAAATAACAAAAAACTGTACTACTACTATGCCTTATGCATAGGTTTTTGTGATAAACATCTAACTTGTGATTTGGCATACATTTTGTAAATTATGAATATAGAGATTTGATAAGTTGAATCCAATACTCTGTTAGTATCATTTTGTTGTGCAGTCTAAATTGATTAGCCTGTTCTATTACATGCAGATATAGAAGAGAAGTCATCATCAGGGAAACATGCAAGGGATTTTGTTCAAGTAATTGAAGAGTTGATTCCTTCCTTTCCAGATAGGTATTTGGCACATTCTTCAAATATGATAAATAACTTAATAGTGTTGTATTTAATGTGCATGCTTCTTTTCCTAGATAACCCTTTTAGTTGAAAGCTTCTTACTTGCTTTATTCATTTGCATCGTGTGTTCAAGGCAAATATATTAGATGATTACATGGGCATAAAAGTGCATAGTAAAAATCCAAAGTTATGTCTCTTTAACTTTGAGTTACTCGTGTTTTGGACACTGCAGTAGCATGGAAAGACTGAAGATGTTGATTGGCTCACGATAATGGAAGAACTCAGGGTTTCTGGTTCAAACATTTTCAAATGGATTTCACCCAATTGTGAGTTTGTTTAGTGTGAGCTCTACCCTTCCCTCCAAGGATTTTTTTGTCACAAATTGATTCTATGCCACAACAAAAAAGCTCGCCATGGAAGAATCATATAATTATAACTCTCCATCAATTCTTTGCTACAACAGATGGTTATCCTGGTCACTGAGTCTATGTACCCATAGAAACATCCTGGTTGTATGCCTTTTTGAGTACATTTTTTATGTGAAAATTCAATGTACTGGAATGTTATAGTTTGCGGCATTTATTAAGGATAAAATTAATTGCAATATTTCATTGTGAAACAGCTATTACATATAGTGTGAAGTTCAATAAAAATGTCACTAAGGAAAAAGACATGGCTGGTCAAATTGGTAACCTTTTATCTGTACGGAATCCATTGCGTAGAAAAATGAATATGTATTCTGCTCTTGATTTTTAAAAGCAAAGACGTTATCAAATTTCTTCGTTATTGAAGTGTTCAGTTGCAGAATTTGAGAAAGCTCAGTGGTCCTGAGCAGTGAAAGACTATGGTCCTTTAGTAAGATTATTCGATATTGTGGGAAAGGAGAGTTATCCGTTCCATGGTAAAAAGGTAGGTCAGATAAAATGCATTATGATTATGGAATCAAACCGCAAAAAATCACAAAATTGTTATATATTATTTGGAATGAGTTATTATTACCAAAGATGGTATATATCTTTTATTGTTCTACATACATTTATACGTATTGAAAATAAAGAAAACAAAAACAAACTTAAATAAATAAAAAAATAACACGATTATCAAATTAAACTAAAGTTTGTCATAAAAAAACTTACAATTAATCCTTAAATTCAAAGGAAGAATATAAATAATATATAATTATTTAACTATTATCTCTTTGACGTCTACTGTGTAAACAATAATATTTAACATATGTAATGTAATCATGACCTTATCAAGCAAGACAATTGCTTTCTGCATTATGACTTTCACCCGACGAACTTTTAAAACTTTCATTGTGCCCTTCTCTTCTTCACTTTGAAAAATAGTGTATGGTGAGGTAGAGAAAGTTCACTGTTGTGGTGAAGCTTTGTTTTTAGCTGCAGAAGAACAAATGAAAAATTTCATAGAAGCCAAGTGTCATAACTACCTAACACTAATATGGATATTAATATCCGCAGAACAACAAATTCCGGATAAAAATATCCACAAGTCAAAAGTCCATTACCGATAAAAATATCTGGAAGGCAATAATGAACTACGGATAAAAATATCCAGAAGCCAATAATGAACTACAGATAAAAATATCCGGAAGACAATACTCAACTATGGATAAAAATATCCGGAAGTCATGTCAATGTACCTTGACTTTTTCGTTCCTTCTTCGACTTTCGAAGTTGACCGTGACGGCTGCTGCTCTGCCTGCGATGATGAAGGTCACTGACGGTGAAGCAAACGAACGGAGACGAAGGTGGCTGACCGTGATGGCTGTGCCTACGGCTGCTGGTTCACGCACAAACGGAGAAGAAGAAGAATAAGGTTGGGTGCAGATTACACTTAAGGTATTTTCAAATTCATTAAGAGTAGTTTAGTCTTTTTCTATATGCAATTGGGTGCCAATTCAAAATGATCGGGTGCAAAGCGATCAATCTACAAATATTATTTTTTGGCAGCATAAGGTGGCTTAATGTTTTATTTCCGGCCTCTTACATTTTTCTTTCTACACCCCTACATATTTTAAAATACCAAATTACTCTGACAGTTTTTTTGGGTGATTTCAGATTAGAGAGTGTTCTGTAGGTAAAAGATTACGGAATAATAATTTTGAAAGACAGAAATCATTTTGGAATATCCTTTCTAAAATACATTTTTTTACTTTCCAAATGGTAAATACAAAATTCATGTATTTCAAAAATATATTTCAGGATGATTATGGATTGTCCTTTCTGAAAATAGATTAAAGATTGTCTTTTCCAGAACGTAACATGCATACACTCTCCCATCTTATTTTGGATTTGTCACTTCCACATATATTATGGATTATCATTTCCAAAAGAAGAAAAAAAGAAAAAATCTTGCCTTTATTCCAGAAGGAGACGTTGCGCTTGGGTTCTTAAAACCTTAGGATTACTTTTGTCAATTAACATTTCTGATGGGTGCAGGAAGCCAAATGTAGGGGTGTATGAAGAAACAACCTTATATTGTATTGTACAATATTATGGAAACAGTGGAACTTATCCATTTTTGGTTTATGTTTGATTGTACAGGTCTGATGCAAAAAAAGTAAAACATGTTCCCTGGAATAGAAGAAAAGATTGAAGATAAGGTGATGTCGACCTTTGCTTTATTGGTTTTATTCATGTCCATTCAAATGCAATAAAAGATTGAATATAAGTATATATTGTCAACCTTTTGTATATTGGTTTTATTGTTCACAGCTCTGCATAATTAGGTAGTGTTTTATGTTGAAAATAAATAGAATGTTTTGTTCTTGGAGATGGGTGTGTAATTTCCAAAATTTATAGTATTTTTAAATCACAATATTATTAAATGATTTAAGTATTTTACACGTTTTGATTTTAAGCAACACAAATAATAAATAATATATGTGAGAAGAGATCAAAAGGGAAAGTGAATTCTTTATAATCACCACAGATCTTATTCTGTTTTTTTATCCTTTGGTAGATTTGTGCATCTCGTGGTGTTTACTCTAACATTAAAAAACTCAAACATTGCTGAAGTGGGTCAATTATGGCAAAAAGCAATTAATCATTCAAGAATGGTTATTTTTAAATAGAAGATTAGAAATTAACATTGGTTTGTTTGTTTTGTATATACTTTTTATGAAAAGTAATTTAAAAAAATAGAAAATTACCCTTTTATTATATTTTATTTAAAAACATGTTAAGATTTTAGTTGGTTTCCTTTAACTTTCCATTAAAACAAATCATGTTGTTTACTGTATCATTATGCTTATCTTTTGCAAATCAGATTTCTGCATTATTTATTTGAAAATACAGGTCACCTTAAGGTGGATTTCTGTATAAAATAGAATTTAGTTTTAATATATATTATATTTGCTTTGCAATAATAAGACTTCATTAGTTAAATTCATACGTAATAGTGCACACATCTGCCATGAAAGTGAGTATGAAGATTGCAGCTATGGCATTCAATTTGCATCTTCTCTCTGGTGTTTTGCTGCTTATGATATCAGTACCAATCTGCATTGAAGGTTCAATTTCAATTTTTTCCACTGATGATTTTAGGAGTACATCTCTCAACAGGAGCAGTTTTCCCAAAGATTTTATATTTGGAGCAGCATCATCTGCTTATCAGGTTCTTCCGAAACAGTGATAATTTTATATTTTGAGATTTCTTTTATAAATATCTAGTGAAATATTATAAATTTTAGAGAAAATTACATATTCTTGTCAACTTTTTGTAAAAATTATGTAGGAAAAGTTTCAGAAATGGTCCAAATTTTGCAATAATCCTTTTCTTTCCAAAGAATTTTTATTTTTGCAATAATCTTTAAGTTTGAAAGAGATTAATTGCCATATAAACTAGTGTGAAGGTGCAGCAAATGTGGGTGGCAGAGGACCAAGCATATGGGATACATACACTCATAATCGCCCAGGTTTTATTTTTTTCCTTGCTTATAGTACAATCCATGTTCACTGTAATTTTTTTTAGTGTGTTCAATTATAGCTTGTTGTGTATGGTAATTTATTGAGTTTATATTATTGTATTAAAATGTAATGTAGTTTTGATAGAGTTTTCTTAGTTAATTTTGCTAAAATTATTACTATGTTCTTGATCTGCCAGAGAAATGTCTGTAGTTACAAATTCTAGCATATTTTGTTTGAAACATGACAGATAAAATACTGGACAGAAGTAATGGAGATGTTAGCATTGATCAGTACCATCGTTATAAGGTATGATAATAAGGACCCTTTAATACTTAATATGTAGTGAAGCAATAAAATAAAGCATAATTGAAATTGTTTTCATAACTAATAACACAGGAAGATGTTGAAAACATCAAGGAAATGAACATGGATGCTTACAGATTCTCAATCTCTTGGTCCAGAATACTTCCAAGTAAGAAACAGGGAACTATATAAGAGCTTCTCCTTCTTATAATTTTGTACATTAGCACTCCTTAATCATAGCAATAAAAAATATATCTTGTATAAATTGATGGCTATTATTTGAATCTTAGATTCTTTGGCTAATTTCAGAAGGAAAGGTTAGTGGAGGTGTGAACAAGGAAGGAATCAACTATTACAACAACCTCATCAATGAACTGTTAGCTAAAGGTTAATATGTAGATAAGTATATTTTTAAATATCATTTTCTCTAATTTAGTTTTGAAATTGAAACAACTAACTCAATTTTTTGACATCCATAATGCAGGTCTTAAACCCTTTGTGACCATTTTTCATTGGGACCTTCCTCAAGCCTTAGAAGACGAATATGATGGTTTTTTAAGTCCTAATATAGTGTAACTCACATTTCTTATATATAATAATCAAAACATATTGTTTGTGTGAACATACTTGAACTGATATCTACTTTTTTTACCATTATCTAGGAATGATTTTCAAGATTATGCAGAACTTTGTTTTAAAGAATTTGGAGACAGGGTAAAACATTGGATTACATTAAATGAACCATGGACCTTTAGTAAATATGGGTATGCTGATGCTATTTCACCACCTGGAAGATGTTCAGCCTGGCAAAACTTATCTTGTACTACTGGTGATTCAGCCACTGAACCCTACATAGTGAGTCACAATCAATTACTTGCTCATGCAGCTTCTGTCAATGTCTACAAGACAAAATATCAGGTTCAATCACAAATTTTGTATTTTGAAATGCAATCAGAATAAGTGTATTGGTTTCCTTATTCAATCAAAGAGTCATAATAAACTAGTCCTAAACTTAAATTTGCTTCATGTATGTAGGTGTCTCAAAAGGGTGTGATAGGGATATCACTGTCATGTCATTGGATAGTACCACTCTATGATACTGAGTCCGATCAGTTTGCTGCAGAAAGAGCCCTTGATTTTATGTTTGGATGGTAACTACTTTATGAACCTAAATTCTAATGTGGAGCTCAACTATAGTATGATAGTGATTCTAAATTATTTTGTCCTTTTAAGTCAATATATTGTAGGAGAAAGGTTTAAATCTTGTCACACAATGAGGTCTCATGATATAATATGTTTTTCTCATAACAATTTAACTCTGGAATGTAATAGAATGTGTGTGTACTTAGAGAAAATTACTTTATGATTAATCAGAGACATAAATAGTCTAATTAAAGGGACAAAATATAGTGGTCAGACAAGAACACAAAACTTATCATGAAGAGCACCAAAAGAGCAGTCCAATCCATGACAGGTTATTGAGATGAAAAATCCTACAATAAATACTCATTATCTACCCAACTATAATGCTAGGATTAAACTAATAATCTCTATAACTAATTTATTCAAATACTTCATTGTAGGTTTATGGAGCCATTGACAATTGGAGAATACCCTAAATCCATGCAATCTTTGGTAGGGAGTCGATTGCCAAAGTTTTCTGCTGATGAGATCAAACTTGTAAGAGGGTCCTTTGATTTTATTGGAATAAACTACTATACTTCTTATTATGCTTCTGATACACCTGAGTTAAGTGAAGCAAGGCCTAGCTACCTCACAGACTCTCTTGTTATTCTTACAAGTAAGTGCTCCTCAATATCAATTTTTCCCTCCTATTACTGAAATGGGTAGTCTTTTAAAATATTACAAGGTTGGAGAATTGGTGCCAACGTGACACAACTTTATTGTGAAGTAATCGTGCCAAGGTGACATGATTTTTGCTATATCAAAATGAAGTCATGCTAATGTGACACAACTTCAATTCAAAATGATTAAATATAAGTCGTCTCACCTTTACACATTTTCAATTTTTCTTCACAATAAAATCATACCACGTTTGCACGACTTCTGCAACCTTGTAATATTTTAAACAACGACCCCATTTTAGTAATAAGGGACAAAGATTGCCTTAGTTTTGTACAAAAACCGATAAATGACATTATAACTATATGATACCACTCAAACTATCATTGTTATTCTAATCCATCATTTAATTTATATATATGTTTGAGGTGCAACACAAATTGCAGCTGATGAATCAGAATCAAGTATTTATATTGGTAATTTTTGTTATTATTAGAGAATGATGTAGAATATTGACAGGTGAGCGTAATGGAATACCTATTGGTAAAATGGTAAGTTTGTAATTACATTTTATTGAAAGTGCAACTACATATCAGTGCTTCATTTCAATTAGTTTTTATTGAAGGAAAGTTGTATTCTGCAGACTACTTCAAAATGGTTGTATGTTTGTCCGAAAGGAATTCATGATCTGTTGCTGTATATCAAAACAAAGTACAACAACCCTTTGATCTATATCACTGAAAATGGTAATGTAGCAGTTCAGTTTAATCATGAAATTTTCATTTATCAAAGTTTAAATCATTGAAGTAAGAGAGAGAATTGATATAATGTGTTTTTCCTTCTCATAGTGATATGTTAAAGAAACAATTTATTCACTTGTGTATATAGGTATAGATGAATTCAATGATCACACTCTATCACTTGAAGAAGCCTTAGCAGATACTTCAAGAATTGATTACTTTTATGATCATCTCTATTATCTTCAAAGTGCAATCGAGTAAGTGCTTTACACCATCTTCAAAATGTGTTAAGGCCAGAAAAAAGCTTCCTAATTATATGATAATGTATTACTTTTTTGTTTTGATTTTATTAGGAATGGCGTGAATGTGAAAGGATATTTTGCATGGTCTTTAACTGACAGCTTCGAATGGAATTTAGGGTACATTTCAAGATTTGGAACAATCTTTGTAGATTACCATAACCTCAAAAGATATCCAAAGTCATCTGCCATTTGGTTTAGAGATTTCCTACAAGGCAAAATAGATACATATGACAATTAGTTGCTGCTAAGAAAATTAATTTCAACAGTGTAATTGTACGATTCAAATCATCATACTTCTATTCTTCAATTTATGTGTCAATAATGTAAAAGTATGGTTTTGTTAGTGTCTATTTTGAGTTGGAATCTTCTATGGATTTATATGGGAAAGAACATTATTATTATTATTATTATTATTATTATTATTATTATTATTATTTAGATTAGGCTGACACTCTAGGTTTCAGCAATTTATATTACGAAAATCTATATTAACAAGAGATAATCAAGTCAAAGCTATAATAACTATAAATTGTTTGTTTTAAATTATATTCTTTACCTCAATTTTTTTTAAATAAAGAATGTAGAATTCTTATTTATAAGTTCATTCCAAGATCAAATCTCTTTTCTTAATTGATATAAGTTCACTCCAAGATCAAATCTCTTTTCTTAATCCGTATGTAATGTAAAAAAATTTATTTTTAATTTTTTCATTATTATTAATTATTATTTTATCCTATTTATATTTTTTATTAATCCTGGAGGCATTCTGCACTGGATTGGACTCGAACCCAAGTCATAAGACCCGAACCCAAGCCCCTAGCCTTGGTATTTTTTGAAAAATTCTTCCGGAATAGTTTTTTCCTGAAATTCCATGTAAGAATCTCCACAGAATTTGGGACAAAACGCGACAAATTTCCGAAAACAGAACGTCCTGACTTATCTTTCGAATATCTTCTTTTTGTGATTCTTTTATGGACGTGCCTCCTTACCTGGGTGCAAACAACATATGAAAGTACTTGTGTGAATTTTTTCAACGCGATACGAATCCAGAATAAAAATTGCAGAAAGTAGGACGAAATTTCACAAGTTTTGGTAGAGGATATAGCCTTGGTATTTTCTGAAAAATTCTCCCGGAATATTTTTTTCCTGAAATTCCACGTAAAAATCTCCATTGAATTTGACACAAAACGCCACAAATTTCAGGTCAAACGGATGAGTATTCACCCACAAAAAAATCAAACAGTTTCACACACAAACGAACCTTCCCTTCAACCGTGGCTGTGATCAATAAAAAATTTATTGCCAATCTTGTGGGACGAATCTGGGGCTCAAATCTCAGCCAAAACTCAAAAGACACAGTTTCGAAAGTCTGGTAAAAATTTCAGACCAAAAGACCCAAGGAGTAAGGTGTAGTAACTCCCAGACCCAGACTGAACAAAACTGGTTTTTCGAAAACCGAACATCCTGGCTTTTCTTCCGCGTATCTTCTTTTTGTGATTTGTTTATGGACGTGCCTTCTTACCTGCGTGCAAACAACATATGAAAGTATTTGTGTGGTTTTTTTCAGCGCGATACGGATCCAGAATAAAAATTGCAGAAAGTAGGGCGATATTTCATAAGTTTTGGTAGAGGATAGCCTTGGTATAATCTGAAAAATTCTCCCGGAATAGTTTTATCACAAAGTTCCACGTAAGAATCTCCACTGAATATGGGACAAAACGCGACAAATTTCAGGTCAAACGGATGAGTATTCACCCACGAAAAAAATCAAACAGTTTCACACACAAACGAACCTTCCCTTCAACCCTGACAGTGATGAAGAAAAAAATTATTGCCAATCCTCTGGGACAAATCTGAGGCTTAACTCTCAGCCAAAACTCAATAGACACAGTTTCGAACGCCTGGTAAAAATTTAAGACCAAAACACCCAAGGAGTAAGGCGTTGTAAGTCCCAGACCCAGACTGAACAAAACTCGTTTTCCAAAAACAGAACGTCCTGACTTTTCTTCCTCGTATCTTCCTTTTGTGATTTTTTTATGGACGTGCCTCCTTACCTGGGTGCAAACAACATATGAAAGTACTTGTGTGGATTTTTTCAGTGCGATACGGATCCAAAATAAAAATTGCAGAAAGTAGGGCGAAATTTCACAAGTTTTGCTAAAGAATGATAGCCTTGGTATTTTCTGAAAAATTTCCCGGATTAGTTTTTTCCTGGAATTTGACGTAAGAATCTCCACTGAATTGGGGACAAAACGCGACAAATTTCAGGTCAAACGGATGAGTATTCACCCACGAGAAAAATCAAACAGTTTCACACACAAACCAACTTTTCCTTCAACCCTGACAGTGATCAATAAAAAATTTATTGCCAATCTTTTGGGATGAATCTGAGGCTCAAATCTCAGCCAAAACTCAATAGACACAGTTTCGAACGTCTGGTAAAAATTTTAGACTAAAACACCCAAGGAGTAAGGCGTAGTATGTCCCAGACCCAGGCAGAACAAAACTGGTTTTCCGAAAACAAAACTGGTTTTGTTCCGCGTATCTTCCTTTTGTGATTTGTTTATGGACGTGCTTCCTTACCTGGGTGCAAACAACATACGGATCCAGAATAAAAATTGCAGAAAGTAGGGCGAAATTTCACTCAAACCCACCCAAGTCATAGGATTGAGTTATTTCCACCTTCCTTCTCATCTGAAGAAATGTTTTGCTTTTTTGCCTTATTTCCCAAAGGTTATGAGTTTGACAAGGAGTGTTTAATTCAACTGTGAATGACTGAAAATTTTCTAGCAACCCCTTTGCAGAAAAGGAGTCCTAAAGAAGTTGGAGAACAGTATTTCAATGATATGTTATCTTGGTCCTTTTTTCATGAATCTGGAAAAGAAGAGGAAAAGCATTTTATAATGCATGACCTTTTAAATGATTTGGCAAAATTTGTTTGTGAGGACATCTGCATCAGGTTAGGAGTTGATGATCCAATACTCAAGGCAAGCCGTCATTTTTAATTATATGAAATTAATTTTATTGCATTATAGAGACTATCGTTGACATTATTTGGCATCATTTATTCCAATAACAGGAGAAAAAAAATTCTTAAAACTAGTTTGAGTCGAAAGTTTTAAATAGTTTCCATTCTTGATTTTCGCTTGAGTCTGGAACTTTAGTTGAGCACATGTGTGGATTTGATTTTATAACAAAACGTCTTGTTCCCAATCACCCTTCTGCTTACTATACTGACTTGCACCAGGAGCACTCTTCCAACCATCAGGGCTCGTCTTCCACGTCGTCATGTCAAAGAGGAGACAATGCCCTTGTTCTCCAAAGCCAGAAGTCCTCGTGGCCCGAAATCCTCTCTACCTTTGATGGAACGGTTCAGAATCAGTTGAAACACGAAGTGGAGGAAATTCAAAAGTCCAAGAAAGAGCTTGAAGACGCCAATCTGAAGGTCGCTCAGCTTGAAGCCAAGCTTTCTGAAATGGCTCAAGATAGGGACGATGCCCTTGGCAAACTTCAAAGGACCGTCGAAGATTATGCTCGGCACCGAGATGAACGTCACGCCGCAAATCGGGCTTGGGAGTATACAGAGAACATGCTCCAAGACAGGATATCGACCCTGAATACTGCCTTGGAAACTGTCAAAGATGAGAGTGGTCGGTGCTTTGTCGAAGGTTTCAATGGAGCACTTGAGCAATTTCACGTTCTTTACCCTCATCTGGATACGTCCACGTTTGATCCCTTCAAAAGTGTTGATCAATGACTTTCAGTTCTTTACTGTCTTAACTTGAAAAACTCTTAGAAACACTTTAAGTATGGATGTATGAGCTAGTATATTTATATTTTGCTTTAGCAACTGCTTAATGAATTGCCTCTACGTATATATATTCCACTAGTCTCTTCCATGATCCCACCTCTCTTATTTAACACACATGTTTATGATCCTGCTCATCTTCTGAACAAATACTATAATTTTCATACACTAAGATATGCTTTATGTTTAAGCAAATTCGAATTGGAATGACTTACACAGATAATTTATGAATAATGATATGCTTTATGCAGTCCTCGTACCTTGCTTTAGACCGAGATCATTCCCGGTTTTCTTTTATTTCTCCACTCTCAACTAGTTTTTGTCTTATGGCATTCATACTTGGTTCTTCATTCACAAGGAAGCGACAATTGTGCTAGATACCGTGCAGGATAAGAACCCATACATGGTTTTTGTATTAAGACCCTTACATGGTTTTTTCATTTTCATAAGGAACGAGGCTGATCTCCTGTGAATTACAAACTTGTACACACCATGTTGTAATATACTGAATAAACGATCTTATTTCCAAGAAACATGAATTTTTAAACAAACCAACAGAAATTTCACAAATGTTTAATTAACTGTAATAAAAACGTAGATTAATCATGTTCCAAGTTTTATACTGTCTTATTGTTTTTGTTTCCAACCAACCTCAAAATCCTGAAAAATTCTCAACTATCTAATTTCAGACAATATCCTTTTTTGAGAAAAATTTAATTGCTTTTTCTAATAGAACAATTTAAAAGTGGCCATAGAGATGTTCATACAAAGTAATGAAACCTGGAAAATGTTGGTCTTCTAACTATTTGACAAAATGTCTCACTCAAACAAAGGTAGCAGTAGCTCCTTCATATTGTCATTATGGAATTAACAAAGAATCTTCCTCTGTAAGTTATATGAGAATAGGGTGACATAAGCAATAAAACTTTCTAAAATAAGATTACAAGATCAGTTTTATAATTAGTTTTGAATGACTTGAATAAGTTGAGTTTATAATATATAATTGAGGACCTAGAAAATCTTGCAACCCAAATCGATTTTCTAGGTTTGAAAAAGGTTAGTGGTGTTGGGGTTGGATCAGGATCGAGTAGTAAATTAACATATACATCTTTGCCAAATGAAAGTGTTAAGTATGGCAGAGATGAAGACAGAGACTTTGTCTTTAACTGGCTCACATGTGACACTCACAACAACCTATCTATACTTTGTATTGTGGGCATGGGTGGGTTGGGTAAGACCTCACTTGCTCAACATGTATTCAATGACCCAAGGATTGAAGGTAAATTTGATATTAAAGCTTGGATCAGTGTTCCACAGGAATTTGATGTTCTCAATGTATCAAAAGCAATTCTTGACACAATTACTGGTTCAGATGATCATAGTATACAGCAGGAAGTGGTTCAGAAAAGACTGAAAGAAAAATTGACGGGGAAGAAATTTCTTCTCATTTTGGATGACGTTTGGAATAAAAGACAATCTAAATGGGAAGATGTATAGAAGCCCCTACTTTTCGGAGGCCAAGGCAGTAGGATTCTTGTCACTACACGTAGTGAGAAGGTTGCTGCTACCATGCAATCAGAAAAGCACCTCCTGGAGGTGTTAAGAAAAGATTATGGCTGGGACTTGTTCGCAAAACATGCATTTCAAAGTGCTAGTCAACAACCGGATCCAGAGTTCATAGAGATTGGTAAGAAGATAGTTGAAAAATGTAATGGGCTTCCTTTAGCCTTGAAAACAATGGGAAGTCTATTGCACAATAAATCATCCTTCTGGGAATGGGAAATCATTATGAAAAGTGAGATATGGGATTTTTCAGAAAATGAAAGTGATATACTCCCTGCTTTAAGATTGAGTTATCTCCACCTTCCTTCTCATCTGAAGAAATGTTTTGCTTTTTGTGCCTTATTTCCCAAAGGTTATAAGTTTGACAAGGAGTGTTTAATTCAACTGTGGTTGGCTGAAAATTTTCTAGAAAGCACTCTACAGAAGAGGAGTCCTAAAGAAGTTGGAGAACATTATTTCAATGATCTGTTATCTTGGTCCTTCTTTCAAGAATCTAGAAAAGAAGAGGAAAAGCATTTTATGATGCATGACCTTCTAAATGATTTGGCAAAATTCGTCTGTGAGGACATTTGCATCAGGTTAGGAGTTGATGAAACAAAAGGTATATCCAAGACAAACCGTCATCTTTCATTTCCAACCACTCATATTCATTATTTTGATGGGTTTGGAAGCTTGATTGATCCTCAAAAGTTGCATACATTTATGCAAACTGAATCGAGAATGTATAAAGCTTTTTGTCACCCTTGGTATTGTGAGATGTCGATAGATGACTTGTTCACCAAATTTAAGTTCATACCCGTCTTGTCTTTGTGTCGTTGTAGTAATCTTACAGAGTTTCCGCAATCTGTAGGAAATCTTAAACATCTCCGTTCCTTAGATCTTTCTTACACTGACATAGAGAAACTACCTGACTCGATAAGTTTACTCTACATGTTACAAATACTGAAGCTGAACTATTGTCAAAGACTGAAGGAGCTTCCCTCATGTTTGCATCAACTGGACAATTTGCGATGCCTTGAATTTATAAATACTGGAGTGAAAAATGTGCCAGCACATTTGGGAAGGCTGAAGAATCTCCAAGTATTGATGAGTTCGTTTTTCGTTGAGAAAAGTAAGGAATTCAGTATTCAGCAATTAGGAGAACTGAATCTTCATGGAAGTCTAAGAATTCATGAGCTGCAGAATATTGAGAATCCCTCTTATGCATTAGAAGCAGATTAGAGTTAGAATGGAAGTATATGGGCATCGGTTCAACAAAAGATGGGGATGTCATTGAGAATCTACAACCTTCAAAATACTTGAAGAAGTTGTCAATAAGAAACTATGTTGGTAAACAATTTCCAAATTGGTTACTCAATAATTCATTACCCAATCTGGTGTCTCTAGTGTTGCGCAATTGTAAATCTTGCCAACGTTTTCCACCCCTTGGTCTTTTGCCATTTCTGAAGAAGCTGGTGATTTCAAGGTGTTATAAGATAGTGATAATTGATGATGATTTTCATGGGAACAACTCTTGTTCATTTAAATCCCTAGAGACATTGGCGTTCTCCTTTATGGAACATTGGGAAAAATGGGAATGCCAAGCTATGACAGGCGCTTTTCCACGTCTACAATACCTTTCAATAACGGTTTGCCCAAAGCTGCAGTTGGAGTGGAGTACAATGAAAAGACTCAGAATGGATGGGTCCGACACTTCTCTTCAACACTTGGACATTTATTCATTCCCAAAGGCAATGAGTGATGACTATCTCTCTCCAAGTACCTTTCCACTACATTTCTTCCCAAAACTCAGGACGCTTGAACTCTATGAGTTCCTTAATCTACAAATGATATCACAGGGTCTCATTTGTAATCATCTAGAAGAGCTGGAAATCAGAAGATGCCATAGATTTGAATCATTGCCTAGAAACATGCATACGCTACTTCCATCCCTCAGGAGGCTACGGATAGAAGACTGTCCAAGACTTGAGAGTCGTTCCCCGATGGAGGTTTGCCATCGAATCTAGAAGAGCTGAAAATCATTAAGTGTTATAGACTTGTTGGCTCACTGAAAGGAGCTTTTGGAAACAGTTCTTCTTTGCAAAACTTGTGTATTGAACAAATGGATGCAGAATGTTTTCCTGATGAAGGTTTGCTTCCACTCTCTCTTACTTCTCTATCCCTCTATCATTGTCCAAATCTAGAGAAACTGGATTACAAGGGTCTCCATCAACTCTCATCTCTCAAAAGATTGATTCTTTTTTACTGCCCCAATGTCCAATGCTTACCAGATGAGGGTCTTCCCAAATCAGTTTCAAATCTTCATATAAGTGAGTGTTATTGGCTGAAACAGCGTTGCCAAAACGAAGGCGAAGACTGGGAAAAGATTACTCACATTAAAGATGTGTACATGGAGTAGTGATGTTTGTTTTGAACACTGATGCATGGCTACAATTTATTTTTCTTTTGAATGTGTGTCAATTGTAGTAGTGCCATGACCATCAGTTCATTCCCTAAGTTTATCATTGTTGTTTCGTGCCCTGGGGTATGTTAGGATCATAGAGGGTAAGGAGGGAACCATGTATCTGGTTTATCTGTTATATCAGTTTTATATGTTAAGCTGCAGCTACACATGCAGGGTCCCTTAAGAGGATGTATCTGGTTTGAGTAGTTTATCTTCATGTGTAAATGCTAGCTAAATGGGGTCTTTATAAAAGGGTTTAAGTGTGCCCTTTTTAATTTAATTTATTCTTTGTGGATAAAAAAAAACTTTAACTGATATCTACTTTTTTTTTACCATTATCTAGGAAGGATTTTCAAGATTATGCGGAACTTTGTTTTAAAGAATTTGGAGACAGGGTAAAACATTGGATTACATTAAATGAACCATGGACCTTTAGTAAATATGGGTATGCTGATGTTATTTCACCATCTGGAAGATGTTCAACCTGGCAAAACTTTATCTTGTGCTAATGGTGATTCAGCCACTGAACCCTACATAGTGAGTCACAATCAATTACTTGCTCATGCAGCTGCTGTCAATGTCTATAAGACAAAATATCAGGTTCAATTACAACTTTTGTATTTTGAAATGCAATCAGAATAAGTGTATTGATTTCCTTATTCAATCAAAGAGTCATAATAAACTAGTCCTAAACTTAAATTTTGCTTCATGTATGTACGTGTCTCAAAAGGGTGTGATAGGGATATCACTGTCATGTCATTGGATAGTACCACTCTATTATACAGAGTCCGATCACCACCTTGGTTTTATATTTGGATGGTAACTACTTTATGAACCTAAATTCTAATGTGGAGCTCAAGTATAGTATGATAGTGATTCTATATTATTTTGTCATTTTAATTCAATATATTGTAGGAGAAAGATTCAAATCTTGTCACACAATGAGGCCTCATGATATAATATGTTTTCCTCCATAACAATTTAACACTGGAATGTAATAGAATGTGTGTGTACTTAGAAAAAATTACTTTCATTTTATGATTAGTCAGAGACATAAAAATTAAAGGGACAAAAGCTTGATATAGTGGTCAGATAAGAACACAAAACTTATCATGAAGAACACCCAAAGAGCAGTCCAATCCATGACAGGTTATTCAGATGAAAAATCCTACAATAAATACATATTATCTACTCAACTATATATAATGCTATGATTAAACTAATAATCCCAATAACTAATTTATTCAAATACTGTATTGTAGGTTTAAAAAACGACCTCATTTTGGTAATAAGGGGCAAAAGAGATTGCCTCAGTTTCGTACAAAAACCGATAAATGAGATTATAACTATATGATACCATTCAAACTATCTTTGTTATTCTAATCCATCATTTTAATTTAGTTATATATATATGTTTGAGGTGCAACACAAATTGCAGCTGATGAATCAAAATCAAGTATTTATATTGTTAATTTTTGTTTTTAGTAGAGAATGATGTAGAATATTGACAGGTGAGCGTAATGGAACACCTACTGGTAAAATGGTAAGTTTGTAATTACATTTTATTGAAAGTGCAACTACATATCAGTGCTTCATTTCAATTAGTTTTTCAATGAAGAAAAGGAAAGTTGTATTCTGCAGACTACTTCAAAATGGTTGCATGTTTGTCCGAAAGGAATTCATGATCTGTTGCTGTATATCAAAACAAAGTATAACAACCCTTTGATCAACATCACTGAAAATGGTAATGTAGCAGTTGAGTTTAATCATGAAATTTTCATTTATCAAAGTTTAAATCATTGAAGTAAGAGAGAGAATTGATATAATGTGTTTTTCCTTCTCATACTGATATATGTTAAAGAAACAATTTATTCACTTGTGTATATAGGTATAGATGAATTCAATGATCACACTCTATCACTTGAAGAAGCCTTAGCAGATACTTCAAGAATTGATTACTTTTATGATCACCTCTATTATCTTCAAAGTGCAATCGAGTAAGTACTTTACACCATGTTCAAAATGTGCTAAGGGCAGAAAAAAGCTTCCTAATTATATGATGATAATGTATTACTTTTTGTTTGATTTTATTAGGAATGGCGTGAATGTGAAAGGATATTTTGCATGGTCTTTAACTGACAGCTTCGAATGGAATTTAGGGTACATTTCAAGGTTTGGAACAATCTTTGTAGATTACCATAACCTCAAAAGATATCCAAAGTTATCTGCCATTTGGTTTAGAGATTTCCTACAAGGCAAAATAGATACATATGACAATTAATTGCTGCTAAACTCTATCTATTACTCCATTTTTTAAAATGACAGAGTTTCTATTAGCCCATAAAACCCATATAACTGCCATCCACACTCCTTGTTGGTATACCCTTCTTTATTATTCCTGGGAAACTTTATTTCTATGTCTCCTCATATTTAATCTCCAACTGTTTCGGTATGGATGGGGTCTACGTTAATGAATTCTCATCATGTTCCATCTTTGTCTCTTTTTTTTTCTGGTTTGATGTTGCCTTTCTTTATCAAGTTGGGGACCAAGTTTATTAAATATAACACGTTTTGTATTAATTTCTCACTTCAACTTTTCGAATACGTGCATATAAGTTAAAAATCTAGGATGTTTTTGTTCTCTGGAAGGTCCTTTTTACTCACCTTTGAGGCTGCAAAATCAAAAGGGAATCTACCCACTTGCATATCAACCCTTACAGCTGCTCCAAGCCACATGTCATGTACCAAAAGGTGTGGTCATCACTGCTGTAACACTTTAGCAGCAGTGATTTATTTACACAAGCTTCAACTTATGTAGGAAAACATACTTAGACCTATCAAACCAGCTTCAACCAGTAACAAGAAGTTCTACTGTAAAATTTGATTTACTTCTTAAATGAAAAGTCTAGGTTTAAAAGCTTCAATGCCCATGTTGAAAAAGAAGTTAGTATATGTATTACTTGTTTGAGAACAGATAGAAGTGATGTTCACCTCAAACAGTTAGAGTAAGTTGCAAACCAAAGGGCTATCAATTGTTTGATCCAATATCCTAGAAAGTCATGCCTACTGTATCCATCTTTTACCTGTGATCTTAATAATGACAAAGATGTTAAGAAGTGGGCTTTAACGTACTATGAAAGACTCTAATCTTTAGTCGATGTGGGATCTCCAACACACCCCTCCAACTCGTGCGTGGAAATATATGTTATGGGTGGTCCGATAACCATGACTCTGATACCATCTTACGAAGTGGACTTTAAGCCTAACTCAACCTCATAAAACTGGCTCAATGAGGTGAGGTTTGTATCCACTTATATACTATGAAAGACTCTAATCTCTAGTCGATGTGAGATCTCCAACACACCCCTCACGTCGAGGCTACCAACTCGTGCGCGGAGATATATGTTATGGGTGGTCCGATTACGGTCCAATAGCGGATGACCTGCTAAACCCAACAAATATTCGCTAGAATAGGCTCCAAATTAATTTGGTCAATTAACCTTTCTGATGGAGTGTAGGAAGCAAATGTAATGATGGAGGAAGCCAAATGTTGTAGGAAGAAACACCCTATATTATATTGTACAATATTATAGAAACAGAGAAACTTATACATTTTTGCTTTATCTTTGATTGTACAGGTCTGATGCAAAACAAGTAAAACGTGTTAATTGGAATAGAAGAACAGATTGAAGATAAGGTGATGTCGACAGCTCTGCATAGTTAGGTAGTGCCTTTATGTTTAAAACTAATATATAAAGTAGTAGTTTGAAAATAGAAAATTACCCTTTTATTATATTTTATTTAAAAATATGTTAAGATTTTAGTTGGTTTCCTTTAACTTCTTCCATTAAAACAAATCTTTCCTTATAATTATGATTATGATTATGGTTATCTTTCCTTTCTTTTATCTTGATTTTCAAATCAGATTTCTCCATTATTTATTTGCAAATACAGGTGGTGGATTTTGTATAAAAATAAAATTTAGTTTTAATATATATTATATTTGCAATAGACTTCATTAGTTAAATTCGTATATATATTAGTGCACACATCTGGAATGAGAGTGAAAAAACTATGAAGATTGTAGCTATGGTATTGAGTTGGAATCTTCTCTCTGGTGTTTTGCTGCTTATGCTATCAGTACCAATCTGCATTGAAGGTTCAGTTTCAATTTTTTCCACTGATGATTTTAGGAGTACATCTCTCAACAGAAGCAGTTTTCCAAAAGGTTTTATATTTGGGGCAGGATCATCTTCTTATCAGGTTCTTCCAAAACAGTGATACTTTTTTTATATTTTGAAACTTTTTTTTATAAACATCTACTGAAATATTGTAAACTTTAGAGAAAGTTTCACAGGGAGCGTATTTCTTGTAAATTTCTGTAAAAAGTATGTAGGAAAAGTTTCACAAATCGTCGAAATTTTGCAATAATCTTTAAGTTTGAAAGAGATTAATTAATTGCCATATAAACTAGTGTGAAGGTGCAGCAAATGTTGGTGGCAGAGGACCAAGCATATGGGATACATTCACTCATACTCACCCAGGTTTTATTTTTTTCCTTGCTTATAGTACAATCCATGTTCACTGTAATTTTTTTTAGTGTGTTCAATTATAGCTTGTTGTGTATGGTAATTTATTGAGTTTATATTATTGTATTAAAATGTAATGTAGTTTTGATAGAGTTTTCTAATTATTACTATGTTCTTGATCTGCCAGAGAAATGTCTGTAGTTACAAATTCTAGCATATTTTGTTTGAAACATGACAGATAAAATACTGGACGGAAGTAATGGAGATGTTAGCATTGATCAATACCATCGTTATAAGGTATGATAATAAGGACCCTTTAATACTTAATATGTGGTGAAGCAATAAAATAAAGCATACTTGAAATTCTTTTCATGACTAATAACACAGGAAGATGTTGAAAACATTAAGGAAATGAACATGGATGCTTTCAGATTTTCAATCTCTTGGTCCAGAATACTTCCAAGTAAGAAACAGGAAACTATATATGAGCTTCTCTTTCTTATAATTTTGTACATTAGTACTCCTTAATCATAGCAATAAAAAATATGTATTGTATAAATTGATGGCTATTATTTAAATCTTAGATTCTTTGGCTAATTTCAGAAGGAAAGGTTAGCGGAGGTGTGAACAAGGAAGGAATCAACTATTACAACAACCTCATTAATGAACTGTTAGATAAAGGTTAATATGTAGATAACTATATTTTTTAAATTTCATTTTCTCTAATTTAGTTTTGAAATTGAAACAAGTAACTCAATTTACTGACATCCATAATGCAGGTCTTAAACCCTTTGCGACCCTTTTTCATTGGGACCTTCCTCAAGCCTTAGAAGACGAATATGATGGTTTTTTAAGTCCTAATATAGTGTAACTCACATTTCTTATATCTAATAATCAAAATATATTATTTGTGAGAACATTCTCTAACTAATATCTACTTTTTTATCATTATCTAGGGATGATTTTAAAGATTATGCAGAACTTTGTTTTAAAGAATTTGGAGACAGGGTAAAACATTGGACTACATTAAATGAACCATGGACCTTTAGTACATATGGGTATGCTGAGGCTGCTTTCCCACCTGGAAGATGTTCAACCTGGCAAAACTTATCTTGTACTGCTGGTGATTCAGCCACTGAACCCTACATAGTGACTCACAATCAATTACTTGCTCATGCAGCTGCTGTCAATGTCTATAAGACAAAATATCAGGTAAGGTTTAATTACATATTTTGTATTTTGAAATGCGATCAGAATAAGTGTATTGATTTCCTTATTCAATAAAAGAGTCATAATAAACAAGTCCTAAACTAAAATTTTGCTTCATGTATGTAGGTGTCTCAAAAGGGTGTGATAGGGATATCGCTGGCATGTCATTGGATAGTACCACTCTATGATACAGAGTTGGATCAGTTTGCTGCAGAAAGAGCCCTTGATTTTTTAATCGGATGGTAACTACTTTATGAACCTAAATTCTATGTGGAGCTCAACTATAGTATGATAGTGATTCTAAATTATTTTGTCATTTTAATTCAATATATTGTAGGAGAAAGATTGAAATATTGTCACACAATGAGGCCTCATGATATATTATGTTTTCCTCATAACAATTTAACTCTGGAATGTAATAGAATGTGTGTGTACTTTGAGAAAATTACTTTCATTTTATGATTAGTCAGAGACATAAATAGTTTAATTAAAGGGACAAAAGCTTGATATAGTGGTCAGATAAGAACACTAAACTTATGAAGAACACCAAAAGAGTAGTCCAATCCATTACAGGTTATTCAGATGAAAAATCCTACAATTAATACTGATTATCTACTCAACTATAATGCTAGGATTAAACTAATAATATGTATAACTAATTTATTCAAATACTGTATTGTAGGTTTATGGAGCCAATGACAATTGGAGAATACCCTAAATCCATGCAATCTCTGGTAGGGAGTCGATTACCAAAGTTTTCTGCTGATGAGATCAAACTTGTAAGAGGGTCCTTTGATTTTATTGGAATAAACTACTATACTTCTTATTATGCTTCTGATACACCTGAGTTAAGTGAAGCAAGGCCTAGCGCCCTCACAGATTCTCTTGTTATTCTTACAAGTAAGTGCTCCTTAATATCTATCTCATTATTGACTATATATAGACTTTAACGTATGAAAGAAGATAAATGACCGAATTTGTACGAAACTCATACAATTTTTACCTCTGTAATGGGTCGTCATTTAAAATATTACGAGGTTGGAAAATTCATGCCAACATGACATGACTTTATTATGAAGAAATCGTAGGAAAAATACTATGACTTTTGTTATGTCAATGTGATGTCATGTCAAGGTGACACGACTTCAATTCAAAATGATTACATAAAAGTCGTGTCACCTTATACAATTTCAAATTTTCTTCACAATAAAATCATACCATATTTGCACGACTTCTCCAACCTTGTAGTATTTTAAAAAACAACCCCATTTTAGTAATAAGGGGCAATGATTGCCTCAGTTTCTTACAAAAACCGATAAATGACATTATAACTATATGATACCATTCAAACTATCATTGTTATTCTAATCCATCATTTAATTTAGTTATATATATGTTTGAGGTCAAACACAAATTGCAGCTGATGTATCAAAATCAAGTATTTATATTGTTAATTTATGTTATTAGTAGAGAATGATGTAGAATATTAACAGGTGAGCGTAATGGAATACCTATTGGTAAAGTGGTAAGTTTGTGATTACATTTTATTGAAACTGCAACTACATATCAGTGCTTCATTTCAATTAGTTTTTCAATAAAGAAAAGGAAAGTTGTATTCTGCAGAGTACTTCAAAATGGTTCTATGTTTGTCCAAAAGGAATTCATGATCTGTTGCTGTATATGAAAACAAAGTACAACAACCCTTTGCTCTACATCACTGAAAATGGTAATGTAGCTGTTGAGTTTAATCATGAAATTTTCATTTATGAATGTTTAAATCATTGAAGTAAGAGAGAGAATTGATATAATGTGTTTTTCCTTCTCATACTGAAACAATTTATTCACTTGTGTATATAGGTATAGATGAAATCATTGATGAAACTCTATCACTTGAAGAAGCCTTAGCAGATACTTCAAGAGTTGATTACTTTCATGATCATCTCTATTATCTTCAAATTGCAATCGAGTAAGTGCTTTACACCATCTTCAAAATGTGTTAATGCCAGAAAAAAGCTTCCTAATTATATTATGATAATGTATTACTTTTTTGTTTTGATTTTATTAGGAATGGCGCGAATGTGAAAGGATATTTTGCATGGTCTTTAACTGACAACTTCGGATGGAGTTTAGGGTCCATTACAAGGTTTGGAACAATCTTTGTAGATTACCATAATCTCAAAAGATATCCAAAGTTATCTGCCATTTGGTTTAGAGATTTCCTACAAGGCAAAATAGATACATATGACCATTAATTGCTGCTAAGAAAATTAATTTCAACAATGTATTTGTACGGATCAAATCATCATACTTCTATTCTTCAATTTATGTGTCAATAATGTAAAAGTATGGTTTTGTTAGTGTCTATTTTGAGTTGGAATCTTCTATGGATTTATATGGGAAAGAACATTATTATTATTATTATTATTATTATTATTATTATTATTTAGATTAGGCTGACACTCTAGGTTTCAGCAATTTATATTACGAAAATCTATATTAACAAGAGATAATAAAGTCAAAGCTATAAAAATTATAAATTGTTTGTTTTAAATTATATTCTTTATCTCAATTTTTTTTAAATAAAGAATGTAGAATTCTTATTTATAAGTTCATTCCAAGATCAAATCTCTTTTCTTAATTGATATAAGTAACAAGTATTACATTCTGGCTGGTTTTATTATTTATCATTAGCCCTTCTAAGTTCTTTTTCATTAGGACTACTGTTGGCTCTTTTTCCTAAATAGGCTACAAATCTCATGTACTCTAAAATATGAAATGATAAAAATTGTTCTTCAACATTTTTAAACTTTATTATACGCGCAGTAAGATTTTATCCCTTGGAGAAAAACTTTCAAAAGGAATTGAACATATATATTTTCAGAAACCTTTTCAAAATATGAGATTATCAACATGAAATACACTATTAAGAAGAACTCAGAGTTCATGCATAGATATGCTTTTGGACTCATCATCAAATTGTTCATTAATGTTTAAGGAAGATATATTGTCGGTTATTTTGGATTTGCCTTGACAAAACAAACAATATAAGCTTATTTGCATAAAATTTTCCATAAATAATTGCAAGACAAAAAATTATACAGAAAAAAATAATGCAATAAGCATTTTCAAAAGTTAAAATTTTCTCTTAGCTAGTTAAAAGTCAAATTTCAAATCAGCTAATAAAAGAAGTTTATGCAAATTTGATTGTGCACAAACTAACTTCAATTTTGAAGAAACTTATTTTTGTCTTGAAAAGAACTACTTTTGACATACAACTACTGATATCCTTATTAAAGTTTTGTCATGGACTTTGGTTCATTAACAATGGGGGAAGAAATTCAGGTTCAACTTTTTCTAGTTTGTATGTATCAACCCTCAAGAATGGTTAAAGATTTCAAGACTAGCAGAACCAACTATAATGCTTAGGAAAACATATTCAAAGATGCTGGAGTACAATTTACCTATGGAACAATTATCATAATGCTTGTACTATGCATATACATGGATTGTTTTGGACACCAATTTTGGAATATCCAATCATTATGCTCTATTACAGATAAACTACCTCTCCGAAGGATCTTTTGTATAAGAGTTAGAAATTTTAGACACCAATTTTGGAATATCCGTCATTATGTCAAATGTGTTTTTTAGTTAGACAATTTGTTCTCTATGACAGAGAAACTACCTCTTTGGAACATATTTTGTATAAGAGTTAGAGCACTACTGAATGTTCTGTTTTTAATATATTTATTCATTCTTAAAACTCTCAAGAATGCATAATGTTTTGCTTTTCCCGACTTGAATAATTTGAATATGTAGATTGTAGCAAACAATGGAAATTATAGGAGACTTGGATTGACATGATGGTGCGTAGAATGAACATGCTGAATGTCAACATTTATGCAGGGAAACTACTGATCTCTGTTTTGGTAGTGCTGGTATTTTGTGTTAGCTCTCATCATTGTTACACCATTTTTATTCTGCATTTGTCTCCTTATAGGAGCTTATGTCATAGATCATATGCTGAATCATATTCCTTATGCATGTTTTAAGATTTCTTCTTCTTCCTTTTAATAAATACTCTTGTATTTCAAAATTTTAAAACATGTAACAATGTTAGAACAACTTATACTAGTTATAAATATTTGGATCTAAAGTCAGACTGGGATTTGGACCAAAGCGCTGATGATCTAGCCAAAGAAAGGAATGCAACTGTATTGTATATAGTTAGAATTTTTGGACATAGTTGGAATTTTTGGAATTTTTTCTGTGTTTTAGTATTTTAGAAAAACAGAAAAATGAGTTTTGATGTGGTTGGTGAGAATGGATGGAATTTAGAAGGAAAATTAGAGGAGTAGAAAATTGCAACAGAATTTAATGAATATGATGGAAACAAAATGATGGCTACTCATTCATTGATGGACAACAGCTGTGAAGGTTTGTGTTGAGTGGTGACCTTAAACTAAACCATCATTCATAACAAAACATCTTCTTACTACTCTTCTCATCATCACTCATATCTCTCCACTAACTCTTTTCCATTCACATTTTCTACCATGGCTGCTGAATTCATTACCAATGCTCTTGTCTCCACCTTCGTTGAGACCACCATTGACAATTTGGCTTCTCGTTTTGGAGACATATTTCGTGGAAAAAAATACAAGGAGCAGCTAACCAACTTGAAGCTGAAGCTCCTAGCACTTGATGTTGTGACTGATGATGCAGAACAGAAACAATTCACAGATCCACGTGTCAGAGAATGGCTTCTCTCATCTAAGAGCTTCGTGATTGATGCAGAGGATCTCTTGGATGAAATAGATAATGCACTCTCCAAAAGCCAAGTGGAAGCTCAGTCTCAGGGTGCTATTAAAAAGGTATTCAATTCCCTCAAATTTTCTTTTGTCAGTTTCTTTAAAGAAAATGAAATTGAAACAAGGATAGAACAAATCATTGCGGTCTTAGAAGATCTTGAAAACCGCAGCAAAATTCTAGACTTGAAAAAGACTGATGATGTTGGGGTCAGATCCGGTAGTAGATTATCATCTACATCTTTGCCAAACGAAACTGATATCTATGGCAGAGAACATGACAAACAATTTGTCTTTAACTGGCTCACATCCGACACTCACAACAACCTATCAATACTTTCTATTGTGGGAATGGGAGGGGTGGGTAAGACCACTCTTGCTCAACATGTATTCAATGACCCAAGGATGGATGAAACTAATAAATTTGATGTCAAAGCTTGGGTTTGTGTTTCAGATGAATTTGATGTTTTCAAGGTATCAAAAACAATTCTTGAGCATGTTACTAAACCCACTGATGATGACACTAGAGATCTGGAGATGGTTCACAGAAGATTAAAAAAAGAATTGACGGGGAAGAAATTTTTTCTTGTTTTGGATGACATTTGGAACGAAAACCAACCTAAATGGGAGGAAGTGCGAAAGCCCCTTGTTTTCGGAGCCCAAGGGAGTAGGATTCTAGTGACTACACGTAGTAAGGAAGTTGCTTCTACCATGCGGTCTGAGGAACACTCCCTAGAACAACTACAAGAAGATGATTGTTGGAAGTTGTTTGCTAAACACGCATTCCGAGATGATGATACTCAACCCAATCAAGAGTGCAGGGAGATTGGCATGAAGATTGTTAAAAAATGTAAAGGACTACCTCTTGCCTTAAAAGCAATGGGAAGCATGTTATATAACAAATCGTATGTTTCAGAGTGGCAAACTGTATTCCAAAGCGAAATATGGGAATTTTCAAAAGAGCGTTGTGATATTATTCCCGCTTTAGCATTGAGCTATATTCACCTTCCTTCCCATCTCAAGGTATGCTTTGCTTACTGCGCCCTATTCCCCAAGGATTATGAGTTTGTAAAGGAAGATTTGATTCAGTTGTGGATGACTGAAAATCATTGTCGTCAACATAGGACTCCAGAAGAAGTTTGCCAACAATACTTCAATGATCTACTATCAAGGTCCTTTTTCCAACAATCACATGAAAAATCACATGAATATAAAGAAGTATTTTTCATGCATGACCTTCTACATGATTTGGCAAAATATGTCGGTGGAGGCCTATACTTCACGTGCGAACTTGATCAAACAGAAAAGATGTAGAAAGTAACTCGTCATTTTTCATTTGGTTACTCCCGAGGTTCTGATAGGTTTGGAACTTTATGTAATGCAGAAAGCTTACGTACATTTGTGTCGATACATAGTTTCTTTGGGGGTTTCAAAATGTCGATACATGAATTGTTCTCCAAGTTTAAGTTCATACGAATCTTATCTCTGTCTCATTGTTCTGACCTTCAATGGTTACCTGACTCTGTTGCCAATCTTGAGCATCTTCGTTCCTTAGACCTATCCAATACTGACATAAAAAGACTAAATGAAAAGATATGTTTACTCTCCCACTTGCAAATACTGAAGTTGAACTATTGTAAAGTTTTGAAGCAGTTGCCTTCAAATTTGTATTTACTCACCAATTTGTGTCGCCTTGAGTTTAAAGGAACTAAAGTGACGAAGGTGCCACCGTATTTGGGGAAACTGAAGAATCTTAAAATAGTAATGGGTTCCTTTAATGTTGGCCATGATAGGGAGTTGGGTATTCAACGGCTAGGAGAGCTCAACCTTGAGGGAAGTCTAATAATTCAGGGGCTGCAGAATGTTGAGAATTCCCTGGATGCATTAGAAGCAGATTTGCAGAATAAAACACACCTTGTGGCGCTGAAGTTGGCATGGGAGTCTGATCAGAATTCTAATGATTCAAATGATCGGAACTCTAATGATTCCAAAAAGGAAGAAGAGGTAATTGAGAATCTGCAACCTTCCAAAAACTTAAAGAAGTTGTCAATCTGTAGGTATGGTGGGAAACGATTTCCAAATTGGTTACTAGAAAATTCACTGTGGAATATGACGTCCGTAGTGTTGGAAGAATGTAAATCTTGTGAACGTTTACCTCCCCTTGGACTTTTGCCATTTCTGAAGTTCTTGAGGATTAGAAACCTTGATGGGATAATGACAATTGATGGTGATTTTTATGGTAGCAACTCTTGTTCATTTAAATCCCTTGAAACATTGGACTTCTTATTTCTGAGTCGATGGGAAAAGTGGGACTGCCAAGCTGTGGGTGCTTTTCCACGTCTGCGAAGGCTGCACATAGCATATTGTAAGAAGTTGAAAGGACAGCTACCAGAGCAACTTAATCCTTTGGAAACACTACGAATTATATACTGCCCACAACTTCAGACTTCTGCTCCTAGGGCTCTAGATTTAGAACTATATCACTAGGGAGAGCTGCAGTTAGAGTGGGGTCCAATGAAAAGGCTCACAGTGGATTCTATCTATGATGATTGGCTCTCTCTACGAAGTTTTCCACTGGATTTGTGCCCAACACTCAAGATGCTTAATCTCAGTAAGATTGGTAATCTAGAGATGATTTCACAAAGTCTCATCCATAATCATCTAGAAGAGCTGACACTCAATTCTTGTCCTAAATTTCAATCATTGCCTGGAAGCATGCATTTGCTGCTTCCATCTCTGAGGGAGTTATCCATAAGACAATGTTCAGGACTACAGGCGTTCCCTGACGGAGGTTTGCCATCAAATCTCCAAACTCTGAAAATACAAGGTTGTTTAGTACTCGAGTCATTTCCTAATGAAGGTTGGCCATCAAATCTCCAGACTTTAGTAATAGAAGATTGTCCAAGACTTAAGTCGTTCTCTGACAGAGGTTTCCCATCAAATCTCCAAACTCTGAAAATACAAGGTTGTTTAGTACTTGAGTCATTTCTTGATGAAGGTTTGCCATCAAATCTCCAGAGTTTAGTAATAGAAGATTGTCCAAGACTTAAGTCGTTCCCCGACAGAGGTCTTCCATCAAATCTCCAAACTCTGACAATACAAGGTTGTTTAGTACTTGAGTCATTTCCTGATGAAGGTTGGCCATCAAATCTCCAGACTTTAGTAATAGAAGATTGTCCAAGACTTAAGCCGTTACCTGAGAGAGGTTTCCCATCAAATCTCCAGACTTTGAAAATTGAAGGTTGTTTAGTACCTGAGTCATTCCCCGGCGAAGGTTTGTCATCAAATCTCCAGACTATAACAATAAAAGATTGTCCAAGACTTAAGTTGTTCCCTCACAGAAGTCTCCCATCAAATCTCCAAACTCTGACAATAAAAGGTTGTTCAGTACTTGAGTCGTTCTCTGACGAAGGTTTCCCACAAAATCTCAAAACTTTAGAAATAAAAGATTGTCCAAGACTTAAGTCCTTCCCTGGCGGAGGTTTACCATCAAATCTCAAGAATCTGACAATCAGTAATTGCTCTAGACTTGTTGGCTCACTGAAAGGAGCTTTCACAGACAGTTCTTCTTTGGAATGGTTGTGGATTAAAAAAGTAGATGCAAAATGTTTTCCTAATGAAGGTTTGCTTCCACTCTCTCTTACTTATCTAAGCATCTCTGATTGTCCAAATCTAGAAAAACTGGACTCCAAGGGTCTCCATCAACTCTCATCCCTTCAGATTTTGTATCTTAAGAACTGCCCCAATCTCCAACGCTTACCGGAAGAGGGTCTTCCCAAATCAATTTCAGAACTTGATATTAGTGATTGTCCTTTGCTGCAAACGAGTTGCCAAAAAGATGGAGGCGAAGACTGAAAAAAGATTATCGATGATTGTATCAAGGATGTTTCCGATAGTGATGAATAGTGATGCATTTGGTGGGTTAGTAATATTTGTTTTTGTTTACAATGTGTTACCTTCTAACAATTCATTCCTTTTCCTTTTTACATTACAATTACTAGTACAAAATGCTTTCAACTTTTTATTGCAACTACTCCTAGGTAGTTTCCTGTAAATCATCTAAACTAAAAACTTAATTCAGACAAAAATGAGGATGCCAAAGATAATAAATATGTGTTGTAAAAAACACTTATAAAGTATGCATAAAATAATAATTTTTTTTATTAATTGTCATAATTATATAATAAAAACATTTTTTTTTCATGATTAAGAATGTATGGAAATTTAAAAAAAAATTAATCAAAAGAAGAATGCAAAGGATAGAAAGAGGTAAAAGAATATTAAAAGAAAAAATACAGGTATCGAATACTATTAAAAGAATATTATGATTGTATAGCAATTATCATAATACTATTATATGAAATTTAAATTTTAAATTATCGAATATTTATTTGTTTTATGATAATTAATTAATCAAAGGTAAAATTCAGCCACTGTATCAGTAAAGTATTAGATGCTTAATATATGACATTAGCCTATCACATTTAAATGCTTAATAAATTATAGTATGGATTACTCAACTTTTTTGAATCTTAAGTATCCTGTGTTGTTCAAATTCAGAGACAACAGCAGACGTAACCTTACCTAATTGTCTCCAAAACAGAGAAAGAGGGAACTCAAAATTCATTTCAAAGTTCATTTCAATATTCGATATACCTGCATAATGACACTTGTTTAAGGCAATGTTATGCTTGCTTAATTCAGGAAGTGTGATTCAAACTAGTATGTATATATATCAAACTCACTTTCCAAATGGAAAAACAAACTCATCAATCACACAAAAATGATTGATTGTGAAAGTGGATGCAGAATATTTTCCTGATGAAGGTTTGCTTCCATTCTCTTACTTCTCTAGCCATCTCTGATTGTCCAAATCTTAAAAAACTGGACGTCTGCATCAACTCTCATCTCTCAAAACATTGGAACTTCAAAACTGCCCCAACCTGCAAGGCATACTCGAGGAGGATCTTCCCAAATTAATTTCACATTTTTCAATTCGGGGCAACTGCCCTTTGCTCAAACAGGGTTACCAGAAAGTTGGGGAAGACTGGGAAAAGATTGCTCACATTCAACATCTGAATATATATTAGTGATGATGTTTCTTAAGAATTTTCATGAAACTTCTACGTGTACGTGCTTGGATTTTAGCTCCTAAATGTACTTGTATACTTGAAGGGCTTGTTGTATATGTGCCTGACATAAAGACAAACCTGTTGAGTTTAGGCCAACTGCTGCATAAAGGATTTGTCATGACAATGGACGATAATTGCCTTAAGATGTTTGACAAAAATCACAAACTTGTCAAAAGCAAATCAATCTCTGAACTTAACTTTCAGATTGGAATGAATATTCTGAAGCATCAAAGTTTTGCTATAGTAAAGAATAAGGTGTGATAAGGTGGATTGTAATGGCATTTTAGGTTTGGTCACCTCAACTAAAGCCAATTATCTTTTCCTTTTTTTCATCTCGTCCATATGATGCCAACATACTTCCCCTTAACACCTTTCTTGTCTTGCATATCCGCAACCATCGATTGAAACAAATGCACAATGTTCGGATCTTTCATTCCTCGTCAACAATAAATATGTAAAAACAAATATAGTATAAAGAATATTAAATTGTGAAATAAAAAACCAATAACTTCTTTGATAAAAGTTCTATTTGTACTCTTTAGACATAAGACATGACTCACTCCCTAAACAAAATAGTAATAAGAATTTTGAAAGTGGCTGTGATTTGAGCCTAGATTCGTCCCACAAGATTGCCAATAAATTTTTCATTAATCACTGTCAGGGCTGAAAGAAATGTTTGGTTGTGTGTGAAACCGTTTGATTTTTTTTCATGGGTGAATACTCACTCGTTTGAACTAAAATCTGTCACGTTTTGTCCCAAATTCAGTGGAGATTGATACATGGAATTTCAGGAAAAAACTATTTCAGGAGAATTTTTCAGAAGTTTTGTGCAGACAAAGGCTATCATGTACCAAAACTTGTGAAATTTGCACCCAGGTAAGGATGCACGTCCATAAAAAAATCAAAAAAAGAAGATACGAGGAAGAAAAGTCAGGATGTTCTGTTTTCGGAAAACCAGTTTTCTTTAGTCTGGGTCTGAGACTTACTACGCCTTACTCTTTTGGTGTTTTGGTATAAAATTTTTACTAGACGTTCGACACTGTGTCTATTGAGTTTTGGATAAGATTTGAGACCTAGATTCGTCCCACAAGATTGACAATAAATTTTTTATTGATCACTGCCAGGGCTGAAAGGAAGGTTCGTTTGTGTGTGAAACTGTTTGATTTTTTGCATGGGTGAATTCTCATCTGTTTGACCTGAAATTTGTCGCGTTTTGTCCCAAATTCAGTGGAGATTCTTACGTGGAATTTCAGGAAAAATCTATTTCGAGAGAATTTTTTAGAAATTTTATGCAGACCAAGGCTACCCTATACCAAAACTTGTGAAATTTTGCCCCTTTCTGCAATTTTTGTTCTAAGTCCGTATCGCGCTGAAAAAATTCACACAAGTACTTTCAAATGTTGTTTTCACCCAGGTAAGGAGACACGTCCTAAACAAATCACAAAAAGAAGATACAGGGAAGAAAAGCCATGACGTTTTGTTTTCGAAAACCCAATTTTGTTCACTCTAGGTCTGAGACTTACTACGCCTCACTCCTTGGGTACTTTGGTCTGACATTTTTACCACACGTTCGACACTGTGTCTATTTAGTTTTGCTGAGATTTAAGGCCCAGATTCGTCCCACAAGATTGACAATAAATTTTTTATTGATCATTGCCAAGACTGAAAGGAAGGTTCGTTTGTGTGTGAAACTGTTTGATTTTTTGCGTGGGTGAATTCTCATCTGTTTGACCTAAAATTTGTCGCGTTTTGTCCCAAATTCAGTGGAGATTCTTACATGGAATTTCAGGAAAAATCTATTTAGAGAGAATTTTTTAGAAATTTTATGCAGACCAAGGCTACCCTATACCAAAACTTGTGAAATTTTGCCCCTTTCTGCAATTTTTGTTCTAAGTCCGTATCGCGCTGAAAAAATTCACACAAGTACTCTCATATGTTGTTTTCACCCAGGTAAGGAGGCACGTCCTAAACAAATCACAAAAAGAAGATACAGGGAAGAAAAGCCATGACGTTTTGTTTTCGAAAACCCAATTTTGTTCACTATGGGTCTAGGACTTACTACGCCTCACTCCTTGGGTACTTTGGTCTGACATTTTTACCACACGTTCAACACTGTGTCTATTGAGTTTTGCTGAGAATTAAGGCCCAGATTCGTCCCACAAGATTGGCAATAAATTTTTTATTGATCACTGCCAGGGCTGAAAAGATGGTTCGTTTGTGTGTGAAACCGTTTGATTTTTTTTCGTGGGTGAATACTCATCCGTTTGAACTGAAATATGTCACATTTTGTCCCAAATTCAGTGGAGATTCATACGTGGAATTTCACGAAAAAACTACTTCAGGAGAATTTTTCAGAAATTTTGTGCAGACCAAGGCTATCCTCTGTACCAAAACTTATGAAATTTGCACCCAGGTAAGGAGGCACGTCCATAAACAAATCACAAAAACAAGATACGGGGAAGATAAGTAAGGACAGTTTTGTTTTCGGAAAAGTAGTTTTGTTCAGTCTGGGTCTGGGACTTTCTACGCCTTACTCCTTTGGTGTTTTGGTATGAAATTTTTACCACCCGTTTGACATTGTGTTTATAAAGTTTTGGCTGAGATTTGAGCCACAAATTCGTCCCACAAAATTGGCAACAAATTTTTTATTTATCACTGCCAGGGTTGAAAGGAAGGTTCGTTTGTGTGTGAAACTGTTTGATTTTGTGTGTGGGTGAATTCTCATCTGTTTGACCTGAAATTTGTCGCGTTTTGTCCAAAATTCAGTGGCGATTCTTATGTTGAATTTCAGGAAAAATCTATTTCAAGAGATTTTTTCAGAAATGTTGTGCAGACCAAGGCTATCCTCTACCAAAATCTGTGAAATTTCGCCCTACTTTCTGCAATTTTTGTTCTAAGTCCGTATCGCGCATAAAAAATTCACACAAGTACTTTCATATGTTGTTTGCACCCAGGTAAGGAAGCACGACCATAAACAAATCACAAAAAGAAGATACGCAGAAGAAAAGACAGGACGTTCTGTTTTCGGAAAACTAGTTTTGTTCAGTTTTTCGTCTAGGACTTACTACGCCTTAATCCTTGGGTGTTTTGGTATGAGATTTTTACTAGACGTTCGACACTGTGTCTATTGACCTTTGGTTGAGATTTGAGCCCCAGACTCGTCCCACAAGATTGACTATAAAGTTTTTAGTGATCACTGCCAGGGCTGAAGGGAAGGTTCGTTGGTGTGTGAAACTGTTTATTTTTTTCATGGGTGAATACTCATCCGTTTTACCTGAAATTTGTCGCGTTTTGTCCCAAATTTAGTGGAGATTCTTCAGTGAAATCTCAGAAAAAAAAACTATTCCGGGAGAATTTTTTAGAAATTTTGTGCAGACCAAGGCTATCCTCTACCAAAACTTGTGAAATTTCGCCCTACTTTCTGCAACTTTTATTTTGGATGCGTATCGCGCTGAAAAAATTCACACAAGTACTTTCATATGTTGTTTGCACCAAGGTAAGGAGGCATGTCCATAATCAAATCACAAAAAGATGATACGTGGAAGAAAAGACAGGACGTTCTATTTTCGGAAAACCAGTTTTTTTCAGTCTGGGTCTGGGACTTACTACACCTTACTCCTTGGGTGTTTTGGTCTAAAATTTTTACAAGATGTTCGACACTGTGGCTATTGAGTTTTGCTGAGATTTGAGCTCCACATTCGTCCCACAAGATTGACAATAAATTTTTAGTGATCACTGCCAGGGCAGAAGGGAAGGTTCGTTGGTGTGTTAAACTGTTTGATTTTTTTCGTGGGTGAATACTTATCCGTTTGACCTGAAATATGTCACGTTTTGTCCTAAATTCCATGGAGATTGTTACGTGAAATTTCAGGAAAAAACTATTCCGGAAGAATTTTCCAGAAATTTTGTGCAATAAATTTGTGCTAAAAAAAAATTCAACGTGTGAAATAAATTACAAGATCTAACTATATGGTCTTCATAATAGATGATTTAAGTGTTTAGAATGCACTTAGAGAGTTCATATTCCAACTTTGTTCACATGCATTATAATGTATATATTGCATTTGCCTAATACTTTTTATTTTATTTTATTTTATTTTATTTTCAGGTTTAGTTATGAATTAAACAAATCATGGTAAGATTCTCTTAAAAGAGCAATGTAAAATGTGAAAATGAGAGAGGCTTGGCGCATTGGTTACTCAAAAGAAAATGAGGTTTAACAAGTGTTGAAAGATCTTCCCCCATGTCCAAGGCAAGACCTTTAAGATTTATTAGTCTATTGACAAAAGGAAAGTATAAATTACAATCCATTAGAAAAAATAATTTATCTTTGTTTCACTATAACTTTTCCTCTTCACTCAAAAGCTATCATTTCTATTGGTCTATACTCAATTGACATAACTTGTTGACTAGTTTGGACGTGTGCAATGCTCTTGGAAAGAAAGTAATTTGATATTTTGAACAACTAATGGTTTCATGGAAAAAATTCAGTGTCTGAGAAATCATTATTAATGAATTACTGAGTTATTCATATGAATGAGTACAAAGGACAAAGAGATTTTTGTGAAACTTGACCGTTTCTTCTGATGCCGAGTGCCAACCTCTGGCTTCTTATCATCATCTTCAATGAAAATTGTGCTAGTCTCAGCACTGATGATGCCATCTTAATGGTTTTCATGAAGAGTCAGAGAATAGCACCAAAATTGTTTATCCCCTCTAAAAATATTGAGTGGTTTCAGTTTTCTTAGTTCTCCACAACGCTGTTTTTAGCTCTATAACTCTCAAGCTTAGTACTCAATGGACTTTATTCTTTTTGTAATGAGTTGCATAGTTCATATACTGTTTTTCCCTTCTGAAACAGTCTTCACAGCAGCGGAGACTTCATCCCTTGCACAATCACAGTCCCTCAGTTACAGACAGACCTTAGTTTCCCCACGTGGAATATTTGAACTCGGTTTCTTCAACCTTGGGAATCCCAACAAAATCTACCTCGGAATCTGGTACAAGAATATCTCTCTACAAAACATAGTATGGGTTGCAAACAGTGCCATCCCAACCAAGGACTCTTCTGCCATCTTGAAACTAAACAGTTCTGGCAATTTGGTCTTCACACAAAACAACTCGGTTATTTGGTGCACAGGTTCTGAAGAAAAGGCACAGAATCCAGTGGTAGAACTCTTGGACTCTGGAAATCTTGTGATAAGAGATGAGAATGAAGCAAAGGCAGAGGCATATCTGTGGCAAAGCTTTGATCATCCATCTAATACATTGCTGCCAGGAATGAAGCTTGGATGGGACCTCAAAAGAAATCTTAGTGTTTTCCTGACAGCTTGGAAAAATGATGATGATCCGATACCTGGAGACTTATCTTGGGGCATTGTTCTGCATCCTTATGCTGAGATGTATATGATGAAGGGACCAAAAAAGTAATGGAGACTTGGGCCATGGAATGGTTTGCGTTTCAGTGGAAGGCCACTTAACACCATTCACCGTTATGAGTTTGTCTCCAACCAGGAAGAGGTTTATTTCAGATGGAGCCCCGAACAAACTAGTTTAGTAACAAAAGTGGTACTGAACCAAACTGCACAAGGGCGTCAACTTTATGTATGGTCAGAGAAATCATGGATTTGGTATACAACAATGCCAGATGACCACTGTGATAGTTATGGAGTTTGTGGAGCAAATACTTATTGCACCACTTCTGCATCAGCAATGTGTGATTGCTTAAAAGGGTTCAAGCCTAAGTCTCCTGAGAAATGGAACTCAATGGAATGGTCCCAAGGATGTGTCCCCGAACATCCAATTAGCTGCAAAGACAAGTTGGGTGATGATTTTTTCTTCATGGATGGCTTGAAAGTGCCGGATACTGAATATACGTTTGTGGATGAGACTATTGATTTAAAACAATGCAGAACCATGTGCTTGAGTAATTGTTCATGCATGACATATACCAATTCAAATATAAGTGGAGCAGGCAGTGGCTGTGTCATGTGGTTTGGTGATTTATTTGACATCAAACTGTATTCAAATCCAGAAATGGGGCAGCGCCTATATATAAGGTTGAATCCTTCAAAATTAGGTAAATACTTTTGCAGTTTGATCTTTCTATTATTTCTCTCTTCCGAATTTCAATCTTGTGATAGAGAGTTTAAGCTTGGTCCTTCATATATATGGAATTGAACTAATGTTGTTTTATTTTATCCAATTCAACCGTGAAGAGTCTATCAGGCACAAGAACTCTACAATGGTATTTGTAATCTCCATTGCTGCAACTATTGGAGTGATGCTCTCTGTTTATTTTGTCTACAGAAGGAACACTACAGGTAAAATTATTCTTCTCTTCACATTTATAAAAATTATAAGTGAATAGTTCTATATATTATATTCTTAATGGAAATTCTGCTATTTGTCCATTCGCTTGACAAGTGCTGTTATTGGTCTTATTGAGCATTCTCTGAAATCTTGGTTAACTTACCTTATAGCAGGGTTCTATTCAGTGTCTCTTTGACAAATTTCATGGTAGTAGAGTTTAATGAATTGAACATAAAAACAATGACAAAATTATCATGTTTTCTTTTCTCAGAGAAGTCAAAAGCAGAAATTAGTTATGACAGTTATGTGGATGAGCTAGATCCCTCATTACTTGATTTGTCAATAATTATTGCAGCCAATGATTATTTATGTGTTTGATCAAAATTAACCATGAAGACCTCTGCCCCATCATAGACACAACTAAAGCTAATAGCTACCACAGTTGGTGCGATTAGTGGGAAACATTTTATTTTGCATTTTGTCATATACTGTTACGACCAAACCAAGAAAAACACACCGAAGATAAGCCAAGAACACCAAAATCTACTGAATAATTCTTTTTATTATTGATTCTGCACTTTACATTCAGAACACCCACAAAGAAAAATATTATTCCTTTTACACAGGATTTCCCTGTCTACCAAACTGAATACACAAAACATAACCCCCTTCACCAAACCGGTTGATTTTTATTTAAAGACCACTAACCACACTAACCACTACTTTACAAATCACTAACCGCTATCTTACCCTTTATTCCTTACAAGTCCTATCCTTATTTTGTGTCCTAACATATACATAGTCCTAAACATTGCTGCTATATCTTTGTGACTAATATTAACATATCTCTTCTCATATATATATATATATATATATAACTGGCAATGAGGCCTGTAGCTTGTTATGATGGGATTTTCAACTTGCTAAAAATTAAAGAAAATGAGTTCAACAATACATTTTGTGCCCTTCCCTTATTGAACATTACAAATTTATCTATTTAAATCAGTTCCAATCCCTCCATGTTTCATAATATTATTGAATGGTTTATTCTTTTCTTCCTTTTGCAGATAAGTCAAAGACAAAAGAGAACATTGAAAGGAAGCTACATGTTCTGGATGTGACTTTGTTTGATCTTTTATCAATCACAACCGCCACTAACAATTTCTCATTGAATAATAAGATTGGACAAGGTGGTTTTGGACCTGTATATAAGGTAATTCAATATTTAAGCACTTAACAGAAAAGAAACAACTAGAGTCCAGAAATGTATTGTTATGAAAATATCTTCTGAAATTAAATGAATGCAATTATGCAGGGAAAATTAGTGGGTGATCGAGAAATTGCTGTCAAGAGACTTTCAAGTAGCTCAGGACAAGGAATAACTGAGTTCATGACAGAAGTGAATGTGATTGCAAAGCTTCAACACCGAAATCTTGTAAAGCTCCTTGGTTGTTGCTTTCAAGGACAAGAAAAGTTACTAGTATATGAATACATGGTTAATGGCAGCCTAGACACCTTTCTTTTTGGTATGTAATATGAGGAATGCTTAGGATTGAATTCTTTTTAGGTAAACTTTCACACAAGCACTTTTTGGAGAGAAAAAAAATAAATCTACTTTAAAATTACTATATGTAAAAACTAATTTATAGAATTTCTCTCATTTAACTTCTCAAAAATTATATTTGAACTTGTATAAGTTAGTTTTAGATACCTTTTTTTTCATAATTTCTTCTTCTAGAAGTGGTTACAAATAAATTTACTGAACAGCCCTATCAGTCATATTTTTGCAGCTATCTAATGTTGAACAACATATGTTTGTGGAATAAAAAAACAGATAAAATAAAAGCTAAATTGCTGGAATGGCCCCAACGTCTGCACATAATATTTGGGATTGCCAGGGGCCTTTTGTATCTACATCAAGATTCCCAGTTGAGGATTATTCATAGAGATCTCAAAGCAAGTAATATTTTACTTGACCAAAAGTTAAATCCAAAAATATCAGATTTTGGAATGGCCAAGGCTTTTGGAGGAGACCAAATAGAAGGAAACACAAATAAAGTTGTTGGGACTGAGTGTTTGTCTAACTATACTACACCACACTTGTTTAGGTATGATTTTTTTAATCTAAATTTTTCAGCTGATGGACTATATTCAATCAAATCAGACGTTTTCAGCTTTGGTATTTTGTTGTTGGAGATTATATGTGGCAACAAAAATAGAGCTCTTTGTCATGGAAACCAAACTCTGAACCTTGTTGGTTATGTAAGCACTCAAACTTATTATTTATCTATGGTGGAGTTTTTTGTCACGAAACCCGTTTCATCGATAACTAATCTCCATTAAGAAATTGATTGATAATCTTAGGTGAGTTCTTCCCTTCCTTCCACAAGACAATTTGAGACTTTATTTAAAAGAAGCAAGTGTAGTACCACAGATACCAAGAACTTGTTGGTTATTGTAAGTTTGAACATGAATAACTTTTTTCTCTTTCATTGTTTCAGGCATGGACACTTTGGAAAGAGCAAAATGTTTCACAGTTGATTGACTCAAGCATAAAAGACTCGTGTGTTGTCTCAGAAGTACTGCGATGCACCCATGTTAGTCTCTTGTGCGTGCAACAATACCCGGATGATAGGCCAACCATGAGCTCGGTTATTCAAATGTTAGGGAGTGAGATGGAACTGGTTGAGCCAAAAGAGCCTGGTTTCTTTCCAACAAGAAGGATTTCGAACCAAGGAAAATTGAGCTCAAATCTAAACCAAAAGACTTCAAATACTGAATTAACCATTACCTCATTAAATGGCAGGTGAAAGTTATGGAGTCAGCTGAACATATTGCATGGACACACAATTTGCTTTGCAAGTACCTTCATTCCCAAAAGATTATTGTTTCAAAACCTGTTTAGATAACTACGTATAAAATTCATCAAAGGTTTTAAAATGATATTACTTTCTTCAATGGGCAGAAAAACTGATATTGATAGCATAAATGATACATGCTGTGTAATAAATAAAGGCTTCACTGCATGAGATAATCCTAGCCACAAATTCCATGTTAGTCTACTACTGGTGCAACAATAACTAGAGGAACTTCATTATTTGAATTTCGTGTTAGTCTGCTTCTTTTAGGAACTTCATTATACCAACTTGAATTTCGGAATCTGTATTCTTCTGACCAAAGCAGCCATGTGGAAGACTATGTTATCCGGTTAAAGCCTTCACTTAATTTGGGAAGTTGTTTACTGTCTTCAGACTTGATTGTCATTAGTTTTACCAATAACAGTACCCGTGTGCACACAAAGATAAGGTTGTGTACATCGAACCCACAACAGAACCCCACAATCTCTCCACGTATGGTGGTAAGATTGCAAACTAAGGCTATCCTCTACCAAAACTTGTGAAATTTCGTCATACTTTCTGCGATTTTATTTTGGGTCCGAATTGCGCTGAAAAAATTCACACAAGTACCCCCATATGTTGTTTGCACCCAGGTAAGGAGGCACGTCCACAAAAGAATCACAAAAGGAAGATACAGGGAAGAAAAGCCAGGACGTTTTGCTTTCGGAATACCAGTTTTGTTCACTCTCGGTCTGGGACCTACGACTCTTTACTCCTTCGGTATTTTGATCTGAAATATTTACTAGACATTAGCCATTGTGCCTACTGAGTTTTGGGTGAGATTTGAGCCCCAAATTCGTCTCACAAGATTTGCAATAATTTTTTTATTAATCACTGCCAGAGCTGAAAGGAAGGTTCGTTTGTGTGTAAAACTATTTGATTTTTTTCCTAGGTGAATACTCACCCGTTCTACTTGAAATATGTCGCGTTTTGTCCCAAATTCATTCGAAATTCTTACGTGGAATTTCAGGAAAAAACTAGTTCGGGAGATTTTTTCAGAAATTTTGTGCAAACCAAGGCTATCCGCTACCAAAACTTGTGAACTTTTGTCATACTTTCTGCGATTTTATTCTGGGTCAGAATTAGGCTGAAAATATTAACACAAGTACCCCCAAATGTTGTTTGCACCCAGGTAAGGAGGCACGTCCATAAAAGAATCACAAAAGGAAGATACGGGGAAGAAAAGCCAGGACGTTTTGTTTTCAGAATACCAGTTTTGTTCACTCTCGGACTGGGACCTACGACGCTTTACTGCTTCGGTATTTTGATCTGAAATATTTATTAGCCATTCGCCATTGTGCCTACTGAGTTTTGGGTGAGATTTGACCCCCAAATTCGTCTCACAAGATTTGCAATAATATTTTATTAATCACTGCTAGAGCTGAAAGGAAGGTTCGTTTGAGTGTAACATTATTTGATTTTTTTCCTAGGTGAATACTCACCCGTTCTACTTGAAATATGTCGCGTTTTGTCCCAAATTTAGTCGAAATTCTTATGTGGAATTTATTGAAAAATCAAGTTCAGGAGATTTTTTCAGAAATTTTGTGCAAACCAAGGCTATCCGCAGCCAAAACTTGTGAAATTTTGCCCTACTTACTTCGATTTTATTTTGGGTCAGTATTAGGCTGAAAATATTAACACAAGTACCCCCATACGTTCTTTGCACCCAAGTAAGGAGGCACGTCCATAAAAAAATCACAGAAAGAAGATACGGGGAAAAAAGCGACGACGTTTTCTTTTTGGAAAACCAGTTTTGTGCATTCTCGGTCTGGGACCTACTGCGCTTTACTTCTTGGATATTTTGATCTGAAATTTTTACTAGACATTCGTCATTGAGCCTACTGAGTTTTGACCGAGATTTGAGGCCCAAATTTGTCCCTCAAGATTTGAAATAATTTTTTTATTAATCATTGAATAGGCTGAAAGGAAGATTCGTTTGTGTGTGAAACTGTTTGATTTTTTTCCAAGGTGAATACTCACCCGTTTGACCTGAATTCTGTCGCGTTTTGTCCCGAATTCAGTGGAGATTCTTACGTGGAATTTCAAGAAAAAACTATTGCGGGAGAATTTTTCAGAAGTTTTGTGTAGACCAAGGCTATCCTCTACCAAAACTTGTGAAATTTCGCACTACTTTCTGCAATTTTTATTCTGGATCCGTATCGCGCTGAAAAAATTCAAAAAAGTACTTTCATATGTTGTTCGCACCCAGGTAAGGAGGCATGTCCATAAACAAATCACAAAAAGAAGATACGCGGAAGAAAAGCCAGGACGTTCTGTTTTCGGAAAACCAGTTATATTCAGTCTGGGTCTGAAACTTACTACGCCTTACTCCTTGGGTGTTTTGGTATGAAATTTTTACCAGACATTCGACACTGTATCTATTTAGTTTTCGCTGAGATTTAAGCCACAGATTCATCCCACAAGATTGACAATAAATTATTTATTGATCACTGCCTGGGTTGAAGGGAAGGTTCGTTTGTGTGTGAAACTGTTTGATTTTTTTCCAAGGTGAATACTCACCCGTTTGACCTGAATTCTGTCGCGTTTTGTCCCGAATTCAGTGGAGATTCTTACGTGGAATTTCAAGAAAAAACTATTGCGGGAGAATTTTTCAGAAGTTTTGTGCAGACCAAGGTTATCCTCTACCAAAACTTGTGAAATTTCGCACTACTTTCTGCAATTTTTATTCTGGATCCGTATCGCGCTGAAAAATTTCAAAAAAGTACTTTCATATGTTGTTCGCACCCAGGTAAGGAGGCATGTCCATAAACAAATCACAAAAAGAAGATACGCGGAAGAAAAGCCAGGACGTTCTGTTTTCGGAAAACCAGTTATATTCAGTCTGGGTCTAGGACTTACTACGCCTTACTCCTTGGGTGTTTTGGTATAAAATTTTTACCAGACATTCGACACTGTATCTATTTAGTTTTGGCTGAGATTTAAGCCACATATTCCTCCCACAAGATTGACAATAAATTTTTTATTGATCACTGCCTGGGTTGAAGGGAAGGTTCGTTTGTGTGTGAAACTGTTTGATTTTTTTCCAAGGTGAATACTCACCCGTTTGACCTGAATTCTGTCGCGTTTTGTCCCGAATTCAGTGGAGATTCTTACGTGGAATTTCAAGAAAAAACTATTGCGGGAGAATTTTTCAGAAGTTTTGTGCAGACCAAGGCTATCCTCTACCAAAACTTGTGAAATTTCGCACTACTTTCTGCAACTTTTATTCTGGATCCGTATCGCGCTGAAAAAATTCAAAAAAGTACTTTCATATGTTGTTCGCACCCAGGTAAGGAGGCACGTCCATAAACAAATCACAAAAAGAAGATACGCGGAAGAAAAGCCAGGACGTTCTGTTTTCGGAAAACCAGTTATCTTCAGTCTGGGTCTGGGACTTACTACGCCTTACTCCTTGGGTGTTTTGGTATGAAATTTTTACCAGACATTCGACACTGTATCTATTTAGTTTTGGCTGAGATTTAAGCCACAGATTCATCCCACAAGATTGACAATAAATTTTTTATTGATCACTGCCTGGGTTGAAGGGAAGGTTCGTTTGTGTGTGAAACTGTTTGATTTTTTTCCAAGGTGAACACTCATCCGTTTGACCTGAAATTTGTCGAGTTTTGTCCCAAATTCAGTGGAGATTCTGACGTGGAGTTTCAGGAAAAAACTATTCCGGGAGAATTTTTCAGAAATTTTGTGCAGACCAAGGCTATATCCTCTACCAAAACTTGTGAAATTTCGCACTACTTTCTGCAATTTTTATTCTGGATCCGTATCGCGCTGAAAAAATTCAAAAAAGTACTTTCATATGTTGTTCGCACCCAGGTAAGGAGGCACGTCCATAAACAAATCACAAAAAGAAGATACGTGGAAGAAAAGCCAGGACGTTCTGTTTTCGAAAACCAGTTATCTTCATTTTGGGTTTGGGACTTACTACGCCTTACTCCTTGGGTATTTTGGAATGAAATTTTTACCAGACATTCGACACTGTATCTATTTAGTTTTGGCTGAGATTTAAGCCACAGATTCATCCCACAAGATTGACAATAAATTTTTTATTTATCACTGCCTGGGTTGATGGGAAGGTTCGTTTGTGTGTGAAACTGTTTGATTTTTTTCGTGGGTGAACACTCATCCGTTTGACCTGAAATTTGTCGCGTTTTGTCCCACATTCAGGGGAGATTCTTACGTGGAGTTTCAGGAAAAAACTATTCCGGGAGAATTTTTTTCAGAAATTTTGTGTAGACCAAGGCTATATCCTCTACCAAAACTTGTGAAATTTCGCACTACTTTCTGCAATTTTTATTCTATATCCGTATCGCGCTGAAAAAATTCAAAAAAGTACTTTCATATGTTGTTCGCCCCAGGTAAGGAGGCACGTCCATAAACAAATCACAAAAAGAAGATACGCGGAAGTAAAGCCAGGACGTTCTGTTTTCGGAAAACCAGTTATCTTCAGTCTGGGTCTGGGACTTACCACGCCTTACTCCTTGGGTGTTTTGGTATGAAATTTTTACCAGACATTCGACACTGTATCTATTTAGTTTTGGCTGAGATTTAAGCCACAGATTCATCCCACAAGATTGACAATAAATTTTTTATTGATCACTGCCTGGGTTGAAGGGAAGGTTCGTTTGTGTGTGAAACTGTTTGATTTTTTTCCAAGGTGAATACTCACCCGTTTGACCTGAATTCTGTCGCGTTTTGTTCCGAATTCAGTGGAGATTCTTACGTGGAATTTCAAGAAAAAACTATTGCGGGAGAATTTTTCAGAAGTTTTGTGCAGACCAAGGCTATCCTCTACCAAAACTTGTGAAATTTCGCACTACTTTCTGCAATTTTTCTTCTGGATCCGTATCGCGCTGAAAAAATTCAAAAAAGTACTTTCATATGTTGTTCGCCCCAGGTAAGGAGGCACGTCCATAAACAAATCACAAAAAGAAGATACGCGGAAGTAAAGCCAGGACGTTCTGTTTTCGGAAAACCAGTTATCTTCAGTCTGGGTCTGGGACTTACCACGCCTTACTCCTTGGGTGTTTTGGTATGAAATTTTTACCAGACATTCGACACTGTATCTATTTAGTTTTCGCTGAGATTTAAGCCACAGATTCATCCCACAAGATTGACAATAAATTCTTTATTGATCACTGCCTGGGTTGAAGGGAAGGTTCGTTCGTGTGTGAAACTGTTTGATTTTTTCCGTGACATTTGTCAAGTTTTGTCCCAAATTCAGTGGAGATTTTTACGTGGATATTAAGGAAAAAACTCTTCCGAGAGAATTTTTCAGAAATTTTGCGCAGACCAAGGCTATCCTCTTCCAAAACTTGTGAAATTTCGCCCTACTTTCTGCAAGTTTTATTTTGGATCCGTATCGTGCTGAAAAAATTCACACAAGTACTTTTATATGTTGTTTTCATCCAGGTAAGGAGGCACGTCCATAAACAAATCACAAAAAGAAGATACGCGGAAGTAAAGCCAGGACGTTCTATTTTCGGAAAACGAATTTTGTTCAGTCTGTGTCAGGGACTTACTACGCCATACTCCTTCGGTGTTTTGGTTTGTAATTTTTACCAGACGTTCGAAACATTTTCTATTGAGTTTTGGCTGAGGTTTGAGCCCAAGAATCATCCCAAAAGATTGGCAACAAATTTTTTATTGATCACTGCCAGGGTTGAAGGGAAGGTTCGTTTGTGCGTGAAACTGTTTGATTTTTTTCGTGGGTGAAAACTCGTCCGTTTGACCTGAAATTTGTCGCGTTATTTTCGAAATTCAGTTGAGATTCTTACGTGGAGTTTCAGGAAAAAACTATTCTGGGAGAATTTTTCAGAAATTTTGTGCAGACCAAGCCTCATGTACCAAAACTTGTGAAATTTCGACTTACTTTCTGCAATTTTTATTCTTGATCCGTATCGCGCTGAAAAAATTCACACATGTAATTTCATATGTTGTTTGCATTGAGGTATGGAGGCACGTCCATAAACAAATCAGAAAGAGAAGGTACGCGGAAGAAAATCCTGAACGTTCTGTTTTGGGAAAACCATATTTTGTTCAGTTTGGGTCTTGGACTTACTACGCCTTACTCCTTGGGTGTTTTGGCCTGAAATTTTTAGCAGACGTTCGAAACTGTGTCTATTGAGGTTTGGCTGAGATTTGAGCCGCAGATTCGTCCCACAAGAGTGGCAATAAATTTTTTATTGATCACTGCCAGGGTTGAAGGGAAGGTTCGTTTGTGCGTGAAACTGTTTGATTTTTTTCGTGGGTGAATATTCGTCCGTTTGACCTTAAATTTGTTGCAATTTGTCCCAAATTCAGTGGATAATCTTACGTAGAGTTTCATGAAAAAACTATTCCGGGAGAATTTTTTAGAAATTTTGTGCAGACCACGACTGTCCTCTACCAAAACTTGTGAAATTTCGCCCTACTTTCTGCAATTTTTATTCTCGATCCGTATCGCGCTGAAAAAATTCACAGAAGTACTTTCATATGTTGTTTGCACCTAGGTAAGGAGGCAGGTCCATAAACAAATCACAAAGAGAAGATACGCGGAAGAAAAGCCAGGGCGTTCTGTTTTTGGAAAACCAGTTTTGTTCAGTCTGGGTCTGGGACTTACTACGCCTTACTCCTTGAGTGTTTTGGTCTGAAATTTTTACCAGACGTTCGAAACTGTGTCTATTGAGTTTTCGCTGAGATTTGAGCCCCAGATTCGTCCAACTTGATTAGCAATACATTTTTTAATGATCACTACCAGGGTTCAAGGGAAGGTTCGTTTGTGCGTGAAACTGTTTGATTTTTTCGTGGGTGAATACTCGTCCGTTTGACCTGAATTTTGTCGCAATTTGTCCCAAATTCAGTGGATATTCTAACGTGAAGTTTCAGGAAAAAACTCTTCCAAGAGAATTTTTAGAAATTTTGTGCAGACCAAGGCTGTCCTCTACCAAAACTTGTGAAATTTCGCACTACTTTCTGCAATTTTTATTCTCGATCCGTATCGCGCTGAAAAAATTCACAGAAGTACTTTCATATGTTGTTTGCACCCAGGTAAGGAGGCAGGTCCATAAACAAATCACAAAGAGAAGATACGCGGAAGAAAAGCCAGGGCGTTCTGTTTTTGGAAAACCAGTATTGTTCAGTCTGGGTCTGGGACTTACTACGCCTTACTCCTTGAGTGTTTTGGTCTGAAATTTCTACCAGACGTTCGAAACTGTGTCTATTGAGTTTTCGCTGAGATTTGAGCTCCAGATTCGTCCCACAAGATTGGCAATAAATTTTTTAATGATCACTGCCAGGGTTCAAGGGAAGGTTCGTTTGTGCGTGAAACTGTTTGATTTTTTCGTGGGTGAATACTCGTCCTTTTGACCTGAAATTTGACGCGTTTTTTCCCAAATTCAGTGGAGATTCTTAGGTGGAGTTTCAGGAAAAAACTTTTCCGGGAGAATTTTTCAGAAATTTTGTGCAGACCAAGGCTATCCTCTACCATAACTTGTGAAATTTCTCCCTACTTTCTGCAATTTTTATTCTCGTTCCGTATCGTGCTGAAAAAATCACACAAGTACTTTCATATGTTGTTTGCACCCAGGTAAAGGGGCACGTCCATAAACAAATCACAAAAAGAAGATACGCGGAAGTAAAGCCAGGATGTTTTCTTTTCGGAACACCAGTTTTGTTCAGTCTGGGTCTGGGACTTACTACGCCTTACTCCTTGGGTGTTTTGGTCTGAAATTTTTACCAGACGTTCGAAACTGTGTCTATTAAGTTTTGGCTGAGATTTGAGCCCCAGATTCGTCCCATAAATTTGGCAATAAATTTTTTATTGATCACTGCCAGGGTTGAAGGGAAGGTTCGTTTGTGCGTGAAACTATTTGATTTTTTTTCGTGGGTGAATACTCGTCCGTTTGACCTAAAATTTGTTGCAATTTGTCCCAAATTCAGTGGATAATCTTACGTTGAGTTTCAGAAAAAAAACTACTTCGGGAGAATTTTTTAGAAATTTTGTGCAGATCAAGGCTGTCCTCTACCAAAACTTGTGAAATTTCGCCCTACTTTCTGCAATTTTTATTCTGGATCCGTATCGCGCTGAAAAAATTCACACAAGTACTTTCATATGTTGTTTGCACCAAGGTAAGGAGGCAGGTCCATAAACAAATCACAAAGTGAAGATACGCGGAAGAAAAGCCAGGGCGTTCTGTTTTTGGAAAACCAATTTTTCCAGTCTGGGTCTGGGACTTACTACGCTTTACTCCTTGGGTGTTTTGGTCTGAAATATGTACCAGACGATCGAAACTGTGTCTATTGAGTTTTGGCTGAGATTTGAGCCCTAAATTCGTCCCACAAGATTGGGAATAAATTTTTTATTGATCACTGCCAGGGTTGAAGGGAAGGTTCGTTTGTGAGTGAAACTGTTTGATTTTTTTGTGGGTGAATACTCGTCCGTTTGACCCGAAATTTGTCTCGTTTTGTCACAAATTCAGTGGAGATTCTTATGTGGAGATTCAGGAAAAACTATTCCGGGAGAATTTTTGATAAATTTTGTGCAGACCAAGGCTATCCTTTACCAAAACATGTGAAATTTTGCCCTACTCTCTGTAATTTTTATTCTGGATCCGTATCGCGTTGCAAAATTCACACAAGTACTTTCATATGTTGTTTGCACCCAGGTAAGGAGGCACGTCCATAAACAAATCACAAAAAGAAGATAGGTGGAAGAAAAGCCAGGACGATCTGTTTTCGGAAAACCAGTTTTGTTAAGTCTGGGTCTGGGACTTACTACGGCTTACTCCTTCGGTGTTTTGGTATGAAATTTTTAACAGACGTTCGAAACTGTGTCTATTGAGTTTTGGCTGAGATTTGAGCCCCATATTCGTCCCACAAGATTGGCAATAAATTTTTTACTGATCACTGCTAGTGTTGAAGGGAAGGTTCATTTGTGCGTGAAACTGTTTGATTTTTTTCGTTGGTGAACACTAGTCCGTTTGACCTGAAATTTGTCGTGTTTTGTCCCAAATTTAGTGGAGATTCCTACGTGGAGTTTCAGGAAAAAACGATTCCGGGAGAATTTTTTAGCAATTTTGTGCAGACCAAGGCTATCCTCTACCAAAACTCTTGAAATTTCGCCCTACTTTCTGCAATTTTTATTCTTGTTCCGTATCGTGTTGAAGAAATTCACAACAGTACTTTCATATATTGTTTGCACCCAGGTAAGGAGGCAAGTCCATAAAAAAATCACAAAAAGAAGATACGCGGAAGAAAAGCCAGGACGTTCTGTTTTCGGAAAACCAATTTTGTTCAGTTTGGGTCTGGGACTTACTACGCCTTACTCCTTGGGTATTTTGGTTTGAAATTTTTACCAGACATTCGAAACTGTGTCTATTAAGTTTTGGCTGAGATTTGAGCCCCAGATTCGTCCCAAAAATTTGGCAATAGATTTTTTATTGATCACTGCCAGGATTGAAGGGAAGGTTCGTTTGTGAGTGAAACTGTTTGATTATTTTTGTGTGTGAATACACGTCCGTTTGACCAGAAATTTGTCGCGTTTGGTCACAAATTCAGTGAAGATTCTTACGTGCAGATTCAGGAAAAAACTATTCCGGAAGAATTTTTCAGGAATTTTGTGCAGACGAAGGCTAACCTCTACCAAAACTTGTGAAATTTCGCCCTACTCTCTGCAATTTTTATTCTGGATCCGTATCGCGCTGACAAAATTCACACAAGTACTTTAATATGTTGTTTGCACCCAGGTAAGGAATCACGTCCATAAACAAATCACAAAAAGAAGATACGCGGACGAAAAGCCAGGACATTCTATTTTCGGAAAACCAATTTTTTTAAGTCTGGGTCTGGGCTTACTACACCTTACTCCTTGGGTGTTTTGGTCTGAAATTTTTACCAGACATTCGAAACTGTGTCTATTGAGTTTTGGCTGAGATTTGAGCCCCAGATTCGTCCCACAAGATTGGCAATAAATTTTTTATTGATCACTGCCAGGGTTGAAGGGATGGTTCGTTTGTGCGTGAAACTGTTTGATTTTTTTCGTGGGTGAATACTCGTTCGCTTGAGCTAAAATTTGTCGCGTTTTGTCCCAAATTCAGTTGATATTCTTACGTGGAGTTTTAGGACAAAACTATTCCTGGATAATTTTTCAGAAATTTTGTGCAGACCAAGGCTATCCTCAACCAAAACATGTGAAATTTCGCCCTATTTTCTGCAATTTTTATTCTGGATCCGTATCGCGCTGAAAAAATTCACACAAGTACTTTCATTCGTTGTTTGCACCCAAGTAAGGAGGCACGTCCATAAACAAATCACAAAAAGAAGATAACCGTAAGAAAAGCCAGGACGTTCTATTTTCGGAAAACCAATTTTGTTCAGTCTGGGTCTAGGACTTACTACGCCTTATTCCTTGAGTGTTTTGGTCTGAAATTTTTACCAGACGTTCGAAACTGTGTCTATTGAGTTTTAGCTAAGATTTGAGCCCAGATACGTCCCACAAGATTGGCAATAAATTTTTTATTGATCAGTGCAAGGGTTGAAGGGAAGGTTCGTTTTTGAGTGAAACTGTTCGATTTTTGTCCTGAGTGAATACTCGTCAGTTTGACCTGAAATTTGTCGCGTTTTGTCCCAAATTCAGTTGATATTCTTACGTGGAGTTTTAGGAAAAAACTATTCCTGGATAATTTTTCAGAAATTTTGTGCAGACCTAGGCTATCCTCAACCAAAACATGTGAAATTTCGCCCTATTTTCTGCAATTTTTATTCTGGATCCGTATCGCGCTGAAAAAATTCACACAAGTACTTTCATTCGTTGCTTGCACCCAAGTAAGGAGGCACGTCCATAAACAAATCACAAAAAGAAGATAACCGTAAGAAAAGCCAGGACGTTCTATTTTCGGAAAACCAATTTTGTTCAGTCTGGGTCTAGGACTTACTACGCCTTATTCCTTGAGTGTTTTGGTCTGAAATTTTTACCAGACGTTCGAAACTGTGTCTATTGAGTTTTAGCTAAGATTTTAGCCCCAGATACGTCCCACAAGATTGGCAATAAATTTTTTATTCATCACTGCCAGGGTTGAAGGGAAGGTTCGTTTGTGCGGGAAACTATTTGATTTTTTTTCGTGGGTGAATACTCGTCCGTTTGACCTGAAATTTGTTGCAATTTGTCCCAAATTCAGTGGATAATCTTACGTTGAGTTTCAGAAAAAAACTATTTCGGGAGAAGTTTTTAGAAATTTTGTGCAGATCAAAGGTGTCCTCTACCAAAACTTGTGAAATTTCGCCCTACTTTCTGCAATTTTTATTCTGGATCCGTATCGCGCTGATAAAATTCACACAAGTACATTCATATGCTTTTTGGACCCAGGTAAGGAGGCAGGTCCATAAACAAATCACAAAAAGAAGATACGCGGAAGAAAAGCCAGGACGTTCTGTTTTCGGATAACCAATTTTGTTCAGTCTGCGTCTGGGACTTACTACGCCTTACTCCTTGGGTGTTTTGGTATGAAATTTTTACCAGACGTTCGAAACTGTGTCTATTGAGTTTTGGGTGAGATTTGAGCCCCAGATTCGTCCCACAATATTGGCAATAAATTTTTTATTGATCACTGCCAGGGTTGAAGGGAAGGTTCGTTTGTGCGTGAATCTGTTTGTTTTTTTTTCGTGGTTGAATACTCGTCTTTCTGACCTGAAATTTGTCGCGTTTTGTCCCAAATTCAGTGGAGATTCTGACGTGGAGTTTCAGGAAAAAACTATTCCGGGTGAATTTTCCAGAAATTTTTGCAGACCAAGGCTATATCCTCTACCAAAACGTGTGAAATTTCGCCCTACTTTTTGCAATTTTTATTCTGGATCCGTATCGCGTTGAAAAAATTCACACAAGTACTTTCATATGTTTTTTGGACCCAGGTAAGGAGGCACGTCCATAAACAAATCACAAAAAGAAGATACGCGGACGAAAAGCCAGGACGTTCTGTTTTCGGAAAACCAGTTTTGTTCAGTCTGGGTCTGGGACTTACTACGCCTTACTCCTTGGGTGTTCTGGTCTGAAATTTTTCCAAACGTTCGAAACTGTGTCTATTGAGTTTTGGCTAAGTTTTGAGCCCCAGATTCGTCCCACAAGATTGGCAATAAATTTTTATTGATCACTGCTAGGGTTGAAGGGATGGTTCGTTTGTGCGTGAAACTGTTTGAGTTTTTTCGTGGGTGAATACTCGTCCGTTTGACCTGAAATTTGTCGCATTTTGTCCCAAATTCGGTGGATATTCTTACGTGGAGTTTCAGGAAAAAACTATTCCTGGAGAATTTTTTAGAAATTTTGTGCAGAACAAGGTTATCCTCTACCAAAACTTGTGAAATTTCGCCCTACTTTCTGCAACTTTTATTCAGGTTCCGTATCGCGCTGAAAAAAGTCACACAAGTACTTTCATAATTAATTTGCACACAGGTAAGGAGGCACGTCCATAAACAAATCACAAAAAGAAGATACGCGGAAGAAAAGCCAGGACGTTCTGTTTTCGGAAAACCAGTTTTGTTTAGGCTGGGTCTGGAACTTACTACGCCTTACCCCTTTGGTGTTCTGGTATGAAATTTTTACCAAACGTTCAAAACTGTGTCTATTGAGTTTTGGCTGAGATTTGAGCCCCAGATTCGTCCCACAAAATTGGCAATAAAGTTTTTATTGATCAGTGCAAGGTTTGAAGGGAAGGTTCGTTTGTGCGTTAAACTGTTTGATTTTTTTCGTGGGTGAATACTCATTCGTTTGACCTGAAATTTGTCGCGTTTTGTCCCAAATTCAGTGGAGATTCTTACGTGGAGTTTCTGGAAAAAACCATTCCGGGAGAATTGTTCAGAAATTTTGTGCAGATTAAGGTTATACTCTACCAAAACTTGTGAAATTTCGTCCTACTTTTTGCAATTTTTATTCTGGATTCGTATCCCGTTGAAAAAATTCACACAAGTACTTTCATATGTTGTTTGCACCCAGGTAAGGAGGAACGTCCATAAACAAATCACAAAAAGAAGAGACGCGGAAGAAAAGCCAGGACGTTCTGTTTTCGGAATAGCAGTTTTGTTTAGTCTGGGTCTGGAACTTACTACGCCTTACTCCTTTGGTGTTTTGGTCTGAAATTTTTACCAGATGTACCTCCCTGATAGTCGGGAGTAATGACGTGGCGTCGAGCTATTATATAGGCGTGTTGGATGGGGCACCTGGCTGGCAGAAGGGGAGGAAGTCGGGGGGTTCGCGTAGTCGCCAGTTATTAAGCTGGCGTGCTCCGATCTCCATCATACCTAAACCGGCGGTCACCGAGTTGAAGATGAAGTCACCAGATGTGAACCCAGGCGACCAAGTGATTAGAGATCGCCGAAGCAAGGACATCGCCGAAGATGAAGGCAGATAGACACTTCCCAGTTGACCAGAGGATGAGGTCGGGGGACAGCTTACTTAAGCATATACGGTGAAACAGGTGGTGCAGATCATGAAGGCGGCCGGCGAGACCATAGGGAAGGTGTGTACGAAGGCACCCGAACTCGCCATCCAGAAGAGATCACGCTCCAAGGCAACTATGCACTGAGTAGTATCATGCATAAGTAACTTAGCCAAAGAAGAGTCAGGAGTAGTGCCCAAGTCAAGGATGCTCCAGATGAAGGCACGTGTACAGCTGGATGCGAGCCACGTGTCCAGATGTGTAACTGCCAGGAGAGAGAAAGTGCCCAGGTATATAAGAGTTCCCAACGAACTTCTGAGGTACGCACGTTCAGATTGTTTTCTTTACGCTTGCGAGTCTTGAGTGCACTGAGAGAGAATTGGTCACGGTTCCTTAGAGTTCTTGAGTTCTACTCTTGAGTAATTGGTGGTTCAGTCGCTGACTTGGGCGTCGGAGCGCGATCGGCCGCAGCGGCGCCGTTTCGTCTTTTGCAGGTTCTTGAGGTGGGATCGCGCTGAAGGACGGAGGCTAACACGGCGCATGCGTCGATCCAAGTTTGACGAGGCAAAGCTCCAGCGTTTTGGTCAACAGGCAGGATCACCAGACGTTCAAAGCTGTGTCTATTGAGTTTTGGCTGATATTTGAGCCCCAGATTCGTCTCACAAGTTTGCCAATAAATTTTTTATTGATCACTGTCAGGGTTGAAGGGAAGGTGTGTTTGTGTGTGAAACTGTTTGACTTTTTTTGTGGGTGAATACTCATCCGTTTGACCTGGAATTTGTCGCGTTTAGTCCCAAATTCAGTGGAGATTCTTACGTGGAGTTTCAGGAAAAACTATTCCGGGAGAATTTTTCATAAATTTTTGCACACCAAGGTTATCCTCTACCAAAACTTGTGAAATTTCGGCCTACTTTTTGCAAAGATTGGCATTAAATTTTTTATTGATCACTGTCAGGGTTGAAGGGAAGGTTCGTTTGTGTGTGAAACTGTTTGACTTTTTTCGTGGGTGAATACTCATCCGTTTGACCTGAAATTTGTCGCGTTTAGTCCCAAATTCAGTGGAGATTCTTACGTGGAGTTTCAGGAAAAACTATTCCGGGAGAATTTTTCATAAATTTTTGCACACCAAGGTTATCCTCTACCAAAACTTGTGAAATTTCGGCCTACTTTTTGCAAAGATTGGCATTAAATTTTTATTGATCACTGTCAGGGTTGAAGGGAAGGTTTGTTTGTGTGTGAAACTGTTTGACTTTTTTCGTGGGTGAATACTCATCCGTTTGACCTGAAATTTGTCGCGTTTAGTCCCAAATTCAGTGGAGATTCTTACGTGGAGTTTCAGGAAAAAAATATTCCGGGAAAATTTTTCATAAATTTTTGCACACCAAGGCTATCCTCTACCAAAACTTGTGAAATTTCGTCCTACTTTTTGCAATTTTTATTCTGGATCCGTATCGCACTGAAAAAATTCACACAAGTACTTTCATATGTTGTTTGCACCCAGGTAAGGAGGCACGTCCATAAACATATCACAAAAGGAAGATACGCGGAAGAAAAGGCAGGACCTTCTGTTTTCGAAAAACCAGTTTTGTTCAGTCTGGGTTTGGGACTTACTATGCCTTACCCCTTGTATGTTTTGGTCTGAACTTTTTACCAGACGTTCGAAACTGTGTCTATTGAGTTTTGGCTGAGATTTGAGCCCCAGATTCTTCCCACAAGATTGGCATGGAATTTTTTATTGATCACTACCAGGGTTGAAAGGATGGTTTTTTGTGTGTGAAACTGTTTGATTTTTTTCATGGGTGAATACTCATCCGTTTGACCTGAAATTTGTCGCGTTTTGTCCCAAATTCAGTGGAAATTCTTACTTGGAGTTTCAGGAAAAAACTATTCCGGGAGAATTTTTCAGACATTTTGGGCAGACCAACGCTATCCTCTACCAAAACTTCTGCATTTCGCCATACTTTCTGCTTTTTTATTCTGGATCCGTATCGCACTGAGAAAATTCACACAAGTACATTCATATGTTGTTTGAACCCAGTAAAGGAGGCACGTCCATAAACAAATCACAAAACGAAGATACGCAGAAGAAAAGCCAGGACGTTCTGTCTTCGGAAAACCATTTTTGTTTAGTCTGGGTCTGGAACTTACTACGCCTTACCCCTTTGGTGTTTTGGTATGAAATTTTTACCAGACGTTCGAAGCTGTGCCTATTGAGTTTTGGATGAGATTTGAGCCCTAGATTCGTCTCACAAGATTGGCAATAAATTTTTTATTGAGCACTGTCAGATTTGAAGGGAAGGTTTGTTTGTGTGTGAAACTGTTTAATTTTTTTCGTGGGTGAATACTCATACGTTTAACCTGAAATTTGTCGCGTTTTGTCTCAAATTCAGTGGAGATTCTTACGTGGAGTTTCAGGAAAGAACTATTTCGGGAGAATTTTTCAGAAATTTTGTGCAGACTAAGGCTATCCTCTACCAAAACATGTGATATTTCGCCCTACTTTCTGCAATTTTTATTCTGGATCCGTGTCGCGCTGAAAAAATTTACACAAGTACTTTCATATGTTGTTTGCTCCCAGGTAAGGAGGCACGTCCATAAACAAATCACAAAAGGAAGATACGCAGAAGAAAAGCCAGGACGTTCTGTTTTAGGAAAACTAGTTTTGATCAGTCTAGGTCTGGGATTTACTACGCCTTACTCCTTAGGTGTTTTGGTCTGAAATTTTTACCAGACGTTCAAAACTGTGTCTATTGAGTTTTGGCTTATATTTGAGCCCCAGATTCGTCCCACAAGATTGACAATAAATTATTTATTGATCACTGCCTGGGTTGAAGGGAAGGTTCGTTTGTGTGTGAAACTGTTTGATTTTTTTCCAAGGTGAATACTCACCCGTTTGACCTGAATTCTGTCGCGTTTTGTTCTGAATTCAGTGGAGATTCTTACGTGGAATTTCAAGAAAAAACTATTGCGGGATAATTTTTCAGAAGTTTTGTGCAGACCAAGGCTATCCTCTACCAAAACTTGTGAAATTTCGCACTACTTTCTGCAATTTTTATTATGGATCAGTACCGTGCTGAAAAAATCACACAAGTACTTCCATATGTCTTTTGCACCGAGGTAAGGAGACACGTCCATAAACAAATCACAAAAAGAAGATACGCGGAAGAAAAGCTAGGACGTTCTGTTTTCGGAAAACCAGTTTTGTTTAGTCTGGGTCTGGGACTTACTACGCCTTACTGCTTGGGTGTTTTCATCTGAAATTTTTACCAGACGTTCGAAACTGTGTCTATTGAATTTTGGCTGACATTTGAGCTCCATTTTCGTCCCACAAGATTGGCAATAAATTTTTTATTGATCACTGCCAGGGTTGAAGGGAAGGTTTGATAGTGTGTGAAACTGTTTGACTTTTTTCGTGGGTGAATACTCATCCGTTTGACCTGAAATTTATCGCGTTTTGTCCCAAATTCAGTAGAGATTGTTACGTGAGGTTTCAGGAAAAAAATATTCTGGGAAAATTTTTCAGAAATTTTGTGCAGACCAAGGCTATCCTCTACCTAAACTTGTGAAATTTCGCCCTACTTTCTGCAATATTTATTCTGGATCCGTATCGAGCTGAAAAAATTGACACAAGTACTTTCATATGTTGTTTGCACCCAGGTAAGCAGGCACCTCCGTAAACAAATCACAAAAAAAGATACGCGGAAGAAAAGCCAGGACGTTATGTTTTCGGAAAACCAGTTTTGTTCAGTTTGGGTTTAGGACTTACTACGCCTTACTCCTTGGGTGTTTTGGTTTGAAATTTTTACCAGATGTTCGAAACTGTGTTTATTGAGTTTTGGCTAAGATTTGAGTCCTAGATTCGTCCCACAAGATTGGCAATAAATTTTTTATTGATCAGTGCAAGGGTTGAAGGGAAGGTTCGTTTGTGAGTGAAACTGTTCGATTTTTGTCCTGAGTGAATACTCGTCAGTTTGACCTGAAATTTGTCGCGTTTTGTACCAAAATCAGTTGAGATTCTAACATGGAATTTCAGCAAAAAACTATTGCAGGAGAATTTTTCTGAAATTTTGTGCAGATTAAGGCTATCCTCTACCAAAACTTGTGAAATTTCGCCCTACTTTCTACAATTTTTATTATGGATTCATATCATGCTGTAAAAATTCACACAAGTACTTTCATATGTTGTTTTCACCTAGGTAAGGAGGCACGTCCATAAACAAATCATAAAAAGAAGATACGCGGTAGAAAAGCCAGGACGTTCTGTTTTCGGAAAACCAGTTTTGTTTAGTCTTGGTTTGGGACTTACTACGCCTTACTCCTTGGGTGTTTTGATCTGAAATTTTTACCAGACGTTCGAAACTGTGTCTATTGAGTTTTGGCTGAGATTTGAGCCCCAGATTCGTCCCACGAGATTGGCGATAAATTTTTTATCGATCACTGCTACGGTTGAGCGGAATGTTCATTTGTGTGTGAAACTGTTTGATTTTTTTCGTGGGTGAATACACATCGGTTTGACCTGAAATTTGTCGCGTTTTATCCCAATTCATTGGAGATTCTTACGCGGAATTTTGGGAAAAAACTATTCCAGGAGAATTTTTCAGAAATTTTGTGCAGACCAAGGCTATCCTTTACAAAAACTTGTGAAATTTCGCCCTACTTTCTGCAATTTTTCTTCTGGATTCGTATCGCACTGAAAAAATTCACACAAGTACTTTCATATGTTGTTTTCACCCAGGTAAGGAGGCACGTCCATAAACAAATCACAAAAAGAAGATAGGTGGAAGAAAAGCCAGGACGATCTGTTTTCGGAAAACCAGTTTTGTTAAGTCTGGGTCATGGATTTACTACGCCTTACTCCTTGGGTGTTTTGGTCTGAAATTTTTACCAGATGTTCGAAACTGTTTCTATTGAGTTTTGGCTGAGATTTGAGCCGCAGATTTATCCCACTAGATTGGTAATAAATTTTTTATTGATCACTGCCAGGGTTGAAGGAATGTTCGTTTGTGTGTGAAACTGTTTGATTTTTTTGTGGATGAATACTCATTTGTTTGACCTGAATATTGTTGCATTTTGTCCTAAATTCAGGGGAGATTCTTACGTGGAATTTTAGGAAAAAACTAGTCCGGGAATATTTTTCAGAAATTTTGTGCAGACCACGGCTTTTCTCTACCAAAACTTTTGAAATTTCGCCCTAGTTTCAGCAATTTTTATTCTGAATCCGTATCGCGCTGAGAAAATTCACACAAGTACATTCATATGTTGTTTGCACCCAGGTAAGGAGGAACGTCCATAAACAAATCACAAAAAGAAGAGACGCGGAAGAAAAGCCAGGACATTCTGTTTTTGGAAAACCAGTTTTGTTATGTCTGGGTCTGGGACTTACTATGCCTTACTCCTTGGGTGTTTTGGTCTGAAATTTTTACCAGACGTTCGAAACTCTGTTTATTGAGTTTTGGTTGAGATTTGAGCCCCAGATTCGTCGCACAAGATTGACAATAAATTTTTGGGGTTAGTTACACAAACTAAACAATGTTCTTGTATAGTTTTCTAAAAATATACCAAATATGTTGCTAGATTTACCTTGTTACGGGGTTACTAAAGGTGAAACTTACATGGATTAAAATCTAACATAGAAGGAAATATATAATTATAATTATTATTAGATGATAACTTTGTTGGGAGTGTTTTTTTTTTTTCATTATGCTTATGGAAGAAGGTAATACTATGATCAAGGATGTGGATAGAGTAAGAAAATTTAATTCTAAAAGTTTTAATAGACTTTCATGAATGTTTAAGTAAGCCAAGAAAAAGGTAAAAAACATGCATGGGTGGAATGAAAAGAAATGTGTGGAACAATATATAAGAAAAGTAAAATATGTCTTTTATAGATAAAAGTGTGATACAGTTAAGAAAAATCAAAGGAGTTTTGCACACTACGAACTCCATCACCATGCACGAACATGCAATTCCCTTGATATTAATCCTTTAATGTATTCATTTATAAGTTAAACAATTATGTATTAACTGATTATAATGTTTCTTTTACAGACAATGACACTTGATCGCTTAGTACACGAAGATGAGGATTTTCAACATACACATACAAAAGAATACCTAATAATTTGTCAATGACAGATATAGGCGAACACACATGAGTATGTCCTTTAGTTCAAATATTTGGATTATATTTGGATTTTTAGTTCAAATATTTGAATTATATTGTATGTGTATCTAGATCAATATTTCTTTATATTTCAAAGTTTTGGTTTTAAACAAAAACCAACCAAATTAAAAAAATATCTAAAATTTAAGTCAAATTATACACTATTTATCGTAAATTTATGTTGGACTTGATTCAACGTACATAGATTCTATTGTAGTGTAGTTCAATAAAGAAATACGGTTTTTACTTGTATTTTGTCTGAGGCAAATTTACGTGTCTCTCATTCATATCAAACTTTTACCTAACGTAGTAACATAATCAACCTTATATAGTCATGTGTTCTGTTTTATCTGAAGTGTCTGTCAACATTCATATTACAGGAACATCTTCAAATTGTAACACAAATGCTTTCTTTCTCTTAGTTATCTGAAAGCGTTATTTTGTATTAATTAGTATACAGCTATTTTCTCTTTTGTATCTTTTCTTAGCTTTCTTTTTTATTATTATCTCATTAGTCTTGTAATTATGAATTAGTCTTTTTTTATTAATCTTGTTCTTCCATGGACCCCATTCAATTGAAGAGGAGAAGGATGCATTTGAATCATTTTCTACTCTTTGTACGTAATAACTGACAAGTCTTGGAAAATATAAAAAAAGGTTATGTAGCTTGACTATATCATAACCACTCATTTATTCATGCTAATTCATTAACTAAGGTTCACCAACCTTCTTGCTGATGATGTTCACTATAAGAAAGTCTTGGAATAAATAAATGTTCACCAACCTTCTTAACTCAATCCCATCATTCAAAAATTAGCTTATTACTATTATTTCCATTGCACTGCAACCAATCAAAGGCCTAAGCTTCATTCATAACAAAACATCTTCATACTACTCATCTCAACATCATTCAGATCTCTCCACTCACTCTTTTCCATTCACATTTTCTACCATGGCTGCTGAGTTCATTACCAATGCTCTTGTCTCCACCTTCGTTGAGACCACCATTGACAATTTGGCTTCTCGTTTTGGGGACATATTTCGTGGAAAAAAAGCCAACAAGAAGCAGCTAAGCATTTTGAAGGTGAAGCTCCTAGCAGTTGAGGTTGTGGCTGATGATGCAGAACAGAAACAGTTCACAGATCCACGTGTAAGAGATTGGCTTCTCGCAGCCAAGGGCGTGGTGTTTGATGCAGAGGATCTCTTGGATGAAATAGATTTTGCACTCTCCAAAAGCCAAGTGGAAGCTCAGTCTCAGAGTGCTGCTAAAAAGGTACTGAATTCCCTCAAATCTTCTTTTGTCAGTTTCTTTAAAGAAAATGAAATTGAAACAAGGATGGAACAAGTCATTGAGGACTTAGAAGATCTTGCAACCCGCAGCCATGTTCTAGGTTTGAAAAAGGCTGATGATGTCGGGATCAGATCCGGTAGTAGATTATCATCAACATATTTGCCAAACGAAAGTGATATCTATGGCAGAGAAGATGACAAACAATTTATCTTTAACTGGCTCACATCTAACACTGACAACAACCTATCTATACTTTCTATTGTGGGAATGGGAGGGGTGGGTAAGACCACTCTTGCCCAACATGTATTCAATGACCCAAGGATGGATGAGGTTAAATTTGATGTCAAAGCTTGGGTTTGTGTTTCGGATGAATTTGATGTTTTCAAGGTATCAAAAGAAATTCTTGAGCATGTTACTAAACCTACTGATGATGACACTAGAGATCTGGAGATGGTTCATAGAAGAACGAAAAAAGAATTGACGGGGAAGAAATTTCTTCTTGTTTTAGATGACATTTGGAACGAAAACCAACTTAAATGGGAGGAAGTTCGAAAACCCCTTCTTTTCGGAGTCCAAGGGAGTAGGATTCTTGTGACTACACGTAGTAAGGAAGTTGCTTCTACCATGCAGTCAGAGGAACACTCCCTAGAGCAATTACAAGAAAATGATTGTTGGAAGTTGTTTGCTAAACATGCATTTCCAGATGATGATACTCAACCAAATCAAGAGTGCAGAGAAATTGGCATGAAGATTGTTAAAAAATGTAAAGGACTACCTCTCGCCTTAAAAACAATGGGAAGCATGTTATATAACAAATCATCTGTTTCAGAATGGCAAACTGTGTTCCAAAGTGAAATATGGGAATTTTCAAAAGAGAGTTGTGATATTGTTCCCGCTTTAGCATTGAGCTATTTTCACCTTCCTTCCCATCTCAAGGTATGTTTTGCTTACTGTGCCCTATTCCCCAAGGATTATGAGTTTAAAAAGGAGGATTTGATTCAGTTGTGGATGACTGAGAATCATTGTCGTCAACATAGGACTCCAGAAGAAGTTTGCCAACAATACTTCAATGATCTACTATCAAGGTCCTTCTTCCAACAACCAGATGGAAATAGAGAAGTATTTGTCATGCATTACCTTCTACATGATTTGGCAAAATATGTCGGTGGAGGCCTATACTTCATGTGCGAACTTGATCAAATAGAAAATGTACAGAAAGTAACTCGTCATTTTTCAGTTGAACTTGGATACGATCAATATTTTGATGGGTTTGGAACTTTTTGTAATACAGAAAGGTTACGCACATTTATTCCAAACGATAGGAGGAGACTGCACCATTTTTACCGAAGGTGGGGTATCAAAATGTCGATACATGAATTGTTGTCCAAGTTTAAGTTCTTACGTATCTTATCTCTTTCTTATTGTTCTGACCTTCAAGAGTTACCTGACTCTGTTGGCAATCTTAAGCATCTACGTTCCATAGACCTCTCCCATACTGCAATAAAAAGAATAACTGAAAAAATATGTTTATTCTCCCACTTGCAAATACTGAAGTTGAACAACTGTACACATTTGGAGGAGTTGCCCTCAAATTTGCATTTACTCACCAATTTGTTACGGCTTGAATTTATACACACTAAAGTGAGAAAGGTGCCACCGCATTTGGGAAATTTGATGAATCTAAAAGTAGTAATGAATTCTTTTGATGTTGGTCATGGCAAGGAGTTGGGTATTAAAAATATACAAGAGCTTAACCTTGAGGGAAGTCTATTAATTGGGGACCTAAAGAATATTTCGAATTCCGTGGATGCATTAGAAGCGGATTTGAAGAATAAATCACACCTTGTGAAGCTCACCTTAGAATGGGGGTGGAATCGAAACTCTATTGATTCAAAAAAAGAAGAGGACGTAATTGAGAATTTGCAACCTTCCAAAACCTTAAAGGAGTTGTCAATCCGTAGGTATGGTGGGAAACGATTTCCAAATTGGTTACTAGATAATTCGCTGTGGAATATGGTGCGCTTAGTGTTGGTGGGATGTAAATCTTGCGAACATTTACCTCCCCTTGGACTGTTGCCATTTCTCAAGGTCTTGAATATTACATATCTTAATGGGATAGTTAGTATTGATGCTGATTTTTATGGTAACAACTCTTCTTCATTTAAATCCCTTGAAACATTGGAGTTCTCCTATATGTGGCAATGGGAAAAGTGGGACTGTCAAGCTGTGACAGGTGCTTTTCCACGTCTGCGAAGGCTTTCCATAACACATTGTTACAAGTTTAAAGAACAGCTGCCAGAGCAAGTTGTTTCGTTGGAAAGACTAAAAATTGAATACTGCCAAGAACTTGAGGCTTCAGCTCCTAGGGCTCTACATTTAGAACTAGGTAATTGTGGAAAGTTGCAGTTGGAGTGGGCTACAATGAAAAGGCTCACAATGAAAGAATCACCATTGCTGGAAATTGTTAGGTCCAACACTCTTGAAGACTTGCAAATTGATTCACCCGTGGAGTCAATCAATGATGATTGTGTCTCTCTACTCACCTTTCAAATGGATTTGTTCCCAACACTCAGGACGCTTCATCTTAGTGGGTTTGGTAATCTACAAATGATTTCACAGAGTCTTATCCATGATCATCTAGAAGAGCTAACACTCAAGAATTGTCGTAAATTACAATCATTGCTTGGAAGCATGCAAATGCTACTTCCATCTCTCAGGAAGTTATGGATACAAGACTGTCCAAAAATTGAGTCATTCCCTGAGGGAGGTTTTCCACCAAATCTCGAGACTCTGACAATACAAGGTTGTTCAGTACTTGAGTCATTCCCCGACCCCGACAAAGGTTTCCCATCAAATCTCCATACTTTAAAAATAAAAGGTTGTCCAAGACTTAAGTCGTTTCCTCACAGAGTTTTCCCATCAAATCTTAAGAACCTGACAATCGAAAATTGTTCTAGACTTCTTGGTTCACTGGAAGGAGTTTTCACACACAGTTATTCTTTGGAAACCTTGTGGATTGGAAACCTAGATACAAAATGTTTTCCAGTTGAAAGTTTGCTTCCACTCTCTCTTACTTCTCTAACCATCTTTGATTGTCCAAATCTAGAAAAACTGGACTACAAGAGTCTCCACCAACTCTCATCCCTTAAGATGTTGAATCTTTCCCATTGCCTCAACCTCCAATGCTTACCTGAGGAGGGTCTTCCAAAATCAATTTCATATCTTAGTATTAGTGCTTGTCCTTTGCTGGAACCGCGTTGCCAGAAAGAAAGAGGCGAAGACTGGAAAAAGATTGCGCACATTAAGAATATATTGCTTCGATGATGTTTGTTTTGAAGAGTGATGCATTTGTTGGGTTACATATTTTGTTTTTGTTTTGAATGTGTATCAACTACTTTCCTCTTCCTCTTTTGCTACTATTCCTCCTATACTTTTAACAATTCATTTTTTTTTTCCTTTTAACACTTCAATTACTGCAACTACTTTTACAGCAATGTTATGCTTGCTTAATTCAGGAAGTGTGATTCAAAACAGAGAAAGAAGGAACTCAATATTCATTTCAAAGTAACTTAGAACAACACTATATTTCCTTCTTCAAACATATAGCAGCAATCTTTCTAATTTAATTCATTCTGCAAAGTTCATTTGGTTAGTATTACATGTAATATCTAAACATTCAAATTTTACAGTAAAGAGTAAATAGCCTGCATGACACTTGTTTACAGCAATGTTATGCTTGCTTAATTCAGGAAGTGTGATTCAAACTAGTATGTATATATATCAAACTCACTTTCCAAATTAGTTTGAAAAATTATGGAAGTAAGAACCACATAATATTCTTGTTAATGAGAACATTTTGGATCAATACATTTAGTAAAAACTCAAATGAAACTGTTTAAAATTATGAGGTACTTAAAACTTAAATAAAACTAATTTTAAATAATAAATATATAATTTTAAATAGTATTATATTAAGTTCTTTAAAAATATAAACTCAAATAAAAGTTTGATTTTAGAGTATAACTGCATAATAAAATTATTAGTACAAGTAAGTTTAGTTTTTTAAAGCATACATTTAAATAAGTTATAAGACAAAATATAAATTTAATTTCTTAATAATAAATTTAATGTTATAAATATAAATAAAATTTAATCATCAATATTTCTTTCATGGATATAAAGAAAGAAATATCTAAATGAAAATGACTAAGTATATCTAACCTTATCCATTCATCCAATGCACTTGTGAAAGAGCTCACAACACCAAACGCAATACTTGCTATTTGGAAGTGTTACAGTAAACCATCACTCCTAAAATAGATTATTACCATTCATTTCATCGTAATATTAACCCTGCATTTAATCTGGCTAATCAAAATTAATACATAAAAAACAAGAGTGAAAGAAAATTATGTTCAAGTTATTTAACTAGCTTGCTAGTTAGCTAAGTTGTTTTTATGGTTTTAGAAGTAAACATGCCCTCTTTCATCTCAAATGTGTAAATTATATCAAAATATATAAAATTTTTGCAAAGAAAGATTAAAGGATATATGATTCTTGCCAACCATGAACCATCTTTGTCTTTCTTGATACAAGAGCAATCCCAAAAGCCGCTGGTACATGCTGCATAATTATGCAGGTTTGCTTATGCTTTATAGTATGCTGTACAATTATGTTTGCATTGTTTTTCAATGTTTTATGTTTTTGGATGTAGCTCATATTGCTTTTGGAAAGTTGAAAGCTAGATGTAGTAAGAGGAGGTTCTTGTATTTTATTCATTCTTGCTGATAAAGAAAAATAAAAAAATAATAGATTTTAACATACTTTTTAATATATCTCTTAATTTAAACAAATCCCTTACTTAGTTAATAGTTTAATAATATCCACTCATTTATAAGTGCAATACAGCTGTTGCAGTTTGATGTTGGGAAGAATAAAAAAATATAGGTAGACTAACTATTGAAGAAGAAAACTGTTGATCAAATATCTTTTCATGAACCACTGAGTCATTGGAAAAAGCTAGCAGCAGTTGAATCCATTCATCTTTCTCCTACAATGGCCTTAGAACTTGTTGGTGGTGCTCTTCTCTCTGCTTTCCTTCAGGTTGCATTCAACAAGCTAGCTTCTCCCCAAATTCTCGATTTCTTTCATGTAAGAGAGCTTGATCAAAAGCTCCTCAACAAGTTGGAAACCAAGATGCACTCCATCAATTCTCTGGCTGATGATGCAGAGCGAAAGCAGTTCATGGATCCACATGTCAGAAACTAGCTGCTTAAGGTCAAAGATGTTGTCCTTGATGCTGAATCTGAATCACAAACCTCAGGCTGTACTTGCAAGGTACTCAATTTCTTCAAATCTTCTTCTATTAGTTCCCTTAACAAGGAAATTGAGTCTAAGATGGAACAAATCCTTGACGAATTAGAATTTCTCTCGAGCCAAAGGGGTGATCTAGGATTAAAAACAGCTACCGGTGTTGGATCTGGGTCGAGTAATGAACTACCACAGAAATCACAAACAACATCTTTGATTCTTGGAACTGATATTTATGGCAGAGATGATGATAAAGAATTGATCTTTAACTGGCTGACATCTGACTTCAACGATTCTAACCAGCCATCAATACTTTGTATTGTGGGAATGCGAGGGGTGGGTAAGACCACTCTTGCCCAACATGTATTCAATGACCCAAGGATGGATGAGGCTAAGTTTGATGTCAAAGTCTGGGTTTGTGTTTCAGAAGAATTTGATGTTTTCAAGGTATCAAAAGCAATTCTTGAGCATGTTACTACATCGACTGATAACAGTAGAGATACAGAGATGGTTCACAAAAGATTGAAACAAAATTTGACTGGAAAAAAGTTTCTTCTTATTTTGGATGATGTTTGGAACGAAAACCAATTTAAATGGGAAGAAGTGCAGAAGCCCCTTCTTTTCGGAGCCCAAGGGAGTAAGATTCTTGTGACTACACGTAGTAAGGAAGTTGCTTCTACCATGCGGTCAGAGGAACACTCCCTAAAGCAATTACAAAAAGATCATTGCTGGAAGTTGTTTGCTAAACATGCATTCCAAGATGATGATACTCAACCAAACCAAGAGTGCAAGGAGATTGGCATGAAGATTGTTAAAAAATGTAAAGGACTACCTCTCGCCTTAAAAACAATGGGAATTCTGTTATACAACAAATCATCTAGAATGGCAAACTATGTTCCAAAGTGAAATATGGGAGTTTTCAAAAGAGCGTTGTGATATTATTCCCGCTTTAGCATTGAGCTATTTTCACCTTCCTCCCCATCTCAAGGTATGCTTTGCTTACTGTGCCCTATTCCCCAAGGATTATGAGTTTAAAAAGGAGTGTTTAATTCAGTTGTGGATGACTGAAAATTTTCCACACTGTCGCCGTCAACTTAGTAGGACTCCAGAAGATGTTTGCCAACAATACTTCAATGATCTACTATCAAGGTCCTTCTTCCAACAATCAGATGGAAATAAAGAAGTATTTGTCATGCATGACCTTCTACATGATTTGGCAAAGTATGTCAGTGGGGGCCTATACTTTAGGTGCGAACTTGATCAAACTGAAAAGGTATAGAAAGTAACTCGTCATTTTTCAGTTGAACTTGAATATTTTGATGGGTTTGGAACTTTATGTAATACAGAAAGGTTACGTACATTTGTATCAAAACCTAAGAGTCGGCATGATTTTCGGTGGCGTTGGGGTATGAAAATGTCGATAGATGAATTGTTCTCCAAGTTTAAGTTCATACGTATTTTATCTGTGTCTCATTGTTTTGGCCTTCAAGAGTTACCTGACTGTATTGGCAATCTTGAGTATCTCCGTTCCTTAGACCTCTCCCGTACTACAATAAAAAGATTAAATGAAAAGATATGTTTATTCTCCCACTTGCAAATATTGAAGTTGAACTCCTAATACACATTTGGAGGAGTTACCCTCCGATTTTCATTTACTCACCAATTTGTGTCGCCTTGAACTTATAGAGACGAGAGTGAGAAAGATGCCACCGTATTTTGCAAAACTGAAGAATCTTAAAGTAGTAATGAGTTCCTTTAATGTTGACGATGGCATTCAACGACTAGGAGAGCTCAACCTTGAGGGAAGTCTATCAATTTGGAACCTAGAGAATATTTGGAATTCTCTGGATGTATTAGAAGCGGATTTGAAGAATAAAACACATCTTGTGGCGCTGACCTTAGAATGGGGTTGGAATCGAAACTCTATTGATTCAGAAAAAGAAGAGGACATAATAGAGAATCTGCAACCTTCCAAAAACTTAAAGGAGTTGTTAATCCTTAGGTATGGTGGGAAACTATTTCCAAATTGGTTACTAGAAAATTCATTGTGGAATATGGTGTCCTTAGTGTTGAAAGAATGTGAATCTTGCGAACATCTACCACCCCTTGGACTTTTGCCATTTCTAAAGGTCTTGAAGATTATAGAACTTAATGGGATAGTGATTATTGATGGTGATTTTCATGGGAACAACTCTTCTTCATTTAAATCCCTTGAAACATTGGAGTTCATATCTCTGAGTCGATGGGAAAAGTGGGAGTGCCAAGCGGTGACAAATGCTTTTCCACGTCTACGAGTTCTTTCCATAAGAAATTGTCTGAAGTTGAAAGGACAATTTCTCTCCTACAAATTGAACACTGCCAACAACTTGAGGCTTCCGCTCCTAGGGCTTTATATTTAGAGCTATGTAACTGTGGAAAGCTGCAGTTAGAGTGGGGTACAATGAAAAGCCTCATAATGGGAACACCATTGCTGGAAATTGTTAATGGGTCGTCAGAAACTCTTGAAAATTTTACTGGAATTGGTTGTGTCTCTCCACAAAGCTTTCCATTGGATTTGTTCCCAACACTCAGGACGCTTCATCTTAGAGGGTTTGGTAATCTGGAGAGGATTTCACAGAGTCTCGTCCATAATCATCTAGAAGAGCTAACACTCAAGTATTGTCTTAAATTTGAATCATTTTCTGGAAGCATGCACATGCTGCTTCCATCTCTGAGGAGGTTATGTATACAAGACTGCCCAAGACTAAAGTTGTTCCCTGAAGGAGGTTTCCCATCAAATCTCCAGACTTTGACAATACAAGGGTGTTTAATACTTGAGTTGTTCCCTGACAGAGGTTTCCCATCAAATCTCAAGGTTCTGAGAATCTTTAATTGCTCTAGACTTGTTGGCTCACTGAAAGGAGCTTTCACAGACAATTCTTCTTTGAAAATCTTGTGCATTGGGAAAATAGATGCAAAATGTTTTCCTGATGAAGGTTTTCTTCCACTCTCTCTTACTTCTCTATCCATCTTTGATTGTCCAAATCTAGAAAAACTTGACTACAAGGGTCTCCATCAACTCTCATCTCTTAAGGAGTTGAATCTCAGATATTGCCCCAATCTCCAAGGCTTACCAGAGGAGGGTCTTTCCAAGTCAATTTCAAAACTTGGTATTCATTGTTGTCCTTTGCTAAAATCGCGTTGCCAGAAAAGAGGTGAAGACTGGGAAAAGATTGCGCAAATTAAACAGCATATGTATAGTAATGATGATGTTGTTTTTGTTTAGAATGTGTATCAACACATTAAAAGGTATGCTATTCTTGCCATACCTTTTAACTTTCAACTTGCTGAAATCCTCGCCCTCAGCGCACAAATGCTTTCAACTTTTTATTGCTCAACTTTTTTATTGCAACTACTCCTAGATAGTTTTCTGTAAATCATGAAAACTAAAAACTTAATTCAGAAAAAAATAGTATATAATAAACTTAATTCACATAGGCTCATGACTCTTGAAACCTTACAAACCCAAATCTTTACCCTCTTATGTTCAGCATGCGAGATATGAATACATCATATCTTTTCTCCATCTTCGGAAGTTTTCCACATTTTATATTGACTGAAGCCAGATAGGAAATGAGAAAAGAAGAACGAAGTTGTGGATGCTTTGTCCATAGTTTTTATATATTAAAACATTAATAAATGTTCAAGCAACAACAAAAACTTGATATCAATGCATGCTCATTTGCCAATGTATCAATTCAAAGATATTCAACAAGATTTCCAAGGTGTCTACCTCAAAGAAAGCACAGCAGATTCTAATGAAAACATATGGTGATAGAGAAAGAAAAAAAGAGTAAGGTTAAGGTGCATACATTAAGAAGGCAATATGAACTGCTAAGCATGGTGAAGAAAGAATCCATTGTAGATTACATTAACATGCTTCAACAACCCATCAATCCTATGAGGGCCTGCAAGGAGCAGATTTCATATTAGCAAGTGGTAGACAATATATTGACGACTTTGCCATCATAATTTGATCATATAGATGTTGCAACTGAGGAGTCTGAGGAGTTAGATGCTGTGGAGATTGAAGAACTGAAATACTCCATTGAGGAATATTAGCTCAGAATCAATGAGAGAAGATCCACTCAAGAACTGGAACTTCTAGCACGATCAAATTACAAGGGAAAAGGCAAAGGATCCTGAAAAGGAAACAAATCAAGTTTTAACCAAAAACATCAAGATCACACATCTAGTGAAACTAGTGATTCTTTTAAAGGAAATAAAAATTATCAATCACAAAAGCAAGACAACAGCTCTAACAGTAGTAAGGAGTAGAAATTTTACAAGAGAAAAGTGAGATGTCATAACTGTCAAAAACTTGGTCATTATGCAAAAGAGTATTGGCAAGGAGAAGGTGCCAAGAACAAGCCCACAACCGAGCGAATTTGGCTGATGATGAAGAATCAGATTCTAAAGTTGTGATGCTCATGGCAACCACTAACATTAAATCCTCAAATGACACTTCATTTTACTTAGATCCTGGCTGTTCTACTCATATCACAAGAAAAGAGGAATGGTTCATTAGTTTGAATGATTTATCACAGAGAAGAGTTGGTCTTGTAGATTTAGCAGTCTCATCGCAAAAGGCATTGGCAGAGTTTTTTTTTAGAGACAGAGATGGCAAAGACAAACCTGTTGAGTTTAGGCCACCTGCTGCATAAAGTATTTGTCATGACAATGGAGGATAATAGCCTTAAGATGTTTGACAAAAATCACAAACTTCTCAACAGTAAATCTATCTCCGAACTTAACTTTTCAGATTGGAATGAATATCTCTGAACTTAACCTTTGTACTTGTTCTCCTTCCTTAAACTTCTCCGGAGCAACTGTTAATGCATAAATGTATGTGGGTTCAATGAAGTCATCTTCTACAATTTCTCTGAAATCTTAAGAATAAAAGAATATCTTCAGTTTAGCACTCCAAAAATCATAATTTTTTGGGGGAAGCCAAATACAGGAATAGGTGAAGAATGACTAACAGTAGTCTTGGGTTAAGATTTCTTATTTTTTTTTATGAATGAATAGTTAGAATATTTGGAGATAATAGGATATTATTATTAGATCAGCCAACTTAACTTTAGTAGCAGTTTTAGTATTTTAGAAAAATAGAAAAATGAGTTTTGATGTTGGTAAGTGAGAATGGATGGAGTTTAGAAGGAAAAGGAAAGATATATTTATGGTGGCGGGTAGCAATCTGTTTGGAGGAATGCAATATTGATTTCTATAACTTGACTATAGGAGAAATAATTTAAGTTGAATAACAGAGGATAGTGGAAATGAGATGAAAATTGATAGATAGAACACGAAAAATGTCCCTCTATTGATCCCTCAGAAAGAATGACACAAAAAATGAAACCACACAATTCAGGTAGTGAGAGATAAGGAATAGTTATTGAACTATCTCTAGTATGAAAATCCGCAGTGATTCAAGATATGGTCTCCAGGGAAAACGACACATCCACCCTCAAATTGCTTAGGACAATATTGTTTGGGTAAGCAGAACGTGCAACTTTGTAACATGTGTTAAAAAAAAAGTAATTGACTGAAGACTGTCTCCAGAAAAGTGCTGTTATAGGCTGTCAGCATTTTCAAGGTTGGTGGAAGCTTTGATAGAGACACGAGTTTCCTGCAATCATCTAACTTCAATAGTGTCATCATTGAAAGCTTTTTTATGCTTTCAGGCAAATTCTCCACAAGTAGTTCCACTTAAGTCTAAAGTTTCTAAACAGAACAAGTGGCCAATGATGGTTTTCAATCTCTGTACAGCCACAAGTGGCCAATTGTAAGCTTAGGGAGAGATGATATGGAAGAGTGGAGCTTACATATCTAAAGCTATGCATTCAACAACTTGAGTTCCCTTTGGTTCTCTAAAATGAAACTCTCTAACGAAAAAGAAACAATTATGAATCTACCAGTTATACCAATCTCACCCCTAGAGTTCCTACTGGTGCTCTTAAATGCTTATGTAACAGTATAGCACCCATGTTGATCACCTTTCCATCTCCATCAGTCACTCTCATTTTGTAAAACTTTGCTTTTATCTAATTTTTGCATAAAATTATTCAGCACTCCAATCTGTCCTCCATTCTAATCTCCATACCCACCTATCATTCATCCAAACCCACAGTCTTTCTCTTTAATAAAGGAAAGGAAAAAAATAAAGATTTAATTTATATTTGAAGGCTAACTGATATGGAAAGGAAACTATTGTACTTGGTTGAATGAAGGTCTTCTTTTGTGCTAATCAAATAGTTGTTTGTTTCTTTAGCAGTGAATATGTAGATTCCCATTTTGAAAGGCAATTTGCTACATTCTAATCTTGTTGAACACTATACAAAATATCATTATTCTATGAAATTGGACTTCAAGGATTACCTTTTCTCTAGTATTTGGATAGTCTTTCAAAATCATAGAGGTTTAGTTACCATATAGTCAGCAAAAAAGTGGTAATCAGATCAAAATTCTCGTGTTTGTAGCCTCCCATCCAAGCTGATTGTTGCAGTAGTTGATATTTTCTAGTAATTGATTACTCAAATTTTTTTGAATCTTAATTATCCTGTGTTGTTCAAATTGAGAGACAACAGCATTCGTAACCTTACCTAATTGCCTCGAGAACAGAGAAAGAGGGTACTGAAAATTCATTTCAAAGTAAGTTAGAAGAACAGTAGATTTCCTTCAAACATATTGTAGCAATCTTTCTAATTCATTCCCCAAAGTTCATTTGGTAAGTAGCATTGAAATATTGTTAATGTGATGAAGTATATAGTATAACGTCTGTTGTTCAATATTACTCTATGATATTAAAATTAAAGAGACTACTTCAGAAGGGCCGCATAAAAAAACCAGAAGCACATCCAACAATAAAAAGCTACCAAAGCAAAACATACTCTACTAACACAACACAAACCCCCAGCCCGCAAAAAGGGTCACTACATACCCAAAAAGAGCATAAAAACCTACTGCTCCCTGTTTGAACACCAGGACTCAAAGACTGCTCATGGAACTAAAAGTAATGTCAGGAGACTATTAGTATGGATACCTAACATATTTAATTTTCAGAGAAATACCTGAATCATCAATAATCCATACAACATGACCCTTCGCATCACTAATCATTTAAATATTATGATTATGAAAGGGTGGAATATTAAGAAAAAAGATGGAATGAACCATCATGTACCATACCAAGCACTAACTACCTTAACCTTTAAATTAAAACTAAAATGAGAAGGGATAACTACTGGTTGCTCAATAATGCCATTTAATCTTTGTATTTGTTCTCCTTCAAGTTTTCGTGAGCAACTTTTGGTGCAGAAATGTATATGGTTCAATGAAGTGATATTTTTTTGGAGAAAGTTGGATACTATTATTAGATCATCCAACGTAAACTGAATTATATATAAACTTCTGCATATTACCTATTTTAGGAAAACAGAAAAATGAGTTTTGATGTGGGTTGGTGAGAATGGATGGACTTTAGAAGGAAGAGGATTAGTCGGCAAAGGAATATATATTACCCATTTTTTTGAAAATTTTGTTAGATATAGAGATTATTAGTATGGATCGAGATTTATAATTGTTGTAGTAAAATTTAATAAATAAAATTAGGGTTTATAATTAGAGTAATAAAATTTTATAAATAATTTTAGAGTAACAATCTCTACTACCAAAACTGATGGGCAAAGGAAATGCGAGCGACTATAATTAACAACCATAACATAGCGATCTTAACCACGACGTAAACCCTAATCTAAACTCGTCAACTTGATCACACACTCACGAATTTAAGCAAACTCACATTGTTTACATCAAGTATGCCAAATCTAACTCGTCTAAAATAGTTGAAAACGTCAACTGAAAGGAATTAACAAGTTAATTCATAGTTTGATGATTATAATTGTAATTATTCAAACAGAATTATTTTTTGAATTACATATATAACATCATAATCATATAATTTTAAATTCATATGAAATCAGGACCAATTGAATTGTGTTAACTAAATATCATGTTTCAGTGAGTGAACTTAATAATCATTATGTTTGTAATTTGTGTGCAACAGAAAATAAATGAAAACTTAATAATTGTTTATTTTTTTACCGGTATAAAAACCAATATAAAACTCAATTTCATATCTAAAAGTGTGCGCTAAATCTCACTGTAAAAAAATAAAATAGATTATATATATATATATATATATATATTCTCATTATTTGGTTTCAGATTTATTTTTTTCTTTCTATTAAAAAAAATTAATTAATTAATTTTTAGGATTTACGGTTTATTAGTGTGTTGATCATCGTGATTAATGCCTCCTATTTATAGAATGATTTGTAATCATTGCTTTTAGTTGTATTAGGATTTTTTAAATTGGAACTTAACTACATTCTGATAATGGTTTTCAAATTAGCTGATTATTTGGATAAAAATTTATTCCTAACATTAAATGCGTTTAGATCTTAGCTCCTTATAAAATAGGTGAAAACTGATTTGGCACTGTCTGTGAATTTATGAGAGTGGTCCCATTTCAGTTTTATCTCATTCAAAGCTTTTTATCACGTTTCTGGTAGCTCCTTTATCTTTATTATTTGCTATGAATTCACGTAAGTCACGCAGTGATTGTGCAGAGCAGCAGAAAGAAGATAAGACCACCATTGTTGACCTCTGGTCGTGTAAGTGGACAAGATCTTAGTTAAATGATTCACCAAAATCAAGTAATAATGGCGGATCTTGTTAAAACTTTGATACAAAAGAATAATATTATATCATGAACTTTCAAAGAGGTTCTCCACGTTCACTAACTGTTCATTATATCTTTAGTTATTTAAATCACTAAGATGAGTACTTAAGTTTTATTTTGATTTTCAATTTGTTGCTAATGTATATTAAATTAAATAATTTCAACGCTGGGTGTTTCTGTGGGCTCCTATGGTAGATGTTGAAGGTGTGTAGAGTTTTAGAGTATGCAGCACACAAACAAAAACGAATCTGAATGTTAAGAAATGTCTGCTACGGAAACAACAAGCTTCAGTCCCTATTCATTTCCCATTTTTTCAGGGAAACAACAAGCTTCGTAACAAGTGATGTGACAGAAAGGATTCTCAAATCTATGACTCCCACATGGCACAGTAACTACAGTAATGGTGAAATTTCAAGGAAACAACAAGTGATATGACAGAAAGGGATTCTGAAATCCATGACTCCCACATGGCACAGTAACTTCAGTAATATACTGTACATAATAACATCCAAGGCAACAATGGTGAAATCAACAATAACAATAGTTACACAAACTAAACAATGTTGTTGTAGTTTTCTAAAAAATATACCAAATATGTTGCTAGATTTACCTTGTTATGGAGTTACTAAGGGTGAAACTTCCATGGATTAAAATCTAACTTAGAAGGAAATATATAATTATAATTATTAGATGATAACTTTGTTGGGAGTGTTTTTTTTTTTTTCATTATGCTTATGGAGGAAGGTGACACTAGGGTCAAGGATGTGGATAGAGTAAGAAAATTTCATTCTAAAAGTTTTTATAGACTTTCATGAATGTTTAAGAGAGCCAACAAAAAGGTAAAAAATCATGGGTGGAATGAAAATAAATGTGTGGAACAATATATAAGAAAAGTGAAATATGTCTTTTATCGATAAAAGTGTGATAGAGCTAAGAAAAATCAAGGAAGTTTGCACACTAAGAGCTACATCACTATGCACGAACATGCAATTCCCTTGATATTAATCCTTTAATGTATTGATTTATGAGTTAAACAATTATGTACTAAATGATTATAATGTTTGCTTTATAGACAATGAAACTTGGTCGCTTAGTACACGAAGATGAGGATTTTCAACATACACATACAAAAGAATACCATACAACTTGTCGATAACGGATATAGGCAAACACACATGAGTACTTTCTATGCATCTTATTTACAAAGTCATTTAATTATTATACATATAACAAATTTCTTGTTCAAATAGGAGGATTTTGAGAGTATACTTTCTCTATCATGTATGATGAGTCTACTTCTAGGGTCAATGTTTCAAATGCATTCCTCCCTATGTCCTATTGAGGAAGAGAGACTTAAGAATCAATGTGAGTTGTAGCTAGAAGATATGAGTTAGATTTATAGGATTGAATATGTTGATCACATAAGGATTGTGTTAAAAATTACTTCCAACAAACATAAACATATTGTAGTCAACAAGTTGATTCCTAAGATATTAATCAAATATAAAATAAATAGATTTGTTGAGCCTTAATCCATCTAGAAATCAAGGAACCCAAGGATATAAATTCAACAATACTTTCAAATATAGATAAGTATTCACGAGAACATATTTACTTGATTCCATATATTGAAGGGTCATTTTCTAACTTTGTATTTTTTAAATTATATTAATTATATAAGTAATATTTTGTCATTCTGCATAGGTCTCATTAATAGTTACTTGTAATTATACTAAGGATCATATAATGTGATTTTTTCGCTTCAAAGAAAATCCAACTAAACTAAGAAATAAAATGTTTATTACAAGGGAACTTTAACATTTTTCATTAACTTGGAAAAATATAAGTGTTTTTTGATTAACATATTTCTTTATTGTAATTCAAGTTGTAACTCACACAAATATTTTAAGTGAAGGAGCAAGACAAAGTTACTGCAATTCATGATACATACAATAATTAATTAATTTAAAAGTTGCATGAAAAATAATTTTGGTCACTTGTTTATCATTTTATAGTAATAGGCAAACTTATTTGTTTGAATTTTACTAATACATCATGTATTGTAAGATTCATCATTTGTGTGGGTGAATGAGGTGATACAATCAACATTTGCTTCTTTTACCTTTATGACTATTGCATAATAACCTCAGTTTGTTCAATGATCAATTTTCATTATTTTAGGATGACATTTAACAAATAATAGATCTGTGAGTAGTTTTTCTTCTCTAACATGTATAAATAGTGTAGTTAAATTGAACTTCTTATTGGACTTTTAGTTCAAATATTTGGATTATATTGTGTGTGTATGTACATCTCGATATTTTTTTTTATATTTCAAGTTTTGGTTTTAAACAAAAATGAATTAAATTAAAAAAAATATCTAAAATTTAAGTCAAATTATACACTATTTATCGTAAATTTATGTTGGACTTGATTCAACGTACATAGATTCCCTGTGTAATTCACACTCAAATCTGTTCTAATTTTTTGTCTTTCTTTTTTCATTGTTTATCAAAATATTAATATTAACTTTTATTTTATATTGACTTGTAGTGTAATAAACAACTGGGAGGCTATGAGTGTTACTACTAGGTTATGCAATGGATGACTACCATTATAAGACTGGCATTCGAAAAGATTAGGAGCATGTACTAATATTTAAATTATTCTTTATAATTCTTTAAAGTATATTTATCTTAACACTAATTTGAACCTTATTTTGTAATGTAGTTATTTATGGATGAGCAACCACTGCCTTTGGAGGCCCTACATTATGTGAGAAATGTTTGGGTCACATATTTCTTTAATTACTATAACTAATGAATAGTATAAGAATTAGATAGATAGGAATATGTATTGTTGTTTGTAATACATTTTATCAATATATATATATATATATATATAATTTGCTTCTTTGAATGAATGTGTCTAAATTTATGTATCTGGCTTACTGGATTTTAAAGGAATAAATTAATTTGTTAGAATATATGACTTTAAACTATAGGGGAGTGAATTGTTTAAAGAGGGTTTTCGCAAACTTTTAAGTCAAGAATGAAATTATCTCAAGAAACAAATGATAAAGAATTCAGTTTGCCAAAATTTAAAGCAAAAACAACTGCACCAAAAAAACAATCGGTTGTTTCGCATAAACAATCGGTTGTTTATACCAGTTTGCAAATATTAAAACTGAATTTAAAGAGATTAAGGATAGAGAGAATGCACACAAATGTTTATACTGGTTCACTCTAAACCCAGAGCTACATCCAGTCTTCTCTTCTCAGAAATCACTGAGGAATTCCACTAAGCAATCAAAGCTAGATCACTTAGAACACAACCAAGAAAGTGACTTTGATCCCCTCAAGAAACACACTTCTCTTGGCCAACACACCAACACTGAGAATGCTGATCTTGATCCCCTCAAGAACACACAACACTTCTCAGCAAACACACAAAGATTCTTGTTCAACAGATACAAGGATTACACTTGTTACAGAAGCAAATCTGAAATCAATACAAGCAGAAATCCTAAGCAATCTCAACTTTTTAAAATCTCAAAATCTTGTGTTAATTGAAAAACTCAAATTTGTTTTTCTAAATATATTCAAAGTTGTTTTTTGTTATCAAATCTTAACAAACTATTCATTGCATTTAAAGATTGGTTAAATCATTAAAAACTGGAGCGTAAACAGTTAGAAAATCATTTAAAGCTCAATCAAAGCAAAAACCATTTTTCTGTTATGGTACCAAAACAAAGAATCGGTTTTTTCCTTGGATTAATTGGTTGTTTTGGTTTTAACAGCTCAACCATTTGAAAAACATATTTCAATCTTTTCTAAAAACACCTAAGTATAAAACAATTGGTTGTTTCGACAAAACAACAGGTTGTTTTTCACTTAGCTTGAAAAAAACTTTTTCTTTTAAAAAGATTGAGAATGCTTATGCTTTCAATTCAATCAAACAAAACTCAATCTACCCAGATCCTATCTAAGACAACTCAGCAATAGCAAGCACAACCTAGCCTTCAACATCCTTCAAAGGGTTTGGATTCTTCAAAGCTTGAACACCACTTCGTTCAACATAATTAAGAAGGGAGAACGCATAAAATATAATGAACTAAAAAAAGACCATAATAGACGACAGTTATGGGCATAACCACTATTTAGACCTCTTAGGGGGTATAAACGACAGTTTTGTACAATAACCACCGTCTATACCTCGACCATGTAATTTTTGGAGTAGTGTCAGGGAAGGTATAAATGACAATTTTGGACAATAACCGTCATTTATACCCTTCCTGACACTGTGTATACCCATATATGATTTTCGTTATACACTGCGACTGTGAAAAGAACCATCGTCTAGATGTTATTTATAAATCACGATTTTGGAATATTTATAAATCACGATTTTGGAATCTCTGTCTATTCCACAATAGTATAGACTACGTGCTGATAGACTGTAGTTACAAAAATTGTTGTCTAATCACTAAAAAAACGTTGTCTAAGGGCTTTTCTGCAGTAGTGTCTCTTACGTCTTGCTCCTTCGTGCCTTGGGTTGTCGCTGCCTACCACCACCAAGTTAATAAAGTTTTTTATTTTATAATGTTAAATATTTTGCTTTTGTTTTTCCAGTATTATTTTTTTAGTATGTTAGTTTATCTTTTCTTTTTATATTTTTTGTATTTATTTTTTCAATAATTTATGTTTTTTATTTTATTTTTGTTAGGTTAGAATTATTAATTGGTTAGATTATTATTAGTTATATTTATAAAGTTTTAGAATTCTAAATTATTAAGTGATAAAGAATTGTGTGATAGTGTTGCATTGAGTTTGGGGTGTTTGATTCCAATAAATATTGTTCTATTTTTGGAAAGTTCATATTTTAAGCGTAATGCTGCTGAAAATTTGTTAGATATAAGTTCATTATGAGAATGTTAGTATGGATCGAGATTTATAATTAGAGTAATAAAACTTAATAAATAATTTTAGGATTTATAATTAATATTAGGGTTTATAACTATAGTAATAAAATTTTATAAATAATTTTAGAGTAATAATCTTCATGACCAAAACTGAGACAAAGGTGAACATGAACTTTATGAAAGCAACCACAAACAGAGGCGAGGTGAGCGACCATGAACACAATTGAGACAAGCGACCATGGTCAAAAACAAGGCGAGCGACCACAAACACAATCAACAATGACAACATAGCTACCTCAACCATAATGCGAACCCTAATTTAGAATAAGTGGGAACGTCATTTCAAACAAGTTAACGAGTTAATTTACGAGTTTGATAATCATTATTATAATTGTTATAATCTAAAATAATTATTTTTTGAATTGCGTGTATAAAATCATAACCATACAATCTGAAAAATAGTATAAAACCAGCATAAAAACCAACCAATATATGGCACTCAATCTCATATCTAAAAATAAGTGTGAGATTTAGGGGTGTCTCCTATTTTTTCCTACTTTGGGGTTGTTAAGGTGGCTTCAAACCTCTCTGAAACGGTTACAAACAGTTTTTTCATAATTCTTGAATCATTTAACATAGATCCAAGCAACCTTTACGGATTCTGACTTCTTCATTCTCTGCAATTCAAACTCCCTTATTAGATTCAGGCTATCCTCTCATCACCTTCATATTCTGCCTTGAGGTAATCCCAGATTATTTTTGTTGAGTTCAAGGATATTATCCTTCTGAATACCATAGGAGATATAGATGCAAATAGGCATACGCTTGCCTTTGATCTCTTCAATTATTTTTGCTAATAATTACATTTATAATACTCGCAGTAACCGACTCTTAAATGATTTTATGAAAAGTTACTTAAAAATATTAATTCAACAATTAAAACAGAAGAATAAAATATCACGTGCACTTATGTGCATTTATATGTAGTAAAAAACACACAATATCCAACACATACCTTTGTACTGCAGTCTTCATATCTTGGCTTCCTATGTAGTGAGCAAAACCAGACAACAATGTTGTCTATTAGGCAAATAAGCATCAATTTCCATTGAGACCTGGTATAAAACATTTCATTAGTCATTTTTATAATTATGTAAACTCTAAATGTAACAAATTTTACTTACCCATTTATAAAAGGAGCAAAATAAATATTTTTTCTGGATGTTTGAATCCATCTTTGAATGTAAGTATGACAATAAGTTTTTTATTCTCATTTTGTATGGATAGTGACTCAAGGAAATCATAAGTATCAAAATTTTCCATGTTGTATATGATTTATATACCTACATTGTTAATATAAATATGAGTGACATGATTCATGAAACATCATTCAATTAAATAACATGTAATTATTAAGGGTACTTACATCATCCATAGTTGAATAACTGCGATGTTCAACAATTGATTACCTTGGATGATTATGTACAATGGTGTACCACCATGTTCAACTCCAAATAATGTGGCATCTCAAAGAATTACACAAGAATCATGAAACATTTGATGTGAAACCTTGACCAACTCTGTAATAGAGAACAATTTGTCTAACAAAATAACACATTTGACATAATAATGATTGGATATTCCAAAATTGGTGCCCAAAACAATCCATGTATAGTACAAGATAATTGTTCCATAGATAGATTGTACTCCAGCATCTTTGAATAGGTTAGTCTTGAAATCTTTAACCATTATTGAGGGTTGATACATACAAACTAGAAAAAGTTGAACCTGAATTTCTTCCTCTATTGTTAATGAAGCAAAGTCCATGACAAAACTTTAATAAGATATCAGTGGTTGAATGTCAAAAGTAGTTTTTTCCAAGACAAGTTTCTTCAAAATTAAAGTAAGTTTGTGCACAATCTAATTTGCATCCTTTTTTAGCTTATTTGAAATTTGATTTTTAAGAGAAAATTTTAACTTCAGAAACAGCTTATTGCACTTTTTTTCTGTGGAACTTTTTATCTTACAATTATTTAAGGAAAAGTTTATGGAAATAAGCTAGTATTGTTTGTTTTGTCAATGCAAATCCAAAATAACCGATATATCTTCCTTAAACATGAATGAACAATTTGATGACGAGTCCAAAAGCATATCTGTGCATGAACTCTTAAGTTCTTCTGAAAACTTTATTTCATGTTAATAAATCTCATTTTGAAATGATTTTTCTGAAAATATGTTCAATTCCTTTTGAAATAGTTTTTCACGAAGGGATAAATCTTAGTTCAAGAACAATTTTATCATTTCATATTTATTACAGTACATTAGATTTGTAGTCTATTTAGGAAAAAGAGCAAGCAGTAGTCCTACTATAAGAACATAGAAGGGCTACTGATAAATGATAAAACCAGAAATAATGTAATACTTTGTTACTTATATTAATTAAGAAAAGAGATTTGATAACTTATAAATTAGAATTCTACATTTTTATTTAAAAAAAATAGGTAAAAATATAATTGAAACAAAAATTATAGTTTGTCACATAATTATCTATTGTTAATATATATATATTTGTAATATAGATAGTTTGAAACTTAGAAGTGTCAACCTAACCTAACATGTATCAGTTATCACACAGTGATACCTAACTAATATAATAGTTTTTACTTAACAAAAGTAAAATTGAGTGTACAACATAAAACAATATATGCTCCACTTTATTTTGCTGATAAAATAACAATAATACATAGAAGATTCCAACTCAAAATAGACACTAACAAAACCATACTTTTACATTATTGAAACATAAATAGAAGTATGATGATTTGATCCGTACAAATACATTGTTGAAATTAATTTTCTTAGCAGCAATTAATTGTCATATGTATCTATTTTGCCTTGTAGGAAATCTCTAAACCAAATGGCAGATAACTTTGGATATCTTTTGAGATTATGGTAATCTACAAAGATTATTCCAAACCTTGAAGTGTACCCTAAACTCCATCCGAAGCTGTCAGTTAAAGACCATGCAAAATATCCTTTCACATTCACGCCATTCCTAATAAAATCAAAACAAAAAAGTAATACATTATCATCATATAATTAGGAAGCTTTTTTCTGGCCTTAACACATTTTGAATATGGTGTAAAACACTTACTCGATTGCGCTTTGAAGATAATAGAGATGATCATGAAAGTAATCAATTCTTGAAGTATCTGCTAAGGCTTCTTCAAGTGATAGAGTTTGATCATTGAATTCATCTATACCTATATCACAAGTGAATAAATTGTTTCAGTATGAGAAGGAAAAACACATTATATCAATTCTCTCTCTTACTTCAATGATTTAAACTTTCATAAATGAAAATGTCATGATTAAACTCAACTGCTACATTACCATTTTCAGTGATGTAGATCAAAGGGTTGTTGTACTTCGTTTTGATATACAGCAACAGATCATGAATTCCTTTCGGACAAACATACAACAATTTTGAACTCTGCAGAATACAACTTTCCTTTTCTTCATTGAAAAACTAATTGAAATGAAGCAGTGATATGTAGTTGCACTTTCAATAAAATGTAATCACAAACTTACCACTTTACAAATAGGTGTTCCATTACGCTCACCTGTTAATATTCTACATCATTCTCTACTAATAACAAAAATTAACAATATAAATACTTGATTTTGATTCATCAGCTGCAATTTGTGTTGGACCTCAAACATATATATAACTAAATTAAATGATGGATTAGAATAACAATGATAATTTGGATGGTATCATACAGTTATAACATTTATCTGTTTTTGTACGAAACTGGGGCAATCATTGCCCCTTATTACTAAAATGAGGTTGCTTTTCAAAATATTACATGGTTGGAGAAGTCTTGCAAAAGTGGTATGATTTTATTGTGAAGAAAAATTGAAATTGTGCCGGCACGACTTTTATGTAATCATTTTCAATTAAAGTTGTGTCACCTTGACATAACTTCACTTCGACATAACTTTGACATAGCAAAAAATCATAGTATTTTGACACGATTTCTTCGTAATAAAGTAATGTTACGTTGGCATGAATTCTCCAACCTCGTAATATTTTAAATGACAACCACATTTCAGTAATAAGAGGTAAAAATTGTCCGAGTTTCATACAAATTCCGTCATTTATCTTCTTTCATACGTTAAAGTCTATATATAGTCAATAATGACATAGATATTAAAGAGCACTTACTTGTAAGAATAACAAGAGAATCTGTGAGGAAGCTAGGCCTTGCTTCACTTAACTCAGGTGCATCAGTAGCATAATTAGAAGTATAGTAGTTTATTCCAATAAAATCAAAGGACCCTCTTACAAGTTTGACCTCATCAGCAGAAAACTTTGGTAATCGACTCCCTACCAAAGATTGCATGGATTTAGGGTATTCTCCAATTGTCAATGGCTCCATAAAGCTACAATAAAGTATTTGAATAAATTAGTTATACAGATTATTAGTTTAATCCTAGCATTATACTTGAGTAGATAATGAGTATTAATTGTAGGATTTTTCATCTGAATAACCTGTCATGGATTGCACTGCTCTTTTGGTGTTCTTCATCATAAGTTTAGTGTTCTTATCTGATCACTATATCAAGCTTTTGCCCCTTTAATTAGACTATTTATGTCTCTGACTAATCATAAAATGAAAGTAATTTTCTCTAAGTACACACACATTCTATTACATTCCAGAGTTAAATTGTTATGATGAAAACATATTATATCATGAGACTCATTGTGTGACAAGATTTGAATCTTTCTCCTACAATATATTGACTTAAAATGACAAAATAATTTAGAATCACTATCATACTATACTTGAGCTCCACATTAGAATTTAGGTTCATAAAGTAGTTACCATCCAAATATAAAATCAAGGGCTCTTTCTGCAGCAAACTGATCCAACTCTGTATCATAGAGTGGTACTATCCAATCACAGGACAGTGATATCCCTATCAAACCCTTTTGAGACACATACATACATGAAGCAAAATTTAAGTTTAGGACTAGTTTATTATGAGTCTTTGATTGAATAAGGAAGCCAATACACTTATTCTGATTGCATTTCAAACTATAAAATTTGCAATTGAACCTGATATTTTGTCTTATAGACATTGACAGCAGCTGCATGAGCAAGTAATTGATTGTGACTCACTATGTAGGGTTCAGTGGCTGAATCACCAGCAGTACAAGATAAGTTTTGCCAGGTTGAACATCTTCCAGGTGGGAAAAAAGCATCAGCATACCCAAATTTACTATAGGTCCATGGTTCATTTAATGTAGTCCAATGTTTTACCCTGTCTCCAAATTCTTTAAAACAAAGTTCTGCATAATCTTTAAAATCATCCCTACATAATGATAAAAAAGTAGATATTAGTTAGAGTATGTTCTCACAAATAATATATTTTGATTATTAGATATAAGAAATGTGAGTTACACTATATTAGGACTTAAAAAACCATCATATTCGTCTTCTAAGGCTTGAGGAAGATCCCAATGAAAAAGGGTCACAAAGGGTTTAAGACCTACATTATGGATGTCAACAAATTTAGTTACTTGTTTCTATTTCAAAACTAAATTAGAGAAAATGAAATTTAAAAAATATACTTATCTACATATTAACCTTTAGCTAACAGTTCATTAATGAGGTTGTTGTAATAGTTGATTCCTTCCTTGTTCACACCTCCGCTAACCTTTCCTTCTGAAATTAGCCAAAGAATCTAAGATTTAAATAATAGCCATCAATTTATACAAGACATATTTTTTATTGCTATGATTAAGGAGTGCTAATGTACAAAATTATAAGAAAGAGAAGCTCTTATATAGTTCCCTGTTTCTTACTTGGAAGTATTCTAGGCCAAGAGATTGAAAATCTGAAAGCATCCATGTTCATTTCCTTAATGTTTTCAACATCTTCCTGTGTTATTAGTCATGAAAACAATTTCAATTATGCTTTATTTTATTGCTTCACTACATAATAAGTATTAAAGGGTCCTTATTATCATACCTTATAACGATGGTATTGATCAATGCTAACTTCTCCATTACTTCTGTCCAGTATTTTATCTGTCATGTTTCAAACAAAATATGCTAGAATTTGTATAACTACAGACATTTCTCTGGCAGATCAAGAACATAGTAATAATTTTAGCAAAATTAACTAAGAAAACTCTATCAAAACTACATTACATTTTAATACAATAATATAAACTCTATAAATTACCTTACACAACAAGCTATAATTGAACACACTAAAAAAAATTACAGTGAACATGGATTGTACTATAAGCAAGGAAAAAAATAAAACCTGGGTGATTATGAGTGTATGTATCCCATATGCTTGGTCCTTTGCCACCAACATTTGCTGCACCTTCACACTAGTTTATATGGCAATTAATTAATCTCTTTCAAACTTAAACATTATTGTAAAAATAAAAGTTCTTTGGAAATAAAAGGGTTATTGCAAAATTTGGACGATTTGTGAAACTTTTCCTACATACTTTTTACAGAAATTTACAAAGAAATACGCTCCCTGTGAAATTTTCTCTAAAATTTCCAATATTTCAGTAGATATTTATAAAAAAAAAGTCTCAAAATATAAAAAAGTATCACTGTTTTGGAAGAACCTGATAAGAAGATGATCCTGCCCCAAATATAAAACCTTTTGGAAAACTGCTTCTGTTGAGAGATGTACTCCTAAAATCATCAGTGGAAAAAATTGAAACTGAACCTTCAATGCAGATTGGTACTGATAGCATAAGCAGCAAAACACCATAGAGAAGATTCCAACTCAATACCATAGCTACAATCTTCATAGTTTTTTCACTTTCATTCCAGATGTGTGCACTAATATATATCCGAATTTAACTAATGAAGTCTATTGCAAATATAATATATATTAAAACTAAATTTTATTTTTATACAAAATCCACCACCTGTATTTGCAAATAAATAATGGAGAAATCTGATTTGCAAATCAAGATAAAAGAAAGGAAAGATAACCATAATCATAATCATAATTATAAGGAAAGATTTGTTTTAATGGAAGAAGTTAAAGGAAACCAACTAAAATCTTAACATATTTTTAAATAAAATATAATAAAAGGGTAATTTTCTATTTTCAAACTACTACTTTATCTATTAGTTTTAAACATAAAGGCACTACCTAACTATGTATGCAGAGCTGTCGACATCACCTTAATATTGTATAAGTTTCTCTGTTTCTATAACATTTGGCTTCCTCCATCATTACATTTGCTTCCTACACTCCATCAGAAATGTTAATTGACAAAATTAATTTGGGAGGTTTTAAGAACCCATTGTTCTTTGCCATTATTAAGATCACAGGTAAAAGATGGATACAGTAGGCATGACTTTCTAGGATATTGGATCAAACAATTGATAGCCCTTTGGTTTGCAACTTACTCTAACTGTTTGAGGTGAACATCAGTTCTATCTGTTCTCAAACAAGTAATACATATACTAACTTCTTTTTCAACATGGGCATTGAAGCTTTTAAACCTAGACTTTTCATTTAAGAAGTAAATCCAAATTTTACAGTAGAACTTCTTGTTACTGGTTGAAGCTGGTTTGATAGGTCTAAGTATATTTTCCTACATAAGTTGAAGCTTGTTTGGTGCTTTTTACAAGCTTTTTACTTTGACATAGAACTTTGACCTTGTTTTCCTACTAAGCAGTGTGTGCATAGATGCTTTGGGGGTGTGGTGATGGAGGGCAACCAATTTACCTTCTCTTTCATAAAGTATCCTCAAGTTATTAAACTATTGGGTTAAAGATGAGATTCATTCTCTAGCTACATCTGAAAACAAGTAGGATATTTTGTTGCCACAGTAGCTACCAAGAAAAACATTTTGTTTCCCATCATTTCTGCACCATAATTAGTCCTCTTCAAGAATGATAGACTTTACATTTCTATTCTGAATCAAAATAGCTAGCTTTTATTCTTTCTTTGAAGTTGTCTTATTAATAATAGATTGTTATAATAAACATTTGATTGTTGTAATAAACATTTGAGATTGCATTGTAATTTCATTAATATTTATCCATTAGGGGAACATTGTCAAGTTCATGGCTGTAGGCAACTATCTCCAATAAAATAGTTAAGATGTCCAACGATAGAGGGAGAAAATTTGGGGTGTGGAGTGAACTAGCATTTATGTCAATGATGGTAACAAATTTGAAATGTTCCGTACCGAAACATGATGGAAACATGATGAGGTTAATGAATTAATTAACGTAGACCCCTTTTCGTACCGAAACAGTTGGAAATTAAATATGATGAGACATAGAAGTAAATGTTTAACATACCATGCTCATAAACGAAGCCATCAAAGCTGGAACAATAAACCTGTGGTGGAGCAGAAGCATGAACTAGTGCTAGCACTGCTCAAGATCATAAAGCTCCTAATCCTGCATCAACAAATGTCATGTAGTCTATTGCAATAACAATGTGTTATACTTCAATTTTAACAGGTTTTCTTTTGAAACACTTGTGGAGAAAATCATGGGAAATGAGTGAGTGCAGCATGCAGGAGAGTTGTTGAAAGTTCAATCTTAGTATTATGCAGGTGATCTAATAATAATATCCTACTATCTCCAAATATTCTAACTATATTCATTCAGAAAAAAAAATCTTAACCCAAGACTACTGTTTGTCCCGAAAAAAAATTATGATTTTTGGAGTGCTAAATTTTTTAAGATATTCTTTTATTCCTTACTATTATCAACTTTGACTTTGTGCTCCTGTTTGTAAATTTATTGAAACCAAAAAGAGGGCATGTAAGTTATATCTAAAGAATTAGCAATAGTACTCAACAAGGAGTGTGGATGGCAGTTATATGGGTTTTAAGGGCTAATAGAAACTCTGTCATTTTAAAAAATGGAGTAATAGATAGAGTTGAGGTTTTTATAGTACTACAAATTAGTGGTTAACTAGCAAGATAAGCAAAGAAAACTTTAGCTACTCATATTGGTGTCTAAGTCCTGTAACTTGCCTTAAGTCCATAGGATACCACTGATGTGGTTCAGTAATTATAAACAAACAGTTATATACCATGTTCTGTGGAATACTTCATGGCTATTTTGATATTTTCATATCTGTTATGGCTAACTTTGAGTCCAGGAGAGGAGGAATAGAATAACATCTGTTTTTATGGTATAAAGGAAAACACATGTCAAGTTTGAGTCCACAAATCTTTGTATTCTCATATTTGCTATGGTTCATGAAGGAAAAGGTATAATGCAATTTTGGTTGTAGGAGGTCAAGCTCTAGTTTCACAGGTTTAGATTTCTTAGATTTGTGTGGTTGGTGAGAAGGATATGGTAGAATGCAAATTTTGTTGGAATATATAATAGGTTTAGGGTTTTAGAAGTTGTAATGTTGTTTCCGAGGGCTATGCCACATAGCCTAAAATATTTTTTTATAAGGGTTGGAGAATGCTCCAATTTATTTCATTCTATTATTTGTTGATAAAAAAAATATCTAAATTCAAACGATCATTGAAACAAAATCACTAACCAATAAAATCAAACTATCATTGGAGCAACATTACTAACCGAGATTCAACGATCATTGAAACATCGCTAACCGATATTCAACTTGGAACATCACTAACCGAGATTCAACTATCATCGGATTAAAGCTATACAAAATTGTTATGTGAGATTAAATGATCATCGAATCCAGCTATGCACAAATGTTATCTAAGATCAAATGATCATTACATATTAAACAATCATCAAAACAAAGTTATATAAAATCTCTTTATAAAATAAGTTACCATCCTAATCTGACAAATTGTTTGAAAATAAACGACCATCTCAAAGTAATCCAACTCAATAAAATATTATCGGATCAAAATAATCCGATGAACACTTACAAAACACTAAAACTCCTCATTTATGGATTTCAAGCTTGGAAATTTATGTACCTACTCGTATTTAAGATATATGGACATACACATAATAATATAAATTTCAATCAAATCAGATAAAGTATAATCAAATAAGATGAAATCCAATCAAAATAGATGCAACCGTATAACTTGAAAATTTATGTAGTAATAATTGATTGAATGGAAAATATTCAATAATTAGTAACACTACAAAAGAACCATGAAATAGAAACTAATTTCTAGTGACAAAAAATAATTAGTTGTTATAATGACTAAATTAGAGACCATTTTAGAGACTAAAATTTTTTTAGTTTCTAAATTAGTTTCCATTATTGTTAAATAGTTTTTAAATTGGTATTTAATTAGCAACCAAGGTTTTTGTTACAAAATTTAGAAACTAAATACTATTTTTTTATATAATTTCTCATTAATTATCAATTTTTTCTCGTGTTGCTTAATTGTTTTTTTTAAGTTGATGATAAAGATTGTTGAAAAAAAATGTGATAGAGTAATGTCATATATTAAGCATCTAAAATTTATTTAACCTACTTTTATATTTATACAACATTGAATAGAAAATGAATCACATGCATCCTTCTCCTCTTTGATTGAATGGGGTCCATGGAAGAACAAGATAAATAAAAAGAGACTAATTCATAATTACAGAGACTAATGAGATAATAATAAAAAAGAAAGCTAAAAAAAGATGGAAATAATAGTAATTAGCTAATTTTTGAATGATGGGATTGAGTTAAGAAGGTTGGTGAACATTTATTTATTGTGTTGAGTTCTTTCCACGGCTCAGTAAATAATGAATTGGCATGAATGAATGAGTGGTTATGATACAGTGAAGGTACATAACCTTTCTTATATTTTCCTAGACTTGTCAGTTATTACGTACAAGAGTACAAAATGAATCACATGCATCCTTCTCCTCTACGATTGAATGGGGTCCATGGAAGAACAACATAAATAAAAAGAGACTGATTCATGATTGCAGAGAATAATTAATGAGATAATAATAGAAGAAAAAAAAATCTAAGAAAAGATACAAGAGAGAAAATATATAGTTGTATTTCCTTCTAAGTTAGATTTTAATCCATGGAAGTTTGACCCTTAGTAACCCCATAACAAGGTAAATCTAGCAACATATTTGGTTTATGTTTAGAAAATTACAACAACATTGTTTAGTTTGTGTAACTGACCCCAAAGTAGTGAAAATAAGGAGTATGTTATTGTTGATTTCACCATTGTTGCCTTGATGGATGTTATTGTTTGAAGTTATTGTGGCACGTGGGAGTGATAGATTTCAGAATCCCTTTCTGTAACATCACTTATTATGAAGCTTGTTGTTTCCTAGAAAAATTTAGGAAATGAATAGGGACTGAAGCTTGTGCTTCCTAGAAAAAGATGGGAAATGAATACCACTCAGATTCGTTTTTGTTTGTGTGGTGCATACTATAAAAGTCTACGCAGCTTCTACATGTATTCTTGAAGATCTGAACGCATTTAATGTTGGGAATAACTTTTGATCCAGATACTCAGCTAATTTGTTACATTTGAAAACCACTATCATGTTGAAAAAAACGGGTAATTTTCCCACTAAAACAAAACCCTAACAGAACTACTCGACAAATAATATTGAATATATAAAGCAGAACAAACAGTATCTAATGACACATTCTTCTTCCCGTGAAGGAGTGTAGTCTCCAAATGTTCAAATTCATCAGGAAGAGATGATAACAACATCAAAGTCAAATCCTCATCCTCAAACTTCACATCTAAATTCAACATGTCTACTACTAATTGATTAAACATAGTGATGTGTGCATTCATAGTAGTACCTTGTTGGTAGTCAAATCGGAACAACCTTTTCTTCATCAGGAGCTTGTTCTAACCACTCTTCTTCAGAAACTTGTCCTCCAATGCCTTCCACAGTTTGTGTGCAGAAGTCTCATTTTTTTTACAGCATACTTCTGCTCTCTAGGCAGGCAGGATCAAATAGTTTCGCATGCCAATCGGTTGATGATATCATGATGACTTTGATTTTTCTCTCATCTATCAAGAGTGTCTTAAGGGAGGACACAAAGATTTTTTTTATACAAGATGGCTTTCTTTTTAAAGGAAAACATCTTTGTGTGCCTCAAAGCTCTATTAGATTATCTCTTGTTAGAGAAGCTCATGAGGGGGGGTTTAATGGGTCACTTTGGGTTGCTAAAACTTTGGATGTGTTGCATGAACATTTCTTTTGGCCTCATATGCATAAACATGTTCATAGTTTGTGTGATAAATGCATAGCTTGTCGCAAAGCTAAATCTAAGATGCATCCCCATGGTTTATATACTCCTCTTCCTATCCCTTCAATGCCTTGGGTTGACATATCTATGGATTTCATCTTAGGATTACCCAAGACATCAAAGGGAAAGGACTCCATTTTTGTGGTAGTGGATCGTTTTTCAAAGATGGCTCACTTTATTCCTTGCCACAAAGTGGATGATGCATGTCATATTGCAAACCTCTTCTTTCAAGAAGTGGTTCGCTTGCATGGGATCCCTAGATCTATAGTGTCCGATAGAGATCCCAAGTTCTTAAGTCACTTTTGGAAGACTTTGTGGGGCAAGCTTGGAACTAAACTTTTATTTTCTACCACTTGCCACCCACAAACTGATGGTCAAACTGAGGTGGTGAATAGAACTTTAGGACAACTATTGAGATGTTTCATTTCGGGGAATCCTAGAGTGTGGGAGAATTTACTACCCCATGTTGAGTTTTCATATAACCGTGTAGTAAATTCTACCACCTCACATTCTCCTTTTGAAGTTGTCTATGGGTTTAACCCCTTAACACCTCTTGATCTTCTTCCTATTCTCATTCTTGGAGATGTCTTGTGCAAAGATGGGGATGAAAAGGCTTCTTTTGTGAAAACTTTGCATAAAGACATCAAGAAGAGAATTGAGAAGAAGGTTGACAAGTATGCTGAACTTGCCAATAAAAGGAGAAAATCATTGTTGTTTGAGAAGGGTGATTGGGTTTGGCTTCATTTGAGGAAGGATCGTTTTCCTACTCAAAGGAAGTCCAAACTAATGCCTCGTGGAGATGGACCTTTCCAAGTCCTAAAGAGGATTAATGACAATGCTTATGAGTTAGATATGCCTGATACATTCTTAGGTAGTCATACTTTTAATATCAGTGATCTAACTCCTTTTTCTGTAGGTCTCTAGAATTCGTGGTCTAATTCTCTCCAACTCGGGGAGTATGATGGAGATCAAGCTCAAGTGGACATGGAGGCCAATCATTAAGAGCAAGAAGAGGTTGAGGCTCAAATGGAGGACGCTCATGGAGTTCAAAGCCCGCCTCAAAGGCTTACAAGGAGCATGTTCAAAGCTTTAGGAGCTAATGGACGTTTATTTTCTCTTTTTGTAGTTTCTTTGTTTGAAGATGCTTAGAGGGAAACATAAGAAACCTCTTTTGTCAAAGCATCTTTAGGTCTTTAGTTTAGGAGTCTTAGGGGGGTGTGCGTTTAGTAGAGAGATGTAGGAGTAATAGGGAGGTGTCAAAGTGAGAGAAGAAGTCACACCTTTCTCATGCTTGGCGCCACTTTCATGTATTTGGAGGGAATTTTGAATTTAATTAGCTTTGCATTTCAGCACCTCTAGGCTATAAATTAAGGTGCTGCCTTTGTATTTTTCAGATTTGAATTTTGAATTAGAGAAACTATACTCAATTTTTGAGAGAGAATTGGAGAGCTTTGTGCCTTCCTCACTTAGTCTTATCTTGAGAGTTCTATGGTTACCTCAAGTGGCGGCTTGCACACTCATCTTGGAGTCTCCATCCTCTAAGTGGCGTGCTCATCCAACCATTCCTCCATCTTCATTAGCTTTCTCTTCTCCTTCCTTCCTTCTCTTGTTATGTTCATGTCTTAGCTTGATTCTTTGCTTTTTCAGTTCGGCATTTTCAATTCCTTTGTGTTTTGTTTCGGTTCATTTCATTTCTACCGTTCATCTTTACTTCTTCTCCATTTTCTTGCTTATTTGTTCGGTGCAATTCTGTTCTTATACATTTTTGTTCGGTGCTTTTGCCTTTTCAATCAATTTGTTTGGTTCAATTTGACAATACATGGAACTTCCATATAAGTTTGGGTTTTGGTACTAGTCTTGGTGAGTTCTTGATCATAGAACCTTGATCCAATTCTATCTTAAAGTGCCTATCTCATATCCAACTCAAGATGATTCCTAAGAATGACAAGAATCATTCATATTGTGCTATTGGAATCATATCAATTTCTCTCCTTCAATAACAATATCAAGACCCTGCTGGAAAAGAGTAATTTTCCCACTAAAACAAAACCCTAACAGAGCTACCTGACAAATAATATTGAATAAATAAAGCGGAATAATAAAAGAGATAAAGAGAAAAAAACACACCCGAAAATTATTAACAGAGTTCGGCCTGTTTAGCCTAATCTCCTAGCACAGCTGAAATAGCCCGCTTTTATTATTATGGGAGAAGATATTACAAATTGGGATATTTAACAGTGAAGGAGGAGAGTTTAATTTATAACCCTCAAACCTCCTTCCCAAACAATGAACCCACCGATGTGGGACTTGGGATTAAGCCAAAATCAACATATCAGAAACTTGTTAAGTTTCAATTTAAACAATCCTAATACAACTAAAAGCAATGATTACAAATCACTCCATAAATAGGAGGCATACATCACGATGATGAATACAGTCATATATAAGCAAAAGAGAGAAAGGAATAATAAGGGTAAATGTGAACTCAAGGTATGGGAATATATATATATTATGTATTTTCATTTTTGTACAGTGAGACACCCCTAAATCTCACACTTGCTTTATATGAAATTGAGTTTCATATATTGGTTTTATACTGGTTTTATATACTGATTTTTCAAATTGTATGGTTATGATCTTATATATTCAATTCAAAAAATCCTACTGCAGAAAAGAAAAGAAATTTTACACTGGTTCTGAGAAGCATTTTATATCGATCTTACCATCGGTGTAGATGTGAGCGTTGTAAAATGTCAATTACATATAACATCGAATACTAGAGTCAATCGGTATAATATGGAAACTTAATATGTGCAGTGTGTAAGGCACATATTACACTGGTTGAGACGAGCAACCGGTGTAACATGTGCCTTTAGAACACATTTTTTTAGTGTAAAGCCCACATATTACACCGGTTAAACACACTAACTGGTGTAATATTTGATATTCTTTGAACCAATTGAGACCCCATATTACACCAGTTAAGATCACAACCAATGTAATATATTTCATATTACACAACCATGATTGAATCTGATGAGCAGCCAAAATATAAATACGTAACGAATAAACAAGTCAAGGAAATAACTAAAAAGATAATTATCATAATAATATAAAGATATTTTGGACAGAGTTTTCAATCTTTTCTGAAGTGATGATGTTTCTTAAGAATTTTCATGAAACTTCTACGTGTACGTGCTTGGATTTTAGCTCCTAAATGTACTTGTATACTTGAAGGGCTTGTTGGAAATTTATTCACACAAGTACTTTTATATGTTGTTTGCATCCAAGTTAGGAGGCACGTCCATAAACACATCACAAAAAGAAGGAAAAGCCAGGGCGTTATGTTTTCGGAAAACCAGTTTTGTTAAGTCTGGGTCTGAGACTTACTACGCCTTACTACTTGGTTGTTTTTGTCTGAAATTTTTACTAGACGTTCGAAACTGTGTCTATTGAAATTTGGATGAGATTTGAGCCCCAGATTTGTCCCACAAGATTGACAATAAAATTTTATTGATCATTGTCAGGGTTGAAAGGAAAGTTCGTTTGTGTGTGAAACTGTTTGACTTTTTTCGTGGGTGAATACTCATCTGTTTGACCTGAAATTTGTCGTGTTTAGTCCCAAATTAAATGGAGATTCATACGTGGAATTTCCGGAAAAAACTATTCCGGGAGAATTTTTCAAAAATTTTGTGCAGACCAAGGCTATCCTCTTCCAAAACTTGTGAAATTTCGTCCTGCTTTTTGGACTTTTTATTTTGGATCCGTATCGCGCTGAAAAAATTCACACAAGTACTTTCAAATGTTGTTTGCACCCAGGTAAGGAGGCACGTCCATAAACAAATCACAAAAAGAAGATTCGTGGAAGAAAAGCCAGGACTTCTGTTTTTGGAAAGCCAGTTTTGGTCAGTCTGGGTCTGGGACATACTACGCCTTACTCCTTGGGTGTTTCAGTCTGAAATTTTTACCAGACGTTCGAAACTGTGTCTATTGAACTTTGGCTGAGATTTGAGCCCCGGATTCGTCCCACAAGATTTCCAATAAATTTTTAATTGATCACTGCCAGGGTTGAAGGGAAGGTTTGTTTCTGCGTGAAACTGTTTGATTTTTTGTGTGGGTGAATACTCACCCGTTTGACCTGAAATTTGTCGCGTTTTGTCCCAAATTGAGTGGAGATTCTTACATGGAATTTCAGGAAAAAACTATTCCGAGAGAATATTTCAGAAATTTTGTGTAGACCTATCCTCTACCAAAACTTGTGAAATTTCGCCATACTTTTTGCAATTTTTATTCTGGATCCGTATCGCACCGAAAAAATTCACACAAATACTTTCATATGTTGTTTGCACCCAGGTAAGGCGGCACGTCCATAAAAAAATCACAAAAAGAAGATACGAGGAAGAAAATCAAGGACGTTCTGTTTTCGGAAAACCAGTTTTGTTCAGTCTGGGTCTGGGACTTACTACGCCTTACTCCTTGGGTGTTTTGGTCTGAAATTTTTACCAGACGTTCAAAATTGTGTCTATTGAGTTTTGGCTGAGATTGGAGCCACGGATTCATCCCACAAGATTGGCAATAAATTTTTAATTGATCATTGCCAGAGTTGAAGGGAAGGTTCGTTTGTGCGTGAAACTGTTTGATTTTTTTCGTGAGTGAATACTCATCCATTTGGCCTGAAATTTGTCGCGTTTTGTCCCAAATTCAGTTGAGATTCTTACATGGAATTTCAGGAAAAAAACTATTCCGGGAGAATTTTTCAGAAATTTTGTGCAGACCAAGGTTATTATCCTCTACCAAAACTTGTGAAATTTTGCCATACTTTTTGCAATTTTTATTATGGATCCGTATCGTGCTGAAAAAATTCACACAAGTACTTTCATATGTTGTTTGCACCCAGGTAAGGAGGCACGTCCATAAACAAATCACAAAAAGAAGATACGCGGAATAAAAGTCAGGACGTTGTGTTTTTGGAAAACTAGTTTTGTTCAGTCTGGGTCTGGGACTTACTACGCCTTACTACTTGGGTGTTTTGCTCTGATGTTTTTACCAGACGTTTGAAATTGTGTCTATTGAGTTTTGGCTGAGATTTTGAGCCCCGGAGTTGTCCCACAACATTGCCAATAAATTTTTAATTGATCACTGCCAGGGTTGACGAAGGCTCGTTTGTGCGTGAAACTAATTGATTTTTTTCGTTGGTGAATACTCATCCGTTTGACCTGAAAGTTGTCGTGTTTTGGCCCAAATTAAGTGGACATTCTTACTTGGAATTTCAGGAAAAAATTATTCCGGGAGAATTTTCCAGAAATTTTGTGCAGACCAAGGTTATTATCCTCTACCAAAACTTGTGAAATTTCGCCATACTTTCTGCAATTTTTATTATAGATCCGTATCACGCTGAAAAAATTCACACAAGTACTTTCATATGTTGTTTGCACCCAGGTAAGGACGCACGTCCATAAACAAATCACAAAAAGAAGATACGCGGAAGAAAAGTCAGGACATTCTGTTTTCGAAAAACCAGTTTTGTTCAATCTGGGTCTGAGACTTATTACGCCTTATTCCTTGGGTATTTTGGTCTGAAGTTTTTACCAGACGTTTGAAACAGTGTCTATTGCGTTTTGGCTAAGATTTGAGCACCGGATTCGTCCATTAAGATTGCCAATAAGTTTTTAATTAATCATTGTCAGGGTTGAAGGGAATGTTCGTTTGTGCGTGAAACTGTTTGATTTTTTTTCGTGGGTGAATACTCATCTGTTTGACCAGAAATTTGTCGCGTTTTGTCCCAAATTCATTGGAGATTCTTACGTGGAATTTCATGAAAAACCTATTCCGGGAGAATTTTTCAGAAATTTTGTGCAGACAAAGGCTATCCCTCTACCAAAACTTGGGAAATTTCGTCCTATTTTCTGGAATTTTTATTCTGCATCCGTATCGCGCTGAAAAATTCATACAAGTACTTTCATATGTTGTTTGCACCCAGGTAAGGAGGCATGTCCAAAAAAAATCACAAAAAGAAGATTTTTTAAAGAAAAGCCAGGACGTTATGTTTTTGGAAAACAAGTTTTGGTTAGTCTGGGTCTGGGACTTACTACGCCTTACTCCTTGGGAATTTCGGTCTGAAATATTTACCAGACGTTTGAACTATGTCTATTCAGTTTTGCTGAGATTTGAGCCCCGAATTCCTCCCACAAAATTGGCAATAAATTTTTAATTGATCATTGTCAGGGATGAAGGGAAGGTTCGTTTGTGCGTCAAACTGTTTGATTTTTTTCGTGGGTGAATACTCATCCGTTTGACTTGAAATTTGTCGCGTTTTGTCCCAAAATAAGTAGAGATTCTTACTTGGAATTTCAAGAATAAACTATTCCGAGAGAATTTTTCAGAAATTTTGTGTAGACCCAGGCTATCCTCTACCAAAACTTGTTAAATTTCGCCATACTTTCTGCAATTTTTATTCTGGATCCGTATCGCGCTGAAAAAATTCACACAAGTACTTTCATATGTTGTTTGCACCCAGGTAAGGCGACACGTCCATGAACAAATCACAAAAAGAAGATACAAGGAAGAAAATCCAGGACGTTCTTTTTTCGAAAAACCAGTTTTGTTCAGTCTCGGTCTGGGACTTACTACGCCTTACTCTTTGGGTGTTTTGTTATGAAATTTTTACCAGACGTTCGAAACTGTGTTTATTAAGTTTTAAGCCCCGGATTCGTCCCACAAGATTGACAATAAATTTTTAGTTGATCACTGCCAGGGTTGAAGGGAAGGTTTATTTGTGTGTGAAACTGTTTTATTTTTTTCGTGGGTGAATACTCATCCGGTTGACCTGAAATTTGTCACGTTTTGTCCCAAATTCAGTGGATATTCTTACGTGGAATTTCAAGAATGAACTATTCCGGGAGAATTTTTCAAAAATTTTATGCAGACCAAGGCTATCCTCTTCCAAAACTTGTGAAATTTCGCCCTACTTTCTGCAACTTTTATTTTGGATGCGTATCGCGCTGAAAAAATTCACACAAGTACTTTCATATGTTGTTTGCACCAAGGTAAGGAGGCATGTCCATAATCAAATCACAAAAAGATGATACGTGGAAGAAAAGACAGGACGTTCTATTTTCGGAAAACCAGTTTTGTTCAGTCTGGGTCTGGGACTTACTACACCTTACTCCTTGGGTGTTTTGGTCTAAAATTTTTACAAGATGTTCGACACTGTGGCTATTGAGTTTTGCTGAGATTTGAGCTCCACATTCGTCCCACAAGATTGACAATAAATTTTTAGTGATCACTGCCAGGGCAGAAGGGAAGGTTCGTTTGTGTGCGAAACTGTTTGAATTTTTTTCGTGAGTGAATACTCATACGTTTGACCTAAAATTTGTCGCGTTTTGTTCCAAATTCAGTGGAGATTCTTACGTGGAATTTAAGGAAAAAACTATTGCGGGAGAATTATTCAAAAATTTTGTGCAGACCAAGGCTATCCTCTACCAAAACTTGAGAAAATTCGCCATACTGTCTGCAATTTTTATTCTGGATCCGTATCGCACTGAAAAAATTCACACAAGTACTTTCATATGTTGTTTGCACCCATGTAAGGAGGCACGTCCATAAAAAATCAGAAAAAGAAGATACGCAGAGGAAAAGCAATGACGTTCTGTTTTCGGAAAACCAGTTTTGTTCAATCTGGGCCTGGAACTTACTACGCCTTACTCCTTGGATGTTTTGGTCCGAAATTTTTACTAGACGTTCGAAATTTTTTCTATTGAGTTTTGGTTGAGATTTGAGCCCTAGATTCGTCCCACAAGATTGGCAATAAATTTTTTATTGATCACTGCCAGGGTTGAAGAGAAAGTTCGTTTGTGTGTGAAACTGTTTGCTTTTTTTCGTGGATGAATACTCATCCAAATTCAGTGGAGATTCTTAAGCGGAATTTCAGGAAAAAACTATTCCGGGAGAATTTTTCAGAAATTTTGTACAGACCAAGGCTATCTTTTACCAAAACTTGTGAAATTTCGTCCTACATTCTGCAATATTTATTCTGGATTCGTATCGCGCTGAAAAAATTCAGACAAGTACTTTCATATGTGGTTTTCACCCAGGTAAGGCGACACGTCCATAAACAAATCATAAAAAGAAGATACGCGGAAGAAAAGCCAGGACGTTCTATTTTCGGAAAACCAATTTTGTTCAGTCTGGGTCTGGGACTTACTACGCCTTACTCCTTTGGTGTTTTGGTCTGAAATATTAACCAGACGTTCGAAACTGTGTCTATTGAGTTTTGGCTGAGATTTTATCCCAAGATTTGTCCCAAGAGATTGGCAAAAATAATTTTATTGATCACTTCCAGAGTTGAAGGGAAGGTTCGTTTGTGTGTGAAACTGTTTGATTTTTTTCGTTGGTGAATACTCATCCATTTGACCTGAAATTTGTCACATTTTGCCCCAAATTTGATGGATATTCTTACGTGGAATTTAAGGAAAAAAAACTATTTCGAAGGAATTTTGTGCAAACCAAGGCTATCCTTTACCAAAAATTCTGAGTTTGTATCGCGCTGAAAAACTGACACAAGTACTTTCATATGTTGTTTGCACCCAGGTAAAGAGGCTCATCCATAAACACATCAGAAAAAGAAGACACGGGGAAGAAAAGCCAGGTCGTTTTATTTTTGGAAAACCAGTTTCGTTCACTCTGGGTTTAGGACTTACTACGCCTTACTCCTTGGATGTTTTGGTCTGAAATTTGTACCAGACGTTCAACATTGCGACTATTGATTTTAGGCTGAGATTTGACCCCAGATTCGTTCCACAAGATTGACAATAAATTTTTTATTGTTCACTGCCAGAGCTGAAGGCAAGGTTCGTTTGTGTGTAAAACCGTTTGATTTTTTTCGTGGGTGAATACTCATTCGTTAGTCCTTAAATTTGTCGCTTTTCGTCCCAAATTCAGATGAGATTCTTATGTGGAATTTCAAGAAAAACGTATTACGGGGGAATTTTTCAGAAATTTTGTGTTGACCACCTAGCAAAACTTGTGAAATTTCTCCCTACATTATGAATTTTCATTCTGGGTCCGTATCACGTTGAAAAAATTCACACATGTAATTTCATATGTTGTTTGCACCCAGGTAAAGAGGCATGATGATAAACAAATCACAAAAAGAAGATACGGGGAAGAAAACCCAAGACGTTTTGTTCACTCTGGGTCTAGGACTTAGTACGCCTTACTCCTTGGGTGTTTTGGTCTGAAATTTTTACCAGACGTTTGAAACAGTGTTTATTAAGTTTTGACTGAGATTTGACCCCAAGATTCGTCGTACAAGATTGACCATAAATTTTTTATTGATCACTGTCATGGCTGAAAGGAAGGTTCGTTTGTATATGAAACTGTTTGATTTTTTTCGTGGATGAATACTCATCCGTTTGACCTGAAATTTCATCGCGTTTTGTCCCAAATTCAGTGGGGATTCTTACGTGGAATTTCAAGAAAAAACTATTTTGGGAGAATTTTTCAGAAATTTTGTCCAAACTAAAGCTATTCTCCACCAAAACTTGTGAAATTTCGCCCTACTTTCTGCAATTTTTATTCTGGGTCCATATGCCACTGAAAAAATACACGCAAGTACTTTCATATGTTGTTTGCACCCAGGTAAGGAGGCACATCCATAAACAAATCACAAAAAGAAGATACAGGGAAGAAAAGCTAGGACGTTTTGTTTTCGGAAAACCAGTTTTGTTCACTCTCGGTATGGGACTTACTACGCTTTACTCCTTGGATGTTTATGTCTGATATTTTTACTAGACGTTCGACATTGTGTCTATGGAGGTTTGGCTGAGATTCAAGCCCGAGATTCGTCCCACAAGATTGGCAATAATTTTTTTATTGATCATTGTTACGGCTGAAAGGAAGATTTGTTTGTGTGTGAAACTGATTGATTTTTTTCGTGGGTGAATACTCATCCGTTTGACCTGAAATTTGTCGCGTTTGGTCCCAAATTCAATGGAGATTGTTTCGTGGAATTTCAGGAAAAACTATTTACGAAGAATTTTTCAGAAATTTTGTGCAGACCAAGGCTATCCTCTACCAAATCTTTTGAAATATCGCCCTACTTTCTGCAATTTTTATTCTGGGTTCGTATCGCGCTGAAAAAATTCGCACAAGTACTTTCGTATGTTGTTTGCACCCAGGTATGGAGGCACGTCCAAAAAAAATCACATAAAGAAGATACGAGAAAGAAAAGCTAGGACGTTTTTTTTTCGAAAAACCAGTTTTGTTTACTTTCGGTCTGGGACTTAGTACGCCTTACTCCTATCGTGTTTTGTTTTGAAATTTTTACCAGACATTCGAAACTGTGTCTATTGAATTTTGGCTGAGATTTGAGCACCAGATTCGTCCCACAACATTGGCAATAATTTTTGTATTGATCACTCATAGGCGAATAGTCATCTCTTTGACCTGAAATTTGTCTCGTTTTGTCCCAAATTTAGTCGAGATTCTTACGTGGAGTTTCAGGAAAAAAACTATTTCGGAAGAATTTTTCAGAAATTTTGTGCAAACCAAGGCTATCCTTTACCAAAACTTGTCAAATTTCTTCTACTTTCTCCAATTTTAGTCTGGGTCCGTATTGCGTTGAAAAAGTTCACACAAGTTCTTTCATATGTTTTTTGCACCCGGATAAGGAGGCAAGTCCATAAACAAAACACAAAAAGTGGATACGGGGAAGATAACCCAAAACCTTTTGTTTTCGCAAAACCAGTTTTGTTCACTCTCGGTCTGGGACTTACTACGCCTTACTCCTTGGGTGCTTTCGTTTAAAATTTTTACCAGACATTCGCTATTGTGTCTATTGAGTTTTGGGTGAGATTTGAGCCCCAAATTCGTCCCACAAGATTCGTAATAAATTTTTTAAGCATCACTGCCAGGGCTGAAAGGAAGATTTGTTTGTGTGAGAAACTGTTTGATTTTTTCCTAGGAGAATTATCACCCGTTTGATCTGAAGTTTGTTGCGTTTTGTCCCAAATTCAGTCGAGATTCTTAAATGGAATTTCAGGAGAATTTTTCAAAAATTTTGTGCAAACCAACGCTATCCTCTACCAAACCTTGTCAAATTTCGCCCTACTTTCTACAACTTTATTCTGGGTCCGTATTGCGTTGAAAAGTTTACACAAGTGTTTTCATATGTTTTTTGCACCCAGTTAAGGAGGCACGTTCATAAACAAATAACAAAAAGAAGATACGGGGAAGAAAACCCAGGACGTTTTGTTTTCAGAAAACTAGGTTTGTTTACTCTCGGCTCGGGACTTACTATGCCTTACTCTTTGGGTATTTTGGTCTGACATTTTTACCAGACATTCGTCATTGTGTCTATTGAGTTTTGGCTGAGATTTGAGCCCCAAATTCATCCTACAAGATTTGCAATAAATTTTTTATTCATCATTGCCAGGGCTGAAAGGAAGGTTCGTTTGTGTGTGAAACTGTTTGGTTTTTTTCCTAGGAGAATATTCATCTGTTTGAGCTGAAATTTGTCGCAGTTTCTCCCAAATTCAGGCAAAATTCTTACGTGGAATTTCAGGGAAAAACTATTTCAGGAGAATTTTTCATTAATTTTGTGCAAACCAAGGCTATCCTCTACCAAAACTGGTCAAATTTCGCCCTACTTTCTGCAATTTTTATTCTGGATCCGTATCACGCTGAAAGGAAGGTTTGTTGGTGTTAAATTGCTTAATTTTTTTCCTAGGTGAATACTCATCTGTTTGACGTGAAATTTGTCTCGTTTTGTCCCAAATTCAGTTGAGATTCTTACGTGGAATTTCAGGAAAAAAACTATTTCGAAAGAATTTTTCCGAATTTTTGTACAAATCAAGGTTATCCTCTACCACAACTTATGAAATTTCACCATACTTTCTGCAATGTTTAACAGAAAACAATAGTATTTCCGATTTCTTTCTCAACTCAAGTTCACATTAAATATGAAATAGAATATACCTTAGAGATAAATAATAGTTCTCAAGAGTGGGGAGGAGATAATTATAAATGAACCAGAGCATAGAGCGACAAGAAGTTGACTTTGTACTAATCGATTTATCAAGGGATGTATCAAGGCATTATTCAAATTTTCTTTATATATGGCCAAACAAATCAAACACTACAATGACAGGCATAAGATTTGCTTTCACTAAATAGATTGATTGCATCATTTTATACAAGTATATTTCTTTAGAAGCTGAGAAGGAGAGAGAAGAAATCAAAGAAAATCAGACAAGGGTAAAGTGTTCGCTGGAGGAGAGGAGGTACATGACAATATATTCCATTTTACACTAACTTAGAACAACTATATATATATCCTTTTCGTTTTTAATGTAACAAGTTTCTGATTAGAGGAATATATTGAATAGCAATTATAATAATTACTATTATTTTAAATTTGAAATAAAATTTAAAATTTAAATCATTGAATATTTATATTTATTTATTCATGAATAAACATTTTTTTATACTTTGTGTTGGTTATTAATTGTATCCGTTTGAAATATCACTACAAGAAAATCATCAAATAGAAATCAATATTTAGAGACCAAAATAATTAGTTGTAATAGTAACTAAATTAGAGAGCATTTTAGAAACTAAAAAAAAATTGGTTTATAAATTAGTTTCTATTATTATGAAAGTTTTTAAATTGGTATCTAATTAGCTACCAAAGTTTTAACTACCAAAGTTTTAACTACCAATTGTTTAGATTCTAAATTTGGTAGCAAAAACCTTAGTTGCTAATTAGATACCAATTTAGAAATCATTTAACAATAATAGAAACTAATTTAGAAACCAAAAAATTTTTTAGTCCCTAAAATGGTCTCTAATTTAGTCACTATAGCAACTAATTATTTTTTGTCTCTAAAGTTGGTTTCTATTTCATGATTCTTGTAGTGTATTTTGTCTTCATTGATTTTAAAATGGAAACTAAATATATATATATATATATATATATATATATTAAGTAACAATAAATAAAAAAATATATAATAGTTTTAAAATTTATGAAGACAAAACAATAAATTATGCGAGTATAATTTCGCTAATAACCTCCCTCTCCCATCGGAGACCAACTGGATACTTGTTCTTCGAGGAACACAATTCTCACCGAGTTGCACTCCTCAAACTCATTTTTTGTAGGAACATATATGATCATTGAGTTTATAAAAAATGATGAGGAGATGCTAAAGTAGAAAATTCTATTGTCAGTGAGAATATAGACTATTATAAGTATATAAATAACTATGAGAATAATTATGCGAGTATAATTTAAGTAATAACTTCCATCTCCGACCAATTGAAAGCTTGTTCTCTGAAGAACATGGTTCTCACCGAGTTGCATTTCCTGAACTCATTTTTGGTAGGAACAAATATGATCATTGGATTTGTCAAAAATAATGAGGGAGATCCACAGGTAGAAAATTCTATTACGTCTCATGTTACGTTCATGTTAGTAAGAATATAAACAATTATAAATAAATAAATAACTATGAGAATTGAGTTAATACTCTCTCTCTGAGACTAATATGTATTTTTGTCGTTTTATGCTTATGTATTCAAAAAGACATTTGAAATAAATAAGACATACTTGGTTTGCGATTTTGTTCCAATTGTTTAATCTTAATTTTTTTTTCAACCAAAAATAGAATGAAATAAATTAGAACATTTGAGATATGCCGCGACCTTATATAAAAAATACTTTAGACTATGTGACATAATCCTCAGAATCAGCATTACAATTTCTAATGCCTTCAACCACCTATTATATATTTCAACAAAATTTTCATTCTTCCATTTCCTTCTCACCAACCACAACAAATCTAAGAAAACAAAAACCTGTGAAACTAGAGCCTGACCTGCTACAACCAAAATTGCATTCTACCATTTCCTTCATGCCCAACCATAGCAAATATGAGAATACAAAAATCTGTGGACTCAAACTTAACCCGTGTTTTCCTTTATATACCATATAAAAAAAGATGTTATCCCTCATTTGAATATGCTTGCATGCTGCTGTAAGCTCTGCAGCCTAAGACAAAAGCCAAGAAATGTGTATTTTCTTGGATAGAAGTTAGCCATAACAGATCTAAAAATAACAAAATAGCCATGAAGTGTTCCACAAAACAGGGTATATAATTGTTTGTTGCAAGCACTCTATAAGTACAATTACAGAACCGCATCAGTGGTATCCTATGAACTTAAGGCAAGTTACAGGACTTAGACACCAGTATGATCAATAGCTAAAATTTGCTTTGCTTATCTATCTATTAATCCATTCCTGAAAATGACAATTTCTATGAGCCATAAAACCCATATAACTGCCATCCACACTCCTTGTTGAGTACTATTGCTAATTCTTTAGATATATAACTTACATGCCCTCTCTTTGGTTGCAATCAATTTACAAACAGGAGCACAAAGTAAAAGTTGATAACAGTAAGGACTCTATTACAAAATAGAATTCTCTACCAATAATAAAAATCAGTATTCTTTTTGTTTGTTTCTTCCTTGCCTCATATATCATTAGCCATTGATGAGATATATATATTTTTTATTTGTTCAATTGTAATAATGGTTGCATAATATCTATGGAGAATAAAAACTAAAATTTTCTTGACAAATTTCATATCAAGAATATTTTTCTCATATATTCTCATTTGAGTAACTATTTCTTTAATTTTAAAATCGTAGTCTTTAAGAATTTCATATTTAATAGCTGAAATTCTATAATGCCATTTCATCTTTCTACTTATTCTCCTTCCTTAAACTTCTGGTGAGCAACTGTTAATGCATAAATGTATGTGGGTTCAATGAAGTCATCTTCTACAATTTCTCTGAAATCTTAAGAATAAAAGAATATCTTCAGTTTAGCACTCCAAAACTCATAATTTTTAGGGGAAGCCAAATACAGGAATAGGTGAAGAATGACTAACAGTAGTCTTGGATTAAAACTTTTTTTTTTCTGAATGAATATAGTTACAATTTTTGCAGATAGTAGGGTACTATTATTAGATCAGCCGACGTAAGTTTAGTAGCAGTTTTAGTATTTTAGAAAAATAGAAAAATGAGTTTTGATGTTAATTGGTAAGTGAGAATGGATGGAGTTTAGAAGGAAAAGGAAAGAGATATTTATGGTGGCGTGTAGCAATCTGTTTGGAGGAATGCAATATTGATTTCTTTAACTTGACTACAGGAGAAATAATTTAAGTTGAATAACAGAGGATAGTGGAAATGAGATGAAAGATCTCAGATAGTTACAGTATTGAAAGGTGTGTGGCCAATATATAATACTAAGATTCAACTTTCAACTCTCCTGCATGCCAACTAAAAAATTCTATATTTGAAGTACTAGTTTCATTTAACAAATAAAAAGAAGGAATCATGTGTTGTAAGTCTAACCAAAAGTAAAACATAATTCTCCATAAGGAGTTTAGTCTTGTAACTCACATGACATTTGTTGATGCAGGATTAGGAGCTTTATGATCTTGAGAAGTGGTAGCATTAGTTCATGTTTATTGTTCCAGCTTCGATGGCTTCGTTTATGAGAATGGTATACCCTTCTTTATTATTCCTGGGGAACTTTATTTCTATGTCTCCTCATATTTAATCTCCAACTTTATTTCTATTTCTATGAATGGGGTCTACGTTAATTAATTCTCATCATGTTCCATCTTTGTCTCTTTTTATTTCTGGTTGGTTGTTGCCGTTTCTTTATTAAGTTGGGGACCAAGTTTTAATAAATATAACGCGTTTTGTATTAATTTCTCACTTCAACTTTTCCAATACGTGCATATAAGGGGAAAATCTAGGATGTTTTTGTTCAGGTCCTTTTTACTCATCACCTTGAATCAATACCATTATATCATTTTTACTTTTGCTGATTATAACATAATAAATTGGCGAGGGTCAATCACCCCGAAATACAATATCAATATGTTAAATATATAACAATCAACAACAAAAATATCAACAAATGTATATCAAAATATTTACAATCCTTCAAATTGCAATATAATTTTACAAATTAATTTAATAAAAAATAAATAACCAAAATCTAATAATCTTAACTTCACTATTAACATTAAATATTAAATTTAATTTTCTAGATACACTAAATGGAGGTTATTTAGTAGAGGTTAGTATAATCCTAAGAATTTATTTAATTAACGGAGTGTTTTTTTTTTTTTTTACCTTCGTTAAGTTCCAAAGGTTCTTCTAATACCTCAGCAAAATAAGGAGGTTTTTTCAAAAGTTTATTTTAAAATCTCAACAAAATAACAAAGGTTTATTCTAAAACCTCAGCAAAATAATGGAGGAAAGTCTTTTTAAGCTTTGTTAAGTTTCAAAGATTTATTCTAAAACCTTAACAAAATAACGAATTTTTTTTTAACCTTTGTTAAATTTGTTACGAAGTGGACTTTAAGCCTAACTCAACCCCATAAAACTAGCTCAATGAGGTGAGGATTACACCCACTTATATACAATGAATTGTCCTCATCTCTAGTCGGTGTGGGATCTTCATCAAAATTTAAAAGATTTAGTGTAAAACCTCAGTAAAACACTCCAGATTTTTTAAACTTCAATAAATAAATATAATTAAATCTATTTATAAATAAAGAGAAAAAAATGTTCAACTCAATAGCAAGAATGCGTCAAATCAGTTGGACTAATTTTTTTTTTTATGAACAAACCCAATGCGCAACGCAAGAAGTCACCTAACCCTACAAAATTAGGTTAAATAGGCGGTTATAGGCACAACCCTAGTGTGTCAGATTGATAGGAAAACACCATTGAGTGATTTGTAAGCAATTGGGAGAATAGAAGATACTAGAAGTATGCGTGGATAATTCAACGCTTTAGAATTGAGAGTAATATTTTCAAACTCTTATATATTTAGTACACTTTCACATGTCATTTTTAAGAGGTGTTAATTTTAACTACCTTCACCTACCACTTTCAAGTGCATGTTCACACATTCCTCCCATGTGCTTGGATGAAATTTAAATTGTTAGAAGACATAAAAAAATTATAACTTTCACATGTTATTTTAAGATAGATATGAAAGTTGTAACTACTTAGCATGCCTTTTTAAAAAAAATTAAAATAAAATATAGTTTAAAAAAATTATTTTAATTTATCTGATTATAAACATTATCTGATGAATTAGAAAACATAGAAAATATTTATATAATTGAATGTAATTTTAATATATATATATATATATATATAACATTTTAAAAATAGATTGTGACATGCCAACCTTGCATCTCATTTTTATGGACCACCGCCAAATCAAACCAAATCAAACCTTGCATGTCATGTTTTACCAATCCTATTAGAAACAAAAAATTTCTTGAGAATTTTTATATCAAAAATATTTTTCCCACTTAATTTCATTCAACTAATTAGTTCTTTAGTTCGGGAATAGTAGTCTTTAATAATTTCATATTTATTAACTCAAATTCAATAATGCCATTTAATTGTATTTATTCTCCTTCAACTTTTCGTGAGGAACTTTTGATACAGAAATGCATGTGGTTCAATGAAGTGATCTTTTCTCTGAGTAAATGTAGTTAGAATTTTGGAGAAAGTTGGATAATTATTATTAGATCATCCAAAGTAAGTTTAGTAGCAGTTTTAGTATTTTAGAAAAACAGAAAAATAAGTTTTGATGTCGGTTGGTGAGAATGGATGGACTTTAGAAGGAAGAGGATTAGTCGGCAAAGGAATGTGTATAAACTTCTTCATATTACCTATTTTTTTTTAAATTAAAGGATTAGAAAATTACAACAGAATTTAATAAATATGATGGAAACAAAATGATGGTCACTCATTCATTGATTAACAACAGCTGTGAATGTTTGTGCTGACTGGTGACCTTAAAGTAAACCATCATTCATAACAAAACATCTTCTTACTACTCATCTCAACATCACTCAGATCTCTCCACTCACTCTTTTCCATTCACATTTTCTACCATGGCTGCTGAATTCATTACCAATGCTCTTGTCTCCACCTTCGTTGAGACCACCATTGACAATTTGATTTCTCGTTTTAGAGACATATTCCGTGGAAAAAAAGCCAACAAGAAGCAGCTAAGCATCTTGAAACTGAAGCTCCTAGCAGTTGATGTTGTGGCTGATGATGCAGAACAAAAACAGTTCACAGATCCACGTGTCAGAGATTGGCTTCTCACAGCCAAAGATGTCATGTTCGATTCAGAGGATCTCTTGGATGAAATAGATTGTGCACTCTCCAAAAGCCAAGTGGAAGCTCAGTCTCAGAGTGCTGCTAATAAGGTACTGAATTCCCTCAAATCTTCCTTTGTCAGCTTCTTTGAAAATGAAATTGAATCAAGGATGAAAAAAATCATTGAAGACTTAGAAGATCTTGAAAACCGCAGCCATGTTCTAGGTTTGAAAAAGACTGATGATGTTGGGGTTAGATCAGGATCGGGTAGTAAATTATCATCTACATATTTGCCAAACGAAAGTGATATCTATGGCAGAGAAAATGACAAAAATTTTGTCTTTAACTGGCTCACATCTGACACTCACAACAACCTATCAATACTTTCTATTGTGGGAATGGGAGGGGTGGTAAGACCACTCTTGCCCAACATGTATTCAATGACCCAATGATGGATGAGATTAAATTTGATCTCAGAGCTTGGATTTGTGTTTCAGATGAATTTGATGTTTTCAAGGTATCAAGAGCAATTCTTGAGCATGTCACTACATCTACTGATGACAGTAGAGATATAGAGATGGTTCACAGAAGATTGAAAGAAAAATTGACCGGGAAAAAGTTTTTTCTTGTTTTGGATGATGTTTGGAACGAAAACCAATCTAAATGGGAGGAAGTGCGGAAGCCCCTTGTTTTAGGGGCCCAAGGGAGTAAGATTCTTGTCACCACGCGTAGTAAAGAAGTTGCTTCTACCATGTGGTCAGAAGAATACTCCCTACAACAATTACAAGAAGATGATTGCTGGAAGTTGTTTGCTAAACATGCATTTCGAGGTGATCATACTCAACCAAATCAGGAGTGCAGAGAGATTGGCATGAACATTGTTAAAAAATGTAAAGGACTACCTCTCGCCTTAAAAACAATGGGAAGTATGTTATATAGCAAATTATCTGTTTCAGAATGGCAAACTGTGTTCCAAAGCGAAATATGGGAATTTTCAAAAGAGCGTTGTGATATTATTCCCGCTTTAGCATTGAGCTATATCCACCTTCCTTCCCATCTCAAGGTATGCTTTGCTTACTGTGCCCTTATAAGTTTCAAAAGAAGGATTTGATTGAGTTGTGGATGACTGAAAATTTTGCCCACTGTCATCAACATAGTAGGACTTCTGAAGAAGTTTGCCAACAATATTTCAATGATCTACTGTCAAGATCCTTCTTTCAACAATCAAAACAATCAGGTGAAAATGAAGAATTATTTGCCATGCATGACCTTCTAAATGATTTGGCAAAATATGTCGGTGGTGACATATACTTCAGGTGCGAAGTTTATCAACGAAAAAAGATACAAAAGCTAACTCGTCATTTTTCAGTTGAACTTGGTTACTGTCAACATTTTGATGGGTTTGGTACTTTATGTAATACAAAAAGGTTACGTACATTTATGCCAAAATGTTTGAGCCTAAGTTGTTTTTGGAGGTGGGATTTCAAAATGTCGATACATGAATTGTTCTCCAAGTTTAAGTTCTTACGTATCTTATCTCTGTCTGGCTCTGACCTTCATGAGTTACCTGAATCTGTTGTCAATCTTGAGTATCTCCGTTCCTTAGACCTCTCCTATACTGCAATAAAAATACTAACTGAAAAGATATGTTCACTCTCCCACTTGCAGATACTGAAGTTGAACTACTGTGAAGATTTAGATGAATTGCCCTCAAATTTGTATTTACTCACCAATTTGTTTCGGCTTGAATTTATAGAGACTAAAGTGAGAAAGATGCCACCACATTTGGGAAAATTGAAGAATCTTAAAGTAGTAATGAGTTCCTTTATTGTTGGCCAAAGCAGGGAGTTAGGTATTCAAAAGTTAGGAGAGATCAACCTTGACGGAAGTCTATCAATTTGGAACCTGAGGAATATTTTAAATTTCGTGGATGCATTAGAAGCGGATTTGAAGAATAAAACACACCTTGTGGCGCTGACCTTAGAATGGGGTGGAATCAGAACTCTATTGATTCAAGAAAAGAGTCGACCTTAGAATGGGGTCGAGTCGGAACTCTATTGATTCAAAAAAAAGAAGAGGACGTAATTGAGAATCTGGGACCTTCCAAAAACTTAAAGGAGTTGTCAATCTGTAGGTATGGTGGGAAACGATTTCCAAATTGGTTACTAGAAAATTCATTGTGGAATATGGTGTCTTTAATGTTGTTTGAATGTGAATCATGCGAAAGTTTACCTCCCCTTGGACTTTTGCCATTTCTCAAGGTGTTGGAGATTATAAAACTTGATGGGATAGTTAGTATTAATGGTGATTTTCATGGGAACAACTCTTCTTCATTTAAATCCCTTGAAACATTGAACTTCTCCCTTATGAGTCAATGGGAAAAGTGGGAATGCCAAGATGTGATAGGTGCTTTTCCGCGTCTACGACATCTTTCCATATCAAGTTGTCCACGACTGATAAGACAGTTGCCAGAGCAACTTATTTCTTTGGAAAGACTAGAAATTGAAGACTGCCGACAACTTGAGGTTTCTGCTCCTAGGCTCACAATGAAAACACCATTGCTGGAAATTGTTGGGTCGTCCAACACTTTTGAAAACTTGGAGATTGATTCACCCAATGATGATTGTGTCTCTCTACAAAGTTTTCCACTGGATTTGTTCCCAGCAATTAGGACGCTTGATTTCACTTGGTTTGAGAATCTACAGATGATTTCACAAAGTCTCGTCCATAATCATCTAGAAGAACTAACACTAAAGTATTGTTTTGTTTTTGAATCATTGCCTGGAAGCATGCATATGTTGCTTCCATATCTGAGGAGGTTATACATAAGAGACTGTCCAGAACTAAAGACATTCCCTAACGGAGGTTTTCCATCAAATCTAGAAGAGATGACAATAAAATATTGTCCAAAACTTGAGTCGTTTCCTGACGGAGGTTTTCCATCAAATCTCCAGACTTTAAAAATAAAAGATTGTCCAAGACTTAAGTCGTTCCCCGACAGACGATTTCCATCAAATCTCCAGATTCTGACAATGGTTTCCCATCAAATCTTGAAACTTTAAAGATAAGAGATATTCCAAGACTTAAGTCGTTTCCTATCAGAGGTTTTCCATCAAATCTCCAAACTCTTACAATAGAAGGTTGTTCAGTACTTGATTCATTTCCTGATGAAGGTTTCCCATCAACTCTCCAGACTTTGAAAATAGTAGGTTGTTCAGTACTTGAGTCATTTCCTGACAAAGGTTTCCCATCAAATCTCCAGACTGTAATAATAAAAGATTGTCCAAGACTTGAGTCGTTTCCTGACAGAGGTTTTCCATCAAATCTCAAGACTTTAAAAATGAAAAAATGTCCAAGACTTGAGTCGTTCCCTGACCGATCAAATCTCGCGACTCTAAAAATAAAAGATTGTCCAATACTTAAATCATTCTCTGGAAGAGGTTTTTCATCAAATCTCCAGACTTTAATAATAGAAGGTTCTTCAGCACTTGAGTCATTCCCGGACAAAGATTTCCCATCAAATCTTCAAACTTCAGATATAAAAGATTGTCCAAGACTTGAGTCGTTTGTTGTCAAAGGTTTCTCATTAAATCTTCCGAGTCTGATAATACAATGTTGTTCAGTATTTGAGTTGTTCCCTAGCGAAGGTTTCCCTTCATTGCCTGGAAGCATGCATATGCAGCTTCCATCTCTGAGGGAGTTATGTATAGAAGACTACCCAAGACTAGAGTCATTTCTTGAAGGTTTGCCATCAAATCTCAAGATTATAATAATTCAAGATTTTCCAAGACTTAAGTCGTTTCCTGACATTGGTTTCCAATCAAATCTCCAGACTATGATAATAGAAGGTTGTCCAGTACTTGAGTTGTTCCCTGGCGGAGGTTTCCCATCGAATCTGAAGGAACTGAAAATCATTAATTGCTCTAGACTTGTTGGCTCACTGAAAGGAACTTTCACAGACAATTCTTCTTTGGAAACCTTGCAAATTGCAGAACTAGATGCAGAATGTTTTTCAGGTGAAGGTTTGCTTCCACTCTCTCTTACTTCTCTAGCCATCATTCGTTGCCCAAACCTAGAAAAACTCAAGGGTCTCCATCAACTGTCATCTCTTCAGAAATTGTGTCTTCAAGATTGCCTCAACCTGCAACGCTTACCGGAGGAGGGTCTTCCCAAATCAATTTCAGAACTTAGTATTCATGGTTGTCCTTTGCTGATACCGCGTTGCCAGAAAGAAGGAGACGAAGACTGGGAAAAGATTGCACACATTAAAAATGTGTATATATGGCAATGATGTTGTTTGTTTTGAACAATGGTGAATTCGTTAGGTTGCTTATTTTGTTTTTGATTAGAATGTGTATTAAGTACTTTCCTCTTCCTCTGATGATGATGGTGGTACTCCTGCGTTAATTCCTTTTCCTTTTAACACTACAATAAAGTTTCGCCGTCAGCATAAATGCTTACAACTTTTAATTGCAACTATCCTAGGTAGTTTCCTGTAAATCATCAAAACTAAAAACTTAATTCAGAAAATATGAGGATACCAAAGATAATAATAATTATATAATAAAAACGTTTTTAACTTTTATTCATGATTAAGAGTGTATGGAAATTAAAAAATTGTTTAATCAAAAGAAGAATGCAAAGGGTAGAAAGAGGTAAAAGAATATTAAAAAAAACACAGTTAGGAATCCCTATTAATGCTTAGATAGTTTTACTAACGAAAAATTATTTGGTTATAATGTGTTTAACATTATTTGTCATCTCTACATGTTTAATGAATTTCATTCTATATATATATATATAAAGTACTTTGTCTTTCAGGCTCTTTAATAGATTCTTGATCAACAATTTCTCGACCCATTTCTTGTTAGGTAATAATGACTTTGATTACCTAAAAACTCAGTAAAAAGTTTTTTGTGTAAAGCTTCGAGTCCACCATGCCTACTTGAATTTTCCCTTACATTTGTGAGGAAGCAACCACCTTCGAACTCAGAAGAAAGTTGTGCATACAGAGCAGTAGCAAGGGTGGTCTTAGTAATGATCCAATTTCTTCATAATTTTCTTCAATTCCAACCAGGCCTTTAAGTTGATTTGGGTATCTAGCAGTCAGTTTTGGCAAAATGTCTCCAACAATGTCCATAAGGAGTTTAGATTCAGTCCTACCATATCAAAATGGGGAACAAAAAGTAAATCTTGTAAGTCTAATCAAAACTAAAACATAATTCTCCATAATGTCGAATTATAATAGTATTAGAAGTTAGCAAGTACTGAACAATTAATGGATAGGATACAAATTCCAAAATGTATAAGATAAATCAAGGGATAAATCAAGGAGTAAGGAATAGGATAGACATTTGAAATTGTAATTGCATTGAACAAGCACACACAAAGAAATGAACAAAACTATATTTGTGACTATTCACTTGCATATATAATCTGATGTCATGATTGGGCTACTTTGATTCAACTATAATTTGATATCTGTGTGATGCTCATACATAAGAATCTTCGATTGCTTTGATGAGTCCTTGTGAGATGGTAGTCAATATAGGTTTCTACTTTTTTTTTGCTTCAAAGCCTCATGAAGATGGCTGGTGAAGTTCATGCGAGTGTCCTCACCTCCAAAGCTTAGAAAAACATCATATTTTTTACAAGATGCCATAGAAGAAGAGTTTGAGGAAGAAGCAACATCACTCATCATTGGTTGCTCAGCCATTATGAATTCCTACGGTTGTAACTGCAATGATTATAACAACGCACTTGAAGAAATAAAAGAAGCTTTTACGTTTCAATGTGTTCTTGACATGTCTTTAATATTATTACTTGGAATGTATAAATATTTCTAACATGAGATCAACAAGTTCAAACTTCAAAGTTCTGCTCACTTACAAAAGAACAAATAGACATGTTTACCAAATTGCTAATGTGATTTTTGAGGTGTTTTGAAAACCTTGGAGAAATATTTTTCCTTGATTAATAATGTCTTGTATTTTGTTGGGTTTTTGCAACAATATCAAACAAAAAAAAACACTAGAACAAGATTACAATAAAACACTTTTATTCACTAGAAGGTTTTAAACACATAATTCTCACTAGATACCATGTCATTTATACATGAAAAGTACTCTATATATAAAAGTAAGAAACAGGAGAATAGAAACTTATTAAGACAATTAAGTTCAAACATTTAATACACATATGGCGGTTTGACCAGACTTAACACTACTAGACGCTCCCTTAGTATACCGTCTTCTGCGCTCTTCACCAGACCATCATGGTTTAAAGTAAATCATCACAATTTCTCACTTTGACTCCAAATTAAAAAAGAGCTCACCTTCTTTTATCCTCACATAAAAAATTAATCCACTCAAGACACTGCTTGAATCTCTATCTTGACAAGGAATTTGTAAACACATCTATATGATTCTTCTTGAGACTATCTTCTCAATTCTAACCTCTTTAGACTCAACAATATTTCTTCTAGAGTCTTTGTGTTTGGCCTTCTATTGGTAAATTTGATGATCAACTAGATGTATATCATTTTGACTATGATAGTGAATAGTCATAGAGTCCTAATAAAACCCATCTCTCTTATAATCCCCTTCAACCACAAATCCTCCTTCAGCCTTTCGGTGAGAGCAATATACTCTATTTTGGATAGTAGATAAAAATACCATTGATTGCAAATTGGCTTTACAACTATCTGCAATTCCAAATCATGTGAAAACATACCCAAAACAATCCTTTCTGGTATCAACATTCCCTACTTAGTCTGCATTCATAAACCCTTCTATATCACCTCCACTATGAGTAGACCATCTATACACCAGATTCAAACGATATACTTCCTTTCAGATGTCTCAACACCCACTTCAAAACCTCTCAATCAACATGTGTAAGATCTGCCACGAACCTCCTAACAATACTAACGACATACACTAGATCAGGCTCTTCATCAAACGATCATTATTTAGAGTTAATCAGTACTTGAACCCCTAATGGTCCATTTCGGCAGATCAGAAGCTAAGTAAACGATTTGATACAAAAAAAAAAACAGAGAGCCTAATAACATGATAGATATTACACTATACATAAAGAAAGCCTAAAGTCACAAAATTCAAACTTCAGATTCAGACAAAGCAAAAAACACAGCTTACTGTCAGACAAAAGTCACTGATAGAAAACTATGCAGTATATTCAAAACACTGCAGCTGTTAAATTGACAGATCGTTTAAAACACTGTGAACATTGAATACAAATTGCTATGAGTAACTGGACATTGAAAGAAAATATTTTCATGGGAAAACAATAAAAAATTTAAATCAGCCATATTCCTTTAACCTGTATAATTTCTAACTGAAAATGGAGAGAAATACCTGAGCAGATATACAGTCCAACTTGTTGGAACAGAGAAGAATGAATAGACATGCAGATTCATCTCTTCAACGAAAACGCGTTTTATGTCTCTTCACTTTTTGAGCATGCAAAGCAAAGTGGTGAGTGGTATTATAATAAATAGGAGCAACACTCATATATATATATATATATACTTTCCTCTTTCTCTTTCTCTTTCTCTTTCTCTTTCTCTTTCGGTGCTAGTCTTGCCATACCTTTTCCTTTTCCCTTTAACATTACAAATACTTTCAGAAAACTAAGGATATCAAAGATGTTAAATATGTATACAAAAAACACTTATGAAGTATGCATAAAAATAAATTTTTTTATTAATTGTTATAATTATATTTATACCTATATATACCTATATAGTTATATAATAATTTCATATTTATTAACTCAAATTCAATAATGCCATTTCAAGTTTTCGTGAGGAACTTTTGATGCAGAAATGTATGTGGTTCAACGAAGAGATTTTTTTCTGAGTAAATATAGTTAGAATTTTTGGAGATATATAGTTGGATATTATTATTAGATCATCCAACGTAAGTTTAGTACAGTTTTAGTATTTTAGAAAAACAGAAAAATGAGTTTTGATGTGGGTTGGTGAGAATGGATGATGGACTTTAGAAGGAAAAGGATTAGTCGGCAAAGGAATATATATAAACTTCTGCATTGATGGACAACAGCTGTGAACGTTTGTGTTGACTGGTGACTTTAAAGTAAAGCATCATTCATAACAAAACATAATCTTACTACTGATCTCAACATCACTCACATCTCTCCACTCACTCTTTTCCATTCACATTTTCTACCATGGCTGCTGAATTCATTACCAATGTTCTTGTCTCCACCTTCCTTGAGACCACTATTGACAATTTGGCTTCTCGTTTTGGAGACATATTTCGTGGAAAAAAAGCCAACAAGAAGCAGTTAAGCATCTTGAAGCTGAAGCTCCTAGCAGTTGATGTTGTGGCTGATGATGCAGAACAGAAACAGTTCACAGATCCACGTGTCAGAGATTGGCTTCTCGCAGCCAAGGGCTACGTGTTTGATCCAGAGGATCTCTTGGATGAAATAGATAATGCACTCACCAAAAGCCAAGTGGAAGCTCAGTCTCAAAATGCTGCTAAAAAGGTACTGAATTCCCTCAAATCTACTTTTGTCAGTTTCTTTAAAGAAAATGAAATTGAATCAAGGATGGAACAAGTCATTGAGGACTTAGAAGATCTTGCAACCCGCAGTCATGTTCTAGGTTTGAAAAGGGCTGATGATGTTGGGGTGAGAACCGGTAGTAGATTATCATCAACATATTTGCCAAACGAAAGTGATATCTATGGCAGAGAAGATGACAAACAATTTGTCCTTAACTGGCTCAAATCTAACACTCAAAACAACCTATCTATACTTTGTATTGTGGGAATGGGAGGGGTGGGTAAGACTGCTCTTGCCCAACATGTATTCAATGACCCAAGAATGAATGAGGCTAAATTTGATGTCAAAGGATTTGTGTTTCAGATGAATTTGATGTTTTCAAGGTATCAAGAGCAATTCTTGAGCATGTTACTACATCTATTGATGACAGTAGAGATATAGAGATCGTTCACAGAAGATTGAAAGAAAAATTGACAGGAAAAAAGTTTCTTCTTATTTTGGATGATGTTTGGAACAAAAATCAATTTAAATGGGAAGAAGTGCAGAAGCCCCTTGTTTTTGGAGCCCAAGGGAGTAGGATTCTTGTGACTACGCGTAGTAAGAATGTTGCTTCTACCATGCGGTCAGACGAACACTCCCTAGAGCAATTACAACAAGATCATTGCTGGAAGTTGTTTGCTAAACACGCATTCCGAGATGATAATACTCAACCAAATCAAGAGTGCAGGGAGATTGGCATGAAGATTGTTAAAAAATGTAAAGGACTACCTCTCGCCTTGAAAACAATGGGAAGTATGTTACACAACAAATCATCTGTTTCAGAATGGAAAACTGTGTTCCAAAGCGAAATATGGGAATTTTCAAAAGAGCATTGTGATATTATTCCCGCTTTAGCATTGAGCTATATCCACCTTCCTTCCCATATGAAGATATGTTTTGTTTATTGTGCCCTATTCCCCAAGGATTATATGTTTAAAAAGGAGGATTTGATTCAGTTGTGGATGACTGAAAATTTTGCCCACTTTTGTCAACATAGTAGGACTCCAGAAGAAGTTTGCGAACAATACTTCAATGATCTACTATCAAGGTCCTTCTTCCAAAATAAAAAAGTATTTGACATGCAACAATACATCAAAGATTTACATTACAGATCCTTCTCCCAAAATTCACATAAAACTAAAGAAGTATTTGTCATGCATGACCTTCTACATGATTTGGCAAAATATGTCGGTGGAGGCCTATACTTCAGGTGTGAGCTTGATCAAACAAAAAAGATACAAAAAGTAGCTCGTTATTTTTCATTTGATCTTGGTGACAAACAATATTTTGATGGGTTTGGAACTTTATGTAATACAGAAAGCTTACGTACATTTGTGCCAAAAACTAGGAGCCTAAATTATTCCTGGAGGTGGGGTATCAAAATGTCAATACATGAATTGTTCTCCAAGTTTAAGTTCTTACATATCTTATCTTTGTCTCATTGTTCTAACCTTCAAGAGTTACCTGACCCTATTGGCAATCTTGAGTATCTCCGTTCCTTAGACCTCTCCCATACGGTAATAAAAAGACTGAATGAAAATATATGTTTACTCTCCCACTTGCAAATACTGAAGTTAAACTTTTGTCGACATTTGGAAGAATTGCCCTCAAATTTGCATTTACTCACCAATCTGTGTCGGCTTGAAATTATAGAGACTGAACTGAGAAAGGTGCCACCGCATTTGGGAAAACTGAAGAATCTTAAAGTAGTAGTGAATTCTTTTACTTTTAATGTTGGTCGTGGCAGGGAGTTGGGTATTCAACAACTAGGAGAGCTTAACCTTGATGGAAGTCTATCAATTCTAGAACTGCAGAATATTGAGAATTCCCTGGATGCATTAAAAGCAGATTTCAAGAATAAAACACAGCTTGTGGCGTTGATGTTGGTATGGGGGTTCATTCGAAACTCTATTGATTCGAAAAAAGAAGAGGAGGTAATTGAGAATTTGCAACCTTCCAAAAACTTAAAGAAGTTGTCAATAGTTAACTATGGTGGGAAACGATTTCCAAATTGGTTACTGAAAATTTCATTGTGGAATATGGTGTCCTTAGTGTTGGACAAATGTATATCTTGCCAAGGTTTACCTCCCCTTGGACTTTTGCCATTTCTCAAGGTGTTGAGGGTTACAAGACTTGATGGGATAGTTAGTATTGATTCTGATTTTCATGGTAACAACTCTTCTTCATTTAAATCCCTTGAAACATTGAACTTCTCCTTTATGAGTCAATGGGAAACATGGGAATGCCAAGCTGTGACAAGTGCTTTTCCACGTCTACAACATCTTTCCATAAAAAATTGTCCGAAGCTGAAAGGACAACTGCCAAAACAACTTATTCCTTTGGAAACACTACAAATTGAATACTGCCAACAACTTGAGGCTTCCGCTCCTAGGGCTTTAGAATTACAAATACGTCATTGTGGAAAGCTGCAGTTAGAGTGGGGTACAATGAAAAGGCTCACAATGAAAACATCATTGCTGGAAATTGTTGGGTCGTCCAACACTCTTGAAAACTTGCAGATTGATTCACCCTTGGAGTCAATCAATGATAATTGTGTCTCTCTAGGAAGCTTTCCACTGGATTTGTTCCCAACACTCAGGACGCTTGATCTCAGTGGGTTTGGTAATCTAGAGATGATTTCACAGAGTCTCATCCATAATCATCTAGAAGAGGTAACACTAAACGATTGTCTGAAATTTGAATCATTTCCTGGAAGCATGCATATGCTGCTTCCATCTCTGAGGAGCTTATGCATACAAGGTTGTTCAAGACTTGAGTCATTCCCTGAGGGAGGTCTCCCATCAAATCTAGAAAAGCTGACAATACAAGACTGTCGTAGAATTGAGTCATTGCCTAATGAAGGTTTCCCATCAAGTCTCCAGACTCTGAGAATACAAGGTTGTTCAGTACTTGAGTCATTCCCTAACAGAGATTTCCCATCAAATCTAGAAGGGCTGACAATACAAGACTGTCCAAGACTTGAGTCATTCCCTAACAGAGGTTTCCCATCAAATCTCCAAAATCTGACAATACAAGGATGTTCAGTACTTGAGTCATTCCCAGAGGGAGGTTTCCCATCAAATCTAGAAGAGATGACAATAAAAGACTGTCCAAGAATTGAGTCGTTCCCTGATGGAGGTTTCCCATCAAATCTAAAAGAGTTGGCAATACAAGACTGTCCAAGACTTGCGTCGTTCCCTGACAGAGGTTTTCCATCAAATCTCCAAACTCTCACAATACAAGGTTGTTCAGTACTTGAGTCATTCCCTGACGGAGGTTTCCCATCAAATCTAGAAGAGCTGACAATACAAGACTGTCCAAGACTTGAGTTGTTCCCTGACAGAGGTTTCCCATCAAATCTCCAAACTCTGACAATACAAGGTTGTTCAGTACTTAAGTCATTCCCCTGACGAAGGTTTCCCATCAAATCTAGAAGAGCTGACAATACAAGACTGTCCAAGACTTGAATCGTTCCCTGACAAAGGTTTCCCATCAAATCTTCAGACGCTAACAATACAAAGATGTTCAGTACTTGAGTCATTCCCTGACAAAGGTTTCCCATCAAATCTAGAAAAGTTGACAATAAAAGACTGTCCAAGAATTGAGTCATTCCCTGACAAAGATTTCCCATCAAATCTCCAGACTCTGAGAATACAAGGTTGTTCAGTACTTCAGTCGTTCCCTGACAGAGGTTTCCCATCAAATCTCAAGCTTCTGCAAATCAGTAATTGCTCTAGACTTGTTGGCTCACTGAAAGGAGCTTCCAAAGACAACTCTTTGAAAACCTTGTGGATTGGAGAAGTAGATGCAGAATGTTTTCCACATGAAGATTTGCTTCCACTCTCTCTTACTTCTCTAACCATCTCTGATTGTCCAAATCTAGAAAAACTGGACTACAAGGGTCTTCATCAACTCTCATCCCTTCAGAATTTGTATATTAAGAACTGCCCCAATCTCCAACGCTTACCGGAGGAGGGTCTTCCCAAATCAATTTCATATCTTGATATTCGTGATTGTCCTTTGCTGCAACGGCGTTGCTGGCGTGAAAGAGGCGAAGACTGGGAGAAGATTGCGCACATTCAAACACGGTATATATTGAAATGATGTTGTTTGTTTGAACAGTGATGCATTTGTTGGGTTACTTCAAATTCAGACAAAGAAAAAAACACAGCTCGCTGTCAGACAGAAGCCACTTATAGAAAACTATGCAGTATATTCAAGACACTGCAGCTGTTAAATTGACAGATCGTTTAAAACACTGTGAACATCGAATACAAATTGCTACGAGTATTATAGTACTTCAATAATATTGACGCTTGCTATGAGAAACACTGTTGGAAATTGATAGCAAAATACTCTCATGGAAAACAATAAGAAATTTAAATCAGCCATATTCCTTTAACTTGTATAATTCCTTTAACTTGTATATTCCTTTAACGTGTTACTCATGACTGCTCCCTTTTGTGCTTCCTTCCAAAATTCCTCTGCTCCTTCAGACGATCTGCCCATTGATTATAGATTCCACCCCTCATCCACATTAAAACCAGTTAATGAGATGCTCAAAGTAGATGTACAGCATTCCAGTAAAAACTGCAGTATACCAGTAAACTGTGCCCCTTCAATTAATCTTCACAGATGTTCTGCAGATGATTCTGCACACGATTCCTCCAGAGACATTTTGAAGTTGAGAGTTATGTCTAACATAGCAGAGACAAAACCAAATTTGATCCCACCCTCCCTTCCAAGCAAGACCTTGTGCTTTCAATTAATGACCCCATTTAAACTTTTTGGGGAACCAACTCTTGCCAAGCATGCCTTGGTTGTGGTTCTCCTATGCCAACCGTATGGTTCAGCTGGCAGCACCAACACTAGGCACCAAAACCTCACACATATCTGCATACCCTTTCAAGCCTTTAAACACACCTATTCCACGCTTCCCACTGCCCTCAAGACCTTTCTAGAAATGCCAGTGCTCCACTCAAAAAACTCTCAACTGATGCATAAGCTTTCCAGCATTTCTAGACTCCAGCCCTTTTATAAGCTACAACCGTGCTTTCGAACTAATCCTTCCCAATACTGACCCACACTAATAGCACCTACAGCACCCACATCTGCTGTAGCTATCTTGCAAAGTATTTAAGTACAATGCATATAAACATTAACTGTTCATTTTCCAATTACTAACAGATATTTCGCTTGTGCTTTAAGGTTAACTGGACAAGTAGAAAACCATGTGGCTCAAAATATGAAGGACACTATAATTCCAAACAATTATTTTATATAATTCATTCTAATAGATTTCTTTAAACCAAACTAAGATATCTGAGTATTTTAGTTATATTTTAATTCTATATCCTATATTTTAATAGTATTTTAAACCTACAGCATAGTGTAAATCAGACTCAACCAGCAAAAAACAGCCAAAACATGAGCCAAATACTATATCCCTAGAGAACCTAATAGTACCTCACCAGAACCCAAAATGGTAAAAATTGTTTTCAACTTGGTTGTGAGCCACACTAGAGATTCCAGTCCATTTATTGCAAAGGTTCCAAACTTCCTCTGCACTTTTACATTCAAAGAAAAGGTGACTAACAGATTCATCTTCCAAGCCACACATCACAGCAAAAAGAGGAATGGGTACAGAACTGTGCCTAAGATTATCCCTAGTAGCCACACTGTTAAGACTCAATCTCCACACAAAATGTACAGCAGTGGGATAACTTTCAAACTCCATATAACTTTTAAAAAGCTGAACTTTCCCCCCTTGAGTTCCTATTGTTGCTCTTATATGCTGATTTAACAGTATAGCACCCATGTTGATCACCTTTCCATCTCCATTCGTCACTCTCATGTTGTAAAACTTTGCTTTTATCTAATTCTTGCATAAAATTATTCAGCACTTGTAGTTCCCACTGGAACCAATTCTAATCTCCATAACCACCTATCATTCACCCAAACCCACAGTCCTTCTCTTTAATAAAGGAAAGGGAAAAAATTAAGATTTAGTTTATATTTGAAGGCTAACTGATATGGAAATTATTGTCCTTGGTTGAATGAAGATCTTCTTTTGTGCTAATCAAATAGTTGTTTGTTTCTTTAGTAAGTGAATATGTACAATCCCATTTTGAAAGGCAACGCTACATTCTAATCTTCACATGTTGAACACTATACAGAATATCATTTGACAATTATCAATCACAAAATTATCAATCACAAAAGCAAGACAAAAACTCTAACAGTAGCAAGGAGAAGAAATTTGACAAGAGAAAAGTGAGATCTCATAACTGTCAAAAACTTGGTCATTAGGCAAAAGAGTATTGGAAAGGAGAAGGTTCCAAGAACAAGCCCATCAACCGTGCGAATTTGGCTCAAGATGAAGAATCAGATTCTAAAGTTGTGATGCTCATGGCAACCACTAATATTAAATCCTCAAATGACACTTCATTTTACTTAGATCCTGGCTGTTCTACTCATACGACAAGGAAAGAGGAATGGTTCATTAGTTTGAATGATTTATCACAGAGAAAAGTTGGTCTTGTAGATTTAGCAGTCTCATCGCAAAAGGCATTGGCAGAGACAAAGATGGCAAAGGCAAACCTGTTGAGTTTAGGCCACCTTCTGCATAAAGAATTTGTCATGACAATGCAGGATAATTGCCTTAAGATGTTTGACAAAAATCACAAACTTGTCAACAGTAAATCTATCTCTGAACTTAACTTTTCAGATTGGAATGAATATTCTGAAGCATCAAAGTTTTGCTATAGTAAAGAATAAGGTGAGATAAGGTGGATTTTCCCGTATATTATCATGAGTAACTAATTCTTTAATTCTAAAATCGTAGTCTTTAAGAATTTCATATTCTTTCATATTCATTAACTGAAATTCTATAATGTCATTTTAGCTTTGTACTTATTCTCCTTCCTTAAACTTCTCAGGAGCAACTGTTAATGCATAAATGTATGTGGGTTGAATGAAGTCATCTTCTACAATTTCTCTGAAACTTAAGAATAAAAGAATATCTTCAGTTTAGCACTCCAAAAATCATAATTTTTTGGGGGCAAGCCAAATACAGGAATAGGTGAAGAATGAGTAACAGTAGTCTTGGATTAAAACTTTTTTTTATGAATGAATATAGTTACAATTTTTACAGATAGTAGGGTATTATTATTAGATCATCCAACGTAAGTTTAGTAGCAGTTTTAGTATTTTAGAAAAATAGAAAAATGAGTTTTGATGTTGGTAAGTGAGAATGGATGGAGTTTAAAAGGAAAAGGAAAGAGATATTTATGGTGGCGTGTAGCAATCTGTTTGGAGGAATGCAATATTGATTTCTTTAGCTTTGACTTCACGAGAAATAATTTAAGTTGAATAAAAGAGGATAGTGGAAATGAGATGAAAATTGTCCTTTCAACAATATATAATACTAAGATTGAACTTTCAACAACTCTCCTGCATGCTGCACTCACTCATTTCCATTCATCCACTCCATTTTCTACCATGCCTGCTCAATTCATTACCGGTGTTTTGGGGACATATTTCGTGGAAAAAAAGGCAATAAGAAGCAGCTAAGCATCTTGAAGCTGAAGCTCCTAGCCGTTGATGTTGTGGCTGATGATGCAGAACAGAAACAAAATTTAGAATAGTAAAATTATCATACTAGCAACATCCTAAAATAAAATGCTCTAACGAAAAAGAAACAATTATGAATCAACCAGTCATACCAAGTTATGTTTCAATATTTCATACACTTCCTCCGGTCTCCACAATCGACTTCGCCTTCCAGTCTCTTTAATAGATTCTTGATCAACAATTTCTCCACCCATTTCTTGTTAGGTAATGACTTTCATTGCCTAACAACTCAGTAAAAAGTTTTTTGTGTAAAGCTTCAAGTCCACCATACCTATTTGAATTTTCTTCCCTTACATTTGTGAGGAAGCAACCACCTTCGAACTCAGAAGAAAGTTGTGCATACAAAGCAGTAGCAAGGGTGGTCTTTCCTATGCCATCCATGCCCCATATTCCAAGCATTCTAACTTCTCTTGACCCAATTCTTAGTAATCATTCAATTTGTTCATAATTTTCTTCAATTCCAACCAGCCCTTTAAGTTGATTTGGACATCTAGCAGTCAGTTTTGGCAAAATGTCTCCAACAATGTCCATAAGGAGTTTAGATTCAGTCCTACCATATCAAAATAGGGAATAAAAAGTAAATGATGTGTTGTAAGTCTAACCAAAACTAAAACATAATTGTCCATAATGTCGAATCAATATGCTCAATAGTAGTACAAAACCCAATGACTTCTAAAGCAAACTACCATGAAAGTTGTTATGGTAGAAAAGTGTGCTCGTGTGTCGTGTAAGTGTAATAGTATTAGAAGATTTATTCCGAAAGGCTCATGACTTTGGCGGAGTTTACAGTTTCTGGAAATACGTTTCCAAATTAGAGAGGCATGAAACTCGATGATATGTTAAGATGTTCTATATCCTCAAGTTCCGCGATTTGGTGAGTCACATGACATTTGTTGATGCAGGATTAGGAGCTTTATCATCTTGAGCAGTGGTAGCATTACTTCATGCTTCTGCCCCACCACACGTTTATTGTCCCAACCATCTTTTCATGACTAAATCAAAATTTTCAAATTACAACTCAGTTATTAACATATAGTTACATTTCATGTGGAGATTGGTAGGATCGTAGTGATCTTATAATTATTTTTTTCTATTTTTCACAGACATACTATCTATTGTTAGCTTGAATTTATTGAAAACTGCAAAAAATTATAACAAAATATTGTAACTTTGCAAGAGCAAAACAATTCACTTTTACTTTGTTCCTTTGATTTGTTACGAGTCTTGGAGTAGGAGAAGGGAGTCATGTCCAATCGTTTTACTACGTTTTTCTTCTCAAACTTCCCTAGTGGCTTTGGAGAAAAGGATATGTTCAAGATTTTTCAAAGATGGGCAAGGGTGAAAGAAGTTTACATTTCTCATAGACTTAATAAGTGGGGCAGAAGATTCGGGTTTGTGAGGTTATTTGATGTGAAGAATGTGGTGAAGCTGGAAAAGGAGCTTGATCAGATTTACATAGGAATAGGAAACTCTTCGTCAACATCCCAAAGTACCGGCGTCACCAAGAGGAGAATCCCAGGGGGGTGGAAAAGGAAACTAGGGCCATAGTGAGGCCTTTGTATGGGAGGAAGAAGCCGGAAGGAAATGACGAAAATGTATCCAATAAGAGGAAGGAGGTCTGGGTGGAAAAGAGGGGGAAAAAATCTTTTGCTGATGTTGTAAGGGGACAAGCACAACGAGAATGGAAGGGACCAGGTCTCAAAATTCAAAAACAATCCTTGTCGTGGATGGAGAATAGTGTAGTTGGTCAATACTGTGCTGAGCTGGACTTTGAACAACTGGGTGAAGAATTTGTAAGAGGGGGTATGAATATGGTGAAGGTGAGATCGTTGGGTGACAACCTTGCTCTCTTAACACCTAGAGAAGGCGAAAGCATGAAGGAGTTGGTACAGCTGAACAAAGAATGGTTTGATAGCATCTTTGTCAGCATCAAGCCTTGGTCAACAGAAAGCGTAGCGAGCCACAAAGTCGTGTGGGTAAGGTGCTTCGGACTACCGATATCCCTCTGGAGCAGAGAGTGCTTTGTACGTGTGCTTGGAGAGATGGCCAATCTGATTTCTATCGACGATGCTACGCTGTCATGGGAAAACTTAGAGTTCGCTCGTTTGAAAGTCCGTATTGCATGTAATAGATACGTGAGGGTGGCGAAGAAGATAAGGATCAACGACCATGTTGCAAGTGTTTATCTTGAAGAGGAAGTCCCGCTGACAAAGGTAGGTCAGTGCAAAGGGTACCTTTGCAAATATGATTCATCGGAAATCATCTCTTCAACGGACACCTATGTAGATGAATCTACTTTCTCCGTCAGAAGTGGTGAGGAAGAGTGTAACCGTAGAGCTGGGGAGGAACAACGGTCAAAGGAAAAGGAGATCGGAGGAGGGGAGGACGACGGAGGAGAGGCGCAGAAACCAAGAGCCCTCTCTGCGGAATTTGCGTCCAGCAGCAGTGCTTGTCAGAGAAAAGGTGAAATTTGGTTCACGAATACGGAAATACTGGGACAAAAGGCTTCTGCAGAACCTAGTCTAGCCCTGGACTCTGCCCAAGTCTGCGAGACATCAACTTTTAAAACTTGTACAAATGCTGAGCTGGCAAGAATGGTGGTGGATTTAGAAATTATGTGCAGCCAGGAGAAAGACAAAAAGGACCTGGGCCAAGACAGTATGTTGGAGGCCCAAAAAGGTGAGGTCCAGGAGGTACTTGGAATTGGCGATTTCGGGTCAGGGTCAACTCATTTCGAACCCGGGCCAGAACGGGAGAAAAGATCCGATGAAGACGGTGGTATGTTAAATGGTTCGGAGGCGCACTTAACACAGAGGGAGCAGGTTCCAGCGGGTATGGTGCTCGCCAATGGTAATGGTGATGACGATATCGTTGTGGAGAGTGGTTCGAAGACGATGAGCTTGCAGCAGGAAGGAGAGCTCGTTAACAACCCATACGTCGGAGATAAGGAAGACGCTTCTGGTCGAGAGGTCGTCCGCAAAGGAATAGTTCACTTGCCAGATTCAGGAGAGGAGTTTACGTTGATGGGAAGGTCGACAAAAACTTATCAACGACGACGTAAGATGAAAGGCCTATTGGAATTAGGAGATTCAAAGTCCCACCCGAGGCGTTCAGTGAGAATCAGCTCAAGATATAAACAGGTGAACAATTCTTCTCTTTCCCGACACGGTTTGACCTCAGTCTCTCTTTCTGATGGTGATATTGATAATTGCAACACTCGTTTGGGTGATTCTGATTCGCCTGTGGCCTCGGCCAAACTGTGGGAGATAAGTAGAAGAGTGGGGATCACATGCCAAGGGGACGAACAACAGGTTCTCAATGAATACTCTTCTTTGGAAGCAAGAGATCTGCAGTTTATGGAGAGTATAGCGGAGGGTAAGAAGGATGTGTTTAAATGATAATTGTCAATTTAAATATAAGAGGACTGGGGGGAGGTACCAAAGCCAGGTATTTGAGGCATATCATTGGAAGCGAGGGAGCAGAATTTGTGTGTGTGCAGGAAACAAAACTTAAGGAGATTTCGGACGGTAGATGTTTCTCTCTTTGGGGAGATAACAATATTGGCTGGTTACATAATAAAGGGGATGATGGGAATGGAAGTTTACTGTCACTATGGCATAAAGAAGCCTTTAGCTGTGAATATCACCTGTTAGGCAAAGGGTTTATTATAGTGTGCGGTCAACATATTAAATCCTCTTCTAGGTGTGTGGTGGTTAATGTGTACTCTCCTTGTGCATTAAGTGGTAAGAAGAAATTATGGGAGGACCTTTCTTCTGCTAAGCTGGCCTCTCAAGTTCTAGCTTGGTGCTTGTGTGGAGACTTCAATGCTGTGAGAAGTAGAAACGAAAGGTCAGGCATTAGAGGATGGGGTAAACAGTCAAGTGAGATAACGGGCTTTAATAGTTTCATTGATGCCAATTTTCTGCTAGACCTACCTCGGGTAGGCAAGAGTTTTACGTGGTTCAAACCGGATGGAACGGCTAAGAGCAAAATTGATAGAGTGCTGGTTTCTGAAGAGTGGCTTAAACTATGGCCCACGAGTAAACAGTATGTTTTACGGAGGGAGGTATCCGACCATTGTGCACTGGTGGTTAAGTCTGTAGAGAAGGACTGGGGACCTAAGCCCTTCAGATTCATTGACGCTTGGCTTTTGGAAAGGGGCTTTAACAGGATGGTGAAGGATAAATGGCAATCATACTCGATACAGGGGAATGGTATAACGGTTTTTAAAGAAAAACTGAAAATGCTCAAAACAGATCTGAAAGTATGGAACAGAGATGTGTTTGGTAACCTTGATACTACTAAGAGGAGGATCCTTCAGGATCTCGAGGCTTTAGATTGCCAAGACTGCAATGGGGGCTTAGGGGAAGGTGAGAGGTTGGAAAAAATGGAATTGACAAGCCGTCTGGTTGAGACTGAAAAGAAAATTGAAAGCCTTTTTTGTCAAAAGGCTAGAGCAAGCTGGTTTAAAAGTGGGGACTCCTGTACTAGGTTCTTTCACTCATCTTTGAGGTGGAGAAGGCTTAGGAATGAAGTGAAGGGCGTCCAGGTTGGGGACCAATGGTGTGAGGAACCTAGTACCGTTCGCATGGAGGCAAAAAAGTTGTTTGAAGCTAGATTCAGTGCCACGAAAGATCTTGGTGTAAGGTTGGATGAAGTCGAGTTTAAATCTCTTAACCCAACGGATAACGAGAGACTTGTAGCAGTGTTCACGGAGGAAGAGATAAGGGACGCAGTGTGGCAGTGTGAAGGTTCGAAGAGTCCCGGTCCAGATGGCTTTAACTTCAGTTTTATCAGGAAAAGCTGGGAATTTATAAAACATGACATATTTGCAGCAATGGCTTTGTTTCACAGGACTGGAACCATTCCGAAGGGTTGTAACGCTTCGTTCATTTGTCTAATCCCCAAGGTCAGGGACCCATCTAAGCTTGAGCAGTATAGACCCATCTCACTAGTAGGAGCCCTATACAAAATCATATCTAAGGTTTTGGCTAGCAGGTTGAAGAAGGTGTTGCCTGCAATCGTAGATGAAAGCCAATTAGCCTTCCTAAAGAATAGAGGGATTCTAGACAGCGTGCTTATGGCTAATGAAGTGGTGGAGGAGCTAAGAAAAAAGGGGAGAAGTGGGCTTTGCTTAAAGGTGGACTTCGAGAAGGCATATGACTCGGTTAGATGGGAATTTTTATATGATATGCTGCATAGGATGGGGTTTCATAACTTATGGATCACTTGGATTCGAGGTTGTATGGAGTCCGCTTCAATTTCTGTGCTGGTCAATGGGAGCCCTACGGAGGAGTTCAAGCCATCAAGAGGGTTGAGACAGGGTGATCCTCTAGCCCCCTTCCTTTTCTTGGTGGCAGCAGAAGGTCTTGCTGGAATTGTCAGACAGGCTTTGAAGGTCAATCTGCTATCGGGTCTCAAGATTGGAAGCAAGGAGTTAGAGATATGTATTCTCCAATTTGCGGATGACACCTTATTTCTGTGTGAAGACTCCTACAGCAACGTGTTAACTTTGAAAGCCATTTTGAGGGGTTTTGAGCTAGCCTCAGGCTTAAAGATTAACTTCCATAAGTCCAGGCTAGCAGGTATAAACGTGCAAAGTAGTGCAGTATCATGCTACACTAAGACTCTAAATTGCTCGCAGATGGGGATTCCGTTCAAATATCTTGGCCTGGAAGTGGGAGGAAACCCAAGGACGAAGCAGTTCTGGGAACCGGTCATTAATAAGTTAAAAGGAAGACTTAGCGTATGGAAAGGAAGATTCCTTTCAATGGCAGGAAGAATTTGTCTTATTAACTCTGTTTTAACGGGTGTACCTTTGTATTACTTATCCCTTTTCAAAGCACCGCTGGCGGTTTGTAAGAGGATTATGAGCATACAAAGGAGATTTCTGTGGGGATGGGGGAAAGCCAATAAGCCAATCTTCTGGGTTAGCTGGAAAGATGTATGCAAATCTAAAGCGGAGGGAGGTTTGGGTTGTCGGGATATACGTATGCTCAATTATGCTCTTCTAGCTAAATGGAGATGGCGCAGTCTGGCTGATGAGAATGGAAGGTGGAAGGAGCTGCTAGATTCAAAGTACAACTTGGAGTTAGAAGGTAACCAAACACCTACCAAAGTTCAGTCTTGGTGGTGGAGAGACCTGTTAAAGATATGCAAGGAGGGAGGAGGTAAAGGCTGGTTTCAAGAAGAGCTAGGATGGGAAATAGGATGTGGTCATAAAATTAAATTCTGGGAGGAGGTATGGGTTGGAAGTGCTGATCTGAAATCCATGTTCCCACGACTTTATTCCCTGTCCTTAAATCAGGGTCAAGCAGTGGGAGAGGTTGGTGAATGGATAAACTCGGAGTGGCGGTGGAGTTTGAAGTGGAGGCGCGCTCGATTTGAGTGGGAGACTCCAATGGAAGCAGACCTTAGCATGATCTTATCCAGGGTCATTTTGAAGAAGAACATCAAGGACAATCACACGTGGGGGAAGGAGAAATCACGGTTGTTCTCTGTGAAATCTGCATACGAATGCCTAGCTAAGCAAATTAGAGACCCTCAATCCGAAGTGTTTAAACTCTTGTGGAAGGTAAAGGCATTTCCAAGCGTAGTCACGACAGCTTGGAGGGTACTTGTGGGAAGAATACCTACAAGAGTGGGCTTGAGCAGGAAAGGGGTGTTGATGACCTCTACGTCGTGTCCTTTATGCCAGCTGGAGGAGGAGTCATGTCAACACCTCTTCTTGGAATGCAAACACGCTCAACGGGTATGGTCTTTGTGCTTTAATTGGATAGGTATCTTATCTGTCCAGCATAATGATTTAAAGGTGCATTTTCAAAGCTTTTTCTTATCCCAAGCTAGTAGCAAACAAAATCTGCTTTGGAAAGGTGTTTGGGCAAATGTTGTTAGGAGCATATGGGATCAAAGAAATATGATTGTTTTCCAGCATGGGGTAGTAGATGTGGAGGAAGTCTTCCAAAAGGCTCAACTCAAGTCTTGGCTATGGCTGAAGCATAAAACGCCTTCCTTTAACTATTCGTTCGTTGATTGGGTCCTTAATCCACTTATATGCATTACGAGTTTCAAGTAATTTGTCCAGGATGGGAGCAGAGGATGGGTAGGGGTGCCTATGATGCCCAAGGACAATTCAAGCAAGCTGAAATGCTTGGAAAGGGATGCGTTGGTGTTGGAGGTCGGAAAGTGATAGGGATCTTGGGAGAAGTTGAGATAGCTCTGGTGCTGTAATAGGCTTTGAGAGTATGCACTGCTTTGAGAAGTGCACTATCCTTCACTCAATCTATTCTCACCCACATGTGAGCTGGCGTAAACATCACTGGTATAGGTGTGAGAATGCTGGAACTGGGTTAGTGGTGCAGGACAGGCTTGCTGGAGCTTGGAGGCTGCACATCGTGTACATACATCTACGGGTTTTTGGTTTTACTTGGCATGGGTAAGTTGGAAAAGGCTACAACAGAGGAAGATATGGAAGGGTGGAGTACGGAAGGACAACAGTAGGTGTATGTAGGTGCTGGTTTTGGACGATGGTTTTTGGTTTTTATAGAGGGAAAGGGTGGTCTTGGAAGAACATGCAGGGGTAGAAATGGGTGAGGTGGGTTGGAGTGCAAAAGAAAACATCACTTTTTGGAGTCTGCTGCAGATGAGAATTTATACAAGCACTTTGGTGTTTGCTGTTTTTGCTGCAGTTGTGATTTTAAATTTTTGGGGTACTTGCTGTTTTCTTTACTGCTAATGAGGTATCCTTAGGATTTTTTTTTAAAGGTTAGATCATAAGCTAAGAGCACCCTTCTCATGATTGCATGGAGGATGGGTCTAGTGGGTTTGTGAGCTCAATCCTGCTGCTATGTTTCTTTTCTGCAGGGTTTATCTTGTATCTATTGCTGCAGGTATAGCCTCTTTATGGCTGCTCAGCGGTATAATCAGTGTGTGGTTTGTAAACGGGTTGGGATACCCCTAAAGTATCCCTCTTAATTTAATTCATTCATTGCTGATAAAAAAAAAAAAAAAAAAAAAAAATATTGTAACTTTTCACTAAATTGCAGTCAATAATAGTGTGGCATTTTTCTTGCATGCATTCTTAGTTCTTATGAAGAGGTTTCCCTGTGGCTTCTTATTTATAGCATTAATTTTGTGTTCTACTACCTTTCGTAAAATCAAAATTTATCACTCTTCATCATCCTCCTCTTGGGTCATTGGATCCATGTTCAAGATTACGCAACTCTCTCGTCACACAACTCACTGGCTTCAACTCCTCTTGGGTCATTGGATTCATGTATATAAGTATTGATGGAAATGATGAGAATGGGAAGAAGCTGTTGTACTACTTGGTGAGTTGAGAAAGAAGTGCAGAGAAGGACATATGTCTCATCATATTTAATCTCCAACTGTTTGGGTATGGAATGGGTCTACGTTAATTAATTCATTAACCTCATCATGTTCCATCTTTGTCTCTTTTTTTTTCTGGTTGGATGTTGCCGTTTCTTTATCAAGTTGGGGACCAAGTTTTAATAAATATAACGCGTTTTGTATTAATTTCTCACTTCAACTTTTTCAATACGTGCATATAAGTGGAAAATCTAGGATGTTTTTGTTCAGGTCCTTTTTACTCATCACCTTGAATCAATACTATTATATCATTTTTAGTTTTGTTGATTATATACATGTGATTGTGAAATGTGGGTGCATGCAGGACCATTCAACTTTGAGGCTGCAAATTAGAAGATGAATTCATATAAATTAGTATCTGAACTGGTCCCATGGAGGCTAATGTACAACTAAATGAAGACATTTATTTTCATTATAAGCATCGCACAGAACAGATCATAGAAACACCACAATTTGTTGCCATCATTGACATAAATGCTAGTTGACTCCACACCCCAAATTATTCACTAATAGTCTAACAAGTTGAAGATACCGTTTGATATGTACAGTCTGTACTGATCGATTGATATACACTGTTTGCACTGATTGTCTGATATGTGCAGTTTTCACTATTCATCCAATAGACTTGTGCAAGAGCTCACACCAAGCGCAGTACTTGCTATTGTAAGTGTTACAGTAAACCATTAATTTCATCATAATATTAACCCTGCATTTAATCTGGCTAATCAAAATTAATAGATAAGAAACAAGAGTGAAAGAAAATTATCTTTATGCACTCTGTCATCTCAAGTGTGTAGTATATAAAATTTCTGCAAAGAAAGTACATCTTAATAATAGCTACTCATTCTTAAATGCAAAACAGCTGTAGCAGTTTCTTAGTCATTGGTGGAAAAATGTTGATCAATTATCTTTTTATTGCGCGTTTCATCACTTCATTTTCTTAGTCATTGGCAAAAGCTAGCAGCAGTTGAATCCACTCATCTTTCTCCTACCATGTCATTAGAAATTGTTGGTGGTGCTGTTCTCTCTGCTTTCCTTCAGGTTGCATTCCAGAAGCTTGCTTCTCCTCAAATACTCGATTTCTTTCATGCGAGACAGCTTGATCAAAAGCTGCTCAACAAGTTGAAAATCAAGCTGCACTCCATCCAGTCTCTCGCTGATGATGCAGAGCGAAAGCAGTTCACTGATCCACATGTCAGAAACTGGCTGCTTATGGTCAAAGATGCTGTCCTTAATGCAGAGGATCTCTTGGATGATATACAAAACCTCTCCAAAAGACAAGATGATGAATCTGAATCTCAAACCTCAGGCTGTACTTGCAAGGTACTCAATTTCTTCAAATCTTCTCCTATTACTATTACTTCCCTTAACAAGGAAATTGAGTGTAAGATGGAAGAAATCCTTGACGATTTAGAATTTCTCTCAAGCCAAAGGGGTGATCTAGGATTGAAAACAGGTACAGGTGTTGGATCTGGGTCGAGTAATGAACCACAGACATCACAAACAACATCTTTGGTTGTTGGAACTGATTTTTATGGCAGAGATGATGATAAAGAACTGATCGTTAACTGGCTGACATCTGACATCAACGATCATAATCAGCCATCAATACTTTCTATTGTGGGAATGGGAGGGTTGGGTAAGACCACTCTTGCTCAACATGTATTCAATCACCCGAGGATGGATGAGGCTAAATTTGATGCCAAAGCTTGGGTTTGTGTTTCAGATGAATTTGATGTTTTCAAGGTATCAAAAGCAATTCTTGAGCAGGTTACTACATCTACTGATGACAGTAGAGATACTGAGATGGTTCATAGAAGATTGAAAGAAAAATTGACAGGAAAAAAGTTTCTTCTAATTTTGGATGATGTTTGGAACGAAAACCAACCTAAATGGGAGGAAGTGCGGAAGCCCCTTGTTTCAGGAGCCCCAGGAAGTAAGATTCTTGTCACCACACGTAGTGAGGAAGTTGCTTCTACCATGTGGTCAGAAAAATACTCCTTACAGCAATTACAAGGAGATGATTGCTGGAATTTGTTTGCTAAATATGCATTTCGTGATGATGATACTACACTAAATCCAAAGTGCAGTGAGATTGGCATGAAGATTGTTAAAAAATGTAAAGGACTACCTCTGGCCTTAAAAACAATGGGAAGTATGTTATATAACAAATCATCCATTTTAGAATGGGAAACTGTGTTCGAAAGTGAAATATGGAGATTTTCAAAAGAGCGTTGTGATATTATTCCCGCTTTAGCATTGAGCTATATCCACCTTCCTTCACATCTCAAGGTATGCTTTGCTTACTGTGCCCTATTTCCCAAGGATTATGAGTTTAAAAAGGAGGATTTGATTCAATTGTGGATGACTGAAAATTTTGCCCACTGTCATCAACATGGTAGGACTCCAGAAGAAGTTTGCCAACAATATTTCAATGATTTACTATCAAGGTCCTTCTTCCAACAACCAGATGAAAATGAAGAAGTATTTGTCATGCATGACCTTCTACTTGATTTGGCAAAATATGTCGGTGAAGGCCTATACTTCAGGTGTGAACTTGATCAAACAGAAAAAATACAGAAAGTAACTCGTCATTTTTCATTTGAACTTGGTTACCCCAGATGTTTTGATGGGTTTGGAACTTTATGTAATACAGAAAGGTTACGTACATTTATTCCAAACCATAGGAGGAGCCCGCTCTATGATTCCTGGAGGTGGGGTATCAAAATGTCGATACATGAACTGTTCTCCAAGTTTAAGTTCATAAGAATCTTATCTTTGCTTGATTGTTCTGACCTTGAAGAGTTACCTGACTCTATTGCCAATCTTGAGCATCTCCGTTCCTTAGACCTTTCCGGGACTGACATAAAAAGATTAAATGAAAAGATATGTTCACTCTCCCACTTACAAATATTGAAGTTGAACGACTGTAGTGATTTGGAGGAGTTGCCCTCAAAATTGCATTTACTCACCAATTTGTGTCGCCTTGAGACTGAAGTGAGAAAGGTGCCACCACATTTGGGAAAATTGAAGAATCTTAAAGTAGTAATGAATTCCTTTGATGTTGGCCATAGCAGGGAGTTGGGTATTCAACAACTAAGAGAGCTCAACCTTGATGGAAGTCTATTAATTTGGAACCTAAGGACTATTTGGAATTCTGTGGATGCATTAGAAGCAGATTTGAAGAATAAATCACACCTTGTGGCGCTGACCTTAGAATGGGGGTGGAATCAGAACTCTATTGATTCAAAAAAAGAAGAGGAGGTAATTGAGAATCTGCAACCTTCCAAAAACTTAAAGGAGTTGTCAATCTGTAGGTATGGTGGGAAACGATTTCCAAATTGGTTACTAGATAATTCACTGTGGAATATGGTGCACTTAGCGTTGGTGGGATGTGAATCTTGCGAACGTTTACCTCCCCTTGGACTGTTGCCATTTCTCAAGGTCTTGTATATTAGAAAACTTGATGGGATAGTGAGTATTGATGGTGATTTTCATGGGAACAACTCTTTTTCATTTAAATCCCTTGAAACATTGGAGTTCTCCGTTATGAGTAGATGGGAAAAGTGGGACTGCCAAGCTGTGACAAGTGCATTTCCAAATCTGCGAAGGCTTTCCATAGCATACTGTGGCAAGTTGAAAGGACAGTTGCCAAAGCAACTTAATCCTTTGGAAACACTACAAATTAAAGGCTGCCAAGAACTTGAGGCTTCCGTTCCTAAGGCTTTAGATTTAGAACTAGGTGATTGTGGAAAGCTGCAGTTGGAGTGGGCTACAATGAAAAGGCTTACAATGAAAGAAACGTCATTGCTGGAAATTGTTAGGTCCGACACTCTTGAACACTTGCAAATTGATTCACCCCTAGAGTCAATCAATGATGACTGTGTCTCTCTACTCACCTTTCAAATGGATTTGTTCCCAACACTCAAGACGGTTAGTCTCAATGGGTTTGGTAATCTAGAGATGATTTCACAGAGTCTCATCCATGATCATCTAGAAGAGCTGACACTCAAGAATTGTCCTAAATTAAAATCATTCCTTGGAAGCATGCATATGCTGCTTCCATCTCTCAAGAGGTTATGTATACAAGACTGCCCAAGACTAGAGTCATTTCGTGAAGGAGGTTTCCCATCAAATCTCCAAACTATGACACTTGAAGGCTGTTCAATACTTGAGTCATTCCCTGAAGGAGGTTTTCCATCAAATCTCCAGACTTTAATAATAAAAGACTGCCCAACACTACAGTCGTTTCCTGAAGGAGGTTTGCCATCAAATCTGGAAAAGATGACAATAGAAGAATGTCCAAGACTGAGTCTTGGGCACTCAAATCTCAAGCTTTTGGCAATCAGTAATTGCTCTAGCCTTGTTGGCTCACTGAAAAGAGTTTTAAAGGACAACTCTTCTTTGGAAAGCTTGTGGATTGAAAACCTAGATTCAGAATGTATTCCAGATGAAGGTTTGTTTCCACTCTCTCTTACTTCTCTGTATATCTTAGGTTGTCCAAATCTCAAAAAACTCCAGGGTTTCCATCAACTATCACCCCTTAAGAATTTGATTCTTATAAATTGCCTCAACCTCCAACACTTACCGGAGGAGGGTCTTCCCAAATCAATTTCAAAACTTGATATTCGTGGTTGTCCTTTGTTGCAACGGCGTTGCCAGAAAGAAAGAGGTGAAGACTGGGAAAAGATTGCGCACATTCAGAAGATATGGCAGTGATGTTGTTCGTTGGTTACTTGTTTTGATTTTGTTTAGATTGTGTATCAACTACTTTCCTCTTCCTCTTTTACTGTTATTCCTGCTATTCCTGCTATACTTTTAACAATTCATTGCTTTTCCTTTTAACAATTCATAATAGTATTATCTTAAGTATCGTATGTTGTTCAAATTCAGAGACAACAGCAGACGTAACATTACCTAATTGTCTCGAAAACAGAGAAAGAGGGAACTCAAAATTCATTTCAAAGTAAGTTAGAAGAACACTATATTTCCTTCAAACATATTGTACAATCTTTCTAATTTAATTAATTCTCCAATGTTCATTTGGTAAGTAATACATGTAATATCTAAGCATTCAAATATTGCAGTAAACAGTAAACAGGAAACAGCCTGCATAATGACACTTGTTTACAGCAATGTTATGCATATATATGAAACTCACTTTCCTAATGCAAAAACTAACTCATCCATCACAACAATGATTGAATCTGATGAGCAACCAAAATATAAATACTTAACGAATAAACAAGTAAAGGAGATAAATAGAAAAGATTATTATCATAATAATATAAAGATATTTTTGACAGAGTTCTCATTATGTGTTTTCAATTTTTCCTCATATGCTTCAAGAGAACCTATTAGTTATCCATTGATGAGATAGATATATTTTCATTCCATGTAGTTATTGATTCGAAGATGTGAATAGCCACTCATACTTCTCTTTGATAGCCTTTTGGGTATCTTCTTCTCCTTCACTTGATATCACAAAATATCACCCAAATATCTCAGCTGTAAAAAACTGATACCATTTAACATGAAACTTCCGTTTAGATTTTCTCTCTATGTTTCATTTGAATTTCTGCATATGTTCGTTATACCTCCTTCTCTCTTGTACGTTCTTCCCTATCCTTATATTTATCTAGTTGCTTAAAGGATACGGATACAAGAGTTACAAAAGGATCCTAATATTAATTGGGAGTTCTTTCTAATTATCAGTTGTTTCTCTTCATAGAAGGGAATAACCTTTATTTTATCTGTGTGTTATGATTCTAGTATTCAATATTGATTATTTCCTTCTTTAGTTAAACCCTAGTATGAGTGTACTACTTGTATATATTCAGACCATTTGTTTTGATTTGAATAATAAGAAAGAAGAGATATTCATTCTCATATCCTTTGTCTTCAGTTTACTCTTTTGTTCATCTCTGTTCCCTTTTGTTCATCTCTGTTCTATTTTGTAATATGGTATCAGAGCTCTGCTTGCTACATTTATTCATGGGTGAAGTTGATGACCCCTCACAAGATCTTAGTTCACCTTACCATGTTAGTTCATCAGATAATCCTTCCTTTCTTATTGTCCCTATTATTCTTGAGGGACCAAATTATCATCATTGGTCTCGTTCGTTTCAAATTAGCCTAATTTCAAAGAACAAAATAGGTTTCATTGATGGAACTATAGAAGCTCCCAATCGTACCAAATCATTGTTTCCAACATGGCAGAGAGCCAATATGTTGGTTGTTTCGTGGATTCTCAAGGTTGTTTCTCAATCCATCGCGCAGAGCATCATCTGTATGGACAATGCCTTTGACATATGGAATGATTTAAAGGAAAGGTTCTCACAAGGAGACATGATTCGTATTTATGATATCCAGGAGATGATTTCTTCTTTTAAACAAGGTAAGTTTACTATTACAAACTATTTCACTCAATTAAAAATTCTTTGGGATGAACTAAATCTTTTTCGCCCGCTATCCGCTGCTTCATGTGCCTCAAAATGCAATACTCTTGTGAATGTTTCTAAATATAAAACACAAGACCAGATTATCAAATTTCTAAGGGGGCTAAATGATAATTATTCGACTGTGAGAACTCAAATTTTATTGATGGACCCTTTGCCATCCTTGAATAAAGTTTGCTCTCTTGTTACACAACAAGAGAGGCAAATATTTGGTGATCAATCCAAGGCAATGATTGCTACTAGCAAAGGAGGTTATAAAAACAATGCTACAACCTATGGCAGAGGTGCTGGATACGGAAGAGGAAGCAATGGAAGAGGATATACTTCCAAAATTTGTAGTCATTGTGGAAGGACAGGGCATACCATTGATACATGCTATAAAAAGCATGGCTTTCCACCTCATTTCAAGTTCAAAAATCAGAATCTTGAAGGTTCAAAGTCAGAAGTGGAGTCTCAACAAATTGGTTTTACTCCTTAGCAGTATCAAACATTGTTAGCTCTTTTACAACAGACCAAATCCAGTGACAATGCTTCTAATCAAGTCTCTATTATTCCCTCCAATCCCCCCAATCAAATAGGTAATACTTTTATTTCTTCTTTTAGTTCTTGGATTATTGATAGTGGTGCTACTGATCACATTTGTTCATCTTTAACTTATTTCACTTCATATCATCAAATTGATCCTATTTATGTCAAATTATCAAATGGAAATCAAGTCATTGCCAATTATTCTGGAAGTGTTTTTCTCAATCAAAATCATGTCATAGACAATGTTTTGTACATTCCTTGCTTCAATTTTAATCTTCTTTCCGTAGCAAAATTGATTGATAAACTATCTTGTGTTCTTACCTTTGACTCTAATGGTTGTCACTTTCATGACAAAATAACAATGAAGATGATTGGAATCGCTAAAACGCAAGATAGACTTTATATACTCAGGATCCCATCTTACCAGAAATTTCAAATTAAACCCCTTGAATGTACACACACCATCAATACTGTTAATGTCAGTGCTAGTGATCTAGAAACCCTTTGGCATTTTCGATTAGGTCATATTTCAAATAAATGTATTGATGTTATCAAGAATAAATTTCCTTTTGTTAAATATAACAAATCTTTTGTTTGTGATGTTTGTCATTTTGCAAAGCAAAAAAGACTTTCTTTTCCTATTAGTACATCTAAATCAAAAAAATGTTTTGATTTGATTCATGTAGATGTTTAGGGACTATACTCAATACCATCAATTCATGGTCATAAATATTTTTTGACCATAGTTGATGACTATTCGAGATACACATGGATTTTTCTTTTGAAACAAAAATCTGAAGTTGTTAAGGTTTTGGAAAATTTTGTTATTTTTGTTCAAACACAGTTTGAGACAACAATAAAAATAATAAGAAGTGATAATGGAACTGAATTTTTCATGACTAATTTTTTTGTCAGTAAAGGAATAATACATCAAACATCATGTGTCAATACTACACAACAAAATAGTATAGTTGAAAGGAAACATGGTCATTTATTAGATGTAGCAAGAGCTCTTATGATACAATCTCATTTACCCAAAATTTATTGGTCATATTCTGTGATACATGCTGCGCATATTATAAACATGCTTCCCACACCTGTTTTAAACTATTCTTCTCCTCATGAAATGCTTTTCAAAACTGATACAAATTTTAATGGATTAAAGGTGTTTGGTTCTTTATGTTATGCTAGCACCTTGTCAACAAATAGAAGAAAATTTGATCCAAGAGCATCAAAATGTGTTTTTATTGGTTTTCAACGGGGGACAAAAGGATATATTTTGTTGAATATTCAATCAAGAGAAATTTTTGTGTCTAGGGATGTTGTCTTTTATGAACATGTTTTTCCATACCAAAGGGTTCAAGATACTAGCAATGAAACTAACAATCCCGACGTTAATGATCAAATTTTGTTTGCTGAAGATCAATTTGTCTTAAGTCAGCCATCACAAGCCATTCTCGCACCTTGTGATAATGTTGAAAATAGCAGTGATAATAATTGTGAGTCACAAATTGAGGTTTCAGAAGAAGATTGTTCCCATATAGACCAAAACCTCAATGAAAATCATGATATAAAACAAAGTTCTGAATCAGATCCATCTGTCCGAATGAGCACAAGAATAAAAAAATCACCTGAGTATTTAAAGGATTATCATTGTAATCTTAATGTTTCCAGTACATCTTCAAGTGTTAAATATCCTTTGAATTCTGTTTTGTCTTATAGCAATTTATCACCTTCTTACAAATCTTTTGTTATGTCTATTTCTTCACATGTTGAGCCAACCACTTATTTTGAAGCTGTGAAACATGACTGTTGGAGAAAAGCTATACAATGTGAGATATCTGCTTTAGAGTCAAATCAAACTTGGGAGACTGCTCTTCTGCCTCTGAACAAACTTGCCATAGGTTGCAAATGGGTATTCAAAATAAAATATAAGGCTGATGGAACAATTGAAAGGTATAAAGCAAGGTTAGTGGCAAAGGGATATACACAAACAGAAGGCATTGACTACCTCGATACTTTCTCTCCAGTAGCAAAGATGACCACCATAAGGTTGCTTCTTTCTTTAGCTTCTATTTATAATTGGGAATTGAAACAATTAGACATAAACAATGCCTTTTTACATGGAGATTTGAAAGAAGATGTATACATGGTTGCTCCTCCTAGATTGACTTCTATTTCACCAGGAAAAGTTTGTAAACTAAAAAAGGCTTTATATGGCCTTAAACAAGCCAACAGAGAATGGTTTGCCAAACTGTCATCATTTTTGCTTTCTGTGGGATATACTCAATCTATGAATGATCATTCCTTGTTCATTAATTCTTCTGAAGGATCTTTTACAACATTATTGGTATATGTGGATGATATAATATTGGCAGGAAATGATAAAGAAGAGATCGTTCGAATCAAACAAGCCTTGAATCAGACATTCAAGATTAAAGATCTTGGGAATTTAAGATACTTTCTTGGTCTAGAAGTAGCAAGAAGTAAGACAGGAATAATGGTAAATCAAAGGAAATATGCATTGGAATTATTAACCAATGCAGGTCTTTTAGCCTGCAAACCTGCACTCACTCCTATTGATAATCATGAGAAAATCTGTTCTACTAGAGGTATTCCTTTCACAGATATTCAAGCCTACAGAAGATTGATTGGAAGACTTATGTATCTCACTAATACCCGACCTAACATAACATTTTCTGTGCAACAACTTTCTCAGTTTCTTGCTAAGCCTACAATTGTTCACTATAATGCAGCGATTAGAATTCTCAGATATATCAAAGAGGCTCCAAGTCTTGGTCTATTTTTCTCTTCCACTACTACTGTTCATCTCAAAGCCTTTTGTGATAGTGATTGGGGCACCTGCAGTGATTCAAGACAATCAGTGACTGGTTTTAGTGTGTATCTTGGGAATTCACTCATATCTTGAAAATCAAAGAAGCAAGGAACAATATCAAAGAGTTCTTGTGAAGCTGAATACAGGGCAATGACCACTGTTACATGTGAAATTCAATGGCTAACTTATCTTCTTCAAGATTTCAAAGTTCCTTTTGAGCAACCATCTCTTTTATACTGTGACAATGACTCAGCAAGATACATTGCAGCAAATCCAGTATTTCACGAGCGTACAAAACATATAGAAATAGATTGTCACGTGGTCAGAGAAAAATTAAAGAAAGGTCTCATCCATTTGCTTCCCATTTCCACCACAGAGCAACTGGCTGATATTTATACCAAAGCTTTAAGTCCTCAATCTTTTAAGAATATTTGTTCCAAGCTGGGTCTCATCAATATTTGTTCTCCACCTTGTGGCGGGGTATTAAAGGATACGGATACAAGAGTTACAAAAGGATCCTAATATTAATTGAGAGTTCTTTCTAATTATCAATTGTTTCTCTTTATAGAAGGGAATAACCTTTATTTTATCTTTGTGTGTTATGATTCTACTATTTAATATTGATTATTTCCTTCTTTAGTTAAACCCTAAAATGAGTGTACTACTTTATATATTCAGACCATTTGTTTTTATTTGAATAATAAGAAAGAAGAGATATTCATTCTCATATCCTTTGTCTTCAGTTTACTCTTTTGTTCATCTCTGTCCCCTTTTGTTCATCTCTATTCTATTTTGTAATAAGTTGCTTCTCCAATGATTCGGGTTCATTACAAACCCAAATTTTTATCCTGTTATGTTCAGCATGCGAGATATGAATACGTCATATCTCTTCTCCATCTTCGGAAGATTTTCCACATTTTATATTGACGGAAGCCAGATAGGAAATGAGAAAAGAAGAACGAAGTTGTGGATGCTTTGTTCATTGTTTTTATATATTAAAACATTAATAAATTATTATAAATGTTCAAACAACAACAAAAACTTGATATCAATGCATGCTCATTTGCCAATGTATCAATTCAAATATTCAACAAGATTTCCAAGGTCTCTACCCACAGCAGATTCTAATGAAAACATAAGATGATAGAGAAAAAAAAAGAGTAAGGTTAAGGTGCATACATTAAGAAGGCAATATGAACTGCTAAGCATGGAGAAGAAAGAATCCATTCTAGATTACATTAACATGCTTCAAGAACGGATCAATGCTACGAAGGCCTGCAAGAACAAGCCCACAACCGTGCGAATTTGGCTCAAGATGAAGAATCAGATTCTAAAGTTGTGATGCTCATGGCAACCACTAACATTAAATCCTCAAATGACACTTCATTTTACTTAGATCCTGGCTGTTCTACTCATATGACAAGAAAAGAGGAATGGTTCATTAGTTTGAATGATTTATCACAGACAAGAGTTGGTCTTGTAGATTTAGCAGTCTCATCGCAAAAGGCATTGGCAGAGTTTTTTTTTAGAGACAAAGATGGCAAAGACAAACCTGTTGAGTTTAGGCCACCTGCTGCATAAAGGATTTGTCATGACAATGGAGGATAATTGGCTTAAGATGTTTGACAAAAATCACTAACTTGTCAACAGTAAATCTATCTCTGAACTTAACTTTTCAGATTGGAATGAATATTCTGAAGCATCAAAGTTTTGCTATAGTAAAGAATAAGGTGAGATAAGGTGGATTTTCCCGTATATTCTCATGAGTAACTAATTCTTTAATTCTAAAATCGTAGTCTTTAAGAATTTCATAGTCTTTCATATTTATTAACTGAAATTCTATATTCCTTTGGTGAAACAGAGTTTCCAGAATGAAGGAGGCGAAGATTGGGAAAAGGTTGCGCACATTGAAGCCCTTTGTATATGGTAGTGATATTGTTTGTTTTGAATAGTGATGCATTTGATGGGTTACTGATTTTGTTTTGTTTAGAACGTGTATCAACTATTATCCTATTTCGGTGGTAGTCCTGTCATACCTTTTAACAATCCAAATTTTCATCATGCTTACATAACTACTATAAAAGAAATGAAAGGCCAAAATTTCAACTTTTACAACATCATGATGTATAAAACTCTTGAGCATAAATCCCATACCATTCTCCCTTTTTATTCTAAATGAAGGAAAAATTCACCACCAAACAATTTTGAGTACCGATGAAGTAATCACATGAAGAAGTTCTTTCCACTCATTTTCATTTCCATTTTCATTATTTGATCCATCAACTCCAATATCTGTTAGCTGTGACTCGTTATTAGATACTTCAACCAAGGATTCTAATCTGCCTTCGTCCATTCCCACTTGTTTGCTATCTTGATAGATAGAACACAAAAAACGTCCCTCTATTGATCCCTCAGAAACAATGACACAACAAATGAAACCACAGAATTCAGGTAGTGAGAGGTAAGGAATAGTTTTGAACTATCTCCAGGATGAAATCCACAGTGATTCATGATATTATCTCCCGGGAAAACGACACATCCACCCTCAAATTGCTTAGGATAATATTGTTTGGGTTAGCAGAGCTCCAAAGAAGGGCTGTCATAGGCTGTCAGCATTTTCAAGGATGGTGGAAGCTTTGATAGAGACACAGTTTCCTGCAATCATCTAACTTCAATAGTGTCATCATTGAAAGCTTTTTTCATGCTTTCAGGCAAATTCTCCACAAGTAGTTCCACTTAAGTCTAAAGTTTCTAAACAGAACAAGTGGCCAATGATGGTTTTCAATCTCTGTACAGCCACAATTCCAAGATTGTAAGCTTAGGGAGAGATGATATGGAAGAGTGGAGCTTACATATCTAAAGTTATGCATTCAACAACTTGAGTTCCCTTTGGTGCTCTAAAATGAAACGCTCTAACGAAAAAGAAACAATTATGAATCTACCAGTTATACCAATCTCACCCCTAAGTTCCTATTGGATTGGTGCTCTTAAATGCTTATATAACAGTATAGCACCCATGTTGATCACCTTTCCATCTTCATTAGTCACTCTCATTTTGTAAAACTTTGCTTTTATCTAATTTGTGCATAAAATTATTCAGCACTCCAATCTCTCCTCCATTCTAATCTCCATACCCACCTATCATTCATCCAAACCCTCAGTCTTTCTCTTTAATAAAGAAAAGGAAAAAAATAAAGATTTAATTTATATTTGAAGGCTAACTGATATGGAAACTATTGTACTTGGTTAAATGAAGGTCTTCTTTTGTGCTAATCAAATAGTTGTTTGTTTCTTTAGCAGTGAATATGTACATTCCCATTTTGAAAGGCAATTTGCTACATTCTAATCTTGTTGAACACTATACAAAATACCATTATTCTATGAAATTGGACTTCAAGGATTACCTTTTCTCTAGTATTTGGATAGTCTTTCAAAATCATAGAGGTTTAATCACCATATAGTCAGCAAAAAAGTGGTAATCAGATCAAAATTCTCGTGTATGTAGCCTCCCATCCAAGCAGATTGTTGCAGTAGTTGATATTTTCTAGTAATTGATTACTCAACTTTTTTGAATCTTGATTATCCTGTGTTGTTCAAATTCAGAGACAACAGCATACGTAACCTTACCTAATTGCCTCGAGAACAGAGAAAGAGGGTACTGAAAATTCATTTCAAAGTAAGTTAGAATAACAGTAGATTTCCTTCAAACATATTCTCGCAATCTTTCTAATTTAATTCATTCCCCAAAGTTCATTTGGTAAGTATTACATGTAATATCTAAGCATTGAAATATTGTTAATGTTATGAAGTATATAGTATTACGTCTGTTGTTCAATATTATTCTATAATTTTATTCTGTATTATATAATTTTATTTAATGATCTTGCGATTGAGGTTAATTGAAATCATATAAGCTTTTCTATAAAGTGAAAATAAAGTTGCAAGGAATAGCACAATAATGATCAACGGTCAGTGTTTCTGTGGGCTCCTATGGTACATGTTGAAGCTGTGTAGAGTTTTAGAGTATGCACCACACAAACAAACAGGAATCTGAATGTTAAGAAACGTCTCTGCTACGGAAGCATGTGATAAGCAAACACCAGTGCCGCGTCCCTATTCATTTCCCATCTTTTTTCTAGCAAACAACAAGCTTCAGTCCCTATTCATTTCCCATTTTTTCTAGCTTCATAACAAGTGATGTGACAGAAAGGGATTCTGAAATTTATGACTCCCACATGGCACAATAACTTGAGTAATATACTGTACATAATAACATCCATCAAGCAACAATGGTCAAATCAACAATAACAATCCTTATTATCACTAGTTTGGGGTTAGTTACACAAACTAAGTAGGTTACGAAAGCACATAGACGATGAAGGCAGTTTCAAGATTTTGAAGAACTAAATATTGCGGTTAGAGCACTAAACGACGCAAATGGGTGCACCATGCGATCAAGCCACGTGGCGGAAGATGAGAGGATGACCCTGGCACCACTGGTTAACACTCAAAAAACGTCGTATCGACAGAATGCCCGAGGGTACGATGCGCCGTCAAGAATGGGTCAGAGGCTCAGAAAATGTCAGGACCCAGTCAAGTGAGGGAACGTCCCATCAGCCATACGAAAGGCGCCACGTGGATGGCACGGGCGAGACCTGGAGCTTTTCGCTACCCCAGGCGTCGACCTGAGCCAAAGTCAAAGCCAACGTCAAGGTAAAGGCAACGGCTTAACCGCACCGGGCGTCGTCGGCATGAGACGCCCAAGGCGTCACCAGTGGAACGTGCAGAAGGCTTTACCATTGTGAAACATTGAAGGCGTTGTCAATACAAGTATCAGCAGTGTCACCTCCCCGATACCCACAGGTAGGAAAGACTGTGGAGGGAGATGAAATCAAAGAAGTCAAAACTAATCACTAGCAGCGTCGCCTCCCCGATACCCACAGGTAGGGAAGACTGTGGAGGGAGGCGAGATTGCCAGAGGCTGAGTGAATCGCTGGCGGGGTGGTTCCCCAATACCCATGGGAAGGAAAGACCGTGGAGGGAACGACCCCTGGAGGGCTTCGAGCTTTCTCAGCGCTTGGCGTTTCTAGACACCCTAAGGACGATACGACGCTGCTATAGCAGGCCTCTCCTTAGGCGTGGGTGCCGAGCGCCGAGAATTAGGGCACAGGTCGCTTCGATGTCTGAGACACCCCACGGACGATACAGCGTCGTTAGGCAAGCCTCTCAGTGGGCGTGGGCATTGACGAGTGACCTTATCCGAAGTGATTAAGACCCAGAGTAGGTCTCAACTTTTGCGTTGCAGAGATGGTAAAACTACTGACACCTTCGCGAGGCGGAGGCCTCATCGATACGAAGGCACAACGGTTTCCGAGGAATACGATGGGAGCGAAGTAATCGAAGCATGTGAAGGCGAAAAATGGAGGTAAAATCATGCAGACAGAACTCGATAACTCAAAGGTGCAAAAATTGTCATCCATAGTTGTGATAAAAGGGACACCGGTTCAAAGAAGTTACAAGTTCATCAAAGGAATAGCAAAAACAAATATAAAAGGCAAAGGATTAAGGGTGGCGGTTGAGGGCGGCAGTTTAGTCATCCAGTTCAAAGGGCACGACCTTCCCATCGACGATGTGATGAGTGAAATCGCAGTTGGAAACGTCGATCCCCGGATTCTCACAGACGGCCTGGGCCAAAGCCTCTTTGAACCCCTCCTCGAAAGTGCCCACCATGTCATTGATGAGGGTTTTCTTGTCCTTCTCCAACTCCTCGATGGCGACGTCCTCGGACGCCACCTGTTTCTCCAAAGCTTCCTTCTCCACACGGAGCCGGCTGACCTCGATCTGTAGTTTGTCGTGGCCAACCTGGAGAACGCCCAAAACCTTGGCCTGAGCGGCCATCTCCCCTTCCATCCGCTCCAGCTTGTCAGCCTGCTCACAACATCGGTTCTTCAGGTCCTTTTGAACTTCTTCGTAAGCTTCGACCATGCCTTGGAGGCCTGTTATCTGAACTTGAAGGGTGACTTCCCAAGCGTAGAAGTCGGTTTGTAGCTCTGTCGCCTCGCCCAGCTGCTTCTTAGCCTCCTCCTTGGCCCCTTCCGCCAACTTCAAATAGGCTTGGTAGGCCTCTTTTTGGCATCCCAGGGCCTTCCTTTCTTCCTCCAGAACAGCGACTTTTGTTTCCAAAGCCTAGAGGGTTTGTGCCTGCAAAGCAGCATTTCTGGCTTGAGTACGCCAGTCAAGGGCCACGGCCAAGAAGGCCCCCAGGTAGAAGGGCATTCCCTCCCTCCTGTCGGGGCTTTCTGGCATTGATTCCCCGTTGAAGCCCTTCATAAAATGCATGATGGGGGGAGGAATGGTGATGAGATCGGGAGCAGTAGCAGGAGAGGCAGGGGAGGCAGGAGCGGCAGAGACCTCTGCTGGCGTCGGAGAGGGAGCAAGTTCGGTCCCGTCGTCTTTTTCTCCTTGGACTGTTGTAGAAATGGGAGAGGTAGCATTATGAGGGTTGTCCCTGAGGGAATCCCCTCCCTGGGGCGACACCACTGGCAGGGTGGGAACCCTAGCAGCTTTCCTCCTCTTGAAGGGGGTCACGCCACCTGAGTCTTCATCATCGGATATGATCTCCAAAACCCGTTTCCCTTTGTCAAGGGGGGCGGGAGCCGGTGACGAAGCCATAGCCAGGGAAATTGCGGCGATGGGCGGAGGAGAGCCGGGTGTTTGAAGACGTTGGGGGTTATGTGAAGCTGGTGAAGACGATCCTATGGGGGTTTCAGTAGTGGTTGGTGGTGGTAAGGGCAAAGTTAATGAGGGAATGGGGTCAGCAGCGGGGGCGGAAGAGACGTCAGCCTTGGCGGCACGGGCAGCCTTCATCGCTTTCACCAGAACCATCCTCTTAGACGCATCCATCACCGATCCTACATCCAGGCAAACCAAATAACAGATGTTAGGGCCAAAGCGGTTATACAAATCTGATAGAATAGAATATTAAGAATAGAATATTTTGTCATTATTGCTTATAATTAGTCCCTTGTAATTAGGCTGTCATCATTGCTTATAATTAGTCCCTTGTAATTAGGCTGGACAATAATTCACAATAATTGTATATATGATATTCAAGATGAATGAGAAGGGACGCGGGGGATTCGATTATCTTACATGGTATCAGACTTGAAACTGATCCTTCCCTAAACACCGCAACACGCGCAGCAAACGAGCCAACGCCGTCCCTGCACATCCGCGCCGTTCTGATCGTCCCTCCTCCTACGATCGTCTGAACCCGTTTCCGGTGACCTCACCGCGCCGCGATCATTCCGCGCCGCCCCACCTCTCCTCCTCGTCTCGTTCTTTTCCGCATTCATGTTTGACTCTGATTCTTCTCCTTCAAACGAAACTTCCCCACCCAACATGAAGAAATCTGATTTTCTTCCCGCTCTTGTTGTCTCCAATATTAGGAACAACATTCCTATTATTCTTGAGATGGAAAAAGATCAATACGGAACCTGGGCCGAGCTTTTCCGCATCCATGCTCGATCCCATCGCGTCTTGCATCACATCGTTCCATTCACAACAACACCACCGCCGGCTCCTACTAGCGCCGACTATGAACAATGGATCACTCTTGATGCCACCGTTCTTCAGTGGATCTATTCCACCATCTCTACTGATCTGCTGACGACCATTCTGGAACCTGATTCCACTGCAGCAGCAGCCTGGAACCGTTTGGCAGACATTTTCCAGGACAATCAGAACGCTCGTGCTGTCACTCTTGAGCAAGAATTCTCTACCACTCGTATGGAGGATTTCGCCAATGTATCTGCCTACTGTCAGCGCCTCAAGATGCTCTCGGACCAGTTGAGGAATGTCGGTTCTCCTGTCAACAACCACCGTCTGGTCCTTCAACTGATATCTGGTCTTCCAGAAGCTTACCGCAGTGTTGCAACTGGATTCGACAGAGTAATCCTCTACCAGCCTTCTATCAGGCTCGCTCTATGCTTACTTTGGAAGAAGCAGGTATGGCTAAAATGACAAGCACGGGCTCTCATACTGTCTTGCACACCACTCAGCAGCAACCCTCTACCGACACCTCTCAGCAGAACACCCGTCACTCTGGCAACCGCTCTCACCCTCGTGGCAACCAAGGTCGCGGAGGTAGGCGTGGTAACCGCAGTGCATCTCGGTCTGGCGCTTCCAATACTCCTCCATCATGGTCCTCTCCTCCTTGGCAGCAACAGCAACAGTATCCAGCCTGGCACCAATGGGGTTGGTCTCCACCACCATGGACCATGCCTCCGTGCCCATATCCCACATCTCAGTGGGCACGCCCTATCGGTCCTCCGAAGCCAGGCATCCTAGGACAGCGTCCTCAGGCATATATTGCTACTACATCTCCGACACCGACAGACATCGAGGCAGCTATGCACACCATGTCTCTCCAGACTCCTGACGCTCCGTGGAACATGGATACTGGCGCATCAACTCACACATCAGCATCACAAGGTAATGTCTCGTCTTATCTTCCTTTAAGTAATTCAAATCAGAAAGTCATTGTTTGTAATGGCCATAGTATTCCAATTCACGGCACCGGACACACACAAATAGCCACCCCTTACAAACCTCTACACTTAAACAATGTCCTACATGCCCCGAATATTATTAAAAATTTAATTTCTGTTAGGCGACTCACCACTGACAACAATGTCTCTATTCCAACAATATTGCGCCAACCATGGTCTTGTTTTTCGCTTCTCTTGTCCTCACACATCCTCACAAAATGGGAAAGCCGAACGAAAAATAAGAACCATTAATAATATGATGCGCACCATGCTAGCCCATTCTTCTGTTCCCCAATCATTTTGGCATCATGCCCTTCACATGGCAACTTACCTGTTAAATATTCTTCCCTGCAAAACACTTCAAAATACGTCACCTACACAACTCCTATACCATCGTGATCCCACCTACACACACTTACGAGTCTTTGGTTGCCTATGTTATCCGTTACTCCCGTCATCTACCATTCACAAGCTACAACCTCGCTCTACCCCGTGTGTCTTTTTGGGTTATCCTTCCAATCATAGAGGTTACAAATGCTTTGATTTGTCAAACAGAAAATTAATAATTTCGAGGCATGTCATCTTTGATGAAACTCAATTTCCCTTCACCAAGATACACTCACCCTCACCCCCCTCTTATCACTTTCTAAACGATGCCCCCACACCCCTACCTCATCCATCAGTGGCAAAATCAAATACCACCACCAGCCACACATAACCAATTACCAACCATCACTGACCAGCCACCCCCATCAACTAACCTACAATCATCGACCCTTACCCCTCCAATCAACCCACCCACTACAATCTCCAATAGCTCACCCCCACCAATTCAACCACCACCTACACGTACTATCACCACCCGTAGTATGCAAGGCATTACCAAACCCCGTAAACTATTTAACTTATCAATTTCTCACTCAAACCACTCCATCTCTCCATTACCCAAAAATCACAAAATAGCCCTATCAGACCCCAATTGGAAATCCGCAATGAAATCTGAATTTGATGCTCTTATTAGAAATAAGACGTGGGATTTAGTTCCTCGTCCTTGTGATGCCAATCTCATTCGATGCATGTGGATTTTCAAACATAAGAAAAATTCGGATGGCTCCTTTGAGCGCTATAAGGCTCGCCTTGTTTGTGATGGCAGGTCACAGGTTGCAGGTGTGGATTGTGATGAGACTTTCAGCCCGGTGGTCAAACCGGCTACTATTAGAACAGTACTCACCATTGCTCTCTCTAAATCCTGGCCCATTCATCAACTGGATGTCCAGAACGCTTTTCTACATGGTGATCTTCATGAGACTGTTTATATGCATCAACCATTAGGTTTCCATGATTCTCATCATCCAGATTATGTTTGTCGTCTGAAGAAATCACTCTATGGTCTCAAGCAAGCACCTAGAGCATGGTACCAACGCTTTGCAGACTATGTAACTACCATTGGGTTTCGACATAGCACATCAGACCACTCTCTCTTCATCTATCGACAACACTCTGACATGGCCTACATTCTTCTTTATGTGGACGACATCATTCTTATTACCTCTACTCATGTCCTTCGCAAATCAATTATGTCATTATTGGCTACTGAATTTGCAATGAAAGATCTTGGTCCGTTGAGTTACTTTCTGGGCATCGCTGTCTCTCGCCACCCTGGCGGCATTTTTCTCAGTCAAAGCACCTATGCTTCTAAAATCCTTGAAGGTGCTGGCATGACATCCTGCAAACCGACTGCCACACCTGTCGATACCAAACAGAAACTCAGCACGTCATCTGGCACTCCTTATGAGGATCCCTCTCTCTATCGCAGTCTTGCAGGAGCCTTACAGTACCTCACATTCACTAGACCTGACATCTCATATGCGGTTCAGCAAATCTGTCTCCACATGCATGCACCCACGACAGAACACATGCTTGCTCTCAAACGCATCCTTCGGTATGTCCAGGGCACCATACACTTTGGTCTACATTTATCACCATTCCCCATTACAAAACTCATCTCCTACACTGACGCTGATTGGGGTGGATGTCCTGACACCAGACGCTCCACATCTGGGTACTGTGTTTTTCTGGGTGACAACCTTATATCTTGGTCTTCCAAAAGACAGCCCACTCTCTCCCGTTCCAGTGCAGAAGCAGAATACAGAGGTGTTGCTAATGTTGTATCTGAGTCATGTTGGCTTCGCAATCTCTTACTAGAGCTCCATTTTCCTATTCCTCAGGCCACTTTGGTGTATTGTGACAATGTCAGTGCAATGTATCTCTCTGGTAATCCTGTTCAACATCAGCGTACCAAGCACATTGAAATGGACATTCACTTTGTACGGGAAAAAGTAGCTCGTGGTCAGGCACGCGTGCTTCACGTTCCATCTCGACATCAGATTGCAGATATCTTCACCAAAGGACTTCCTCGTATTCTCTTCGATGATTTCCGGACCAGTCTCAGCGTCCGTGAACCTCCCGCTTCGACTGCGGGGGTGTGATAGAATAGAATATTAAGAATAGAATATTTTGTCATTATTGCTTATAATTAGTCCCTTGTAATTAGGCTGTCATTATTGCTTATAATTAGTCCCTTGTAATTAGGCTGGACAATAATTCACAATAATTGTATATATGATATTCAAGATGAATGAGAAGGGACGCGGGGGATTCGATTATCTTACAAAATCCACAAACACGCAGATGAATGAGTATGATGCATAGCACAAGGGAAAACAGTTGGAAGAGGCCAAGAGAGCAAGCATGATGCAGTAAGATACAGATAATAGAAGACAATAAGAAAGGAGTCACCCTACCAAAGTAGGTGGTTAGGGAATGGGCATTGTACTCGCACGCAATGAGCTTCAGCGTGTCAAAGATGATCCCCAGGCTAGCCAAGGCCTTGCATACCTCCCTATCAACAGGGGATAGCTCATCCAGGGTCTTGGCCTTGAGTAGCTTGGGGTGCTCTGTCCAATACAGAGGGAAGCCGTCCAAGGCTGTGGGGTCGTGCTTGGCGCAGCACATCTTGAAAAATTTTCCCTTCCAACTTTTGTATGAGTTCTGAAAGAGATAAAGAAGGATCCTCCCTGCGATCCCAGAGAAGCTTACCCAAAAGCTCTTCCCCTGTTTCTTTACCTCGAAGAAGTGCAAGAAGACATCCACAAAGGGGAGGATGCCTAGATACCCGCAAAGGATTTGGAAGGATTTGGAAGGCCCACAAAGGGGAGTATAATTTAGCTAATAACCTCCCTCTCCCATCGGAGACCAACTGGATACTTGTTCTTCGAGGAACACAATTCTCACCGAGTTGCACTCCTCAAACTCATTTTTTTATAAGAACATATATAATCATTGAGTTTATAAAAAATGATGAGGAGATCCACAAGTAGAAAATTCTATTGTCAGTGAAAATATAGACTATTATAAGTATATAAATAACTATGAGAATAATTATGCGAGTATAATTTAACTAATAACTTCCATCTCCGACAAATTGAAAGCTCGTTATCTAAGGAACATGGTTCTCACCGAGTTGCATTTCCTGAACTCATTTTTGGTAGGAACAAATATGATCATTGGATTTGTCAAAAATGATGAGGGAGATCCATAAGTAGAAAATTCTGTTACGTTCATGTTAGTAAGAATATAAACAATTATAAATAAATAACTATGAGAATTGAGTTAATACTCTTATGCTAGATATTCAAAAGACATTTGAAATAAATAAGAGATACCATTGATTATTGATCTTGGTTTGCGATTTTGTTCCAATGGTTTAATCTTAATTTTTTTTTCAAACAAAAATAGAATGAAATAAATTAGAACATTTGAGATATGCCGCAACCTTATATAAAAAATACTTTAGACTATGTGACATAATCCTCAGAATCAGCATTACAACTTCTAATGCCTTGAACCACCTATTATATATTTCAACAAAATTTTCATTCTTCCATTTCCTTCTCACCAACCACAACAAATCTAAGAAAACAAAAAGCTGTGAAACTAGAGCCTGACCTGCTACAACCAAAATTGCATTCTACCATTTCCTTCATGCCCAACCATAGCAAATATGAGAATACAAAAATCTGTGGACTTAAACTTAACCCGTGTTTTCCTTTGTATACCATATAAAAAAAGATGTTATCCCTCATTTGAATATGCTTGCAAGCTGCTGTAAGCTCTGCAGCCTTAGACAAAAGCCAAGAAATGTGTATTTTCTTGGATAGAAGTTAGCCATAACAGATCTAAAAATAACAAAATAGCCATGAAGTGTTCCACAAAACTGGGTATATAATTGTTTGTTGCAAGCACTCTATAAGTACAATTACAGAACCGCATCAGTGGTATCCTATGAACTTAAGGCAAGTTACAGGACTTAGACACCAGTATGATCAATAGCTAAAATTTTCTTTGCTTATCTATCTATTAATCCATTCCTGAAAATGACAATTTCTATGAGCCATAAAACCCATATAACTGCCATCCACACTCCTTGTTGAGTACTATTGCTAATTCTTTAGATATATAACTTGCATGCCCTCTCTTTGGTTGCAATCAATTTACAAACAGGAGCACAAAGTAAAAGTTGATAACAGTAAGGACTCAAATGACAGAGTAGCATTCTCTACCAATAATAAAAATCAGTATTCTTTTTGTTTATTTCCTTCGTTAAAATGTATTCTTTTGCATATAAGCAAAGAAACTTCACGGAATAAAGGAGAAAGACACGTAACATCTATTTTTCCTATTTTGTCCATAGTTATTTTTTAATTTTTAAAACATAACTAAATTTAAAAAATAAAAAGATAAATAAATTTACAAAATTTTCAATTCTAAAAAATAAATTTATCAATATAAAAATATAAATATTTTATTATATGTATTTATAAAAATATAAATATAATTTTAATTTTAATTTTGATTTGTAAAAATATTATTTTAAGAAAAGGGTAAATTTGTAAACTTACATTTTATACCATTTTAAAAAAAAAATCTCCTTACAACTATCTTATCACACACAAACTTCAATAAACTTTCCTCACAAATCCACTCTAATACACCCTAATCCAAACAACCTCACTTTCTTTACACTTTCCTCTCAAATCTACTCTCTTAAATTCTTTCCTTTCTTCTCCCTAATCCAAAGACACCCTTAAGTTGATTTGGGTATCTAGAACTCAGTTTTCGCAAAACATTATACTTTTTACAAGACGCTATAGAAGAAGAGTCAGAGGAAGAAGCGACATCACTCATCATTGGTTGCTCAGCCATTATGTGAAAATGAGTAAGTATATCTAACCTTATCCATTCATTGAGAGCGTTTTCCATCATCCAATAGACTTGTGAAAGAGCTACCAAATGCAATAATTGCTATTTGTACGTGTTACAGTAAACCATCACTCCTAAAATAGATTATTACCATTCATTTCATCATAATTTGCAATTAATCTGGCTAATCAAAATTAATATATAAAAAACAAGAGTGAAAGAAAATTATCTTTAGGCTATTTAACTAGCTTGCTGAGTTGGCTAAGTTGTTTTTATGGTTTTACAAGTAAACATGCACTCGGTCATCTTAAATATGTAAAATATACCAAAATATATAATTTTTTTGCAAAGAAAATACATATAACGTTAGATTATTATAGAAAGATTAAATGATATATGATTACTATAAACATTATTTTAATATCATGAAAAAAAAACCTGCAGAGCTTAAAAAATCACATTAGAAGTTAATATATCAACTAATAAATAATAGATTTTAACATGCTTTTTAATATATCTCTTAATTTAAACAATTCCTAATAGCCACTCATTCTTAGATGCAATACAGATGTTGCAGTTTGACTAACTATCGAAGAAGAAAAATGTTGATCAAATATCTTATCACTACGCGTTTCATGACTTCATTATCTTAGTCATTGGCAAAAGCTAGCAGCAGTTGAATCCACTCATCTTTCTCCTACCATGGCATTAGAACTTATTGGTGGTGCTCTTCTCTCTTCTTTCCTTCAGGTTGCATTCCAGAAGCTTGCTTCTCCTCAAATTCTCGATTTCTTTTATGCAAGAGAGCTTGATCAGAAGCTGCTCAACAAGTTGGAAATCAAGCTGCACTCCATCCATTCTCTGGCTGATAATGCAGAGCGAAAGCAGTTCATGGATCTTCATGTCAGAAACTGGCTGCTTAAGGTCAAAGATGCTGTCCTTGATGCAGAGGATCTCTTGGATGATATACAAATGCTCTCCAAAAGACAAGATGTTGAATCTGAATCTCAAACCTGTTCAGGCTGTACTTGCAAGGTACTCAATTTCTTCAAATCTTCTCCTATTACTATTAATTCCCTTAACAAGGAAATTGAATGTAAGATGGAACAAATCCTTGACGACTTAGAATTTCTCTCAAGCCAAAGGGGTGATCTAGGATTGAAAAAAGCTAGCGGTGTTGGATCTGGGTTGAGTAATGAACTGCCACAGAAATCACAAACAACATCGTTGGTTGTTGGAACTGATATCTATGGCAGAGATGATGATAAAAGACTGATCATTGACTGGCTGACTTCTGACATCAACAATGGTAACCAACCATCAATACTTTCTGTTGTGGGAATGGGTGGAGTGGGTAAGACTACTCTTGCTCAACATGTATTCAATGACCCAAAGGTGGATGAGGCTAAATTTGTTGTCAAAGCCTGGGTTTGTGTTTCAGATGAGTTTGATGTTTTCAGGATATCAAGAGCAATTCTTGAGGCTGTTACTAAATCAACTGACGATAGTAGAGATATGCAGATGGTTCACACAAGATTGAAGGATGAATTGACAGGGAAGAAATTTCTTCTTGTTTTGGATGACGTTTGGAACGAAAACCAACCTAAATGGGAGGAAGTGCGGAAGCCCCTTGTTTTAGGGGCCCAAGGGAGTAAGATTCTTGTCACCACACGTAGCAAGGAAGTTTCTTCTACCATGTGGTCAGAAGAATACTCCCTACAGCAATTACAAGGAGATTATTGCTGGAAGTTGTTTGCTAAACATGCATTTCGAGATGATGATACTCAACTAAATCCAGAGTGCAAGGACATTGGCCTGAAGATTGTTAAAAAATGTCAAGGACTACCTCTCGCCTTGAAAACAATGGGAAGTATGTTATACAACAAATCATCTGTTTCAGAATGGCAAATTGTGTTCCAAAGCGAAATATGGGAATTTTCAAAAGAGCGTTGTGATATTATTCCCGCTTTAGCATTGAGTTATATCCACCTTCCTTCACATTTGAAGGTATGCTTTGCGTATTGTGCCCTATTCCCCAAGGATTATAAATTTGAAAAGGATTATTTGATTCAGTTGTGGATGACTGAAAATTTCGCCCACTGTCGTCAACATAGTAGGACTCCAGAAGAAGTTTGCCAACAATACTTCAATGATCTACTATCAAGGTCCTTCTTTCAACCAACAGGTGAATATGTTGAAGAAGTATATGGAGAAGTATATAAAGAAGAATTTATCATGCATGACCTTCTACATGATTTGGCAAAATATGTCGATGGAGGACTATACTTTAGCTGCAAAGTTGATCAAACAGAAAAGATACAGAAAGTAACTCGTCATTTATCAGTTGAACTTGGTCGATTTAAATATTTTGATGGGTTTGGAACTTTATGTAATACAAAAAGGTTACGTACATTTATGCCAAAACCTATGCGGTATGGTTTAGGGGGTTTGAGTATGAAAATGTCGATACATGAATTGTTGTTCAAGTTTAAGTTCTTACGTAACTTATCTCTGTCTTGTTGTTCTGACCTTCGAGAGTTACCTGACTCTATTGGAAATCTTGAGTATCTCCGTTCCTTAAACCTCTCCTATACTAAAATAGAAAGACTAAATGAAAAGATATGTTTACTCTCCCACTTGCAAATACTGATGTTGAACTATTGTTTATATTTGACGGAGCTACCCTCTAATTTGCATTTACTCACAAATTTGTGTCGTCTTGAATTTATAAGGACGAAAGTGAGAAAGATTCCACCGAATTTGGGAAAAGGGAAGAATCTAAAAGTAGTAATGAATTTCTTTGATGTTGACCATGGCAGGGAATTGGGTGTTCAACAGCTAGGAGAGCTCAACCTTGAGGGACAACTATCAATTCGGGACCTACATAATATTTCGAATTCTGTGGATGCATTAGAAGCAAATTTGAAGAATAAAACACTCCTTGTGGCACTGACCTTAGAATGGGGTTGGGATTGCAACTCTATTGATTTAAAAAAAGAAGAGGACGTAATTGAGAATTTGCAACCTTCCAAAAACTTAAAGAAGTTGTCAATATGTAGGTATGGTGGGAAACGATTTCCAAATTGGTTACTAGAAAATTCATTGTGGAATATGGTGTACTTAAAGTTGGATGGATGTGAATCTTGCGAACGTTTACCTCCCCTTGGACTTTTGCCATTTCTCAAGGTCTTGGTGATTACAAAACTTCATGGGATAGTGAGTATTGATGCTGATTTTCATGGAAACAACTCTTGTTCATTTAAATCCCTTGAAACATTGGACATCTCCTTGATGAGTCAATGGGAAAAGTGGGACTGCCAAGCTGTGAGGGGTGCTTTTCCAAGTCTACGAAAGTTTTCCATAACAAATTGTCCGAAGCTGAAAGGACAGCTGCCAGAGCAACTTATTCCTTTGGAAACACTATATATTGAAAACTGCCAAGAACTTGAGGTTTCCGCTCCTAGGGCTCTAGATATACAACTACGTCAATGTGGAAAGCTGCAGTTAGAGTCATGTGGTACAATGAAAAGGCTCACACTGTGGAAAACATCATTGCTGGAAATTGTTGGGTCGTCCGACACTCTTGAAATTTTGCACATTTATCCCCTTGATGGTTGTGTCTTCCTACGAAGCTTTCCACTGGATTTGTTCCCAACACTCAAGACGCTTCATCTCAGTGGGTTTGATAATCTAGAGATGATTTCACAGAGTCTAGTCCATAATCATCTAGAATTTCTAGAACTCAAGTGTTGTCCTAAATTAGAATCATTACCTGGAAGCATGCATATGCTGCTTCCATCCCTGAGGAGCTTATGGATAGAAGACTGCCCAAGACTTGAAGGAGATTTCCCACCAAATCTAGAAGCGCTGACAATAGTAGACTGTCCAAGACTTGAGTCGTTTCCTGACGGAGGTTTCCCATCAAATCTGAAGCATCTGAGAATCAATAATTTCTCTAGATTTGTTGGCTCACTGAAAGGAGCTTTCACAGACAGCTCTTCTTTGGAAAGCTTGTGGACTCAAGAAGTGGATGCAAAATGTTTTCCAGATGAAGGTTTGCTTCCACTCTCTCTTACTTCTCTAACCATCTCTCATTGTCCAAATTTAGAAAAACTGGACTACAAGGGTCTCCATCAACTCTCATCCCTTCAGACTTTGTATCTTACGAACTGCCACAATCTCCAACGCTTACCGGAGGAGGGTCTTCCCAAATCAATTTCAAGTCTTCGTATTTGTGATTGTCCTTTGCTGCAACCGCGTTGCCAAAGAGAAAGAGGCGAAGACTGGGAAAAGATTGCACACATTGAAAAACTGTATATAGAGGATGTTTATGACAGTGAATATAGCGAGCGTGTTTATGACAGTGATTATGAAACTGAATAGTGATGCATTTGGTGGGTTACTAATATTTGTTTTTGTTTAGAATGTGTATAAACTACTTTCCTCTTTTGGAGGTGCTAGTCCTGCAAATAACAGTAGATTTCCTTCAAACATATTGTAGCAATCTTTCTAATTTAATTCATTCTCCTTTTCCTTTTTCTACTTCTAATTCATTATACGTTATGAAATATTTGATAATGTCTTTTATTAAAGGTTAATACATGGCTTTGGCTTCATATTACTTGTTGTTTTAATCAGCAGTTATTATTCCTGGTTTAATCACTATCGCTAATTCTTTAGATACTTAAATTACATGCCCTCTTTGGTTGCAATCAATTTACACAAAGTGGAAGTTGGTAACAGTAAGGACTCAAATGAATGAATAGCATTTTGCACAAATAATAAAAATCAGTTTTCTTTTTGTTTATTTCTCCTTGCCTCATATATCATTAGCTATTGGCTTCAACAGGGACGGTTATGCAGATTGGCAACAAATTCAAACCAGAAAATACAATATTATTCTCTAAAGTTCATTGGTAAGTATTACATGTAATATCTAAGCATTCAAATGTTGCAGTAAGCAGTAAACGCATAATGACACTTGTTTATATAAATGTAATGCTTGCTTAATTCAAGAAGTATGATTCAAACTAGTATTATGTATATATATGAAACTCACTTTCCAAATGGGAAAACAAACTCATCAATCACAACAATAATTGAATCTGATGGACTAAGTGGGAGCAGCCAGAATATAAATAAGTAACGAATAAACAAGGAGACAAACACAAAATAGTTGTCATAACAGTATAAATATGTAATCAAAAGGATGGAAAAGAAAAAAAAAACTATTTAACTAGTTTGATTGCAGTTTGTTGTCCTCTATTGAGTTGTCTAATTTGTTGTTTTCATGGTTATTTGGGTTTGTTTATTGATTAGTTAGCCACCAAATATGACTAGATTCATTAAACTGGCCTTAATATATATCTGAAAGCCCGCAAAGCAAAGACGTAAATAGAATAAATGTGAAAACCAATGACCAATCAATTTTAACTTTGACAAAGTCGTCAATATTCCTAAAGATGTTGTGTTTGGCCATGTGATTAGTGCATTTACAATCCAAGTTAAACCATCATTCATAGTAAAATACCTTTTACTACTCATCTCATCATCACTCATATCTCTGCACTCACTGACTCAGATCACACATTTCCTTTCATCCACTCCATTTTCTACCATGCCTGCTGCATTGATTACCGGTGCTCTTGTGTCCACCTTCGTTGAGAGGACTATTGACAATTTGGCTTCTCGTTTTGGGCACATATTTCGTGGAAAAAAAACCAACAAGAAGCAGCTAAGCAATTTGAAGGTGAAGCTCCTAGAAGTTGATGTTGTGGCTGATGATGCGGAGCAGAAACAGTTCACAGATCCACGCGTGAGAGATTGGCTTCTCGCAGCCAGGGCGTGGTGTTTGATGCAGAGGATCTCTTGGATGAAATAGATTGTGCACTCTCCAAAAGCCAAGTGGAAGCTCAGTCTCAGAGTGCTGCTAAAAAAGTATTGAATTCCCTCAAATCTTCTTTTGTCAGTTTTTTTGAAGAAAATGAAATTGAAACAAGGATGGAACTAGTCATTGAGGACTTAGAAGATCTTGCAACCCGCAGCCATGTTCTAGGTTTGAAAAGGGCTGATGATGTTGGAGTCAGATCCGGTAGTAAAATATCAACAACATATTTGCCGAACGAAAGTGATATCTATGGCAGAGAAGATGACAAACAATTTGTCTGTAACTGGCTCACATCCGACACTCACAACAACCTATCTATACTTTGTATTGTGGGAATGGGAGGGGTGGGTAAGACCACTCTTGCCCAACATGTATTCAATGACCCAAGGATGGATGAGGCTAAATTTGATGTCAAAGCTTGGGTTTGTGTTTCAGATGAATTTGATGTTTTTAAGGTATCAAGAGCAATTCTTGAGCATGTCACTACATCTACTGATGACAGTAGAGATATAGAGATGGTTCACAGAAGATTGAAAGAAAAATTGACAGGAAAAAAGTTTCTTCTTATTTTGGATGATGTGTGGAACGAAAACCAATTTAAATGGGAAGAAGTGCAAAAGCCACTTGTTTTTGGAGCCCAAGGGAGTAGGATTCTTGTGACTACACGTAGTAAGGAAGTTGCTTCTACCATGCGGTCAGAAGAACACTCCCTAAAGCAATTACAAGAAGATGATTGCTGGAATTTGTTTGCTAAACATGCATTCCGAGATGATGATGCTCCAGCAAATCCAGAGTGCAGGGAAATTGGCATGAAGATTGTAAAAAAATGCAAAGGACTACCTCTTGCCTTGGAAACAATGGGAAGTATGTTATACAACAAATCATCTGTTTCAGAATGGAAAACTGTGTTCCAAAGCGAAGTATGGGAATTTTCAAAAGAGCGTTGTGATATTATTCCCGCTTTAGCATTGAGCTATATCCACCTTCCTTCCCATCTCAAGGTATGCTTTGTTTATTGTGCCCTATTCCCCAAGGATTATAAGTTTAAAAAGGAGGATTTGATTCATTTGTGGATGACTAGAAATTTTGCCCACTATCGTCAACCTAGTAGGACTCCAGAAAAAGTTTGCCAACAATACTTCAATGATCTACTATCAAGGTCCTTCTTCCAACAATCAAAGAAAGAAGTATTTGTCATGCATGACCTTCTACATGATTTGGCAAAATATGTCAGTGGAGGCATATACTTCAGGTCCGAAAATCAAACAGAAAAGATACCAGAAGTAACTCGTCATTTTTCATTTAAACACGGTTACCCCAGATGTTTTGATGGGTTTAGAACTTTATCTAATACAGAAAGGATACGTACATTTATTTCAAATGGTATCAAAATGTCGATACATGAATTGTTGTCCAAGTTTAAGATCATACGTATCTTATCTTTGTCTCATTGTTCTGACCTTCAAGAGTTACCTGACTCTGTTGGAAATCTTGAGCATCTCCGTTCCTTAGACCTCTCCAGTACTAGAATAAAAAGACTAACTGAAAAGATATGTTCACTCTCCCACTTGCAGATACTGAAGTTGAATTACTGTAGAGATTTGGATGAGTTGCCCTCAAATTTGTATTTACTCACCAATTTGTTCCGGCTTGAACTTATAGAGACTAAAGTGAAAAAGGTGTCACCGCATTTGGGAAAACTGAAGAATCTAAAAGTAGTAATGAATTTCTTTAATGTTGGCCATGGCAGGGAGTTTGGTGTGCAACAGCTAGGAGAGCTCAACCTTGAGGGAAGTCTATCAATTGGGGACCTAAAGAATATTTCGAATTCCCTGGATGCATTAGAAGTGGATTTGAAGAATAAAACACATCTTGTGGCGTTGACCTTAGAATGGGGGTGGAATCGGAACTCTATTGATTCAAAAAAAGAAGAGGACGTAATTGAGAATCTACAACCTTCCAAAAACTTAAAGAAGTTGTCAATCATTGGATATGGTGGAAAACGATTTCCAAATTGGTTACATGAAAATTCATTGTCGAATATAGCGTCCTTAATGTTGGATGGATGCGAATTTTGCCAATGTTTACCTCCCCTTGGACTTCTACCATTTCTCAAGGTCTTGAAGATTTCAAGACTTGATGGAATAGTGAGTGTAGATGCTGATTTTCATGGGAACAATTCTTCTTCATTTAAATCCCTTGAAACATTGGACTTCTCCTTTATGAGTCAATGGGAAAAGTGGGAATGCCAAGTTGTGACAGGTGCTTTTCCACGTCTACGAGATCTTTCTATAACAAATTGTCCAAAGCTTAAAAGACAGCTGCCAGAGCAACTTATTCCTTTGGAAACACAAGAAGTTGAAGATTGCCAACAACTTGAGCCTTCTACTCCTAGGATTGTAGAAGAGGTAACACTCAAGTATTGTCTTAAATTTGAATCTCTGAGGAGGTTATGGATAAAAGACTGTCCAAGACTAGTGTCGTTTCCTGAAGGAGGTTTGCCATCAAATCTAGAAAAGCTGACAATAGAAGACTGTTCAAGACTTGAGTCATTGCCTGACGAAGGTTTCCCATCAAATCTCCAGACTTTAACAATAAAAGATTGTCGAAGACTTAAGTCGTTCCCTCACAGAGGTTTCCCATCAAATCTCCACACTCTGACAATACAAGGTTGTTCAGTACTTGAGTCGTTCCCTAACGGAGGTTTCCCATCAAATCTCAAGGTGCTGAGAATCATTAATTGCTCTAGACTTGTTGGCTCATTGAAAGGAGCTTTCACAGACAGTTCTTCTTTGGAAACCTTGTGGATTGCAAAACTAGATGCAGAATGTTTTCCTGATGAAGGTTTGCTTCCCCTCTCTCTTACTTCTCTAACCATCTCTGATTGTCCAAATCTACAAAAACTGAACTACAAGGGTCTCCATCAACTGTCGTCCCTTAAGAATTTGGATCTTAGAAATTGCCTCAACCTCCATCGCTTACCCGAGGAGGGTCTTCCCAAATCAATTTCAAATCTTAATATTCGTGGTTGTCCTCTGCTGGAACCGCGTTGCCGGAAAAGAAGAGGCGAAGATTGGGAAAAGATTGCACACATTCAGAATATATCGCAATGATGTTGTTTGTTTTGAACAGTGATGCATCTTCTAGGATGTAATTTTTCTAATGAATGTTGTATAAATATAAATAGTAAAGTATTAGATGCTTAATATATGACAGTAGCCTATCACATTTAAATGCTTAATAAATTATAGTAAATGATTACTCAACTTTTTTGAATCTTAAGTATCCTGTGTTGTTCAAATTCAGAGACAACAGCAGACGTAACCTTACCTAATTGCCTCCAAAACAGAGAAAGAGGGAACTCAAAATTCATTTCAAAGTAACTTAGAATAACACTATATTTCCTTCAAACATATTGTACCAATCTTTCTACTTTAATTCATTCTCCAAAGTTCATTTGGTAAGTATTACATGTAATATCTAAGCATAGTAAACAGTAAACAGCCTGCATAATGACACTTGTTTAAGGCAATGTTATGCTTGCTTAATTCAGGAAGTTTGATTCAACTAGTATGTGTATATATGAAACTCACTTTCCAAATGGAAAAACAAACTCATCAATCACAACAATGATTGAATCTGATGAGCAGCCAAAATATAAATACTCTTCTAAAATACTGTATGAAACAGTGATATCAGAATTCCCCAACATCTTACCCACACTCTTCTATTTCCCACCACTGTGTTTTCATTCCATGTAGTTATTCATTCCAAGATGTGGATAGCCACTCATAGTTAGCAGATTCTAATGAAAACATATGGTGATAGAGAAAAAAAAAAGATTAAGGTTAAGGTGCATACATTAAGAAGGCAATATGAACTGCTAAGCATGGAGAAGATAGAATCCATTCTAGATTACATTAACATGCAAGGAGCAGATTTCATGTTAGATGAATAAACACATTTTTCCATAATCAACGAAGAGACTCTTTCTCAAGAATATTGAAGGTATTGTCTCCTCCACCAGTTATTTCTCTGAAAACAACTTTCCTGCAATGATATTTTGTAAGAAAATCTACCCTAGAAACGATTTTGAGAACGCATTGATTTCGTACAACCACGGTACTTTCCTTAAAGATCTAACAAAAATTGTGCACGAGTTATATTAAAAATATACTTGAAGTTCTGCTCAGCATATACAACTTAGTTTTTTTGAATTTTTAAAATAAATTGTTAGTTTTATTATATGAAAAAATTAATTAAATTGTAAAGATAAAAAAAATGTGTTATTAAGCTTTATATTTATTACAGTAATAATTATTTAATTGTTATTATTTTTTAAATTAAACAATATATTAAACTATGTGTAACATCAGTTTATATTCTAATTATGTCAATTTTTTAACTTAGTTATTGGTCCAAAATATCAAATCACTTTATTCCTATCAAGTCTCACTCAAACTGATCATCTTTAATAAAATTTATCCTCCCAATTTTTTTTTAAAGGTGTTTTACTTGATTTAAACAAAAAGAATAATATTGAATTTAAAAAAAATATATATGAAATTAAGCATTTAAAAATAGAGGAATGAAATTTAATTTTATAAATAAATAAAATGATCAAAAACAGGAATTTAACCAAAGTTTTATTATTCTTAAATTTTTTTATAAAAGAACTAACAAAAAAAAAACAAATTTATTTAAAAATAAACAGAAAAATTGTAGCGTTAATATTTAATAATTCTTACAGACACTGTAATTTATTAGTATTATTATTATTAATATATAATATATTATTATTAGATTCCATTTGGTTTTTTATTCCACACTTTTTTCTCTTCACTTCAATTTAAAACAGCGAGAGTGAAGTTCCTGGAATAGTTTCGCAGTAGTTGTGTGAAGTGAAAATGGCTGCTTCGGTTGTAGGGAACGCGACCACGAACACGAGCGCGGGTGTGGAGTGGCACGTGCGTCCTCCAAACCCTAAGAACCCAATCGTCTTCTTCGATGTCACCATCGGCAACATACCTGCTGGTCGAATCAAGATGGAACTCTTCGCCGACATTGCGCCCAAAACCGCCGAGAATTTCAGGTTCGCTACTCCGTTCGGTTTCTTAAAGCCTCTATTGTTCCTCTTTAGAATATATGTGATGCAACCACTGCGTTATGCTGATACTTGTTCATTTGAACCTTGGCTTCTGCTATCAAGTTGTGAATGAACTTCCACGAATTAGAAAAAAAAAACAGTTTCAATATGTTTTATGTGCCATAAAATATCTCTAGTTTTGATTTTGTTCCTTATAAATTTTTTGTTGGTTTTTAGTTCCTCCCTATTTATGCTCATAACTATTTATCTTCTGCTGCAACCACTGAGGGCTATGCTGATAACTATTTGTCTGTGCCTTGGCTTTAAGCATTTGTTGTTAGTTAACCTTGTAATCAAGTTTGTGAACGAGTTTCCAAGAATTGGATTGGAGAAAACAAAAAAGTTTAAGTATGTCTTTGGTTCCAGAAAGTATCGCGAGTTTTGATGCTTAGTCCGTAACTACACGTGCTTATATAGACCCTAACAAGGGACTGAAACTACTTCATTTTGTTCTCACTCCTTCTTAAATTATGTTTTGGACTTTTTTTTGTGGGTGTTTGTTTGGCATTCAGATTTCTTTAATGACAATCGTCTCCTATCAGTTGATGAATTTGGTTTTTGTTGTTTGGCAGGCAGTTCTGCACTGGGGAGTACAGGTAGTGAAACAGTCTTCTCCAGTCTATCCAACAATCTATTGTGGTTTTCCATCTCTTTTCGTTTTTGTTTTTATAACTTTGGATTCAAGAGAGTTATGACGGTTTCAATCTATTACTGTGCATTTTTTGACATAATTGTCATCCCCGTAATATACTTTGGCTGCTCAATTGCAATATAAGATTCTTAGCCTCAAAAGGACCAGATTATTTGCATTTTTGGTTGGTGGGTTTAGTTAACTAATACTTTTTATGATTTGATTCTATTGGCAGAAAAGCTGGACTTCCAGTTGGTTACAAGGGTTGTCAATTTCATAGAGTGATTAAGGATTTTATGATTCAGGCTGGCGATTTTGTAAAGGTACTTTTCTGGTCTGGTTTATCTCACTTTGACTGTAAAACTGTTGTAGACAGTTAGTGGGGTGACTGCTATTTTTGAAGATTTCAAATACAATTCCTTAAAATATTTATACTGCCCGTAAATACTCAAAAAGGAAAAATAATCCAAAATTTAAGACATTAATAATTTGAGTAAATTGTAAATTATAAATTAAAGCGTGAGCAACTCTCCAGAACAGAGGCAGAACAAAGCAAGAACGTGAGACAAAAAGTACTTGCATGAAAACTGAGTTGCGCTATGCAGGAGTTATTATAACCTGTCGAGTTTTTACAGCTCTTGAAACAAACCTCAAGAGCTAATGTTGTGTTGTAAGGCCCGCTTCTAGAATTTTCTTGTGATCCTCACGAACTCTTTTATTAGAAAAACACAATTTACAACCTCAAAGTTCCTCTTTCATAGATGATTAGATATTACTCCCACCCACTTCTTAAAACAAGTGACCACAAGAAGAAATTGTCCGAAACCACCATCAACTATCAGTTTTCCTTCCCTCACTACCAATATGTCCATTTAGATTCTTGCCTATAAGAATTTCTTTTTATCTTATGGAATGCAATTAACCAACTACTCCCATAACCTTTTCTTGCAAAAGTGCTTCCAATCTAACCTGTGGTGCGTAAGCACTATGATAATGATAGTCTTCTATGCAACCATTAAAGATAAGGTCTTGTCCATTCTTTTTTCCAACATTTCCTCACACCAAAGTTTAATGCCTGTATTGTATAGCTCCTTAGCTTTTTCTTAAACCTGATCAATTTCTTGAAGAGTCAGATTATATTGATCCTTCTCTAATTCATGGTATCCACCTCCAAAAGCTTAGTTATCAAGATACCAATTACCAAACCTGATCAAACACTTCTGGACATGCTTGGGTTTAAATTCAAATGTTGTTTGTGAATAGTTAATTTGTGTGTAATGTAAGTTAGTATTTCTGTTTTTCATTAATAGTTAGTACCGCTGTTCATGTATATGCTTTGATTGATCTATCTTTGAATTTACCTGAATGCAGTTCTGCCCTCCATTTTAATTTATAAGATTTGTATGGCTTGGATAAATATTGTCAGTAGCAACAATAGAATTAATCCTAGTTTTATATAAAGTCCTTACTAAAATAAATTGTTCCTTGGCAGGGTGATGGTAGTGGATGTGTTTCAATCTATGGACTTAAGCTTGATGATGAAAACTTTACTGCCAAACACACTGGCCCCGGCCTTCTGTCGATGGTATGTATTTGTTTCTACCTTCTGTCCTTTTGAGTTATAGTGAAAAAATAGAGACTCTCGATGGAGTGACCACACAAGGATAAATATGTACAGTATGGTATTATTTTCTGTGATGGTTGCAATTTTTATAAATAGCTTAACTGGAGCACTAATTGACAGTACATACATACACAAATGTACAAGACAGTTCCTAACAGGTTAACCTGCACAGGTTTTACATCCTACACACTGGAATCATACAATGGTTATCAATTTGTGAAATAGCGCCTTAACTGGAGAACTAATTGACTGCACTTACATATGCGAATCTACCTTAACGGGTTAACACAATTGTTTTACTTCCCGAACACTTTGGAATCATATTGATTTTTCTTTGCTAACTTCAACCAATTACAACATCAATTAATTCAAAATGTGTGGCTAAATTATGCATTTACTTGTTATAATATAATGTAAAGGATTAAGTCCAGTTTGTCTAATCTGCAGGCAAATAGTGGACCAAATACCAATGGTTGTCAGGTAACTTTCCAATGGTCACTTCCTTTTCCTTTCCCTTTTTTCAGTGGTAACGCTAAATTTGTCATGCTGTATTTTCTACTCATAAGTTTTCCTTGTTTGCAGTTTTTTATAACATGCGCAAAATGCGACTGGCTTGACAACAAGCATGTCGTTTTTGGGGTATGCTTCAATATCTTCTGTTGCATATATTAATTATTCTTCTAAAAGCAAGAATCTGAATTCAATTGTTCCTCAAGTTTTATGTCTTCATTCCTTCAAATTAAGATGCCGGATATTTGGGAACAAAGATTGCAAGATTTTATTAAATCTGTAAACTTAGAGTTCTACCTTAAGCCTGAGAGCCGAACAAACCAAAGCCACTTTCAAATTTAAGCTACGCAAGTCAAAATGTGAAGGTTTTTTGGGCATTAGTACATTGCTAATTGTTTATTATGCCAAATGTTATGGGAAAATGTGGTACGTTCCCCTTTGGGGGGGGGGGAACTACATGCCCCGCTCATTTCTCAGTTATTGTGTAAAAAGAATTTTAACCTGCCTCAAAGATTCATATGCACTCTTATTATGTGCCTTATTTGAAATGTTCCTTCTCCCAAACTTTTGATGTGTTGTGCATTTACAATCTGTCTTCCCTTTATGCAGAGAGTGCTTGGAGATGGCCTTTTGGTTGTGAGGAAGATTGAGAACGTGGCAACCGGACCCAATAACCGGCCAAAACTAGCTTGTGTCATTGCAGAATGTGGTGAAATGTAAATTTTAATGCAACTTCGCTAACAAACAATTTATTGAATCCTCTACACCAACTGCAATCACTATACAGATGTGGAATTTCTGCACATTGTGCCTCCTTGAAACTAAAAATTCTTGTCATGGGATTTTTCAATGTAAGAGTGGATAATTATATTAGGATACAGTTGAGTAGAACAGCTAATTGAATGGTTTTGCTCGATTATGATAGAATGGTCTTTCTGTGATGCATCTTTTTGGCCCAACACGTATGCAAGTTAATGGTTTGTGTTAAAAGTTCTTCTAGAGCTACTTCCTGGCACATAATTTCTAAAAGCAGGTGCAATATAGAACATGTATAGAGGAAACATTTACATCCTCCCAAAAATACCTTTTTAATAGTTTGTTTTTAATTAATATTTCAGAAGTATATTTATTAGACATTTTAATATAAAACTCCAACAGCCTATTTATATGGTTTGATTTTTTTTTTTAATTGTGTAACAAATAAACTCCCACAATTATAAAATCATAATATACAAATAAATTTGTAATAGTTTAGTTACGGAATATAAATATAATTATAGAGGCTTAATTACAAAATATATGAATGAACTTTCAGAAACTTAATTCGAAATGTTTGTGATTATGCAATAATCAACAACGATAGGATAAGGGGAAGAAGTATTAGCATATTTTAGAATAGATTTAATTCCAGATTTTCCTCACAATTATTATTATTTTGCAAAATTTATAATTTAAGTTTTTGTCACAAATTTTATAATTATTATTTTTCATTACATGGATAAGTTAAATATTAACAGAGCGATGATATACCATGAAAATTGTTTAAAAATAAAAAGATGTCGAAACTATGTTTCACAAAAATTGGTAACAAAACATTTTATTTTTTAAATGGTAACACTATTTATTACTCTGCTAAATTTTTTTAAAATCATTAAAATATGTAAAAAAAAAAAAAAGATGGTAAAATAAAAAAAAAACGATAAATTCAAGAAATGTAGATAATTGTAAATTGAAAAAAAGTGGTGTACATAGTAATCCCCCAAAGGGGTGTACATGGCATAAGCACAAAGCCCAAATTCGAAACGATGCCGTCGAGCGCGTGCCCGTCACGAGTCTCTCATACTTCCTTTCTTCAATTTCTCTCATCGCAATAAACCAGTTGCAATTTCTAGGGAAGAACAGAAGCAAGAAACCCAAAAGCGAGCGAGTTGTCACTCAGCGAGTTCCGAGTTACAAGTTAGAAATGGCGAGCGCGTTTCGGAGCGTGAAGGTGCTTCCGAACTCGGCGAGTATGGAGGAGGCGCGTCAGCGCGTGTTCAATTTCTTCAGAGAAGCGTGCCGTTCTCTACCCTCCGTCATGGAAATCTACAACATATACGACGTTACTTCTGTCGCCCATCTCCGTTCCACCATAGCCTCCGAGATCCGCAAGAACATCCACGTCAGCGATCCCAAAGTATTTTTCATTTCTTTTCATTATTCTCTCTAATTTTTTTTTTAATTTGGTTTGGAACATTTTCTAATCTTCTTGTGAGCTTCAATTAATTCCGGTCTAAGGTAGTGGTTGAAGATTATTATTTACTTATTCATTCACCAATTCACCTTCAGTGTTAGAGATTTGATTTTGTTCGGTAAGTGCATTGCAGGAAGTTAGGGCTGAGTAATTACAAAAATTAATGGCAAAAATCTGATACGAAAACAGGAAAAAAAAGTAGAGTAAATGCCCTCTTATTGGTGTTGTTTCTTGGTAAGGTAGAAATGATGTGATTTTTTGTTGTATGTGGTGGAAGCATTGCAATTATTGATTCAATAGGGTGTGTGGTTGTTTCTTTCAAATTACATGTGGAGCAGGTAGCTTGTTTTAAGTATAGGAATTCTGTAAGACTTTTATTGAAATATTAGAAAAAATATTAGAACGGATATTCGATAATCTCCCATTGTCTATAATAACATCCCTGACAATTTTTGTTTTTTAACCGAGTTTAATGATGTCATGTTTGCAACTAAGCTGTTATGGGATAAGGTTTTTGTGAAGTATTTGAATGTATAATCTGGTCAACATTTTAATTGCCTGTTCTGTTAATGGAATATCTTTTGAAACATGCTGTATGATAATTCTTGTGTTCGCCATTTAGGGTCTGTTTGGTAAAGAAAAAAGAAATAAAGCGGATGAAAAGAGAAAAGGTAAATGGAATTTATCGAGAAATAAGGTGGAAATTAAAGGTGCTTGGTTGAAGAGAAATAGAGAGAAAATAAGGAGGGAGTTAAAGAGATGAATGAAAAATAGTTGAGAAATAGAATGGAAAAGTACTAGTGGACACCACTCTTCCATTCAATCAAACAATGAACAGTATTTCCAATCTCCCCGTCTATTTTCTCCGATGAAAAAGGGGCTTAATTTTCCACATTGAATTAACTTGTCGAGAGCAAATTGTACAAATTGTTTTACTTTGTAAGTTGTGGACACAACATTGGTTGAGTAAAGGCTAGGATAACGAATGGGGAGAGTTTTGTAATGGTTAGCTAAACTTATAGGATTTTCTCCTCTAATTCGAGGCGATACATTTCTATAATTTAAGGTATAAAAGAGAGGAGGCTGCATTTCTTTGATCTGATGTCTTGCAAATTTTAAGGTGGATGTCAGAAAATTATAATTTATGATTAACTTGGTTATCTCTTATTTCATGCCATGCTTAATTTTGCTATGCTTCTGCAAATTGAATTTATTTCTTTTTGTAGATAATCACTATCTTTTATCTGTGGATTTGTCCAAAGACATGTCAGATTCTTCCTTTGATCCTTAGACAAGATGAAGCTTTCAAGCATGAGTTTGTTATTTTTTCTTTACTTGGTCTCAGTCTTCAATGCAAAAAACATATATTCTACTTGCACATATAGTTTTTATTCAAATCCAGTACCTTATAGTTCAATGCATGGAAGACTTTGGAAATAATGCTTCAGTAAAAACAAGAATTATGTTTATGAAAGCTTTTAGGAATATCACTAACGTTGTGGACCTTCAGGTGATTGATATGCTGCTTTTCAAAGGGATGGAAGAGCTGAAAAACGTTGTGGACCATTCAAAGCAGAGGCATCATATCATTGGTCAGTACGTAGTTGGTCAGCACGAGCAAGTGCCGGATTCAGCCTCAAAAGACCCGGCCATCTCTCCCTTTCTGAAGAATTTCTACAGCAGCAATTACTTTTGAAACTTGGTCATGAGCTGTTCTGTTTCCTCAAATAAAGAGTTATCTTAAAATGTTTTTGTATGTCCATACTGGATGAGATAATGCTTTTGGTTTTGGATCAAACTACTGCATTCATTCTTCCTGGCTTAAGTTAAGAAAGTGATGTTTTTCTGATTGTCGTGCATGCTTGCACACTGCTGAAAATATTGTGACGTATAAGTCTATTTTACCTCATTTCATTTTACATCATTCCAGATTAATACACTGGGTAGCATGTTAGAGAAATAATATTGTATTTTGTGTAATAATTCCATGATGTTAGGTCACTACAGTACGCAGGTGCTAATGATTTTTTATGGAGCATCCTGTCATTGCATTTCCATTAATTGTCTTTTACTGTTCGTTTGGTATTGCAGAAATAGAGGAGACTAGAAGAAATAGATGAAAAATAAGAAAGTATGTGCATTTGGTTGTGTAAAAATAGTTGGGTAAGGAAGTTTTTTTTTTTAAGATCTGTGATACAGAGTTCATGACAACTTACACATTTTGCTCAGGTGAATGTTGTCATGGATAATCAACAACTGAGAAATTAGGATATTTACTAGTTTATAGACAGGAAAAAGTTAACCTACTGTGTAATTGTAGTAGTCTTGTTCCAAACGTTATAGGAGTATTCTATGTGAATTGGTATTGGAAACAAGAGTGATGTTAATTGTTTTCTTTTCAAGTATCTGGCCTTTATTAACAACTAAATAAATTAGTAGATTCTCTTTCTTATTATTATCTGAGAAATGGAAGGCAGCATTATTTACCACTCTTTTGAACAAAACTCTCAATTGGTTGAAAATCTCTAAAACCTAACTAAATTCGAAAGGATTCTTAAAGTTGCTGGTTTCATGTGTAATATGGTTTCATTCCCCCTTTGGATATGGTGGATGTAGAGGCATGTAATGAGTCATTCATGGGAGGGAAATGGAGGGAATAATTGTTGTGTGCTCTATACAATGGAAAAATAAGAGTTTTGTCAAAAGAAAATCAGAAAAAGTTTATGTGAAAACATAAATGGTGGGAACACATAAGTGGAATGGTTATCCTTATTCTTGCTCATATTATGTAGTTTGCTAAAATCAATTGAATTGGTAAGTTCATTTTTTAAGGAATTGAATTTGTAAGCAAAAACGTTACCGATTATTTAATAGAATATCCAAGTTTTGTGCAATGTTACACTAAATTTTAGGGTTAATCTCGCTCTTTCCATAAATATATTGCTATAAAGATATATTAAAAAATATTTTTATTAGGTGAAATCTTACTCATTTTAAAACTTTCCTATACAAATAAAACTGTAATTATTTTGAAACTGAGGTAATATAACTTTAAACGATTCACGCGTTGCATTAAGTTTGTATAAGAATAAATGTATCCTAAAAGGAAAAGTATGATCACTGCAATCTTCCATAATTGTACACCTATTTTTGAAAATATTGGTATAAAGTGTATTATGAGAAGTGTACTTAAATCCCAATCATTTTCATTCTTAATCCTGCATGTAGTGAAGGGTAACACAGTGAATAAGCAGAGACTTGGTGTAAAGAAAAATGTTACATAGGGAGTTAAATAAAAGAGTAAAATCTAACCAATTTGTATGGATTCATGAGAAAACAATGGCAACTGAAACAACTCTTAAAATATTTCACAGCCAACTATATTTCTATGGAAGAAGCAAGGCCATTCAACAATTTCAATGGTGAATATTATTAGCAGACAACAAGCATACTTTGTGTCACCAATTTCGTTTCTAGACTATGTGACTCAATGAAGCACTAGCATCAGTGATACAAAGACTGCAATACAACACAAGCAAACTTGTCATAGTAAAACCTTTGGTGACCAAGTATTGCTGATAATGGATCCATGAAACTTAATTTAACATACTATTTACCACGCCCATCAATCTCTTGGGCGAGCCAGCCAGAGTGAACTCAGAGCACGCAGTCGTGAAAAATAGTCATGAATAGCGAGGAGGGCACGAGCCGATTGGCGAGTTGTCAGAATACGGTGCATTTGTTGTAGAGTCTGCTGGCGAAGATTGTCAGCCTTACAATAAACACCATGGAAAGAGTCATAAGCTAGATATAATATGAATAGTGTTGGCAACGCTAAATTGCCATGAGTTCAGACAAAAGCAAAAATCAGTACTAAATATGCAAATCTAGTCACACAGGAGATGAAAATTCTAGTGTAGACCAGTTCTAATAGTTATGCAAGCACAACATTGCATCCCCTTCCAACCAAAAATCTTTTGTTAATTACACATATCTTGAAATAATCTCATTATTATCCTTTTGGCATGTTTCTCTTTTGACATTTTTTCATTAATTATATCTTGAATAATATTGTTGTAACCTTATTATAAGTCATATTTTTCAATCAATCACCAAAACCATACCACTGTGCCAAGCTATTTGCATACAAGCACAAGAAGAATGTACCTGTCGAATGAACCCTTCAAGTGTCCCTAGCTTACCCATGGCCATAGCCATTTGACCCATGTAATTTGCCACATTCCCTGATGAACCAGATGAGGCAGGTGCTCCGGTGGACAGTGTCTCCGCAAGGGACTGTTGCAGTGCTTCCATGCCCTGAGACAATGCATCTTCTGCTTGTTGGGAAGACTGCTGCAAGTTGGTGATACCCATCAGCTGCTGCTCTGTAAGAGGTTCCAATTGATTTGCCAGCAGCTGCAACACAACCAAATTTGTAAGACTCATGTGAAATGTAAATAAAATGATTCGATACGTCAGAAACAAAAAACTAAGCTGTCATAGTTATAAGAAACTTGTACTTGAGGCTAATAAAACACATGAGAACTGGAAAGATTCTCATCACGAGAACACATAAGAGAATTTTACTCTGTATTTTGCAACCATGAGAACTGGAAAGAAAACGATCAGCATAACCTCACCTTGAGGAGTTCAGATGACCGAAAACCACCAAGCCACAAAAAACACCTCTCAGCAGGTGTTTTCCACATACCAGACAACAGATGGAAAACATCAGCCTTTGCAGCAACACCTTTCATCCTAAAAATCTCATCATAATGTGCCAATATACCATCAACAATCATGCGCAGTTCGGTGTCACTTGCATGAGAATTTACAGCTGCTCTTAGCTCATTTATTTGCCGATTCTGCTCTTCCAGCCACCTTGCATATTCTGCATCAAATTGCATTGCCCCTGGAAAATAATGTAATGAATGATTGTTATGGTATGGATAACCTAACATAACTATGGATAACAATTTTACTGAAATAACTCATTACAACACAACAGACACATATTATATACTACGTTTTAAACACATTTTTCAATTCAAACAATAGCAACAAGTAACTTATTTTAGAAGTGAGATACCATTTCCACTCAATGTATGTGCTTGATCACCCGAGCTTGATATGAAGATCCCCTACACAGGGAGAAACAAGATATTTTGTTTAAAATTAAACATGATTAGCAGGAAGAAAGAGCAGAGAATTAGGCCCAATTTAGCTGAGGATTAACTAAAACCTCACCTGCTGCCTAGCTCGCTGAAGCTCTTGCTCTAGTTGGGTCAGCTTCAAACGACTACTTTCTAACTGTTGGACATAGGCCTATGTAAAGAAGCCACAGAAGTATGAGGAAAATGAGCTTAAGCCTCATGGTCTTTTGCCTTGCATTTGAATAGAAAGTGGGCATGTAAACATAATTATTTCTTAGAACTGCCATAGAGGCCAAGAAGGTTTAAACATTACAAACAAACCATTGAATCAACTATATAAAACAAACTATCTTGACAGAAAACACAAGTAAAAAAACTTTCTAGAAGCAAAATACTGAACAAGACAGCAATATATCAATTTCCAATTCCTTTTTGCTATGAAGCACCTTCTTCAGATTCCAAAACAAAAAGGCAAACCAATAATGAAGGAAATTAGTTTTTGACACATTGGTAAGCTCCAACAACATACACAAAGGACTAGAAGATATTGTTACACTAGAGCAAGGCATCCCACATCCTGGTGCAATGTATAGTATTTTCATGTTCTTTGTTGTATCTAGCATCCTATCCTACTCTTCTTACAATATAACTCGAATTGTTATGATGTTTAAGTTTAATCAATGAATCTAATATTGATATGTAAAAGAGATATTTTGATAAAAAAAGTACACATTTAACTAAAGATTATTTTATATGCATATTACATTAAATGACATCTATTTAAGTAAAAGCAAGTTTAAATAACATGAAATCACTTTTTATTTTTTTATTTGAACTTTTAAAATTTAAATTTAGATGATAAGGAGATGAAAAAAAATTATATTAATTTAATTTTTTTCAATAAAGATATTGCCAGAAGTATATAAAATAGGAATTCAGACTACTATAAACATTATTTTATATATCAAAAGATTATATTGTATTTCAAAAACACACATTGCTTGAAAGTAATATTGACCGCGTAACTATTTGTATTGTTTAAAAGCATTTAAATTAAAATTACTCAAATAGTATATAATGCTTATTTTAATGAATACATTAAATGAATTTGTTATTTTATATATCATGAGTGAAGCGTTCAGAATATTTAATTACAAAACTCAGATAAAAAATATTGTAATTAATTAAAAAAGATTAATAAATTAAAGTAAAGTAAAGTAAAATTTGAATATAAATTTCAGGCCTCATAATTTATAGACACGACTCTGATCCTAGCAATTGTAGTTGAATTCAGACCACATGCAAATATCAAATTTCATGCTTAAAATGACTAATTTTCAACATAGATATATAGTCAAACTATAATATAAAAATTAGGGCAATCTTCACCTTATAAACCGTCTTTTAAAGTAAAATTAAACTCAAATCCACTTTCTAAGAAATATGGTCATATTCACAAAAATACATGGCAAAGTGAGAGTTACAAAGGGCCATTCACTATTTATTTCCTATTTGAACAACTAAAAAATCAATATGACATAATAACCATATTTATATGGGGAAACAAGAAAATATACACATTTATATGAATAAATATTAACCGAAAAAACATAAGTAAATACAATGCATACTTTCTTTCTCAAACGGCTTTTTCTTGCAGCTTCACGGTTCTGGGCGAGCCTGCGAAGAGTCTACAATAATATTTAAAAAAAATTATCATCATGTAACAAATACCATATGAAATTCTATATACATCCTATATAATAAAATTTATAAAATATTAAACCTTTTGATCCGATTTATCTTTCGACCTGTCACTAGAATCAGAAACAGCAGCAAGGGATTGATTTCTATCAAACTGCAAACACAGGGCACATCAAATGTTAGATTATCAAGAATATCAGTTTCTGTGCTGATTTAAGGAACAGAGTTAAAACGGCTTAAACATTTTATTTGAACACACTTCAGATTAAATTCAATCATGCACATGGGCACTTGTTGAAAAGTTCATTCTGAACTGGTTGCCAAATTGAGATTAGGAACTTAAGATAGCTTCAGTTGAACAGTAAGAGGAAACAGCATAAGGTAAAGAAACATCACCGGCTGATTTTTGTCATCAGTGTCGACATCTGTAGAAATATCAGTCCTGGGACTGGCATCAGCCATGGCAGACTCCTCCTGATTATCTGTATTACCAACTAAAATAGTGTCAGGATTTGACGATTGAACCTTCTGTAATCGCAACCTATGCAGCTCTGTTTGATTCGTCAATGGACTTTTATCAAGTGAAGTTGGCAACTACATCAAAGAGAAAATACAGAAAAGTTGAAAATAACCAGCTAAAACTTCACCTTACTTACTAGAGCAGAAAGTTCATTGGGTGAAAAGAACTAGAGAAACTCACCTGACCAAGGCTACTAATGTGAACAGAACCCGGAGAAATTGTTTGGCTACTTACTTTTAGTGAGTTGTAAATTGGGTCTGAATCAATGATTAGGAAAAATCATTAGCAAAGGTAAGCCTATAAAATTAACCATGTTTGTAGCAAAAATAAAATAAATAAAAAATAATTAAGTTATAAACATCCATTTCTAGGTGTTTAGCTAACAGTAGTATCTATGCTTTTACAGGTCTTGGAATGAGACTATTCCTTTTAGTCAATGATACCTTTGCCAAGTATGTTTGCCTCCCAACTTGTTTTCGCTTAAAAGTTACTTGATAGTTAAAGGCTCAAAATAAGAGGAGCAAGGATATGGACCACCTTGATAAGTGGTCCCAAACGGACCATAACCATCAGATTAATCTAATAATCATATGATTGTCCACACCAATCCCCACCCAATCCCAAAAACTTCTGGCTACTGTACTGGAGGCAGTTTCTGACTGGCGTTCGGTTTTTTTTTTTCACGAGACTTTTCTCCCCTAATTTATTTAATGTCTCTACTCTTTCTTTGACCTTCATCCTCTTCTTTGCTTTCATCATCTCACTCCCCTCAAACCCCAATCCCACCCTCATATCTCTTGATTTCCTTTTCCTATTTTTTGGCAATCTTATCCATCTTTTAACTCTCCATTCTGTGTTAGATGTAACGGGCTTGGCCCATATCTTTGTATTTTCTTATTTATAATGTGCTCAATACACACAAGGGATTCAGCCTACGCCTCTTTCTATTTTATTTTACACTTTGTCAGTGTGATCTCAATAAAACTCCTCAAAAGTTTGGATCAGGCCTAACTCAATTTTTCCTTGTCTTGTTTCTAGCCTTTTAATACCTTGCTCAATTTTCAACCTTTTTAAGGCCTTACAACACTTCCTTTCGTTTCTTACTTTTCTCAAACTCTTATTCCACCAGCCAGTTTTCTTATCTATTGGTCCAAACCCTTTATTTTACTCAAGATTACCTTCCTAACTTTCTTAAACATATCATCACAAATGAGGTTACAACTACCCTGTGAGTTCCAAACACCTTCCTCCAATAATCCCTTCTCAAAAGTCAAATGTTTATCACCCTTAAACAGTCACTACTTGTTTCATGGATTTATAACTTCTCAGCTTTTTACTTATTACTCTTGTGTGATATGACTCTCTTGCAATTACCATGTAATCCTTACAAAGCGACAGATCAGAACTCCTTACAAAAAAGATATCACTTTACAACCTCAAGATAAAGAAAGAGCAACCTTCCATAAATGCACAACTCCCTTTTTTTAGAAATGGTAATCAAAAACTAGACACACAAAAATAACAAGGTCTTATAAAGACAATTTGATGCTATCATAACATGAGATGATACAACATATTGACAGTTACATGTAAACTTTGTTATGTTGTATTGCAGAAATCTTACTTCCACTAAGGCAGACAGCATCCTCTACGCGATATGGCTGATCAAATGCACCAAAGTCAGAAACACGAAAAGAATCAATTGTGCTCCCCTCTGCATAGCTGAATACCATGCGTTGTCAGAATTATGCTAAAACATGGCAGTCTTTAAGTTTCATTTTAGTGAAAAAAATCATATAGAATAATAGAGGTCATCTATAAGTAGAACACAGAATCAAGTTTCCAAATTATATCCAAATCGATGACTTTCTTTCTAAAATGTTTATTCTACTCTCACTGAAACAAAGGCCATATTTCCAGTAAAAGGAGAAACTTGAGAGCACTTTTACTGAAAATGGAAAGGGAAACAAAATGAGCAAGGAGACGTGAAATAACAGAACACGTGAAAAAATAGTCTCAATAAGTGCAAAGGAACAGAGGTTAAACAGAGGTAACTTTTTATGGAATATTTTACACACGAAATAAAGGGTCAGAATGGGTTATTGAAGGCTATATGCCTATATCATGGTAATGACCCCATAGCACAAAGAAATTCGCTGGTGGCTGCTATTGAAAGCCACTCTGCTAGTTGAATTCCATTACAGTCAATGACCGTTCCACTCCGCTGCTCTGCTATTTGATAACAGTCCAGGATCAATCCACTCTGCAAATCCGGTATTGTGCCAAACCAACTATACCAAACTTTTACTACTCCAATATATCATATTTTTATCCTCCCACTCCCAACACTGTGTGAAATAACTTATCTAAAGATACTCATTAATTAATAGTAACCATGCACATACTACATATTATCCTTAGTCCTCAGGAATAATTTGCAGACTACTTTCTCTTACCTCGTCTACATATTATCCTTAGTCCTCAGGAATAATTTGCAGACTACTTTCTCTTACCTCGTCCAGCTTCTTGTATAATTTGTTGTGTGACGTAAATTTCCAATATCGTATGAGTGAAATTATGACAATCATGAAGTCATGGTCTTTTCTGTCGATTATTCTTAGCTTCCCAAAAAATCTCCAGCTACAACTCCCAAGATAAGACCAACACCTCTCAATTCAGGAATATATGCATTCACCTACGTACTTCTTTTGCCTACCTGAATTGACATTGTTAAACCTCCCTTGGAAAAACACTACTGTCATACTGACCTCAAACTCCTGAGTTTCACTAACAGAAAATCCTGAAAAGGTCCCTAATTCAGCATTAATGAAATTATGACGAGCTCCATTATCAATGAGGAATAGAATTGGGCATCCTTCAAGATAGCCTTCCATCTTCATTGTCTAATGGGTGGGTTTGCTCCATGAACATACATTATGTTCCATACCATTTCTGAATCTCCATTAGTTGTTTTTCTTCTACTGCCAAAAGTAAATCAGTAGTTAGTTTTCTTCCTTCCTATCTTGACAACTGTGGCTGCACATTGAGTCACCTATGAGTCGGACTGTGAAGCTGCCCAGACTTGGAACACAACCCTTTGTTTCTCCAATCCAATATACACAAGCTCGTCATAGGACAGATGCCACAGCCCCTTGAACAATCATACATCCTCCATATGAGACGTAAGTCTTATACCTTGCAATTGGATTGGATACTAACAGGATGTCCTCCCGCAATTGTCGGAGCAAAAAGTTTGTATATTGATCATTGGGAATGATGGCATTTGAGTAAGCGAAACCCATCTGACTGGGAAATCGTCTTAGAAGGATGGAAGCTCAATTTGCTTAGAATTGAGGCAACACTCACGGTCATCCCAAAAAAGCCACTAGATAGGCCTTTTCTTATCCTTGTGCCAAATCTAGAGAAGGATGAATGTGGTTATTGTTGTAGGTGTTGGACTCCCTTTCAGATCTCAGACTGGTATATGGCTAGCTGAAAGAGTGTTAGTAATGTCCTCACCTGGTCAGCAAGGATCCCAGCTTGGCAGGTTGATCTTTCAGCTGAGTTGTGTAATCCTTTAACATTGAATCATGACTCTGCTGTAACACATCCTGGCCTTTGAAGAGAAGTCTCAACATTGTCACACAAGTCTCCAAGGCATCAAAGCATTGTGAAGCCATGCAAGTTTGCATAGAACGAAAATCCCCATTAATCCCAAATAACTCTCAACAAAAGCACCAATTGATAGGTACTCACACCTCTCTAATGAAAAAGGGAGAATTATATGAATTGTGAACATAGAGAAGTACAAAAACGTAAGAGCAATACTTGCTCCCAGCCAAGGATAGCATCTCTGGCCCAATGAGATTCCAAAGGAAAATGAAAAATTGTTATCTCTCACATAAACTATGCTCATTATCAACTAACTTGTTATCCTTTCACTCGTATATTTTCTAATTTCAAATCTACAAAATGGCAGAATATTAGCCATCTTCCCACAAGTGCAAACTTACAAGCGCTTTATGGCGTCCATGGAGTATATGTATACCTATGGTGCTATAAACAACTGCTGAAGGTTTTGTGTGAAACCTTGAGCAACTGTAGCATTTGTGAGTGCAGTTGCTATGTGGATCCCTAGGCATATCTTGAACTGAAAGCCACCTTCACAAAGGATTGGGGATTCAAGAAGAGAGGTGCTTATATCCAATTACAAAGGCATGAGTCCATTTGGGCACCACTAGTTTGTATAGATTTATTCTAGCAAACTGATAATATAACAGAGCCTTTCAGTATTATTTACTCCCTATTCAGAACAAAAGAAACCCACGCAACCACAAATATCACAATGCTATAGATATTCTAAGTATAACCCAACATCAATAATGGACAAATAAACATCTCAATGCAAATCAGAAAGAAGCTTCTCATGTATCACTAGTGTAAGCAGACATCGCATGACACCTAATTCAATTAATAAGTAAAACCAAGATTCACAACGAAAATTCAACAGAAAGAAAAGAAAATTATTGAAGAAACAACGAAGATTTCTCCACTAATGCAATTCCTAAACCAAGAACAATTGCAAAGAGGAAATTTACCTAGAATTGGAAATGGGTAACTCAGAATTGAAGCTCGGCATTCCTCTTTCAGCTCCCTTGTCATCTTCAACACCAAAACCCCTGGTAGTTCTACTCCCCATACATTATTTTCACCATCACATCATCAATTCCCCAGTAGCTCAACAAAACAGGAAAACCTAAAAGCCCTAACCCAAAATAAAACAACAAATTCAATAACAAAATGGCTGCTTCAGTAAAGTTAAAACCAACTACTAGGAAATTCTCAGACGTAGCACAAAGCAAAACAGAATCAGAAACAAACATAGAACAAAACCAATCCTAACACCCCAAAACAGAAATTGCTATTACATCCTCAGAAACCATAAAGTGAATGCCAATCAGAAGAACACGGTGAATACCAGACACAAAGAAAAACAAAATCACAAACTATAGCAGCGCCAAAAACCCTTAAGCTGCAGAATGAACTCCCTTGAGCAAAAAATCACAAACTCGTGTGTGAAAAAAGTTCAAACTTTAGCACATCCGTGTGCACCCACAAGCCGCCCCCAACTTACCGAAAATGAGAACACAGCCCACCAAACCAAGTGCTCCAAAGTCAAAGCAACACACTTTGAGAAGAAAAAGACCAATTTGACACCACCCCAGATGTCCCAAATAAAAAATAATAATAATTTAAAATAAATAAACAAAAAAAACACCAAATCTAAGTTCAGCTAGATCAAATTTCAAAAAATCATCTGGTCCCAGTTGCACTAAAATCCACCATGAACATCACAGTATTTACTCATGCAACATAAAACTATAGTAAAAGATGAAGCAAACCCACCTTGTAATTCTGATGATGATGATGATGGTACTGTTCAACCTTGTATGTAGTTATTGGATTTTAAGATTTAAGTAAGGAAGGAAACCGATGGAAGAGAGAGAAAGAGGAGAGAGAAAGAGGAGAGAGAGAGAGGAACAGGGATGCTACCAATCTCTGGATGTCTTCTTCTGCTAAAATCTTCCACTTTCCAAGAACTAATGATTTCTTAATTAAATTTTTATGGTAAAGTTTTAGTGCTTTAACATGTATTATTATCAGTATTTTATTTCTGCTAATTAATATTTTTCTTTGACATTTTTATGTTGAAACAATTTTCAATATTATGTTGGAAGCATCTTTTCAATAGTTTTAAAAAAAGATAGATGATCAATTTTTTTTCCTACTAGAGATTCTGCTGGATAATTTTGTTTAATGCAATTGTGTTTTTTTGGACAAGAGAATTGGGTGTTAGTTCTTTTTTAAAATATATTTTTTTCTTTTAATTTTTAATTTATTAATTTTAAACTCCTCAGCTTGGTTATTGTTAATTTTCATTCTAAATTTTGAGAATTATATAATTTTGTTTAATTTTAATTTTGGGTACCTTTATATTTTATATTTGTGTTAATCAAACTATTTCTTCTAGTATCTTTGGTAAATATGTCAATTTCAAGATTCAATTGGATAAAGTAAAAGAAATAACATATATGTAAAATTAAATTAAAAAATTGTACATGTTTCCAATTTAAAGGCTACCATTATAGAAAAAAATCACATATTAAGAATAAAATAAGATCACTCTAATAATAAATAAAATTATCTTTCTAAACCTAAAAAGCAATCTTACTTAAAAAAGAGAATGATCACTGTTAACTACAATCCTTTATGGGGAACTTGAACAAGTATTTTTAATTAAATCAGAATAATTTATTGTAGTTTATTATTTGTGTTTATTTTTTTCAATATAATTGGAAATTATAAATTTCCCGTGTGTGTTGCTAAATTTTAATTTTAATTATTTCTTTAGTTTTATTCTATTTTATTTTTTATATTAAAAAGCTATTTTAATTATAACACAGTATTGGAACCTTTTATAGTCTTTTTTTTTAACTCTTGTCGATAAAACTAGTAGAAACTAACGAGTTAACAAATAATATAAAATTAAAAATAATATTTTATTAACAGAACTTCAAAAAAAATAAAATGTCTTAATTATATTTTACTTCTATATGTGATTTATTTATTTATTTATTCTCTTTTTTATTTTTTTGAAAAGTATTACTATTAGAGAATCAAAGTTAGGAGATGTACTAACACAAATTATCTTCTCTTTGTCACAAAGTTTGGATATTTTGAAGTTAATCGTATGGTTGTCATTACATTTTAATTACATTTGTTGCGATAATAGTATAGATGACAAAGTGTGTCAGGTCCGACTAGTCCGGTAATCCGTCACCATTAAGTGAGGCGGGTCAACCTTTTGAACCCGTCAATCTATATTGGTCTGATCTACTTAACCTATCGGGTGACAGGTGAGACAAGCTAGTCGGCAGTCCACCCTCCTTTATTTTTTGTATTTTTAAGCGTTATGTCAATTTAACCAACACTTTGTTTGATAATAAGTTAGCATCAACTTAAAGGACACTTATTAAATTGATGCAAAGAAAAAAATAAAAGAATAAATAATTTTAGAAATGTGTAAAACTTATGTGTATTTCTCTCATGAGCTACATTGTCCTTTTTCCCCGTTTGTTGAGACAAAATCCTAAAATGGCACCCCCTCCCCCACATTTCTCACATTTGTAGTTCTATTTTCGCCTTTTTGTTAGGACAAACCCTTATCTCTAAACTGATTATCCCAAACTCTTTAGAGGAATCTTCAAAACCATTTGATTTTGGTTGGTCACTATATTGAGAAACCTCATGGAGAAAGGGAGTTTAAATATGAAACGAACATAACAAAAAGGATAAAACTTAAGATCAAGTTTTCTAATGAAGATCAAATGGAAAACCTTGTAGACATCCATTTTTTTGAAAGTCAAAGATATATGATTTAGTAAATGAACACTTTTTCTTTGCTTTCAAGGTCTCTAAGTTGAGAATATTTTCATAAAATATGGTCTATTAACTTTCCTTGAAGATTTTCCTATTTTATATTCCATTGTAATAAAAAAAGTAGTAGTTATTGGATATATGCCAACTCTACCGAAGGAAGTTAAAGTTGTCCTCAATAAGATAATATTTAGAAAAATGTGAGATTATATATATATATATATAGTTGTTGTATTAATTTCTCGTATTACAATGGATAATGTTACAACTCTACTTGTCCATTAACATATTTTGCTAGACTAATGGCCAATGGTTCAACCTTGATGTAACACGGTGATCACTCTTTCAATTTTCTAAAACACAAAAGCAAGTCCCTCGTGATTAGATTTTTCTTCACCTAGGCATCAATAAAATTTATATTACTTAGGAATATATGTGTGTGTATGTAATCCTATATAGTTTAAATTTTAATTTAATTATTGTTCCTAAATCTATGTTTGAATTGATAAATACATATGGAGTAGAACAAAATCACACAAGATTACAAATTGGGGGATATGAAATGAAACTAATTTTTTTCTTATAATGTTTAACTTCTTAATCACATAGGATGAATTGCATTCATGCAAACTTCACGCCTCACATTATGATCACTTGCTAATTTAGAATTTGGAATGTAAACGTTTATATGGAATAAAACTTCCTACACTACACCAAAATAATGATTTTCACCAAAATAGATACTTAAAAAGGTACGAGTCAGGTGCACTCTCATTATGTTGAAGACTTTGATGACCAACCTTTGAGTTGAAGTTCACTTTCGTTGTAAGTTAAATTAATTACTATATGTTTTTATGTAATGCTTTAACATAAGATGATTGACAATGATTTCTATCATCATGTGATATGTATGCCACAATTGCGACTTATTCACTAATGGGCACAATAGTGTATGTGTTATCAAATATGCCATAAGTGTTGTCCACATCTTTCATTTAATTATTATATATTATTGGATGAATCATTATTCGACTTATCATGCCACGAATGTTGTTCACAATTTTGATTTAAATATGTAAATATGACATATCATTACCACTAATATTGTCCACAATTTTGACTTAAGTATTACATCTCATTGGATTGATCATTGTCTAATATTAAACTTATCATTATCACCAGATATGTCCACAATTTTGATTTGAAAATGTCATTTGATTGATTATTGCCATGAGCGTTCACCACAATTTTGATTCCAATATTAACATGATATTTCAAAATACATGATAACTTTGTAAATGTGCAATTGGATTGATAATTGACTTATATGTTATGTTGGGATTTACTTAAAAAAACTCAAATTGTAACATTTTATAACCTAAACCACCGAATTATATATTTTAATATACTTATGTTTCCAATGCTAATTGATTCAAATTAGACTAATAATTGACCTATATGTTATGTTGTACTTGTGTTTCCATTACTATTTTCCATCGACTTACTAGATTGATCATTGATCCCATTGCATGTAACATTTGTATTTTCTTTTATTTTTTGAATTTTTTACTTTTTTTCAAGTTTATTTTCTATTACCACCTTTTCAATGATTGTGTTTCTCAAAGTGATGTAGTAAGGGTTGTCAACATTGGAAGTCAACCATAAGTTCTAAAATATTTGGCCAATTGTAAAAGTATGGTGCGAAATAGAAGTCACAAAGAAGTATATATATCATTTGTTCTAAGTCAAATACGACAAGCATATCCGTTACATTACAGACAAGGCTAAATTTGTAATTAATACAAAATAAGATGAAACCAAGTTTATTTCACTTCAATTATAAAAATCCACAAGAACAATACCAAATCATGAGAAACAACAAGTAAAGCAACATGGATGCATTCATCAATTCAACATCAAGTCAAATCATATATATATAAATATAATAATTATATATATAATCTAAATTGGAACAACATTAGAGTGAGTCCTAATGGAAATATCTTATCAATTTGCAAACCTTATGATAACACAAGCCAGTAGGCGTTGTTTGGTTTTGTAATCCACTCGATAATCATTGTAATCGTCTCACACAACATTAGCAGCTATATCATTCTCAACCCTCTCCATAGTTTTGTCTTGTCTTTAAGCCTTTTCTTGAGAGCAAGCCTATTGAGCTCCTACAACAAAGTCGTGGAGCTAGATCTTGGTGTGGAGTCAAAGGGGCAGGAAAAGGGGAATTTGTGGAGGTGCGTGGAGTCATGTAGGTCCTTGAGAGGGAGGCGGAGGGTGGAAACAAGTAATTTGTAGGTGTTAGAGGGTTTCAAGAGGAAGATCTCAAGGGTGAGGAAGGAACCGTGGAGGGGGAGAGGGAAAGGAAGGATGAAACACTCATTTTGTTGTCGAAATCATCGGATTTGATGGTCAAACGCCACTAAGGAACTAGAAAATGACGTAGTACTTTAGATCGTCATTCTTCCAGTTGGCCTACAAATCCACGATTTCGACGGTGGGTGACACATTGACACCATCTTTCTTTCTTCTCTGTGCGTTTCTCAATAGCAACAACTTTCAACACTAAAAAAGGACCATAACAGAATGTGTGTGCACGACAAAGACGAGAGTTTGCAATTCAAGAATGAAAAAGATAATTTAGAATCATAAAATCTAAGCACGATTAGGATTCATGCAGAGAGTTTGTACTTGGAGAAGAGAGAAGAGACTTTAGATTTTAGAAAAACCTTTGAACTTTAAAAACATAAATGAAAACATACTATGTCTTAAAATTCAAAGAGACATAATAACTAAAGTATTATGATGGTTCTAAAAAGAAGTGATATATTAACTACTTAGCATTTTTAGTTTTAACCGACATAATAAATTTAACATTTATTACAATAATATTACAATACTATTTTTTATTACAAGTAATTTACAATCATCATACTAAGTATTCCTATTTTTACACTAGTGTGGATATAATTAACATTCCATAAATACTTACCTATTTTTACTTTTTTAATTATCAGTTTTAATTTATTTTCTTGTTATTCTTTATTTCAACAAATAAAAAAAGTATTCAAGTTAACAACTATACGTATTCCCAACCAAAGTCATTATAAGCATAATTAAAACAGATAAAGAATTTAATTTTATAATATAAATTCTAGCAGCGTTAACTACGCAAACAAAAACGAAAACACATAATCAAAATAATTAATAAACTATTGTATTTAGCGTTGGTCTAGGCCAAAATTATTTCTTAAATATGTTTTTAAAAATTATTAACGTTGGTTTAAGAGACATTGTAATTATATTATTTTAAAATAACTTAAATTTGCATCAATTACATCGATACTAAATTTTAATAATTATTTTAATTTTACATTATTAGAATCAACTTAACTGTTACCAGATTCAATTAATATTATGTTAATTTATTTATAATGTTTCTATTAGCATCAATTTTTCTAACTACTGCAAACTTACGTTAACATCATAACGTCCATGTTTTCAGAGTTGTCATATGACTAATTAATATCGATTTTATAATTTTACATGAACTTTTTGTATATACTAATTTTCAAATTTCTTGTAATGTTGATTTTTATCCCTTTTTAAATTATTATTTTAGTTTTAATATTTGTTTTAAAATATATAAATAAAATTTATTTTATGGATTTTAAGAGTTTTTCTTATATGTTATTTGGAATGATTAGTTGATTTTTATTTAACAGATAAACGGTTAATTAATATTTATAACATTAAAAAATAAAAATAATGATTTTTATTTTTAATTTTAGAAGAATAAAGAAAAAATACAGTAATTAAAATAAAGAAATAACAAAGGAGTTAAAATATACTTAAACATGTACTATTAAATATGAGTTATTTATTATCGTCATTAGGAAAAAAATAAAATAAAAACGAAAAATAATCATCCTAAAGTTCATTTAAAATAGTTATTTTATTTTATGATTAAACTTTTACCTATTTTGTAGAACTTTTTTATAAATACTTCGTGGAATTTTACGAATGGACAGAAGCTCAATTCTTAATTATCAAAATATGAAGGAAAAGCATCACAAAATATATAAAAATAAATAAATTCTAGTAGTATTTCTTCTAAAAATAAAAGTTTAAGTGTGTTGGTCCTCCATATATATATTTCAAAACTTTAGAGTATATATAGATTAAATAATCTATAATTTAATGTTCCAGTAATATTTTGGGAAATATTTCCAATATAAAAATTACGGGTTCAAATGAACTGAAAAATGTAACATTTTTACTTAATATGAGTTCCTTTGCTAACTAAACACCCATTTTTGTTTGTAGTTATTTCATCAAAGTATGTGCTCTGCATTAATTAATTAGTTAAAATTATCGAATCAATTAAAGTTGTATTGAGAAATTATGAAATCAATTAAAATTGAATTGAGAGAAAGTGTTCATCAATTGTGTATCCGTGTGGTCAGTGAAAGAAAATAATGAAGATCAACTTCTATTTTTAATTTCTTCTTTATGTTCAGACACACACCAATGACACCATCATTGCTTAGTGATAATTTACCAGTTAGATAATTAGGGTTTATCATCATTTTATTATTGCTGAAAAAGAAAAGGTGATATAATAAAAACAGGTTGAATTGAATTTTTCTTCTTTCAATTATAAATTAAGAAAAAAACTTTGTCAAGATAAAAGACAGATTTTTCTAAAATGAGTTTGAACAAGTATTTAATTAGAATGTTGTTTAAAAAAAATCATTTCTTAAATGAATAAAACCTTAAATTAATATCCCTAGATACATATTTAGATAGAGAAGAAAGGCACACTGAAGATCAACATGACTATTCATAATAGTTTATTTTACAAGGTAGGTTATATGATAGTTAATAAATAAAAAAGAGATAGATGAGAATTAATATGTAAAAATGAATGCAATTGAGGCTCATAAATTCCTCAATCTAAGTATTTATAAAAGCTTTCCATTTAAGGCATTTAAAGATTGAGCTTCTTCCTCTTTAAATGCTAAGTTAATTTTGAATCATGCATATATATATACATTGCTTTATTATTTTTCATACAAAATATTTTTCCAAATATATAGAAGCAACTATACATCTATAAATGATTAAGTTTCTTATTGAGATTATATCTAACTTCTAAACCATTAAATTGATATTGCTCTTGTCAAAATAATATCAATTTAGATATAACAATTTTGTAGGACATCTAGATTTGTTGATAACTAAAGCAATGATATTTTTTTACAATGGTATATATATACACGTCACAAGTTCGATGGTTAGAGGACTGGAATCCGTTGTTACATTGTTTTATCTTGTGAAGGTTCCCTTTTATGTTAAACATCCATAGGACAACACATTTGTTGAATCTTTTTGTTCATATAGGTTTTTTGATATACCTTATAGCAGGTGAGGTTGGGTACATTTTTTGATGGGGTTAATTCCTTTTGTTAAACATCAAAGATGTGAAGTGTAGTCTTTTTGCCATATGTTGTGTAAGGAGTATATAGATAATGTAGTGTTTTTTTTCGTGTATACCCTTCTTCTTTTTTTACAATTCAATTTTTAATTTCTCTCACACACTTATAATGATAGATAAAAATAAGTGATTAGATTATTTCCCCATTAAGAAATTTTGATCTTCAAAAAACCACTTACCAGAAAAAGATAAGGATATCATAAGTGCATCTTCTCCTCAGCCTCCAAAGTAACATTACCTATAATTGCATTTCATATTATCTTTACTAGGTTCACTTCTCTACCCCTTAGTTGCTTCATTTTTGCATCACAAATTTAGACTAGCTAAGCCTCCTAAGTAGAAATGGATATGCAAATGGTCAAACACCCACATAAACTCAGTTAAAAAAAAGTCATTTGTATAACTCTTATACTAAATGAGCCTTAAATTTTAGAATTATTCACATGCCTACATACAAACCCATAAATTAAATACATGGACGTGCACATGCAAAAATACATGAATATTCTTTGACAAATAAATTAATATTCTTTGAGGTCCATTTGCACAACAACAATTTACTCAATGTATTAAATAATGCATTAATAAAAACAAGGAAGATTGGATTTTGAGTTAGAATTAATGAACTTGGTGATGCATAGCCCTCCTAATCCACATGTAGTGAATGGCTTTAAACTTAAAAATATAATTTTAAACTTTGTTTAATTTTACCAAACTGAATTATAAAATGAATTTTATAATATTTTGCATGTAATAATTTAATTATATATATCTAACAATGTGAGAGTTGATTAAATTTTTTAACAAGTTGAAGTGGAATAAAGGGTATTTAGGAGGTATAAAAGTAAATACCACGACTAAAAGAAAATGGTAGACATCACCCTATAGCATAGATGTGAACATATACGATGCATCGTATATCTTCTTCATTGCCAAGTTTTCTATGGTGTGTCCTTTTCTTAACCATATAAATGGAAAACTATTGAAGCATTGATGTAAATATGTACGTTGTTTGCACGCAAACCCGATTCATAGGTTGTTAAATGCACATTTTCTAGAGTTCTTCATTATTTGATGCTCATAATGGAATTTCTCCTCACGTTGATGAACAAAGACAAAATAACCCTACCTTTTCATCTTAAATTTAACGTGTGGAATTAAGTTGGTTGATAACATCAATCATTTTATGAAATATTGTTATATTTAGGGGTAAAAGTTTTGTTTAACAGAGATCATCGGGCTTCACTAACTAGGAGTTCATACACACTGGGTCCCGCTGTATACACTCAGTATTGAAGGTTTGAATTTATCCTCATCTTTGATGTATGGATTAGAGGTTAGTCTTTGGTAGGAACATACTTAATGAGCCTTTCGGAAGACAATGGATTCATGTGTAGTTAGTATGATTGAAATGAAATCAAAGTGTTATGGATTGAAATGAAATTCAATGACTGTGATTGAAAATAAATCCATGTGTGATCTATAAGAATGATGGAATTGACATTGAAAGTTTATATGACAACATTTAAATAAATGTTTATAAATGATAAATTTGATTGGTTCTTTCTGCATGGATTAAGTATGTTATGGAATTTCTTTTCATTAGCTTATCTTTGTTGTGTTGTGAATTGCGATGACTGTACTACGTACACGAGCACACGATCATACATGTGTTGGAGGGCTTTGGGATGCTATTTTAAACCTTATATTGTAAATATTTGTATTTCTACAAACTCTAATAATGTATTAAAAATGTTTTGGAAAACTCTAAGTTTGTATAGAAATATGTAAAACTTATATTCTAATAATTAGATGAAATTATTACAGTGTTAATGTTCTTGCCGGTTGACTCTGGTGACAAGCTCTACTCCAGTCCGTCTATTTTGGAATCTGTTCTACGTCTTGTTGCACTGGAACGTGACTTCACTGAAACATAGGGGGTCCTACCTGTTGATCACACTCCGACGATCAAGTCAGTAAGAGCCTACTAAAATTCAAGAAGTATTCAGTTTCAATCTCAGAAACAACATACATTTAGCTGAGGTCTCAAACCCCTTTTATAGCTTATTTCTTATAACAACTTTCTCTCATGAGAATCTAATCTTAATCAAAAGCATACGTAATAGAAAAACATTTTGTTTATGGGCACGTTCACTCAAGGTGTTACAACAGAAAATAATTTTATCTCTAATGAGCGCTTAAAATAACAACAAAAAAACCACCTGCAAACGGGGCACCACTTATCTTCAGGTGCTAACTACAGAAAAATATTATGCTTACGTGGGCACTCTTACTCATGGTGCAACGTTATCTTTCACTATGCATGCAACTTAACCACTACGTGTTCTAAACACACACTTAAGTTACAATATATTTACGTGACTTAACCACCACATGTACTACATGTACCCCTAGATTAAGAGACACTCCTTACTAATAACCTTATTGTACTGGTAGGCACCGGACGAACGCACGTGGCCGACCGGCCGTATACACAATAAATGGAAACGAACGCACTTTCCGACCGGCCGTATACACAATAAATGTAAGGGCATTTATGTGACAAGCTAAGGTGGTTAAGATACACCTCCGAAGAATAAGGAATATGCGTTTAGAGAAGATATGTTCCCCGGGTATTCCGGAGCACGACTGACAAGACATATCCATAACCACCCTGAGCCCAAGGAATAGAAAGCCCATTAGGCAATCCTATAAATACTGTGCTCAAGCCAGAGAAAGGTACGTTTTCATTCACTTACGAAACTGCGCTTAGAATCTCATACTTACTTGAGCGTCGGAATGCCTTCGCAGGTACCCTCCCCCGCCCGACCGAAGTGGATAGCACGAAGGGACGACCGATCAAAGGAGACAGCAAGAAAGGACAATCTACCAGAGGAGAAGAAGATCAACACGTCAGCAATTACACCACATCAACCGACCGTGCCTGGGCCCCATCTCTCCACTCAGGTACAATTGGCGCCCACCGTGGGGCCGAGGCAAATCTTCAATTTTTGAAGCTATAATGGTTGCGACAAGAAACAACAACGACGCTATGGCAGAACAGATGACTATGATTCAAATCCTCCAAGCTCAGATGGAGGAACTGCGACAAAAGGGGATGGAAGACCATCGTCAATATGAAGAAGATAGACGCCTCCAAGAAGAAGATAGACGCCGCCAAGAAGAAGAAATCGCCTTATTAAGAGAGCAGAATGCACGACTCCAACAACAGGTCGATAATCCCGAACGAGAAGGCCAATCCCATATGGCCGACCGAACCGCCTCTCGCATACCTACACCTGCCAATACCAATCCTGCTTCCAGAGCTGAAACAGTCGAAAGAAAGTCAAGTAAAAGGGGTCATCCTTTTACAGACAAAATTATCACCACTCCACTTCCTGACAAATGGAGAGGCCTCGTCATTAAACTCTATGACGGCTCAACCGACCCGGACGAACACTTAAATGTCTACAAGACGCAAATGACTTTGTATACCACAGATAACAATGTGTGGTGTAAAGTATTTCCCACGTCGCTCCAGGGAGAACCTCTTACCTGGTTCACAGAGCTGCCTCCAAACTCCATTAACGATTTTGACATCCTAGCCGCAAAACTCTCCACTCAATATGCCACTAGCCGACCGCATCACATGTCCTCCATGTCTCTCATAGCGGTACAACAAGAAAAAGGTGAATCTCTTAGAACCTTTCTAGATAGGTTCAACAAAGCATGCATGAACATCCGAGGGCTCAAACAAGAGGTTGCATTGCACCATTTGGTTTCGGCCATCCGACCGAGCCGTTTCACTGAAAGTCTCATCAAGAAACCACCTCAAGACATGCAGGACCTTCGAACTCGAGCAACCAAATTCATGCAAATCGAAGAACACATTGATTACCATCAACGGTTCAAAGCTGTCGGATTCGGAGCCCTTAAAGACCAAACTCAAAGTAAAGAAAGAGAAGTCGAAACCGAACGAACCGTCCGAACCACTCTGAGGTCCGACCGGAATAGGGGAGGCCGAATCCCCAGGTTTAACAGTTACACCCCTTTAACTGTGCCGAGGGGACGAGCCCTAGATGAAGCACTACAAACGGACCTAATCCCGACATTGAAGCAGTATCAAACACCACCGAATGCAGATACTGCTAAGCGTTGTCAATACCATCAGAATTTCGGTCACACGACCGAAGGATGTCAAGCTTTGAAGGATAAAATTGAAGAACTCATCCAAGCTGGCCATTTACGGCAGTTCGTCAAGAGGACAAGGAGTTCAAGATCCCCACCACGGAATACTAACCGTCCTTCCCGTGGTGTCGACCGGTCATACCGTAACGATTACAAACGCCACACTGACCGTAGCCAGACTTCGCGAAAACGCAGCGAAAGCCCCGTTCGGCGTACACGCGCCCGTAGCACAAGTCCAGACCGAAACGCCCGACCTCGCCAACGAGTCCGCGAAGTCATCAACATGATTGCTGGACCCGTTAACTTGGGCGAACCGAACCACGAAACAAATTATATAGCTGGAGGATTTGCCGGTGGCGGGTGCTCAAATTCCGCCCGAAAGAAACATCTCCGTGACATCCAGTCCGCTCATGCTACCACGAGGAGGCGTCCACATATACCTCCGATTACTTTCACTGACGAAGACTTTACAGCCATAGATCCAGTCCAGGACGACCCCATGGTCATTACTGTAGAAATTGACAAGTTCGCAATTGCCAAGACTTTGGTAGATCAGGGTAGCTCGGTCGACATACTGTATTGGGACATTTTCAAGAAAATGCGCATCCCAGAAGCACATATTTAGCCCTATAACGAACAAATTGTAGGGTTCTCAGGTGAACGGGTCGATACTAAGGGGTACATAGACTTGTACACAACCTTTGGTGAGGAAGACGGCCTCCATAAAACAATAAACGTACGATACCTCCTGGTTAACGCACACACTTCCTACAACATCCTGCTCGGTCGTCCGTCCATTAACAGATTAAAAGCCATTGTGTCCACTCCACACTTAGCCATGAAATTCCCCTCGGCTAACAACGACATTGCAACCATCCATGTCGATCAAAAAACCGCTAGGGAATGCTATGTAGCAAGTTTGAAAAGTGAGCCAACTCGACGACTCTATACAACCAATACGGACGACCGAGTCCCGCAAAAACGAGGACGTTCCCCCACACGGCGTTCCGGACGACACATGTCCCGTCGTCAAATGATAGCCCTTGTTGACCTCGACCCTCGCATGGACGATCCCCGTATGGAAGCAGGAGAAGACTTGCATCCATTCCCGCTTCGCGATGATCGCCACACTACGCACATCGGTACTTCGCTGAAACCGGACGACCGAATAGCCATCGGGACGACACTTGTTAAAAATTCCGATCTTTTCGCCTGGACGGCCGCTGATATGCCTGGCGTAGACCCACAGGTTATCACTCACCGATTATCACTGTATAGAGAAGCTAAGCCAATAGCTCAAAAGAAAAGACATATAGGCGAGGAACGACGTCAAGCCGAACGTGAGGAAGCCGACAAATTGTTACAGGCTGGATTCATTCGGAAGGCCCATTACACCACATGGCTAGCCAACGTGGTTATGGTGAAGAAAGCGAACGGAAAATGGCGTATGTGTGTTGACTACACAGACCTCAATAAAGCTTGCCCAAAAGACTCGTATCCTCTGCCTACCATTGATCGTCTCGTCGACGGTGCAGCCGGGCATCACATCCTCAGCTTCCTTGATGCCTACTCTGGCTATAATCAGATCCAAATGCACCCGGCCGACCGGAAGAAGACGGCCTTCATGACTGATTCCGGCAATTTCTACTATGAAGTGATGCCCTTCGGACTCAAAAATGCCGGAGCCACTTATCAAAGACTAATGGACCACGTATTCCACAACATGATTGGTAGGAATGTTGAAGTCTATGTCGATGACATCGTCGTCAAGTCCGACTCATGCAAACAACATATTGCCGACCTAAAAGAAGTTTCTCAGGCCCTCCGCCAACACCAGATGCGACTCAATCCGGACAAGTGTGCGTTCGACGTCGAGGGGGGGAAGTTCTTAGGTTTTATGCTAACTCATAGAGGCATAGAAGCTAACCCCGAGAAGTGCAGAGCTATCTCCGAAATGCGAAGTCCCAACTCCATTCAGGAAATTCAGAGACTTATCGGCCGACTCACCGCACTATCCAGATTTGTTCCTAAACTCGCCGAACGAACGAGGCCCATCGTCCGACTACTGAAAAAAGCATCCCGCTTCGAGTGGTCGACCGAATGTGAGGAAATTTTCCTCGATTTGAAAACTTTTTTATCAACCCCGCCGGTCATCCAGAAACCGGACGCACGAGAACCCATCATAGTCTACCTCGCCGTTTCACACGAAGTCGTCAGCTCAGTCTTAGTGCAAGAAATTAATTTTGAAGAACGGCCGGTTTACTTCGTCAGTCGCGCCCTTCATGGCGCCGAAATCCGATACCAGACGATCGAAAAGGTAGCCATGGTCCTCATCATTACCGCCCGACGAATGCGTATGTATTTTCAGAATCATCGGATTATTGTTCGGACAAATTACCCTATTGTAAAGATCCTCACTAAGCCAGATTTAGCCGGACGAATGATCGGTTGGACGATCGAACTATCCGAATTCCATATTCAGTACCAACCACGCGGAGCGATCAAGTCGCAAGCTCTCGCCGACTTCGCAACTGAACTCACTACTTCTTCAGCCGAGACCGAACATTCATCATGGATCTTATATGTTGATGGCTCCTCCAACGAGAGGTCGTGCGGCGCTGGAGTTGTTTTGGAAGGCCCCGGCGAGATTGTCATCGAGCAAGCCCTCAAATTCGACTTCAAAGCTTCAAACAATCAGGCCGAATATGAAGCCATATTAGCCGGTCTACGTCTCGCTCAAGAATTAGAAATCACTAAGTTAATTTGCAAAAGTGATTCCCGGCTTGTCATCGGTCAGCTTAACGACGAATATGAAGTCCGAGAAAGCTTTTTACAGCGATACTATCACTTAGTCAAACAGTCGATGAGCACCTTTTCTGAAATTTCTATGCAGCACGTTCGACGCGATCACAATACCCGCGCGGACGCCTTGTCCCGGTTAGCAACCACGAAGTGTAAAGGAATGCATCGGTCGGTCATCCATGTTACGCTTGCACGCCCAAGCATCGACCTACAGGAATGCCTGACGACCGACACGGAATCTACTTGGATTACCCCAATCAAGCAATATTTACTCGACGGCACATGTAGTCCTCTCGGCGAAAAAACCATGAAGCTGCAGGCCGCCCGTTTTGTCTTAATCGGCGACGACCTTTATCGCCGAGGTTATACCCAACCACTCCTTAAATGTTTGACACCAGACCAAGCTTCCTATGTCATCCAACAGTTGCACGAAGGAATTTGCGGAACTCACTCCGGCGCACGGACAATGGCTGCCAAAGTATTCCGGGCCGGATACTACTGGCCGACCGTCCAGGGTGACTGCACCAATTTCGTACAAAAATGTCTTAAATGCCAAGAGTTTGGCACTTTGTCCCATCAAAAGCCTGAGGAACTCCATTTTATGTTATCACCTTGGCCGTTCGTCCAATGGGGTATGGACATCATTGGTCCTTTCGCCCCCGGTAAAGGCCAGTGTAAATTCTTACTAGTCGGCATTGATTACTTCACCAAGTGGATCGAAGCCGAGCCCCTGACTGCAATCACCGCCCGCAATGTTCAAAATTTCGTATGGAAAAATATCGTTTGCCGCTTCGGGCTTCCACAAATCATCATCACCGATAACGGTCGGCAATTCACCGACCTAACGTTAGCTGAATTTTACGAGAAGCTCCACATCAAACACATCGCTAGTTCAGTCGAACATCCGCAAACAAACGGACAGGCAGAAGCTGGAAACAAAGTTATTTTGAACGAACTGAAGAAACGTCTCGGCCCAGCAAAGGGCAACTGGACTGAAGAACTCTTAGAAGTATTATGGGCATATCGTTGTACTCCTCAGACGACTACACAAGAAACGTCGTACAGCCTAACGTATGGCACCGAAGCTATGATCCCTGTCGAGATTGGCGAACCCTCTCTCCGCCGGCAAACCCTTGATCTTGATCTAAACAAGGAAAGCCTCTCGGTCGGTCTCGATCTCATCAACGAACTCCGGGACAAGTGTAGAATTAGAGAAGAAGCATGCAAAATTCGGGCGGCCAGACGATACAACTCCAAAGTTAAACCAAGATTGTTCCACAAAGGCGACTTAGTATGGCGAATGCGGAGCAGCGCACGGAAGGAAGGAGGCAAGTTCTCCAGCAATTGGGAAGGACCTTTCCGCATAGCAGATACGGCAGCCGGTGGAGCCTATTATTTAGAATATTTATCTGGGAAGGAAATACCGAGAACGTGGAATGCCACACATCTCAAATTTTATTACAGTTGAACTTTAATAATAAAAGTGCACTCTTTCCTCGCTCGGTCGGTTTTTCCCTAAGGAGGGTTTACGACCGGGAAGGTTTTAACGAGGCACTAAATTAAAATCCAAATCTCCTAGTCCTTTACTCAATTCATATCTCGTTCGGTTTCATAGGTATTTAACGAAATCAGAATTTATCGGATTTATATATGCCTCGCTCGGCATCAGAATTATTACTTTTAACGTAGTCAGAATTATATATGCCTCGTTCGGCATCAGAATTATTACTTTAACGTAATAATAATTATTTATGCCTCGTTCGGCATCAGAATTTATCGGATTTATATATGCCTCGCTCGGCATCAGAATTATTACTTTTAACGTAGTCAGAATTATATATGCCTCGTTCGGCATCTGAATTATTACCTTAACGTAATCAGAATTATTTATGCCACGTTCGGCATCAGAATTATTTACTCAATCTGATGCCTCGTTCGGCATCTGAATTATTACCTCAACGTAATCAGAATTATTTATGCCACGTTCGGCATCAGAATTATTTACTCAATCTTATGCCTCGTTCGGCATCTGAATTATTACCTTAACGTAATCAGACCTTTTTATGCCACGTTCGGCATCAGAATTATTCACTTATTTATGCCTCGTTCGACATCAAAATTATCTTATTACTTTAATGTAATCCGAATTATTTATACCTCGTCCGGCATCAGAATTATCTTATTACTTTAATGTAATCAGAATTATTTATGCAAGTGTGCATTGCCCACATGTCGGGTCCAGCAATTTTCTATGCCACATTGTTCATTAACTCTTCAAAAGAGGCGTCAGGCTGTGGGCCAGGGGTCTCCCCCTCGGCCTCCTCATTTAAATTATCATCGGGGTTGACCGGCACCAGCTTTCCATCAACTATTATTTTTTCTGTCGTACTGGTCGTCCTCCAGGGGTGCTCCATGCAGGCAGGCCGCTTGTCCGATGCCTAACCGAAAATATTCTTCGCTAATGCGAACGTCCCGTCATTCCGTTAAATTTAATGTCTGACAACTCGAAAGGCACAACAATTATTACGACTCTTCGGCTTTTATTCACCTCGAGCCTGGGGGGCAAGTGTACTGGTAGGCACCGGACGAACGCACGTGGCCGACCGGCCGTATACACAATAAATGGAAACGAACGCACTTTCCGACCGGCCGTATACACAATAAATGTAAGGGCATTTATGTGACAAGCTAAGGTGGTTAAGATACACCTCCGAAGAATAAGGAATATGCGTTTAGAGAAGATATGTTCCCCGGGTATTCCGGAGCACGACTGACAAGACATATCCATAACCACCCTGAGCCCAAGGAATAGAAAGCCCATTAGGCAATCCTATAAATACTGTGCTCAAGCCAGAGAAAGGTACGTTTTCATTCACTTACGAAACTGCGCTTAGAATCTCATACTTACTTGAGCGTCGGAGTGCCTTCGCAGGTACCCTCCCCCGCCCGACCGAAGTGGATAGCACGAAGGGACGACCGATCAAAGGAGACAGCAAGAAAGGACAATCTACCAGAGGAGAAGAAGATCAACACGTCAGCAATTACACCACGTCAACCGACCGTGCCTGGACCCCATCTCTCCACTCAGGTACACTTATATTAGCATAAAAATATTATTTTAATTATGTTTCAACAGACATATCCATACCAATCAAACTATGATCACTTATAGCAGTCTGCACATAAGCCACTGAAATAAATATTAATTTAACAAAAAAAATGTCCTTATCAATATTTAATAACATAGAGAAAAATAAAAAACATTACCAATGGAACGGAAATGAGTCACATGTCGTTGGGCATAACTTCTCTTATTTCTACATCAAATGAGTGTCGGCATTCAATTTTATCTTACGAATTCGTAACAATTCATTATTTATTTTTTCAGCTAAAAGAAATCAATGATTTCAAAAAATATATTTTTGAGATATTTTTTTGAGATATTTTCTCTTCTATAACACTCGTGTATTTGTTTGATTACTCCTTTATTTCCATATTCACACATGTATTAAAGTTACACACGTGGCTAAGATAAATTGTGAAAGCAGCACCCTGAATAGACACGTGTTGTCCTGTTATATTTTTCTTATTTTTTAAATATAAAAATATTAGCAAGATATTCAGATTTCCTCTTCGGTAAGGAAACATAGGAACTAAGTTATATTATTTAAGTGACGTCGATTTCGAATTCCTTAAACATAATTTCCAATAGAGTTGTAGATAAACATATAATTAAGAAAATAAGTCACTAAAATATTAGGTTTTTTTATTATTTGCCTATAAACTTAGTCAAATCATGTTCGGAAGAAGTTTATGTCCTCAGTATATTGAAAGAAAAAAAAACATATATTTTTCAAAAATTGGGTGTATTTATTTATTCATTCTTCTCCTCCATTCCACAATCTAAATAACTACATCTAAGAATCTAAGAATCCGTAAAAATACACGAACCCCCTTTAACTTCTATTCACATCATCATTAATTCAACAATAGATTGATAAACCAAGATCAAAATCAAACATGGAGATTCATATTATATATATATTCATGCGTACGGAACAATAACCAAAACCTATGACATGTTGAAACTCATCAAATCATATTGAAGAGGTTGTTGGTTGAATGGCTCCATCAAGGATCTCGACATGAACTCACTATACTCAGGTCTCATCATCAAGTTGGTGCTCTCAACATCCACCCTCCATTGTTGAGCTTCACTTTCATGAGTTTTGTGAACCAGTCTCTCCAAGTGCTCATTCTCCTCTTCCATGGGCATGGAGGTTTCAGCAACATTGGAGTATTGGCCAGTGAGTTCTTGAACAAGTGCCCTAAAATTTGAGGCACTGGTCTTCACCTTCACGGGGCTCGAAATATATGTGACTTTGATCTCCTTTTTGTCCCTTCTACTTGCCCTTTTGTTCTTCATGCTTTGTCAATGTGCTACTAATAGACACAACACAAACAAGAACAGAACCAAAAAGTGGGGATGTGTTTATAGTGTCTCTATGCTTCAAAACATTGAATTTAAAATGCACAAGTTGATGAAGCCTTTTATAGAGGTGGGTCATGGAAAGTTTTGGTCAAGGAGGGAGCTTCGAGGAAAGAGGGTAAGGTTTGAAAAAGTTGGATGATGATTTTGACTATTGAAATCATGGAGGAAATAGCAAGACAACCATTTTTTTAGTTTATGGTTTAAAGCAAATTTCATCCTTTCTTTTGTCTCAATCCCCACTCTCTTATCTTTCCTTTAACAAAGAGAGATATTTTATCCTTTTATTTTATAAACGTATAACTTCTATTTAATTATTCATTTTTTATTAAATATTAATTAACATATACTATTTATAAATTAAAAAATTATTAATATATAAAATAATTTTTATTATTAATAAAATTTAGAAACACTAATAAATTATTTTTTTATAGTAAATTTTATTTATTTTCTAATGGGTTATTAATTAAATACATTTAGGATGTAATTAATTACACAAACCCTAATTTAGTAAAAGAAAATCGGTGAGTTAGGGTTAAAGAACATTACAAATACACTAATTATATATAGCTTGTCTATTAATATTTTCTTAACTTAATAACATTAAGATTGAAATTGGATTTTTATAAGGTATGATTATGATTTGGGTATTAATTTTTTTGTAGACATTGATTGATCTAGATCTTGGGATGCTTACGTGACCCGTAAGTGGTGTGTGTATGCTGAGACTTGTGACACCACTTTGTTGTTAACGTTTGTTTAATGATTATTGTTCTTGTTCAATGAATGATTCTCGCACGTGCGCAGCCTTGTATGACTGGGATTCAGATAAACTTGGGTGCATGGAAACCCTGCAAATTAGTGACGTTTCTTCTTTTATTTTCTTTTTGCTGAGATAAGATTCGATGACACAGAACTCTGGTTTTAAATTGCCATGGAATTTACCAAAATAGAACAAAAACAAAACATCAATATCATCAACCTTGTCACTTTCTCCACTAACCTTCTTTGAATGAAAGAGTTCAGTTTTAGAGATTCATTTATGGCATATTCTATGTTTGTTTATAAATATCATAAATATCAGTAACAATACTTTTAAGGGTTTTTAATCATGATGAAGTTATTTATTTTGCTTGTTAAAAAATGGATCCATTTAAAAAAAATTATAAATTTGGGCAAGTCGTGCCAATTCAGCACAACTTCATATGCACAAATCGTCCTAATTAGATACGATCCTGCCATGTCATACTGAAGTCGTGTCAACTTAGCACGATTTCTGCCTTGTCATACTGAAGTTGTGCCAAGTTGGCACGACTTCTACCCTGTCATATTGAAGTCGTGCCAACTTGGCACGACTTCTGCCACGTCGTAAATTTTTATTTTTTTTTAATTTTATTGTTTATATATTGGGTCACAAATGTCGTTATTTAAAAGGCCTCAGTATACAGTCTGCACAATATTTTAATAAAGGCTTATGAGATCCAATTTAATCCAGTTCGAAATCAGGATTATTGGTCTACTTACACGGGACCAAATTTCTTACCTGACCCCATCATGCGTCGACATCAATCAGGAAGACCTAGCACTCAACGCATTCGTAACGAAATGGATGATTCAATTCCAAATAAGCCAAAAAAATGTTCATATTGTAGAACGGAAGGTCACAATAGAAGCAATTGTCCGCACCGACAAGCTTAATAATAAAATTCAATTCAAGTTTGATTATTAATTTCCTCATTTCCTCATTTTCTTTATTTATGTATTTATGCATTCATAACACTCTTAGAACATTCATTTTCTTTATCTATGTATTTATTCATTCAATTCAAACATGATTCATACACGATTATCCAATTTTTTGTTTTTTAAAACTAACACTCTTAGACAATTATGTATCAAATTAAATTTTAACATTACATAACTTACTACCCAATATATAAACAATAAAATTAAAAAAAGATTAAAAAAAATATGACGTGGCAGAAGTCGTGCCAACTTGGCACGACTTCAGTATGACAGGGTAGAAGTCGTGGCAACTTGGCACGACTTCAGTATGACATGACAAAGTCGTGTTTAATTGGGACGATTTGTGCATATGAAGTCGTGCCGAATTGACACGACTTGCCTAAATTTGTAAATTTTTTTTAAACAGACCCCATTTTAGTAAAAAAAAAAAAAAAACCCATATGATAGTCAAAAACCCTACTTTTAAGCTACTTTTGTAATGCACTTTATATTATAAACTTCAATTCATTAAAATTATTACTTTTTTAGTTCAATTTTTAATTTAAGGAACCTTATTTATACTTTTGTAGTTTTTAATAAATTTTAATACATACTATGTATGAAAATTAAGAGAAGTTTAGAAAAATTACTTAATCCCATATCTGTTATAATCAATCGTTTTTTTGTTTGTTTTTTTTTTAATTAAAAATTAACTTTTTTTAAGTCTTAAATGTTTTTTTTATCTATAATACGTTATCGATTATTGTTTTAGAATATAATATTTTAACAAAATATCACTTTTTAAAATTCTTATATAATTGATATTAAGTTAATTCTTAAACTAAATTAGTAATGATTCCTTTTCCTATCTAGAAGCATGTTTGGATAAAGGAAGACTTTGGAAGAATGTATAAATATTAATCAATTAATGCTTACTTGCATTCGAAGAACGAGAAAATTCTGGTAAATTGATTTTGCTAGATGCAGCAGGTTATTATAGTTTTTATTTTCTCCAGACATGAATACTACATATCGTCATTAAAAAAATATATAATAAGTTATTTTCATAAAAAGAAAAGAACATCATATATTTTATACACGTACACCAGTCTCCTGAAGAAATTCAAAGGTTTGTTCATTAAGGGTATAAAGGATTTTCGTACTCTATTTTTATAAAAAAAGATGATTTGATGATCAAATCTTTTGTTTTTATCAGAAGTTGAAAAAAAAAATTATTAAGTTTTTTATGAAGAATAATATATATTTTCTTTTATCTCTCTCACTGTGAGTTTTGATTATATAGAAAAATAGGAGGCTAGGTAATAAGCACATTATAAGAAAATTATATATTATTGACCAATTTATATTGTAGGTAACTCTTTTACTATTAATGAATTTTATCTATAAATTTATGTTGGTAAGTAATCATCGACGGATTTGTATTTGTTGATCGATTTTTTGTCAAAGGGATTTTTATATAGTGACAAAGTTTTGGTCTTACCAATAAACTTTGACCAAAATATCTGTTTTTTCTTAATGAGCAGAAGTACCTAGATTTGGAAATTCCTATGCAATTGTTTCTGGGTTGTGATGATGTTTAGGAATGATGTAATAAGAATTAAGTAGGTGAATATTTTGTTTTAATTGATAGGATAGTTTTGAATGACTTTAATGTCTTTAGGTGGATGTGATGTTTTAGCTCAATTAGTGTGATGTTAGTTCTTTTGTCTTTGTTAAGATGATAAAGCGTTTGTTATAATTATTGTTAAGCTTTGGATTGAGTTATTGTTAATAATATTCACATTTATATAAATCTTTATTTAAAATAACATTAATATTTTAGAACGAGGGACTTTCATGAATCTTAAAATGGTAAGTTCATTGTCTTTCATTTTTTAAAGAGTTATCTTAAAACATCCTCTAATTTGAGTAAGTTTAATCAACATTTGAAATTTAAAATATAATTTCACTATATTTTCTTAGCCATATTTTACCAATGTGCACAAGTATAGAAAATTACATCAAAGATTGTTCCACATGGGCATATAAGATGTGTTGGTGTAGTAATTGCATAGTTTGTTCACATAATTAGAGTTATACTCACGGATGTGATCCGTGATAGATACATAAGAGAATAAATTATATCAAAAATTCATCCACATTTATGTGGAAGATCTTTTAGAAAAGAAAAATGTATAAGAAATTCACTCACAAAAGTATGACTATCACTACAAGAAAATCATGAAATAGAAACCAATTTTTAGAGACCAAAATAATTAGTTACTGTTGGAAAAAACGGGTAATTTCTCCACTAAAACAGAACCCTAACAGAGCTACCCGACAAATAATATTGAATAAACAGAGCAGAATAATAAAAGAGATAAAGAGGAAAAACACACCAGAAAATTGTTAACGGAGTTCAGCCAATTTAGCCTAATCTCCGAGCACAGCAAAAACAGCTCACTTTTATTATTATTATGGGAGAAGATATTACAAATTAGGATATATAACACTGAAGGAGAAGAGTTTAATTTATAACCCTCAAACCTCCTTCCCAAACAATGAACCCACCGATGTGGGACTTGGGATTAAGCCAAAATCAACAAATCTCCACCTTGGCTTAATTTCAAGTCCCACCTAAAACAAATCTTCTAAAAAACATAACAAAAACAAACTTTACAGTGCTTCAAATTTGCGCCTCCGGGCGCCAACTTCAAATGTGCAAGATATTAACCAAGTTTAAACAGTGTTCAAACTTGGTCCTTGTAACCACCTTGGTGAGCATATCTGCAGGATTCTCCGTAGTGTGAATCTTCTGGAGAACAATCTCCTCTTCTTCGAGAATCTCACACACAAAGTGATAACGAACATCAATCTGCTTCGTCCGTGCATGAAAGACTTGATTCTTTGCTAAATGAATAGCACTCTGACTGTCAGAATATAACTCAAGTTGTTTCTGACCAACTCCCAAGTCTTTAAGCAACCCATGAAGCCAAATTGCTTCCTTCACAGCCTCTATAATCGCCATATACTCTATCTCTGTCGTAGACAAAGCCACCGTAGACTGCAAGGTAGACTTCCAACTAACTGGCGCTTTTGCTAAAGTGAACAAATAGCCAGTTGTAGACCGTCGTTTATCCAAATCACCTGCATAATCAGAATCACAATATCCAACTATGCATTGACCAAGTGATTCATCTTGCTCAAATGTCAATCCAACATCTAAGGTATTTTGGAGGTACCGTAGAATCCATCTCACAGCTTGCCAATGTCCCTTGCCCGGATCATGCATGTACCTGCTAACAACACTCACAGCCTGTGAAATATCTGGTCTCGTACACACCATTGCATACATCAAGCTTCCAACTGCATTTGCATATGGGACTTTCGCCATGTATTCTTGTTCTTCATCAGTCGTCGGAGATAAACGGCTACTCAATTTCAAATGAGGAGCAAGTGGGGTACTTAGAGGTTTTGTATCTTCGTGTATACCAAAATGTTGTAGTACCTTCTGCAAATACTGTTTCTGTGACAGCCAAAGTTTTCCCCTCTCCCTGTCCCTGTTTATCTCCATGCCGAGAATCTTCTTGGCTTCCCCCAAATCCTTCATCTCGAACTCTTTACTCAACTGAGCCTTTAACCTGTCAATCTCAACTTGGCTCTTTGTTGCAATCAGCATATCATCAACATATAAGAGTAAGTAAATGTAGGAACCATCTTCAAGTCTGCGCAAATACACACAGTGATCATATTTGCTTCTCTTGTACTTCTGATCCTTCATGAACTTATCAAATCGTTTGTACCACTGTTTCGAAGATTGTTTCAGTCCGTACAACGATTTGCTAAGTTTACAAACCCAATCTTCTTTACCATCAACCTTGTATCCTTCTGGTTGAATCATATAGATTTCCTCCTTCAAATCACCGTGTAGGAACGCGGTCTTTACATTAAGTTGAGCTAGCTCCAAATTCAACTGTGCTACCAAGGCCAACAAAATTCGAATGGAGGAATGTTTAATAACTGGAGAAAATACCTCATTATAATCAATTCCCTCCCTCTGAGCAAAGCCTTTAGCAACCAACCTTGCCTTGTAGCGAACATCTTCTTTATTAGGAAATCCTTCTTTCTTTGCAAATACCCATTTGCACCCAATTGCCTTCTTACCTTTTGGTAATTGTGCCAGCTTCCACGTCTTGTTCTTCTTCAAAGACTGCATCTCCTCTTCCATCGCACCTGCCCAATTACCACTCTCTGAACTTAGAATGGCTTCTGGGTAAGTGGATGGAATGTCATCAACAACTGGAAGTGCATAGGCAACCATATCCATGAAACGAGCAGGCTTCTGAATATCTCGTCTCTGTCTTCTAACTGCAATTGGCACTGATTGATGTTGAGATTCTTGGGTAGGAACCTCTTCCTCATCTGACTCTTCTTCTGCCATAGGAGAGTCACTTGTGGTATTTCGTGTTGGGATCACCACTGTTGGCTCAAACTCCACCTGCTTCCAGGCACACTCCACCTGTTGTGGAGTACTATCAACTCCTTATGGATTTACCTTCTTTAACATCGAAGATTCATCAAAGGTAACATCCCTGCTGATAATCGTCTTCTTTGCCTCTAGACACCACAAACGGTATCCCTTCACTCCAGAACTAAAGCCCATGAAAAGAGCCTTCTTTGCCCGTGGATCCAACTTTGATTCAATCACATGATAATATGAAATAGAACCAAAAACATGCAAAGAATCATAATCATTTGCAGGTTTTCCAGACCGTACCTCTAACGGGGTTTTGCCATCTATAGTAGATGATGGCAAACGATTGACGAGATGTTGAGCGTATGTCACAGCCTCAGCGCAAAACTCTCTGCCTAACTCAGCATTAGACAACATACAACGAACTTTCTCCACAAGTGTCTTGTTCATACGCTCCGACACCCCATTCTGTTGTGGTGTTTTTCTAACAGTGAAGTGTCGAACTATGCCACAATCTTGACATACCTTCAGGAACGGATCACTCTTGTATTCTCCTCCATTGTCTGTTCGGAGAACCTTAATCTTCCTTCATGTCTGGTTTTCAACTTGAGCTTTCCACTTAAGGAAAATTTCAAGCACATCATTTTTGTTCTTCATAGTAAACACCCAAACTCTCCTGGAAAAATCATCCACAAAAGTGACAAAATAATTCCTACCTCTGTTTGTCGGAGTCTTGGCAGGTCCCCACACATCTGAATGCACATAATCCAGAATACCCTTGGTATTGTGTATTGCAGTGCCAAACTTCACTCTTCGTTGTTTTCCCAGAACACAATGCTCACAAAATTCAAGTTTGCAAGCCTTCGTACCTTTCAACAATCCCTGCTTGGTAAGAATTTGCAAGGATTTCTCTCCAGCATGTCCCAACCTCATATGCCACAACTTCGTTGCCTCGACATCCTTCTTAGTGCTAGAAGTTGCTACCGCTACTGTCCCCACCACTGCACTACCTTGATAGTAATATAGATTGTTCTTCCTCACGCCTTTCAACATCACCAATGCTCCTGAAGTTGCTTTAAGAATTCGCATCGTCACAACTAGGCCTTTAGATTCTAAAGCCCCCAATGAGATGAGATTCTTCTTCAACTTTGGCACGTACCGTACATCCCGCAAAATTCTGGTGGATCTATCATGATTCCACAGCTTGATTGAACCTATCCCAACTGTCTTACATGGATTATCATTACCCATGTAAACAACCCCGCCATCGAGTTCTTGAAATTCAAAGAACCATTCCCGAATGGGACACATATGATAGGTACAACCTGAATCCAATATCCACTCATCTGGATACGATGATGCTGAAAGCGAGACAATTAAAGAGATATCTGATTCCACATCACTTTTGCATTCTGCAACATTTGCATCTTGCGGAGCCTTCCCTTTCTTCTGCAGTTTTGGACAGTCTTTCTCCTCTACCTCTTTTGGTTTCTCTCCTTCAATAGCAATATCAAGACCCTGCTGAAAAAGAGAGTCCAAGACCTCTCATTGCCACATGCCAAAATGTCCAGTGCCATCAAATATTTCCACCGCCAATTTCAAAGTGGACACTGGGAACCTCGACCATGATGACGAGGAGCCCGACACTCTGGATACATCCTTCGCTTCTTCTTCTTGATTTGCCATTACAAACTCAAAATATAATATTCAATATTACAAATAATTTCAAACAACCCAAGGCGAACCTTCGGCTCTGATACCACTTGTTGGGAAAAACGGGTAATTTCCCCACTAAAACAGAACCCTAACAGAGCTACCCGACAAATAATATTGAATAAACAGAGCAGAATAATAAAAGAGATAAAGAGGAAAAACACACCAGAAAATTGTTAACGGAGTTCAGCCAATTTAGCCTAATCTCCGAGCACAGCAAAAATAGATCACTTTTATTATTATTATGGGAGAAGATATTACAAATTGGGATATATAACAATGAAGGAGGAGAGTTTAATTTATAACCCTCAAACCTCCTTCCCAAACAATGAACCCACTGATGTGGGACTTGGGATTAAGCCAAAATCAACAGTTACAATAGAAACTAAAATAGAGACCATTTTAGAAACTAAAAAAAAATTGGTTTCTAAATTAGTTTCTATTATTGTTAAATAGTTTCTAAATTGGTATCTAATTAGCAACTAAGGTTTTAACTACCAATTATTTAGTTTCTAAATTTGGTAGCAAAAACTTTGGTTGTTAATTAGATACCAATTTAGAAACTATTTAACAATAATAGAAAATAATAGAAACTAATTTAGAAACCAAATTTCTTTTTAGTTTCTAAAATGGTCTCTAATTTAGTTACTATTGCAACTAATTATTTTGGTTTCTACAAATTGGTTTCTATTCATGATTTTCTTGTAGTGTATACTCACACAGGTTTGGAAGAAATCAAAATATAAATTACATCACAAATTTATCCTGAGGGTGTGAGAAGTACATTTTAAGAGAAAAATGCATTAAAGATTTGTTACATGAATGTGATTTTGTCCATATCCGATAGTATAAAAATTGCATAAGAGGTTTACCTTTAAGGGTGTTGTTTCTCCTACATGAGTGTGAAGTCGAGTTAGTGATGTTTAATGTAAAGAGTTAAGATAAAGATGTTTTAAGTAGTGCTACTTCCATTTTCGTCATTATTATGCATATGGATCAGATTTCATGAAATAACAACTCAAAATTGAATGATACTTCAACTATATAATGATCCTAGTATATATCAGTAACAAAGTTTTTTCCTCAAACTTGAATTGATCCCATCATTATTTCAATGTTAAATCTTTAAACCTAACATAATTATTCTATACAAGTCACCTTTAATATAATAAAGTTTATGATATTTATAAACTCAATAGGTTTGAAAATATTAAAGTAATATTGAAAAAAAGTTTAGTGTAAAAAATACTTATATCATGTTTGAAAAGATAAGTAATCCTGAAAATATTTCGATGTCAAGATATTTATGACGAGATTTAATTCTCCAATTTTTAATAATTTCACACATCTATCAAGATTCTTTAAAAATCATGAAACTTATAAATGAATTGAGTAAATGGTGATACAATTAATTTTAAAGTACCACAATAAAAAAATATTATATTATACTATATTATATATAATTGATTATTTAAATAATAAATAGGAAAAGTAGAATAACTCTCTGGTCCATGAACAATCTTGAAGGATGATGAATACCTCCATAGGTGCTAATGGTTTGAATGCTAATGGTTTAAATATTGTAACATTGCAAGAGAGATAAATAAATAAAATTAGTCATAATTCAATATATATTTATCACATGTTTTATATGATTATTTAAAAAATATTTTTTTTACTTATCTATTTTTTCTCTAAATTTCTGATTCTACTCTTTATTGGACTAACAATCGGAGGCTACCTTTGGACTATTGATAGTGAGTAAAGCAAAAATGTTCGATCAAAATTTTGATTATACTAAGTTCAATTCTACTATTTTTTCTTTGAAGCAGTTTTGGATTTTTTCTGTTTACTTGAATATAGGTTCTTTGCATGTGGTACCTAAGGATTCAGGATTATTCTATATTAGTTCATAATCCTAGTGATATATTTGGATCATTGATCAAGATCCTATGGTCCAGGTTAGACTATCCATGACCTCTTTAGGAGCTGAAACTCTTTGTGAGTATGTCTACTTCTAATCAAGTAAAGAAACTAGTTTTACCTTTCAATAGAACCGTAGGCTATAGGACCTTGATGTGAAGGTGACATGGTCACAAGTCCAAATTTTCTTTTGCAGGGTTTGTTGTTGAGTGAATTAGAATGATTTGATTAAGATTAATTGTGAAAGTATAGAGATACATTTTGATAACTTGGCAATTTACATGTTGTTTATAATGTTGAAGGAGTTCTTGAATGTGACTGAATTATGTTATGAATTGTTTAAAGTGAAGACAATAATGAGTGTTCGTTGTTTGAATTCTAAATATGTAGATATATACGTTGATATATGAGTTCAATGAGAGTATACATCAAATTAGGAGCAAGATGATATCTTATTGATCTTATTTATTTTATAAAAAAACAAATTTAAGTATTGAGTTTGGGTGAAAATTTAAAATTTAGTTATGTTAACAGGAAAAAAATTACCTTGCTCCTGAGTCCATTTTCACTTGTAAAAAACTTGACTTATTTTCCCTCAAGCAAAAATGGAGTCAAAATTTGGCTTAAACTCTCTGGTCTCCATTAAAGCGAAAGGAATTGAACTTGTTTTCAGCCCCATTTTCGCTCAAATGAAGAAATATTCGCTCAAACAAGATCATTTTTTCTCAAGCTAAAAAAAACTTCTTTTGATTTTGTTTGTTTAGTTGTTGTGTAATGAGCTTTGTTGATTTACGATGAATGTTTATATATATATATAATCAATGTATGAGGTGTGAAATGAGTGATGAATTATATGTGGAAATTTGAGATCGAGACATAGTATTTTCAGGAAAGGAAATATTGTGTTGAGATGTTTAGGAGAGTGTACTGATTTGTGGGACTTTGTAAAAGGGAAGATCCTAACTTTAGTGGTATATTGTAATCATATAGATGAAAACTATCAGGTGGTGAGAGTATAAGGAAATTCATATGACATAGTCTGAGATTTGAGAAATAACTTATCAGAATAAATCATATGGATTAACCTTTTCGTATGAGGATGAATTTCCTAAAGGATAAACTTTGTTGTGATGACAACATAGTGATATGATAGTTGGGTCTCTAAGTCTAATTTCAATTCATTGGTCTTTCAAAAGTAGAATCAAATGTTTATGTGTTTGTGTCAGTGTATTTCTTACATGAGTGATAATGAACATGAGATATTTATAGACACTTAGTTGTTTAGTACATGGATATGAATGAGATGTTATGATTTATAAGTTCATGATTGTATTCACTAAATTGGATAAAGTGTGATGATTCATGTGTTGTGATGTAAATGAATGAGAATACTCTTGAATGATTATCAGTTATAGAATTCTATGGAAAGTTTTAAAAAACTAGCTTACTCTATTTTTTTGTTTGTGGTTGTTCCTTTTTTTTTTATAAAAAAATCTGCCATGATCGTACTCTACATGGGAGCATAAATTATAAGTAATAAATTTCAACATTGAGCAAGTGAGAAGTTAGTAGAGAAAACTAGAAGAATCTTTTATTGTTTTTTTGATGTATATATGTTTAAAAATCCTTATAAAATGAATAGTATTTTGTAATATAATATTGTGAAGTATGTAAATGATGTATATTATAAAGTAAGGGAATTGAGGATGTAAAAAAAAAAAATTAAAGAAAATTAAAAGTTGAATGAAAGTAATTCAAGTTTCATTAAATATTTAATGAAATTTCCCAAGTAAAAAATTAAATTTAGTCTTTGTGTGTTGAATTCATTATAATATTTTAAAAATTACATATTATAAAGAAAAGGTAAAATCTTCCTAATTGATTTAAAAAAGAATAAATATTTTTCTTTATTTGTATGGTGGAGAAATTTTTTATTAAGATTCACCAAAATGTCAAATAATCTTTTTAGAAATTAAACATTTTTTTGGTGGAGTTCTATATGAAAGATATTCTTTAATCTCTCAAAGTTATTAATCATAGCATAACAAACATCTATATATAAATCACATTCTAACACTCAAGTCCATAAATGAATAAAAAATAAAATAAACAAAAATATACATATAAATACTAAAAATAAATTCAAAACTTTCTTTTTTTTCTCCTTGTATGCTATTATATAAACTTGTAACCTTAGTTCTTAGTTAGAACTATGATCATCATATTATATATATATATATATATAATAGATTATATTATTGAATTTTATTTTTTAAATAAAAATGATTAATTATATTTAAATGTATAAGAAAAATATTTAAATTTATTTATTTATTTATTGAAGTCATAACCATCTCATCGATCATATGATTGATTATGTATGTGGTCATTGAAATTTTGAGAAGAACAAAGTTGACTAGAAAGCCTAAAAGGTTCTAGATCGACTCATGAAAATGAAAAGTTACACAAAGTTTATTTGAATACATTACTTCTACCATTTCTTCAATGTTGTTTAGTCACATGCTGAACACTGCATATATAGTATTTGATTTAATAAAATAATGATTTTTTTTTTGCAATATATACCTTTATTTTATTTGGTGTTTCGTTTCTTGCGTACCAAATAAATAACTCTATATATATAGAAAGATTAACTCCATATAAATTAAAAATAGTGATAGTAATTACTAAAAAAGTAATGGCAAATTAATGTTGTTAGTGTGGTTTTGTTGATGCACCATCAAGATTTTATAATATAGTTTATGATAAATCTTTAGACTATCTTCTTTATACAAAGTTTCTTTTAAGAAAAAGGAATAAAAAATTGAAACTAATTTTTGAAGTTAAAAATAATTATATAGTTTTTGATAAACTAATTTTAGTTTATGAAAAAAATTAAAGTACTTTTTTTTAAAGAAGTTTTGAAGAAACTCATGTAAAAACCTTATAATTTAATGAGAAAGGATGTGATAATATGAAGGGGAAAAAACATAAATTTGAATTGTTTCAGTCAAGAACGTATTCAAGTGCCAATTTAGCATGGTTTTAAACAAGTAATTAAAAATACTTTCCTACTTTTTAATTAAGTAAGCAATTAATTAATTAAACAAATACAATCAACTTTCTGAACTGAAAGTACATTAAAGTACACATAATTTAAAATTCTAGTACTCTCTTACACCTTGAAGAAACATAAATAATTTATACTTTCATAATAATAATAATAATAATAATTTATTAACAATCACTATTTTTCAAAAGCAATTTTTTTAAACTTAAGATGAGCATGAAAAAGAGTTAACTTTTAATTTTATATCTAGAAAAATTAACTATTAGTTGTCATTACTAGCAATATTCTTACGTCAACAAATACATTTTAAAGATATTTTTATTTTTTTCGATTTTAAATAACTCAAATTTATGAAAGTTCCATTAGAAAGTTAGATAAACAACTTATATTATTATATACTAAAGATGTTTTTAACACTTCTATACTTTTTTAACTTTGTGGAATAAGAAGAATAAACTTTTTATTTTTTCAACATGGTAAATATATTATATTTAATTTTCACAAAAAATATTTTATAGGAAGATTCGTAAAAGAAAAATATGACATTTCTCTTTTCTCTATGTCTTGAAGAGGGCTAGTGTAAGTCAAAGGCATGACATGGAAAGTCATCGGATTTGAAAACATAAAGGGAAGTTTGACGGAAAAAACAATAATAAGATGAAAAGAAAGAAAAAAAAAAGATTTAAAATAAGAAAATTAGGTTTAGGTGAAGACTCACGTTAAGGTTTTGAGACACATGTACATCCTGTGACCCCACAACTGCAACCTTAAATTGGCTTTTTGGCTTTTGAGGTTTCCATTCAATGTAACAAAAGAACTTGGCGGCCACGACTAAAAGTGATTTTTTTAAGCACGGTTGAACCTAAAGCAAAATAGAGACATCTAAGTTCTACTATCAAAAGATATTCACATTCAACTAATCACATTAATTGGTGATAAAAAATAATTAACCATTATAGTAATTAGGGACGAGAATGTAGAGCGAATCATACGAATCAGTTCGTAGTCAGATATCAAAAAGTGTAGGACGAACTCATTAATCTAGTTCACCGACCCGTTTAACTTGTCTCATATAACTCGCAGTCCGCATGGGTCAATAGAGGGACAAAATGAGTTAGACAATATAAAAAAAAATTATACCTCACTTACCATTATTGTAATGTGACATTTATTTTATTTTATTTTAAATTAAATTAAATTTACTGTACTAAAAACAGAATGTTTTATTTTAATCATCTAAAAAAGTTAATATTAAGAGTGATAGTGGATTTAGTTTTAAGTAAAGTCTTATATTTAAAATTTGTTAATAAAAAATAATATAAAAAAGATATTTCAATAAGATACTCGTTCAAAAATTAATCATCTTTACTCAAATATTTTGTAGCAAAACTTTGATGAGGTACTTTGATACATTTACATACATATAGAAGGAAAATAGATGCAAAATAAAAATTTAGTTATTTTTAATCAAACCTTCTAACAATCCTCATACTTGAATTTATTTATATTTTTATCTTAATTAAATGAATTAAAATAAGGAATAAATTTTAATTTTTCAGTCAGAAACAATATTATAGGTGACAAAAAGTCTTTATTGATTATCATATAATATTATTAAGGTTATCAACAAAAGTTTGGATATCTCCCTTATAGGTTTCATAACTCATTATTCACACTATGAAAATTTAATACATAAATGAATCCAGTCTAGAGGGAGATGTGTGTCATGTGTGGGTCTGAGCTAGAAACCGTAAATGATCTTTTTTCTACATTTAAAGCGACTTCTAAAGTGTGGTATATGTCTGGAGTTTGGGCTGGTAGAGTTTTTATACATTGTGATAATGCTACACAACATTTTAAACAAATAGGCTTTATGGATATAAACAACTTGGAAAATAGTGTTTGGAGATGTATGTGGATAACCATTATTTGGAGAATTTGGAATCATGGAAATACGATAATTTTAATAATGCAGTGGTGGATCTGGTTGAACATTTTGCTACGACCCAAGTTAAAGGTGTGGACATGGATAACCTATAAATTTTCAAAGTCAAACTTCTCTTATTATGATTGGTATATTAATGTATATAAATGCTTAAAATCACTACATTTATGGCTAATGATTTTCCTCTTCTCTTTGGTTTGTTTCTAACTTGGATGAGAGGACATTTTGTTGGGTATAACTATAGTCATTATTGTTGCGTGTGAAGTTGTTGTAGGTAGCAAGGAAACAACATATTGTTGAACAAGATGCTTTGATGTCTCCAAATCCAAGAGGAAAAATTGAAGACCTTGTTGTTGGGTGTGTGTGTATTGTCTAGTTGTTTGAAACTTGTTAATTCACTTCTTAAGATGAACCAAATTCATTTGAATCTTTAACCTCTTGAAAAGATGGGTTTTATAAAAAGTTGTTGAAATTTCGAAATAATAGGTTGTTTTACCTTACTAGTTTTTGAAAAAGGTTTTGAAAAAGCTTGACTTTGCTGTCAAGTCAATTCAACTGATTATTTTGACAAAACAATCGATTGTTTTTCTGAAAACTTTAACAAAATTATGTTAAGTGGTTTTAATATGTTTTAAATGATCCTAACTACCTTGGCTCCTTTATTAAATGTTTTTGACCACTTGGTTGGTCTATATAAAGGTGGTTTTAAGCTCCTAATCTTGGAGTAAGAAAAAGAGTTTATCAAAAACAGTTTTTCCAAAATTTGAAAGAGCTTTGGATCATTCTTAAGTGTGTGGAATAAGATTGAGTTGTAATTTTGAACTTTAAGCTTTGTAATACCTAGGTGTATTCTATTCTCTTCTTCCTTGATTACTGTATTTCTGTAGTTGTGTTGCCAAGGAGTGTTGTGTGTTCTTGAGGTGTTCAAGATCAATACTCTTGGTGTGGTTTGCCAAAGGTAGTGTGTTTCTTGAGGGGTTCAAGGTCACTACTTTGGTGTGTGGTGTTTGTAATCTGGTTTTGATTGCATAGTGGAATACCCAGTGGTTTCTGAGGACTGGATGTAACTCTTGGTGTAAGAGTGAACCAATATAAATTTGTTTGTGTGAGATTCTCTTTTTCCCTGATCTCACATATATTTGTTTTAAGTTGTTTTTATTAACTGTTGATAAAAACAACCGGTTGATTTCCTTAGTTTCTTTCTCTGTGATTCTTCATTGGCTTTCATTTTACTTTAAAAGTTTTCGAAAATCTTTTATAAACAATTCACCCCCTCTTATTTAAGATCATATATTCTAACACATACTTTCTATGGAGCTGCCATGTTTTATATTTTGGACTTAGTTGTTGGCTTATTTTCTGGTAGATGTAGTATGTTGTATATGTGCATATTTTTTTATTGAAGTTTAGACTTATTAGTTCTATATGTGCAGAATATGACCATGTTTTGGCCAATTTTTGTTCTGACAACTTCACCTCTTTTATAATGAGATTTTTTGTACATAGGTTAAAATACCCCTAGTACTTTCATTTCTATTATATTTTATTGCTGGTTAAAAGAAATTTATTTGATAATAACTATTTCGTATTATTTGTCTTAGATATTTGATATAATCTTATCTTTTTTATTGTTTCATGCAAGCATATAATAACTTAAACAACTATGACACTTTTATTAAATTGTATTAAAATTTAAAAATATTTTTAAAAGTGTAATCCTATTAAGATAAATAAAGATAACTTTCTATTGGAAAGTTTGGATATCTAGAATTTTGCTGACAAAGAAAAATTTCTATTTCAATTTCGTTAGGTGGAAATAATTTTGTTGGACGAAATTAAAGTCATTTGATAATACTACCTCTATTTTACTATGTAAAATTTACACAATTAGATACTAATGTTTGCTATCTTTAATTCGTTGAGTGGATTATTATGCAAAAATTAACATGTAGAACTTAACATTTTCATTCCAGAATTAACATCATCAAGTTCAATTCATTTTAATTTAGAGGTAATTTTGATTAACTAGGCAATCTTGATTTCTCTTAATTAGTTATGAGACTTATTTATGTGTTATTCAATGAAAGTGTTCAATACTTGTTCTCGAACAGAGTTATAACCAAGAGAACGATTCAAACACTCCTCGATCAGTTGGTCGACACCTCACTCATTCCACTTGGCTGGACTCCTACGCTCTTGCTCTCCCACTCCTCCTTGCTAGCTTTGGTCTCAAATGGTATCTGCAAAAAACACTTCGACTCTCAAGTCAACTTCAACACTCGACACTCAGTATATAGCATTAGATGATTGCGTACCTGATCCTTCAGGATCCGTGCTTATTTATATAATTATTGTGGGCCCATTATCGTTAATGAACCTAATAAAAGGAGATTAACATACGTTGGGTCATTAATTCGTCTCGCTGGATCTCATTAATCAATCTCGTTGTTGGTCATATCGATCAGTTTGAACCGGGTGCCAAGGCAGAGTCTCGATTGTGCGAACCCTATCATCCTATCAGTACAATACTTATCTTATTTTGAAAAGTTATATGGAATATTGATTTCTTTCAATTCTCTTGGATTTTAAGTGAAACAAAAAAAGTGAAAGAAGTGCTAATTTAATAATGAGTTTGATGTTATATATTATGGAATGTAAATGTAGATCCCGTGATTAATTTCTTTATATTTTGGAATTAATTACTTTCACTTTATATGTTATATGTTATGACATATATTATGAATATACAATATGTATGGGTGAATAGAAATATGATTATTATTTTATCACTATAATTAAATGTCATTTTATATAGGTACTTGTTTTATATTTAGTTGTTTATGAATATATATATATATATATATATAATTAATGATATCTATTGAATGTATTTATATTAAGTAATGATATGCATTAAATATATTATATTGATTAATTTAAATGTTAAAATGAGTAGTAAATTATATTTTCTAACTGGTACTCAGTTCAAATCCTAAATGCAAGCAAAATAATAAATATACATATAGAAATTATAGAGGTGGTGAAAGAAAAATCCTTTATTTTTATTTGGTATGTTTTTTTTTGACAATGATATATTTTGAATTTGAGCCCAAACGAGGAGAAAATTTAGGCAAATTAGCATCAAACAACCAAAACAAGGTAATTAACTACCCTTCTTTTTCACTAAATTTAACTGTTTTTAATTAAAACTATTAAAAAAATCAAGTTAATTACTCATTTGAAAGTTGATATTAAAAATGTATATTTTAAAATAAATTTGAAAACTATTTTATCTTTCTTTTCACTACTATATGTTTTATTAAAATGAAGTTGTTAGCATTTTTTTTAATGTCATTTGAGTTAATTCCACAAGTCATATACAAAAAGGGAAAAAATTCATTTAAAAAATATATAGACTCTAAAAATGAAGGTTAAAATTATTTTTTCAATTTTTAAAATACTGACAATGCATTATATGATAAATTCCATCGTTTTTTACTTGTTGAATTTTTTAATTGTCTCCACAATTATTTAGTTTTCTTCATGTAATCAATTACTATTTTATTTTATTATTATTGTTATAATTTAAATTAGGGCCTGATCACTCGTGGCAGATTTTGGGCCGGGGCCCACATATTGGGCCGAGGCAGTGGCCGGCCGGCCGGCCAGCCCATTTCAACATCTCCCTCCAAAACCCCATAAACCCTAAAACCAATCCCGAAAGGAAGAAGCTACAGAGAAGAGTCATCGTTTCGATCATCGGAATCAGATCATCAACGTTAGTGCTTTTTTCTCTCTCTTCACACAGATATCAACTTTCCATAATTTAATTTCACAATATTTGTAAGAAATTGATTCCTTTATGGTGTTGTTACCTTCGTTAATTTCACAGTATTTGCTGGCAGACACTGAATTTAACCAAGAATCAAAGCGGCGTTCGTGAATACGGTGATGTCTGGTTACGTTAGGCGCGCATTCTCGTACCGAAATATGTTGTGCGTTCGAGCCTCACGTGTTGTTCTTCGGGCTTGTGACGTGTCTACCATTCAAATGTGTGATAGCAGCAGAGTGTTCTCCATTCCGACCACGCCTAATTTTGTTGCGGAAAGTCGCAGAGCCTACGCCAAAGGGCGAAAGTCAAGTACGTCTTTGCTTCTCTAAGGGAAAGTAATGTTTTTTCTTATACCCTTTTGTTTTTGGTTTCGAGTTTGATGATTTTGTTGAAGGAGGGAAATGGAGTTTGGACATGTAGAGGCAGTTTGGTAGGTGATTTTGGTGATGATTTTAACTTGAAATTGCAGTTTTAGCTAAGTCTTATGATGATGATTTGCTTTAAAAAAGTATTATAATAACGATTAAATTATATTTTTGGTTATTTATCTTATTTTTAAGATTTGTCATCGTGGTCCTTTATATTTTAATTTGGGATTAATTTGACCCTTCCGAAGTAGTGACTGACTTGTCTCATTTAAGTTCACTTGTATGAAAACTGTGAAATCCGATTGATTTCTGAACCAAAAAGGATAACAAACATGCAAAATTTGTGAAAATGAGTTTTACAAATAATTAGAAAATAATCTTATTAAATTTTTAAATTTTCCCGATGCTCAGTAGACTAAATTTTTCACCTCGTTTATAGCTATTTTTTGGTTTGAACACCGGTTGTGTTCTGTAGCTTTTATGTGAGTGAATCCAATGATTCTTATATCTTGAATCAATTAAAAGAGGTTTCAAAATCATGTACAAAAATCGAAAATGAAGCTCCAAATATGAAGCTCGGATACTTTCTCTTTAATGGTGTGTTGGTACAAGTATTAGTGAAGTATCTAATTGAAAAATACAGTTTTTTGTTCTTTGACATAGTACTGACACTGCTCGGACACAACCTTAATAAGGGCAGACATAGTGTTTTTCTAAAAATTCAGAAATTTATTATGTATGTTTCTATTATGATTATAGAAGAATAAATTAAAACCTTCTAATAATTAGTCTTTAGATGAATCTTGACTAAAGTGTCTATTTCAATGATGATGACACCACCTGCCTTGAAGATTTTTTTGTCCATTGCTCATTTTCAATCTCATTCTTTTCTCTCAAGGTTTGGTCTCAACATTAAAAACATAAGAATCATCTAGTGTTAAGATAGACTTAAAGACCATCTTAGAAAGTGATTTTAAACTTAACCTTACAAAATTTAATTCAGTCATTTTTCTAGCTAATGTGGGGTCTCCAACAAATGTGGTTGTTTGGTGGTATTTTGCTTTTCGAGTTGAGTTTTGGCCTGTGAAAATGAAATGCATAAGTAATAAGGGTTTGCAAAGTTTCATGATTGTAATTTGTAAGTACAACACTATGAGGCATGCAATTCTATTTACTGGTATCAAATTGCAATAAGCTAAATCCAAGGCTCAAGCTTTTAGATTTTAAAGTTCATGTGGAATTTTTTTCTTGGAACATGTGGATACTCAATAGCTTGCCTGAACAGTTTTCTTTGTCGAATTATTATGCTTTGCATAACTTTTTTATGTCTATTATTATTCATTAGAGATGTTACTTGATTTTAATCGGTATTGGTTTATGCACTTTAGGGGGGGATGAAGGGGGTGTTAGTACAATTGACGTTCCACCAAACGTTGGTCCTACTATCAAGGCAAATGCTGTCTCACAGATGGAGGCTGCAATGGCTGCATTATCAGCAGAGCTAAGCAAGCTACGAACAGGAAGAGCATCTCCAGGTATATTAACGCGAGTCACAATTGCTTACAGATCATCTGTTTCCCTCGATAGATAATACTCAAACATGATAATTTCGTGCATGTCTCTACAGGAATGCTTGATCATATTATTGTTGAAACTAGTGGCTTGAAGATGCCTTTGAATCGGCTTGCTGTTGTTTCAGTCCTAGATCCAAAAACCTTGTCTGTTAACCCTTATGATCCAGAGGTACTTTACCTTAGGAGTGGGAGTTTGTTGTTACTTTTTGTAGATTGCTTAGTAACTTAACTTGTATTACTTTTGACATGATATGCCAAACTTCTGCAGACACTTAAACAATTAGAGAATGCCATTGTTTCGTCTCCATTGGGCTTAAATCCTAAATCAGACGGTGAAAGATTGATTGCTGTTATTCCACCGTAAGCACATATTCTATTGACATTCAGTTACTCATGCCTGCCAGAGTGAATTTGGTTGGATAATAGTACCTATTAAAGAATTTGACTTTCAAGCTCAATATCAATTAACTAATTTACTTCACCATGAAATGACCAGATTGACCAAAGAGCATATGCAGGTAAACTCATTAAACCCCATTTAGTTATTGTTTACACTTTAAACCTCATCATATATTATGCTGCTATATCCTTCTGTTTACATTTGTTTCAGGCTATGACTAAGGTGGTTGCTAAATCATGTGAAGATGCTCGTCAAAGTATTAGAAGAGCTCGGCAAAAGGTTCCGTGTTCTTGACATTTTATGGAAGGTTTACCATAGGGATTAAGAACAGAGTAGTTGTGGAAAAAACTGAATTCTCTCTTGTTCTAAAAGATAAATATATTTTTGGCTTTCTTTTAACTTTATTTGTTTTGGTCAGGCATTGATTAACACTACCTTTTGTGCTTTAACATCCTTTTGTGCTCAAACATTCTGATGAATTTTCAAATATGGAATTGGTGCTTTTCCTTAACTGTCTGTTCACCTCTTCAAAAGTAGAAATTGCTTATGTCCTGATCTAAATTACATGATTTTTTATTATTATTTGAGCAGATAACTTATTCCAACGCATAGAAAAATGCTAAGACAGGAGGGCCTGGTCCTAATTTTCTGGGTTATCTATATTTTCTAATTAAAAAGGGTGGTCCTTTGCATAAATTTTTCTAAAAGTTTGCCATAGCTTTCTTTAAACTGATTATATTTTTTTAATTTTACAGGCAATGGATGCGATAAAGAAGTTGTATTCAGGTCTCCCCAAAGATGACATAAAAAGACTGGAGAAAGAGGTAACTTATATATGCTTATTGCAACTTATAAGGTTACCAAGTTCCATAGCTTTGGTAGTTTAGTTTCTGATATTGCCTTCTTATAGGTTGATGATTTGACCAAAAAGTTTATCAAGACTGCGGAAGATGTATGCAAGGCAAAAGAGAAGGAAGTTACTCAAGGTTGAGATTGTTGCTATTTTTTGGGAGAGAATTCACTACTTCATTTCTCCTTATAATTTGCTAGGGCATGAGATTTGTCTGGTCTTAGCTGAGTGTCATTCATCAGTCATATTATATCCATTAGAATTGAGGACTATTCTTCTAGTGTTCTGGCAATTTTTTTAACGCATCAAAGATGAGTCCCCAGGAGTTGCCACTTTGGTGCAGTTTATGTATTATGGTTGATCAAAATCTTGTGCTTATATGGTAACTCCCTTTGTTAGTCCAAATTTGTGAATTTTCTGTTCTAACCATGGAGACTATGTATAGATTTAAGTGGGGGATATAAGGTAATTGAAGCTGACACTCAATTACTAGTCAATGATAGCATTTGTTGGCATCAAGTTCAGTGTTTCACTTTCACCTGTTTGGTAGACTTGATATTGTCATTGCCATTGCTTGAATGTTTTCTGTAATCTTTTACTTTGATGATCAGTTATAATGTTTGTTACCGTGAGTTCAAAAAATCGGTGGCAAATTTGATGAAATATTATTAATTGCATTTAGGTTCTTTTTTTTAAAGTTTCATTAACAATTGATTGTATTCAATTCTTGTGGAGTAATTTAGCTTGGCATCAAAACAGATGGACCAACCCTTATAAGTTACTAAAATGCAAAATGTAGCAATTTGAATCATTTGGTGAGCAAAATGCACCAGTCTAGGGAATAAACTGCTGAGTCCAACAAAATTAAACAGAGTCATGCTGAAGATTGTGGCTTCCATGATTAAATGCTTGGCTTCAGATCATTTATCCCAGAAAGGTCCAAACTGTTTAGAAGGTAATATCTACATCCAGAACATCAAAAGATTAGGTGACAGAAGAAAAAAAAGAGGGAAAAGGAAGTGGAGGCTTGTGTGGTAAAAAACTTACCTTCCAGAATGGCCTGTCCCCAATAAGGCATGGGTCTTCCTGCGCCCTACATTTTTCTTCTGTACCCCTACATTCTATGTAATATATGATTCTAGAATAAGAGTTCTGTAAGAAAAAAGTATTTTCAGAATAAGGGTTTTGGAAGCAAAATGTGTTTTCAGAATAAAGAATTCTGGAAGGAAAAAAATTATTCTGGAATATCCTTTCCAGAATACAATTTTTTAATTTCAAGAATAATAATTCATAAAACGTGTTCCAGAAAGTATATTTCAGAAAGAGTAATTTGAAAGTCATTTTTAAAAGGGATAAAATGGTCTTTTCCAAAAATGATAGTGTGCAAGAAGTCATTTGTTGAAATGCAGGGAGAAACAACCTAAGGCCATAAGGAACCGGACCAAAATCTCTTGAATCAAGACTGTCATACTTGTTATCTCCTTCTACCCAACCCTTTGGAACCTATAGATGGAAGGTAAACTTAAACAACCAAATAATCTCTGAAACACATTCAGTAATGGAAAAAATTGAATTAATGTCAAAATTCTCTACACACCTAAAGCCATGAAATTTGAAGCCCTTCTTAATGTGAAGAAGCAAGTATGAAAGTTAGCAGTAATCCCAGGAAAACAAACTTGAAAATACCAGCAAGACAAAATTCGAATGATCACAAAAAATGGTAATTTAATTTATATTTGGAAATTGAGCATACCACAATGAGTTCAGATTTATCATTGTTCTGAAGATATGAAATGTGTGCAAAACCATCACTCACCAATACATAAGTCTTAGATGTTTCGGACTGTGAACATATTTGTCAAATTGAAATTGACATATGATTGTTGTTGATTGAGATGTGAAATTAACATGAAATTTTTTATGTCAAATTGTATAATTAACATGAAATTTTTTATAAAAAAAAATATACTTATCAAATCGATTGTATGAAGCATGCTAGGATCATGGGTCTGCACTACAGCACCAGAAATGGTTACTCAATAAAATGGATTTTGAGATTGTTAGACACAGAGAAACCAGACTTACCAAAACATGGTACAACAAATAAATGTTGGCCACATGAAAATTACAAAGGTACTTGGCTGCTGCTTTACCACAATGTCCCAGCTTTCTCAATTTCATCACTGTGCATTTCTTCTTCTTTAGCTACACATTCCAATCCCAATGTGGTTACCCTATTTGGAAAACAAGTGAGTGTTGGAGAAAACTGAAAGCTTTTCAAGAAAAAAACCTATTTACAATCAATGCTAGAGTATTTATCGAGTCTGACCTTCTCTTAATTTAGAGTTTAGTTTCTGGATAGTTGAATTTTTCTATCTACTATGATGAATTTTTGAATGATTTTCAAATTATTATTTTTAATCAAAAAATTAAATTTAACATATATATATATATATATATAAATGAAAGTAAAAATATTTGTACACGTGTTGCAACTAGAAATTTGTTTAAAAAAATTGAAACAAAAAATAAGAAAAATACAAAAAGAAGAAAATTTCCTAGTACAAAGTAAGCAAATGACACCCTTTACCAACCAAGGATGGGTGACAGGAAGACCCACTATGCTTAACTCCATTCTCTTCTTATCCACAAAACTTTAATACCCTTACAAGAAAATCATTTAATATCCTTACAAGAAAATCATGAAATAAAAACTAAATTTAGAGATAAAAAATAATTAGTTATTATAATAACTAAATTAGAGATCATTTTATAAATTAAATAAATTAAAAAAATTGTTGGTTTTTATATTAGTTTCTATTATTGTTTTTTTTTTATCAGCAAAGAATGGAATTAAAATTAGAGGAGATACAAAGGGGTATCTCAACCCTTTTACATAAAACACCCTCATAGAAACAAGAGGTTGAGCTGTTTGCAATAAAACGCTGCAAACGCTAGCACTAAAGCAACACCGTACCTCTAATAACGCTAGGAAAGCAAGAACACACAGAATCAACAACGTCAACAATCATCCCCACATGCCACAACACCTTCTTCCTCCTCTCACACTACATAGCCTAGCAACAAAAAACATAGGCCAGAGCTGCATAAGTCGGAGATTTGTGTTTTTTGAGTAATGTCCACCAGCCAATCTCTTGTTTTTGCTATTCATCTGTATTGACTCGCCAGTATAGAATTGTGGCCAAAAGTGGCTTCCCAGTGTTGGCATTCCTCATTCTCCTCGCCACGCGACGAGTTACCCATACACGTTTCATAATTTCGGCGACCACCAACTCCACACAGATGGAGAACGCCGCTTCCTCGACCGGCGATCTTGTTGACCTTTGCATATCTTCGACGAGCACCGACTACGCACACATGGAAATCGCCGTTTCGTCGACCGGCAATCATGTAAACCTATGGAGAACGCCGCTTTATCAACCGACGATCATGTTAACCTTTCCATACCTTCGGCGACCACCGGCTACGCGCGCATAAAGATCGCCGTTATATCGACCGGCGATCATGTTGACCTTTGCATAACTTTGACGACCACCGACTACGCACGCATGATGATCACCGTTTCATTGACTGGCGATCATGTGACCTTGTATAACTTCGGCGACCACCGACTACACCCATATGGGGAGCGCCGCTTCATCGATCGGCGATCATGTAAACCTATGGAGAACGCCGCTTTATCAACCGACGATCATGTTAACCTTTCCATACCTTCGGCGACCACCGACTACGCGCGCATAAAGATCGCCGTTACATCGACCGGCGATCATGTTGACCTTTGCATAACAACTTTGACGACCACCGACTACGCACGCATGAAGATCACCGTTTCACCGACCGGCGATCATGTGACCTTGTATAACTTCGGCGACCACCGGCTACACCCATATGGGGAGCGCCGCTTCATCGATCGACGATCATGTTGACCTATGGAGACCACCGCTTTATCAACCGGTGATCATGTTGGCCTTTTGCATACCTTCGGCGACCACCGACTACGCACGCATAATCGGTGCCCGCTACTTTAAAGGCTGCATAACAATTCTTGTCTTCTGCTCTCTCCCACTTCATCCATGCATTAACTTCTAGAAGCGCACAAATCTCTCAGCTGAACCCCACAGTACACACATGGTGTTCGTGTCCAGATATATCAGCTCCTTTTCGTATACTATTACAGCCCAAGGAAATGCCCATCCATATCGGCTCCCAGCATGACCTACGATCTCCAAGAACTCCCTTTGCAACATTCCATCAAAATTGCTTGGTAGAGCAGAACTCAATGAGGCGCGAACACCTTATACCTTCTAAAAAACCTCCCTCACTTCCTTACTACGCCATACCTGTTCCAGCCCATGCTTGAACCACTCAGCGAACCAAGAGGAGGCACTGGTTCGGATACAAAAGCCAGTCCGAGAAGGCGTACGAGAAAGCTGATGTTTTGTGCTTTAGCCACAACCAGGACTGTAGCTGCGCGTTTTGGAAAATCTCATCGGAGTCAGGCACCCCTTGTCTAAAAGCCACTATGTTCCTGTGCTCCCAAATACAGCTAACAGCGGCCGCCCAAAAATCTAACCATACTTGATTCTGTTGACTGGACAAATGGGTTAGCTGGAAATTCATAAAGTGATTCATGAGATCTTTATTTTGGACACTTAGAATACCTATCCACCTATAACACTGAGACCACACTTGTTGAGCAAAACCGCATTTTAGAAAGAGGTGTTGAGAGGATTCCTCCGACAGGTTGCAAAGAACACAACGAGTTGATGTCACCTGCACACCTCTTCTCAACAAATTAACCCTATTAGGAATTTTATCGATGAGAATTCTCCAGGCTGTCGTAAGCACCTTGGGCATGGCTTTAGCTTGCCATAAGAGACTAAACACACCTTCTCTTGCAGCTGAGCATTGGTGATTATCCAACATAGAGTACGCTGACTTAATAGAGAACATACCCTTATGGTCCCCCTTCCATATAAGCTGGTCGAGGGAATCCTTCCACACAACGCCCGTACTAAGTCTGGACAATAATTCTTCCTCCATATCCGTCTCCCATTGGAACCTACCCCTCCTCCAGTTCAGATTCCACTGCCAGGTAGTCTCTTCCCATGCTCCTACCTCCCCCACCCTTTTACCTTGATCAAGAGACAAGGAGAAGAGTCTAGGGTAAACCGATCTAAGACATTCGTTCCCAAGCCACACGTCCTCCCAGAATCTCACTCTGGCTCCATTACCTACTTTCCACCCAATGGCCTTTTGGAACCAACCGTCTTCGACACCCTCAGCGCAGATTTTAGTGAGATCCTTCCACCACCATGATTGGTACTTCGACCTCAGGTTCATATTTTCTGCTCCTGTACCGTATTTAGATGATATAATCTCTTTCCACTTACCTCCTTCGCTACTCATGAGCCTCCATCTCCATTTAGCCAGGAGGGCCACATTAAATTTCTTCATATCCTTCACCCCCAAGCCTCCTAGCTCTAGAGGCTTACACACATTATCCCAGCTTACCCAGGATATCGACTTAGTCTGCTTCCCCCACGCCCATAGGAACTTCCGCTGGATGCTACTGATTTTATTGTACACTACTACAGGGGCTTTGAAAATGGAGAGATAGAACAGAGGAATGGCTGTGAACACTGATTTCAACAAACAAATTCGTCCTGCCATTGAAAGAAATCTCCCCTTCCAAGAACTAAGTTTGGCTTCGACCTTTTTAACTACCGGATCCCAAAATTGTATCTTCCTCGGGTTACCCCCCACCTCAACCCCCAGATATTGGAACGGAAGCTTCATCGTATTACAATTCAGAGTTTTAGCATACGTGCTCATGGCAAAACCGTCCACTTTAATACCGGATAACTTGGACTTATGAAAGTTGACTTTCAGACCCGATGCAATCTCATAGCACCGAAGGATAGCCTTAATTGTAAAAATGCTATCAAAGGAATCCTCACACAAAAAGAGTGTGTCATCTGCGAACTGTAGCAGACAGCATTCGACATTATTTCTTCCCACCTTGAGCCCCCTAAGGACATTCGTTCTCAGTGCTTGTCTGACCAAACCTGCTAAACCTTCAACAACCACTAAGAAGAGGAATGGAGCCATTGGGTCTCCCTGTCTCAATCCCCTAGAAGGTTTGAATTCCTCCGTAGGACTCCCATTAACCAACACAGATACTGACGATGACGCCAAGCATCCTTTAACCCACGAGATCCACTTATCATGAAAGCCTAGCCTGTGTAGCATATCGAACAAAAAACTCCATCTCACCGAGTCGTATGCCTTTTCAAAATCCACCTTGAAGCACACCCCGCTTTTGCCATTTCTCTTTATATCCTCAAGGATCTCATTGGCCATAACAACGCTGTCCAATAGACCTCTTCCACTAATAAAGGCTGACTGACAGTCATCAATGATAAACGGCATAATATTCTTCATACGGCTTGACAAGACTTTAGTAATAATCTTGTATATTACACCAACAAGAGATATTGGTCTGAATTGATCGAGCGAGGACGGATCTCTTACTTTGGGGATGAGCGCAATAAAGGACGGATCTCTTATTGTTAAATGGTTTTTAAATTGGTATGTAATTAGCAACCAAAGTTTTTCTACCAAATTTAGAATCTAATTTATTGGTAGTTAAAACTTTGGTAGCTAATTAGATACCAATTTAGAAACTATTTAACAATAATAAAAACTAATTTAAAAACCATTTTTTTTTAGTTTTTAAAATAGTCTCTAATTTAGTCACTATAATAACTAATTATTTTTTGTCTATGATTATTTTTAGTGACCATTATTTGTTTCTCACAAAAACCTTAATCCACGTTTTGCCAAATTTATGGTGCAAATTTCTAATTTTCCAAAATTTCTCTCCTACTCCGGAACTTTACACTATTGTCTCTTTGACAAATTCATGCTATAAATATTGTACTTTTGTATCTGTTGCAACCTTTACTACACTATTCAATAGTTTACCAAATTCATGCTACAAATCCCAGGCGTGAAGCCATTGAAGCCACGGTGAAAAGAAAATTAAGGTTTGAACAATAGTTTGAAGGAAAATTAAAGGTGAAAACTAACAACCCCATGTTGAATTTGAAGAGACATTTATTCCTATGAGAAGTTTGTTTGTTTTGTAGAAGCCAATGCTTTGATGCTCTTTTCTTCTTATATATTTCCAACAACAGAAACGTTTTTCAGTTTTTAACTCAAGTTAGAGGAGTCTTCAGGAACCAAACCAAGTATAACTAGGATGAAACACTCATTTTATTTATAGCAGTAGATATATCATGCATCACCATGCATGACCACTCATTTTATTTATAGCAGTAGATGCATCAAGCATCACCATGCATCACCACTTTTCACAAACATACACATTACTTGGAGATTTCTCTAGGCATGACCAAGAAGCTTTTAAGTTCTTCAGCATCAGAGGTAAAGCACCAACCATAATCCATATAGTGATTGGGATAAGGAGCACAAAAGTTTCCACTTCCTTTCTTGATGCATTCATCATGAGATTTACATAAGTTGGGATGTTCATCTATCATCTTTGCCACTGGTGGTAAAATTCCACGAAGGCAGACACCACCTTCTAAAGTAGGCATACAGTAGCAACCACTTGACCCGCATGGTTGCCTCGTATTCGGTGAACAAGCCTTTGGACATTCACCTGCTTCTATGTTCTTCATCGAAAACATTACTAAAAATGAAATTTCAGAGTCAGAAGAAATGAAGTATGTATAATAATATTGTGTAGATCTGAAATATATAAACAGAAATGATGAAGAACGAGAAGTTACATACTGGAAGTGGCAAGCAAGAAGAGAGCCAAAGGAGCAACCCTAACATAACCCATTCTTTGATTTTGCTGTTGTTATTCTGAGAGTTTGTGGTGTGTTACTTTGCCTTCTTCTAGGTAAGAATTTATAGCCATTTTGTCTTGTGTCATTAAAAGAAAATAGATTAATAATATAATATAAATGTAAAAAATGTAACATTTTTATTATCCAACCGAAAGTAATACAAAAAAATTTATTTAACTAAAATCTATAAAATAAAATAATTTTTATTTATTTTTTTAATTTTTTTTAAAGATAAATATAAATTTATAAAACTTACTTTTTTAATATTTTTTAAAAAATACTACAAATTCAGATCACTCACAAATCACTAACACAATATTAATATTTTTTACATACATTAAATCACTCATAGATTTTAATTTTTTTCTTAAAAAATCATCATAAATTTTAATAACATAAATTATATACTTTTTTATGTTATTTATTTTTAAAATTGTGTATTTAATTATTTGTAATTGAATATAATTTATATAATTATTATTATAATTTAAAAAATGTTTAATTACTTTATTTAATTAATTAATTAACTTTTTAAATAAGTTATAAGCACTACTCCAGTATTATGTTTTCTTCGCTCACACTACTGTTGTAATTGTTTCAGTAATATTAGAGACAAAGGAACACATGTTTGGTTTTGTGTTTCTGAAGAAGAGTGAGAGTGTACGGAAGGACAAAAAGAGACTAAGTGTCAATAATGAGGCTCAAACACTACTTCATGTCGGATACATATATTAGACACGACACTCATATGACACTAGTAAAACACATATCGATAAAGTGTCTAATTTAAAAAATATTTGTTGAATTACTAATAATTTTAGCACAGTTTTAACATAATTTTAAAAAAGATAAATATATTAATATTTTAAAAATTAAAATTTATTATATAAATTTTTATTATGATTATAAAAATAAGTGTTGGAGATCCCGCATCGACTAGAGATTAGAGCCTTTCATTGTATATAAGTGGGTGCAAACCTCACCTTATTGAGCCGGTTTTATGGGGTTGAGTACAAATCCTTTTGAACCAGTCATGAAAAATATTTTTCTACTAAAAAAAGTTGAAATATGTTTGTGCACATAAATCTTTATTGTCTATTTATATAATTCATAATTATATATTATATAAATCCGTGTTCTTGTATTCTATATTTTAAAGATTGTACATATCTTTGTGTTTGTGTCCGTATCATATTAGTATCTATGTTATATTAGTGTCCGTGTAAGTGTCAATGTTACATAGGTAAATGTATATATTATATATCTTCCTTCAACAACAAAGATTTACCAAAAAAACATGCGAATAAAGCCATGTAGATTAGGGTTCTTTTACTTTATTGTCCTTAGCTATTATATGCCCATGAATTTTTTGCACGTGAAATACAATTTTTGCAGTTTATATATGGTCTTGTTTTTTTATTTTAATAAGGTTACATTTTTAAAATTGTATTTCTACTAAAATATTTACAATAGTGATTTCTGATTATGTTTTAAAAAAACTTAAATATTTAATGAAGGTCTCTTAAATAATTTACTTTAAATAAAATTTATTTAAATCTAAAATTAGAAACTGTGAAGATTTATGTTTTTGTATACACTTGGTTTTATAATTGATTTAATTTTTTGATAAATTAATTTTTTCTTAACTTCATATTGCATAAGTGTGAGTTATTTGATATTTATCTCTAAATCCTATTTTTTTTTTCTATATTAGAATTAGTTATAAATCGATTATATTATTGTTCTCATCAAATAATCTAGATGGACTAACTTTTTTTTAAAGTTCACAGTGAGAAGAGCTCCATCTGTTGATAAAACTCTGACGATTAAGTCAATGAAAGCATATAAATATGAGTATAGTATCTCTAAGATTTTATGAGTTATTGTTTGGGCTGAGTTAAGTATTTAGATTTTTAAACTAGGCGGACCGGTAGCGGGTGATACTTAAAACCAAGTCCCTTGAATGACCAAAGAAACTTTAACAATTACACCAATCAAGTTTTGTCGTCATATTATGATTTTTATTATACTTATTAGTATGATTATCAATATTAATATAATTAATAATATAAAAATTATTAATATTATTCATATATTTAATATCATTCATATTATTAATTTCATTATTATTATTCAGATTAGATATCTCACGAAAATAACTGTTTCACTTCTAGATATTCACAAACATGAGTCTTTGAGTGATATTGAGGAGAAGTTTAATCCTAGGGTTACATATGTCATCGATCCGTCTAAGAAGCCCAAAATAATACAAGTTTCTCTTCAGTTTTACTTAAAAAAAACATACCTTTTTTTTTATAATTTAATTTAAAAAATCTAATTATTTTATTATAAATAATGTTAAATGTTACTCAAACTTTTATATTCTTAAAATAAATATTTATTTTCATAATCTTTTAATAACATTTATATATTTTTTTATTTTTTTTAAAAAATTATATTTTTTTATTTCAATAAATTAGGTTATATTTTTATATCTTTTTAATAAAGTAGTACTTAGTTATCTTATTTCATTTAACAATAGGCGTTGATTATATATTAACTTAAATATAACTATATTCATATTTTATTATTTATTTAAATATATTATAAGGTCCACAATAAAATAATAATTATAATTAAATAATTTTATATTATATATTATGATGTTAATGACAAACTTCACCGCATATTTTTGTAAAACAACATTGATAAACCTAATTTCAAAGAGAATAATTACATTTTTCTCATAATAAGCCTAAATACTAACATCTTATTCGTATCTTAACTCCCTTGAGATATTTGGAGATATATCTTTTTTCAACATATATGGAGATAATTACCTACAATTTGAACAATACATGATACCTGATTTAGTTATAACTAACTAAATTATAAGTTTCAAACTTATTTTTGAATATTTTAACCAATTATAACTAAAAACCTACAAATAGAGATTGATTTCTTATCCTCTATATTTATGCATTTATACATAATAACAAACTTTGTACTTAATCATTTACATTTTATAATTATATTTATTTTTAGAAAGAGATAAATTTAATAAATAGTATAAGTATATATCATTTATAAAGTATGAAGAAAAAAAAGAACATAATCAAATAAAAAGAGAGTGTTAAATTGAAAAGAAAAGATAAAAAAATTTGTTGACCAATGTACTTTTAATTATTTATTTTATAATTTCATGAATTCTGATTATATGTTTTCCTTTTCACTTTAACACATTAGTTGTATAATTTCTTAAATTGTTAATCTATCGGTACTAGACGAGTCAGTCGGTCTCGTGACCGACCGACCGTGTCAAAACACATCTAAACTTTAATCATTTTTCACTAAACACTCTTTACAGAGAGTCTTGATTTCTGTAAAAATTATAAAACTTTAAGTATTCAAATAAAAGTAATATAAAAAAATTAATTAACTAAAATCTATATAAAAAAATTATTTTATTTTTTAATTATTTTTAAATTTTTAAATAAATTTAAAATTCTTTCACACTAAAAAGTATCACTCACAAATTTTAATAATTTTTTCTTAAATAGATTTTTTAATCCAAACAAAGTTACCTTATTTTTTTGGTATTTACCTCTCAAATTCACTCTTTCAATTAATCATTCATCTCATCTCTAATGAAACACATCATAAAGCAACTCTTGTGCTATAGAAGTCGTGATTAAGCATCACTTCTATTTATTTTCGTTTTCCAATTTATTTTCGTTTTTCCAGTTTTCGATTGTTATGGATATTTCAGCTTAAACCATTAGTCAAAATTTTAAACTACAACTAATATACTAAAAGTAATCGATAAATATCATAATTTAGTAAGATTTTATGGAAAATGGAAAAAAAAATTAGATACTTATAGATTTTAATTGTTGATAAAATTATAATTCAACTTTAATTTGAGAAATTTGAATCTAATAATATATTTTGAAGTTATTAGAAAAGAGTTAGAGGAGGAATAAAAAAAGTTAGAGACAAGAACAAAAGTCAAGACTAGGACATCCAAAACTCGTTTAGAACTCGTCCAAACCATTCAGACGTGTTGAAGGACTCGCCTAGGCGAGCCAATCTCGTCTAAACAAAATCACTCCAGAAACAAACTTGCTTTCTGGACCAAACTCATTCAACAAATTTGTAAATATTTAAAATCATATAAGAGAGATATATTATACAGCCTCTTCTGGTTCATTGATTGATTCCTCTCATCTCCAGTCTTTTCAGTTATTATTTTTCTTGCCTTCATTCATTGATTTCTAGTCAGATTTGTTATAAAAGACTATTGTACATTGTAAGGGATTAACAAGAGTATCCACATGCAAGGTATTAAAACTCTTATCAGATAAACGTTAAACTTATATCTCTGGATAAATGCTTTGCATTAAATACACTACCTAACAACAGGTACTCTATTCATAATAGTTTTAATAGAAATAAGAATAAAAAGAAGTTCAAAACCCAGAAAAAAATATATCACGGTGAGGTATAACATGAAAGAGGGTTGTCGGTGGCATATTTTATTATAATACGACATTATATAAGGTATTTGACTATGATGGGTTATTTTTTTTTTTTTTACTAAAACGGGGTCTGTTTAAAAAAAATTACAAATTTAGGCAAGTTGTGTCAGACTTTATATGCACAAATCGTCCCAATTTGACACGACTCTGCCTTGTCATACTGAAGTCGTGCCAACTTGGCACGACTTCTGCCACGTCATTTTTTTTATTTTAATTTTATTGTTTATATACTGGGTAATAAGTTATGTAATTTTAAAAATTAATTTGATACATAATTTTCTAAGAGTATTAGTTTTAAGGAACAAAAAATTGGATAATCGTGTATGGATCATGTTTGACGGTAATGTAATACAATAACTTAATTATTTGATTAATTAAAAAATAAAGAAAATTGTTATTAATTTAGAAATAAATAGATAAATGAAAATTTATTGTATTTGGAAAATAAATAGAGAATTATTGTTGTGAATTAACAAAATAAATAGCTTGAGAAGTAATGATTATTAGCTGACTTGACCCATGTCGTCACTTATAATCATTACTTTTTAAACTATTTATTTTGCTAATTCACAACAAATTTTATTTATTTATTTTCCAAATACAATAAATTTTTATTTATCTATTTATTTCCAAATTCAATAACAATTTTTTTTTTCATTTTTTAAATAATCAAATAATCAAGTTATTGTATTACATTACTGTCAAACATGATCGATACACGATTATCCAATTTTTTTGTTCCTTAAAACTAACACTCTTATAAAATTATGTATTAAATTAATTTTTAACATTACATAACTTACTATCCAATATAAACAAAAAATTAAAAAAAAAATTATGACGTGGCAGAAGTCATGCCAAGTTGACACGACTTCAGTATGACATGGCAGAGTCGTGTTTAATTGAGACGATTTGTGCATATGAAGTCGTGCCGAATTGACACGACTTATCTAAATTTGTAATTTTTTTAAACGGACCCCATTTCGATAAAAAAACAAAAAAAAAAGTCCCATGATAGTCAAATATTCCATTATACAACGATATTTTTTATCAACTCTAAACAATAAGTTAAATCTTAAACCCTAAATCCTGAACATTACATACACCTTAAACTCTAAACATTATATAATGATATATGTTTCACTAATCTAACTTTTATATAAAGTAAAAATGACAAAATACTTTTTTTTATACAAAAATAAAAACAGTGCCATATTTTGACAATTTTAAGTTGAAATATATTTTGAGTTAAAACATTATATAAAAAAATTATAAACATATTTATTTTAATATTTCATATTTATCATAAAACAACTCTGCTATGCTATTCTGGTAGTTGCTCTTCCATAAAGCTATATAAAAGACTATTATACATTGTAAGAGATTATGATAACCAAAATAAAGAGTTATTCTACAGTCTTTATTAAATACAGTACCTAACAGGGTACTCTATTCATAATAGTTTTAATAAAAATAAGAATGAAAAAAAATTGAAAACCCAAAAAAAAAATATATATATCACGGTGAAGTATAACATGAGAGAGAATAAATGGGAGTTGTCGGTGGCATATTTCACGGGTGAAAGGGTTCACTGTCCATTACTTATTATAATCACGTTTTTTTCATAAAAAAAATAAAAAAATGATAAACATGATTCACATGCTATGAAACTTGTACATTCCTCTTAAATGATGTGTCGGTGTCGGATACTTGTATCGGACATCGACACTCGTATGACACTTGTAAGACACGTATTCGTGAAGTGTCCAATTAAAAAAATATTTGTTGAATTTCTCACAATTCTAGTACGTTTCTAACACAATTTTAAAAAAGAAAAATACATTAATTTTTTAAAAACTCAACTTATTGTATAAATTTTTATTATGATTATAAAAATAAGAAATAAATCCTTTTGAACCAGTCATGAAAAACATCTTTCTGCTCCAAAAAATAATCTGGAACATACTTGTGAACATAAATCTTTATTGTCAATTTATATAATTCATAATTATATAATATATAGATCTGTGTTCCCGTGTCCTACATCATTTTAAAAATTATACGTATTTTTGTGTTCATGAACATATCATATCAGTGTTCATACATATCAGTGTTCATGTAAGTGTATGTGCTACATAGTTCACGAGTCTAACCTTTATATAAATATTATAAATATGATTCACGAGTCTAACCTTTATATAAAGTAAAAATGACAAAACGCTCTTTTTTACGTAAAAACAAAAACAGTAAAATTATATTTAATTACTTATTCGAAAGTTACGAGCTAGACAATAATAAAACTTAAAATTAGTTCGACGGTTTTATAAACAATTTTTAATCGATACTATATATTAGAAATTTTAGACACATCAATCAACCAATAATAAAGTAAACATTTTTAATTTTATCTTTTTACTGAATGACAAGTTTAGTATTTTAAAACTTTATGGAGATGTGGAAAGAAATCATGGAGGTGCAGAAAGAAGCTGGCTGATAAGATTATCCTGGTTTGGTGGTGGGCCCAAAAGTTAAAGGTCATACAATTCACTCTCACCAATTCAAAACGAAAATCAAGGATAACCAAATTCATCATTCTACTAAGGAAAATGATTTTTTTACACCCCATTGCTCCATCCTACATCCTACTAAATATTAATATTTTAATCATTTTTAACTTTTTTAATTTTTAAAAATTATTTTAATATTTTATATTTTGCCTATATTTTCATTAAGAACATTTTTAAATTTTAAATTTTTTTTATTATAAATATTAATATTTTGTTGTAAGTGTAAAGTGGAGTAAGGTGTAAAATAAGATCACTCTTCTACTAATCGTGCAATTTACACTACATATTTTCTCGTTTTTCATTCCTTTTGAAAAAAATAACCACAAAAGTCATTGTGCCTCACTGCATAAACCAAGATAAATTCCAACAAATATCTAGTTATGTCAACAACAATAGCTTAGTAATAGAAATCATTAAAAAGTGGATTAAAAGGGAGCAACGCAAGCCAATGCATTCATCATACGCCAAAATAGGCAACTACCATTGAGGAAAACTTTCAACTAAATCCGAAAAGAAAAGGAACAAACAGAACTTAAGAAATGTGATTTGGTTATAGCAATAAACTCTCAATCTTCTCACACCAATCTCTTGATTTAAACTTCTGAATCTTTATTTTTTACATTGGTATAAACTCTTTAATATCAGGATTAAAATACAAGTACTATTTAAGTCTAACTAACATGACCAACCAATTAAACTACTTAACTGTCTGAAATAGAATAATAGAAAATATTTAAGTGAAATAACCATTGATGGTGGCTAAACACTACAAGAAAACTTAATTTATCTATTAAAAAATTTCGTAGGTACACTAGCGCAAAAATGCTAAACAAGGGCGGCTATTTTACATTTACAAATGCGGCTATAGAGCTGCAGTTGATCAGCACGCATTCGTAAATCAAAGAGATACAAATGCGGCTATGTAGTCGCATTTGTAAATACTATTTATAAGTCCGACTATTTCAGGTAGCGCATTTGTATATGCTTCTGAATCAGGTGATAGGGTTTAGGGTTTACAAATGCGGCTATTACCAAAGATGCATTCGTAAATGTGATTTACAAATGCAATTTCACTTGCACAAGGCTCCGAAGCAGCACTAGTGGGGTTTGAGGCGTGACACGGTTGTCCACGCAGGATCGCGGTGCGCCGTGGTGGAAGTGTCTTGAGTCGTGGTGGATGCGGGGGAGTGGGGCGCAACAACGCGTTAGTGCGGTTTGCAAGGGCGCAGGACGTGGTGGCTGCAGGGGCGCGAGGCAAGTGGCGTAGGTAGAGGGGTGCGGTGGCAACTTAGGGCTGCGGCGATGGTTTTGGTTTAACCGTCTTTGTATAGTGTCATGATATTAATATTTTGTACTAGTGATTGTAAGTTCATTTTGAGCTCTCTTTCTTTTTCACCATTGGTTTATATATTGTTTCGTTTCTCTTATTTGTTTGTTTTCTTGTATTGGCGAAGGTCACCACTGCTGCCTCCTTTGTTGCTGCCTTAGGGTTTAGGATTTAGAGTTATAATTTTAAAAAAAAATTAAATAAGAATGCGGCTATATACCATAGCTACATTTATAAATGACATTTAAGAATGCGGCTAAATAGCCGCCTTCTTATCTCTTGTATTTACGACTACGTGTACAACAAATGCGGCAATAAAACTTCCATTTTAAATATAAAATAGCCATCGTATTTTAATATTTCTGCACCACTGACGCAATCATCAAATACTAAATACTGAGTGCCGGAGTCTTCAAATACTGAGTAAGAGGTCTTTTTGGCTGATATGTAGATGAAGATGTACTTTGTGAGCATCATTTTGTTGTATAAGGGTTGGACCACTTCTGAAGTGGTCCCATTTAATTTCATTGCTATTTGCTGATAAAAAAAAAAAAACTGAATACTAGAGTCTGACTTGAACGATAGAAAGTCTTCAGCAACCAAATAAAGTAGGATGAAACACTCATTTTATTTATAGGAGTAGATGCATCATGCATGACCAGTCATTTTATTTATAGCATATGCATCATGCATCACCATACATGACCACTTTTCACAGTCATACACATTACTTGGAGATTGCTCTAGGCATGGCCAAGAAGCTTTTAAGTTCTTCAGAATCAGAGTTGACGCACCAACCATAATCCATATAGTGTTTGGGATAAGGAGCACAAAAGTTTCCACTTCCTTTCTTCATGCATTCTTCATGAGATTGACATAAGTTGGGATGTTCATCTATCATCTTTGCCACTGATGATGAAAGTTGAGTTGGACCCTGTTAACCATATTGTAACTGTATAACTGTTACAGTTATAGCTCTTAAATATATATCCTTATATACCCTCTGTAACAAACGTTTTACGCAACAATATAGAATACTTTCTCTTTCTTTCTCTCTCTTACTTACGCTTCATGCATTGCACTTATACAAACATGGTATCATGAGCAAATCTTAAGTTTTTTTTCCCGTCATGGCTACTTCACCGTCCACTCCTGAGTCATCTTCTACGTCTTCTCATCGCTCTCTTCCTCTGGCCATGACCTCCATTCATCAGTTTACAACACCGATCACGCTTAAACTAGATGAAGATAACTACCTTCTTTGGAAACACCAGGTTCTTGCTTCCATTCGAGGACTCAAACTGAGTCATTTTCTTGACGGTACCAATGTCCCGTCCACAACTGCTTCTTCCGCTGCAGACAGTTCTTCCCCTTCTGATGACTCTTTACGCTATCAACAACAAGACCAACTTATCATCGCTTGGCTTCTTGCATCAATGTCTACACCCATTCTTACCAACGTAGTGGGTCTTGATACAACTGCAGATATTTGGCGCTGCCTTGAAACTCAATTTTCCTCTCATACTCGGGCCAAAGTTCAGAAACTCAAGCTTCAGTTAAAGACTCCCAAGAATGACAGATCTATTTCCTCATATCTTCATGATATCAAGAACGCTGTCAACATGCTTGCCGCGATTGGTGCCCCTGTTTCCATTGCAGATCACATCGACATCATTCTTGAAGGCTTGCCTGAAGAATACAATGCTTTTATCACTGCCGTCACCTCTCGCACTGACCCCTACACTATCACTGAGATTGAAGCCCTGTTGTTTGCTCAAGAAGATCGATTTACCCGGTATAAAACTTCTCACTCGTCTTTTCTTCAAGCTAACACTGCCTCTGTTGTTTCTCCAAATCATTCCAAGTTTCGCCCCACGTTTCCCAACTCTTTCGGTGGTGGTCGTGGCCCACCTTCTACATACAACTCCAATCGTTTTCATCGTGGAAAACCTCGGCCTTCACAATACACTTCTTGGAACTCCAATCCCTCGTCATGGAAACGCAACCCTGTGCGCTGTCAAATATGCTCCAAACTTGGTCATACTGCAATTAATTGTTGGCACTGGTCTAATCGTTCAACACCACCATCCTTCTCCGCAAACACCTCTTCTTTCTCTACACCTCAACATGATGAACCCTCTTCCTCTCTTCTTGGTTCACCATCCTCTTTGGATGATCCGTTATGGTATCCAGATAGCGGTGCTTCTCACCATATCACAAACGATCATACTCTGTTCACTAATCAACAACCCTATCAAGGCCATGCAAACGTCAAACTAGGTAATGGTGCAGGTATGAAAATTGCTCATATAGGTTCTGCTTCATGTATATCATCTACCTCATGTACTTCTTTCTCTTTACATGATCTCCTACATGTTCCTAACATTACTAAAAATTTGCTCAGTGTTTCCAAGTTTGCTCAGGATAACAATGTATTTTTTGAATTTCATCCTCATTCTTGCTATGTTAAACACCAGGTAACCAAACAGATTCTTCTACAAGGCACTCTTAAAGATGATCTCTATATCTTCCCTGACCTACGCTCCACTGTTTTTTCTGCTAACTACACTTCTTTCAAATCTGCAAAGCCTCCTCTTCATCTTTGGCATAATCGGCTTGGGCATTGTAGTTTTTCTGTGATCAAAACTATTCTCAAACATTGTGACATTTCGTGTAATGCAAAACCGTTTTTCTGTGATGCTTGTGTTAAGGGCAAAGCCCATCAATTGCCTTTCTCTTTATCTACAACTGTGTATCATCATCCTTTAGAATTGATCTATATTGATATTTGGGGACCTTCTGCTGTTTGTGCTAACAATGGTGCCTCATACTACATTTCGTTTCTCGATGCATACTCAAAATACACATGGATTTATCTCTTGCATACTAAATCTCAAGCTCTTGCTGCTTTTGAACGCTTCAAACTCTTCTCTGAAAATCAAACTGGTTTTAAAATAAAAACCATCCAAACAGATAATGCAAAAGAATTTGTTGTTTTTAACACCTTTTTACTCAAACATGGTATACAACATCGTTTCATATGCCCTCACACTCATGAACAAAACGGTGCTATAGAAAGAAAACATAGGCATATTACTGACATGGGGTTATCTATGCTTGCTGCTGCTTCTCTCCCTGTGAAATTTTGGGCTGAAGCTTTTATTACTGCCACCCATATAATCAATGTTCTCCCTTCCATTGTTTTAAAGGGTCAAACTCCGTATGAACTTTTGCTTAACACTAAACCTGACTATACTAAATTTAGATCTTTTGGATGTGCTTGCTACCCTCTTATGCGTCCCTACAACAAACATAAACTGGATTTTCGTTCTGCATGCTGTTTATTTCTTGGCTATAGCTTACACAACAAAGGTTACATCTGTCTGTCTTCCTCTGGCAAAACTTTTATTTCCAGGCATGTGGTTTTTAATGAAGATGTTTTTCCATATTCTAACCCTCAATATGGTTTTTTACCTGCTCTGTCAACTCCTTCTATTTCTCCTCCTATACATCCTACTCTAACAGTTTTATCTTCACCCACTCACTCCACCATCGCTACTTCTGCATCTCTGCCGACCTCCTCCCTGCATCTTCAACAATCTTCTTCTTGTTCCACTGCTCCCATCACACGTAATAGCTCACCCACTCACAATATTCACCCAATGAAAACCAGAGCAAAAGCAGGTATCGTTAAACCCAAAATTTTTTCTGCTCACATAGACTCTGGTTCTCCTGAACCTACTACTGTAGCTGCAGCCTTCGCATCCCCCCAGTGGACTCAGGCAATGAATGATGAATATCGTGCTCTTATCACAAATGGCACATGGACTTTGACTTCACTACCTCCGGGTGCAAACCTTGTTGGCTGCAAATGGATTTTTAAACACAAGTTCAATGCTGATGGTTCCTTTCAGAGACACAAAGCCCGGTTGGTGGCGAAGGGGTACAGCCAATCTGAGGGTCTAGATTACTCTGCAACCTTCAGCCCAGTAGTTAAACCTACTACCATACGGGTTGTGCTTGCTCATGCTGTTTCGTCTCACTGGCCCATTCATCAAATCGACATTAACAATGCTTTTCTCAATGGTGACCTACATGAACATGTGTACATTCAGCAACCTCCGGGTTTTCTCGCTACAAATCCAAAGCTTGTATGCAAGCTTCACAAGGCAATATATGGGCTAAAACAAGCACCTCGTGCTTGGTTTCAGAAGCTAAGTCACACTCTCAACAATATTGGTTTTCGTTCAACAATCAGTGACCCTTCCTTATTCGTTCGCTTCACTAACTCTTCTACATTGTTTGTTTTGATATATGTCGATGACATAATTATCACTGGATCCTCCTCAACTGCCATCACGTCCCTCATCACCACTCTCAGTTCTCACTTTGCTCTCAAAGACCTTGGTCCCCTCCATCATTTCCTGGGTATAGAAGTCTCTACTCTTCCCTCTGGTCACTTACATCTGTCTCAACGACGCTACATACAAAACTTACTCCACCGCACAAATATGTTGGACTCTAACCCCCAACCAACACCTATGATATCATCCTTAAAGCTTCCCAAGGACGCCACTGCCGCTGTTCCTGATCCCAGCATGTTCCGCTCTGTTGTTGGTGCGCTTCAATATGCTCTCTTCACTCGGCCTGAACTCACTTATTCAGTCAACAAAGTTTCGCAGTTCATGCATAGCCCTCAGGAACATCATTGGAAAGCTGTCAAACGGATTCTCCGATATCTCAAAGGCACGCTGCATCATGGTCTCCTCATCAAATGTAGCACCAACACCGATCTCATGGGGTTTTGTGATTCAGACTGGGGAAATGATATTGATGATCGAAAATCTACCACTGGTTACTGTGTCTATTTTGGTTCCAATATTGTCTCATGGTCATCTCACAAACAAAAGGTTGTTTCTCGAAGCAGTACAGAGGCTGAATATCGTGGGATAGCAGCGGTCCTTACTGATATCATTTGGCTTCAATCCCTACTCTCTGAGCTTCGCATCTTCACCTCTGTTCCCAACGTTTACTCTGATAATCTTGGAGCTGTCCTACTCTCAGCAAATCCCATTTTACACTCAAAAACGAAACATTTTGAGTTAGATCTCCATTTTGTTCGTGACCACATTCAACACCAACGTGCATGCCTCACCCATATTCCAGCTAGATTCCAAGTTGCTGATATTCTCACAAAACCCATTTCGGGTGCAAGTTTCACTACCTTTAGAGATAAACTTATGGTTTTGGATAATCCAACCCTAAGTTTACGGGGGGCTGTTAACCATATTGTAACTGTATAACTGTTACAGTTATAGCTCTTAAATATATATCCTTATATACCCTCTGTAACAAACGTTTTACGCAACAATATAGAATACTTTCTCTTTCTTTCTCTCTCTTACTTACGCTTCATGCATTGCACTTATACAAACAGACCCTTGCATAAACCAAGAAATGGTCCAACAGTAGGGTAACAGCTACAATCACTTGACCCGCATGGTGCCTCATCCAGCATTGAACATGCACCTACACAGTGTGCAGCTTCTATGTTCTTGGTCGAAAACATTACTAAAAATGAAATTTCAAAGTCAGAAGAAATAAAGTATGTATAATAATTTTGTGTAGATCTCAAATATAATAAACATAAATTATGAAGAATCAGAAGTTACATACTGGAAGTGGCAAGCAAAAAGAGAGCCAAAGGAGCAACCCTAGCATAACCCATTCTTTGATTTTGCAGATGTGTTATTCTGAGTTTTGTGGTGTGTTATAGCCTCTTCTTGTAACAATTTATAGCCATTAGTCCACTGTTGTCTTGTGTCACTAAAAGAAAATAGATCAATAATATAATATAAATGTAAAAAATGTAACATTTTTATTATCCAACCGAGAATAATACAAAAAAAATTACTTAACTAAAATCTATAAAATAAAATAAATTTTATTTTATTTTTTTAAATTATTTTAAAGATAAAAATAAATTTATAAAACTTACTTTTTAATATTTTTAAAAAATACTACAAATTCAGATCACTGACAAATCACTAACACAATATTAATATTTTTTACATATATTAAATCACTCATAAATTTTAATTTTTTTCTTAAAAAATCATCATAAATTTTAATAACATAACTTATATTTACTTTTTTATGTTATTTATTTTTAAAATTGTGTATTTAATTATTTGTAATTGAATATAATTTATATAATTTATTATTATAATTTAAAGAAATATTTAATTACTTTAATTAATTAATTAATTAATTAATGTTTTTAATTTTTGATTATTTTATAAAATTGTGATTATTTATTTCTATCGAATAATTTTAAATTTTTATATATATTGATAATTTTTCATCTATTTTTTTTATAATTATGAATATCAAATTTTATTTTAAATACATATTTACTTTTAAAATATATTAACTTTTTTATAATAATAAATTAAATTATCACTAAAATTAATATTCTTATATAAATAATATATAACATGAAATAATCATAAATAATATTAAAATTATCTAAATACATAAATTTAACTAAAAAATTATTTTAAATTAATAAAATGAATAAAAGTAATATAAAAAATTAATTAACTAAAATGTATATAAAAAAATTATTTTATTTTTAATTATTTTTAAGATTTAAAATAAATTTAAAATTCTTTCACACTAAAAGTATTACTCACAAATTTTCCAGTTTTCGATTCTTATGGATATTTCAGCTTAAACAGTTAGTCAAAATTTTTAACTACAACTTGTATCCTAAAAAAGTAATAAATATCACAATTTAGTAAGATTTTATGAAAAAAAATTAGATATTTAAAAATTTTAATTGTGATAAAATAAAAATTCAACCATTTAAATTTAATAATATGTTTTGAAATTATTAGATAATAATAATAACTATATATTTTCAATTTTGATTCCTCTTCATCTCCAGTCTTTTCACGTGTTGATTTTCGTTATACATTTATTTTTTGTTGTCTTCATTGATTGATTTGGTACTTGCTCCTCCATATAAAACACTATTCTACATGGTAAGCGTTTATGACAACGGAAAAAAGAGTTTCCAGTGACCTAAGGCTACAATCTTTAATATATAGCAGAGAATCTCTGGATAACAATAAGACTTGTCGGTGACATATACTAAGGAAATGATTTTTTTTTTATCAACAATAATAAGACACCTTTCAGAAAATCTAAAATTAAACCTTTATATTTCAAAATATCAATCACTTTATTATTGAAAATAAATTTTTTAATATAAAAAATTTAATTTAATTTATTTTAAAAAAATCATATATAAAGTTTAAGAATTAAAATAATACTAAATAATTTTAATTTATGGACAAATTTATTTTTAGTCCAATTTATTTAAAATACTTCATATATATTTTTAATATTTGATTTAGGATAAGTTTATTTTTTTTTGTCAAACAAATTTATAGTTTTAATTCTTCAACTTTATATATGATTTTCTAAAATTAAATTAAATTAATTTTTTGATATTATCTAAAAAACAAAATTTTTCAAAAAATTTTAAACAACTTTTATATTATTATTTATATATATATATATATATTTATTTATTTTAAAAAATATTAATTATGATTTTGAATGGAAAAATATTTTAACCAAAATTGTCAATTGTTATGACAATTTTAATTCAAATAAAATATATTAAAGTTGTTAACATATTTGAAAAGTTCTATTTTAAAAAATTAATTGGCAGATTAGTAGGTGTAAATAAATTTGTATATATGATTGGCCACTTGAAACCAAAAGTTGTGTATTTTATTGATAATTTGTCCGTTTACGTATTTTATTCCTGTATTTACCTATTTTTGTATTTCCACTATCAAATTACACCATATTAGTAAATTTTCCAGCAAATGCAAGATCATTAAATTTAAAGTTCCCAGACTTAATATATATTATGTTTAACTATTTTAATATATTGAACTTAATTTTACATTTCATAATGAATTATTTTATTTTAAATTGACAAATATGAGATTTTAAGAGAGAAAAGATATAAGATAGAGAAGTAAATGTATAATTATTATTAAAAAATAATATAATAAATTTTAAAACTACCTACATATTTTAAAAAATAATCACTTATATATTTTCCATTCTCCAAACAAAACATAAAAATAAATAAATAAATAATATAAATGTAAAAATTATAATTTTTTATTATTCAATAAAAAAATATAAAAAATTTAATTAACTAAAATCTATATAAAAAATATTTTTTATTTTATTTTATAATTATTTTTAACATTTTAAATAAATTTAAATTCTTTCACACTCAACGTATCACTCATAAATTTTTCTAATAAATTAATTTTTTAATCCAAACAAAATTAACTTTTTTTTCGTATTTTTTTTTTATAAAAACTTTTCATGGTATGCAACTTTTTTTTTCGTATTTATCTCTCATATTCACTCTTTCAATTAATCATTCATCTCATCTCTAATGAAAAACATTATAAAGCAACTCTTGTGCTATAGAGTTGGCCTTCTGATTCATTGATTCGTACAACGATTTAGGTTATTTTTTTCATGCAAGCTATTAATATGTACTTGCTGCGATAAAAAAATATTAATAAATGGATAAATTAAAAAAAAAACATAATAAAGATGGGTAACTAGTGTGAACAGAAGTCGTGATTAAGCACCACTTCTATTTGTTTTCTTTTTTCAATTTATTTTTGGTTTTTAAACTACGACCAGTACACTAAAGTATTTGATAAGTGGTATAATTTATTGGAATGGGGTTCATATATGTAGTACTTCACGTAAACAACAATTCCCTGAAGAGCCATAGGAACCTTCTAACTCACTATCAGGCACTCCTCTTTTTTCAAATGGAATGCCTAGTAATAGAATTTGGCGCCTTCTTTCATAAACGTTGTTTTGTCCTCGTGAGAAGGATCATTCTAATATGATTGTATCTTGAATAAACATCTTGAAAACTGACGAGCTCGTGTCCCAATCTATTGTTAATCAGTCGATCAATACTTGGTAGAGGATATGTGGATATGTCTTTTGGGCAGATTTTGTATATATATATATATATAATTCATATACATCTTCCACTTACCATTGGACTTCTTTACTATCACCACATTCAACAACCATGTGGTGTAAACGATATCTCTGATCAAGTCAGCCTTCAATAGTTTCCCGACCTCTTGATCACTTGATTGACGTCTTTCTTCATTGATCTTACTTTTTCTTTGAGCCACTGGATTTTCTTGAGGTAAAATAGCAAGTTTAAATCTAGATCAATGTCAAGCATATTAGGTGGGCTCACGTGCACAAATCAACATTGGTGAGGAATACTTGTTCTATCTCATTCCATAGTATTTAGCAAATAGTTTTTCCAACTCGAGTGATTTGAATGGAGAGAGAATCGAGTTGTACATTGATCATCGATTCATAAAGGTTGGGTTGATTTCCTTCAAATTTGGCCATGGAATCCAAGTCAACTTCGTCGATTTGTTCATCCTTGATGGATGTATTTCCTCTATGCTGAGAACTGGTCGACGAACATCTTGTTGCTCAGTGACCTTAATGATATGCTTCATTTGTGTTATACTACTTGAAGTTGAGGCCTTCATCGAATAAGGTGTTAGTTGCGAACTATGTGCGTAACATTCCCAAGTTGTATTTGGGTTTGCTTTCATAGTAATATCTGTGTCATTTTCTATGGAAACTTCATAGTCATGTGTGGTGTAGATACGAAAATGCCGAGTTGATTGAGAGTTTGGCGTTCAATAAGCACAATATAAGAAGTATTGGCCTTAACCAATATATACCTCACAGTTAAAGTACGGTATGATGCACTAGTACCAAAAGTATTCAGGAGGTCTATATATCTTCTAGTGTGTACTTGTTCCCCAACAAATCCTAACAATGGGTCCGGATACGACTTGATTATAGAATGAGGAAGATCCAATTTCAAAAGGTTGACCAATAAAGGACAACTACTGAGCTGCACTGATCAATGAGGACTTTACAAAATCGCTAGTTGATTATGGTAGCTGCACTACACCATTTTTGACCTTAGACACCACCTAAAAAATGTTACATAAAGTAGGAAAAGCGTTGCCTTAACTTTAGGCAACACTTTGACAACGCTTTTTCAGGCGGGGAATATGTAGTCGTGGGTTTAGGTTTAGGTAACGTTTTTTTGCAGTCATTGCCTTATATTGGTAGAATAGGCAACGTTTTTTGGAAAAAAAATTAGGCATGTTTTTTCTCATGATGTTTAGGCAACGGATTTTCAGTGTTGTCTATTGTTTAGGCAACATTTTTTTAAATGTTGACATTGGTAAATGCAATACTTATTTACACGTTGTCTGTCTTTTTAGACAACACTTATTTACATGTTGTTTGTCTTTTAGGCAACACATTTTCAATGTTACATATTGATAGAATAGACAACACATAATTTTTATAAAAACTAATATTATAAATTTAATATAAATATCAAGATATGCAATAAAATTATTCCATAAATTAATGTTCTCGCCGGTTGACTCCCTTCGCCGGTTGACTCTAACAGCTGCTTTGGCCCTTCGATCTTGCCTGAGAATCGTGTCTTCTTGATCAAGAAACCTCTCACCTGCAAAGACAAAGGGGCGCCCTAGCGGCCGTTTGCACTTCGACGCTCAAGTCAATATTAGGGCAAATTAATGCATCTCCTTATTAAGAACACTACTATTGACATTTTCCAAGGAGACAACACCATTAGGGGATGAGTTTGTAATTGAAACCCGAAATATTTCCCAAGAATCTGGTAGAGTATTTAGTAGCCATAATCCCAACACTTCATCATCAAACTTGATTCCCATTTTTGAAAATTGATCTCGGAGCCCCTGGAAATCATTTAAGTGATTTGAAATAGAAATCCCCTCCTTGTACCTCAAATTCATCAAGAAATTCAACAAATATAATTTATTGTTTCCTATACTAGAAGCATACAAAGTCTCAATCTTCTTCCACAAGGATTTTGCATTTTTCTCATTAGCAATGTGATTATAAACATTATATTCAACATACTGACGAATAAAACCACAAACCTGTCGATGCTCAAACTTCCATTCCTCATCAGTCTTGTCTTTTGGCTTTTCAGTAGCAAACACAACAAACACAGGAAGATGCAATTTCTTCACAACTAACAAATCCTTCATTTTTCCCTTCCATAAGTGATAGTTAGTACCGTTCAAACAGACCATCTTATTTGTATTTGCCTCCATCATTCAAGCAGTGAAATAGCTTCAACCAAGGAGCTCTGATACCACTTTGATGGAAAATTCAACACAGTAAAATAATAACTCAACAAGAGCAATAAGCAACGGATAATAATTTCCCCAACTTGGACTTAAAAGAGTTATCACTATGTTCACTTACTACTTGACCCCCATTTACCATCATGGTACTTTTGGTTGGACAACAACCGCTATATGACCAAAACCTAAACATTTAAAACATTTTTTACTTGAGGTTTTGGTAGGTGATTTAGGAGTTGAAGGTCAGGGTTTAGAATCCCTTGGTTTGTAAGTGGACTCCTTTTTAAAATTGGAGGGAAAAGTTGAAGTAGATTTATGTTTGTTTGTCCAAGATGTTTGATAAAAGGCATCATTATGAGAATTTTTAAAAGAGTGTTTCTTTGAAATTTGGGATTCTACCTTGATGGCAAGGTGAACCAACTTTTCTAAAGAAGAATATTCATATAATTCTATCACATCTTGGATGTCCATCTTTAGACCACTTACAAAACGAGCCATTTTGGACTCCACACTTTCATGCATGTTAATTTGAGTTAAAATCGTTTCAAGTTCTTTAAAATAAGCATCCACACTTTGTGTACCTTGATGAAACCTTTGGAGCTTCAACAAAAGTTCTTTCTTATAGTGTGGAGGTACAAATCTAGCGCGCATGCATTGTTTTAAATCATCCCAAGAAACCACGGTTGGTTTCTTGTTTAGCCCAATGTCCATTACAATTTTATGCCACCATTGCATGACATACTTTAAGAGTTCTAGGGAGCTAATTTAACCTTTTGTTCATCTTGGACCTCATGCACATTAAAAATTTGTTCTACCTTTGCCTCCCAAACTAAATAGACATTAGGATCACTATCCCCACTAAAACTAGGCAATTTTACAAATGGTAAATAAGGCTTTGCCACACGTTGACGCCTATCTTCATAAGGTTGCCTCCTCCATTCGGCTTCTTCATCATAGTCACCATAAGTGTGGTAACTCCTTGAATCATATTTATGATGGTGTCTTCTTTGTCTTTGAGGCCTTTCATGTTGCATTTCCAATCTTTGGAGTCTTTCCTCCATTTTTCTCATTTCTTCCTCTTTTTCTGCAATGGTTATTTTAACTTCCTTCAATTCTCCAATTAGAAAAGCTTTTTGAGGAGAATGAGGTTTAGATGATTCACCACTTGAAAGATGATCCATAACAACAAACAAACACAAAACAAGGTAGAAGTAAAAGTGCGCACGACAATATGAAGACAATGAATTAACCACTTAAAGAAATTTTTTCTTTCCTTAACCAAAGTCTCACTTGTGGATTGGATAACTCTTAAGTGAAAGATGCCAAAGCAAACCACACTTGCTCAAAGTAATATCACCACAAAACTTTAGGAAAGAAGAAAAGACAAACAAGAAAAGTTTAAAAAAAGAGATATGACAAAACTTTGAATAGAAGACAATAAAGAAAAGCACAAAAGAAGACTCAAAGAACCTTACTAAACTTTTAACTATGAAACTTTTGAACTATGAAACTTTTGAACTAAAAAATTGCTAAAGCAAAAGGATATAAAATTCCACAAAGTAGAAAACAATTTGTCAATCAAGTTGAATCCATAAATGTGAAAAAAAGAATTTCTAAAACAAATGATAAGCAAGATGCCTTTAGAAACAAAAGCTTTGCTGTTTTTTTAATGTCACTTAGCACAAAACGTTACTGTTTTGGAATTCTATAAAGAAAATGGTACTGTTTTGCTTCTTTTTAATACAAAATATTGTTGTTTTTCTTTATCCTAATTTTGCATCATGCAAAGTGTCAAGACCATTCAATTTTCCACATAATTTTTTTGTGGATTCAAGATAATTGAACACTTGCAATCATATGTTTGGAACTTAACATCAACTTTTACTAAAACAAGTTTCTAATTGAATTGTAAAGTTCACAATTAAAATTAAGGAAGAAGAATCAAAGTAAAAACACCTAGAACATTAAGAACATATGACACAAAGTAAAAAACAAGATCAAAGAAAAGGCACAACAAGGAACATATTCAAAACGAAAAATGCAATGAATATAACAAGGCTAAAAAAAATTCTGCAATGAACTATGCTGGAAAATTAAAAACAAGAATGTAATGACAAGAAAGTAAAGGTACTTGAATTTAAAGAACAAGAATGTAAAGGTACTTGAAAGTAAAGGTACTTGAATGTAAATTGCTTGAATTAAAAGTGCCAAATTAACTCAAAAAGATGAACACAACCATAGCTCATGATACCACATGATGTGAGTTGATTTTAGGTTGATTCATTAGGTGACACTTTTTAGAATTAGGATCTGAATTCTTAAGCAATTAAGGTGAGAAATCTAAGGAAAATTCCCACTGGACATTAACTTAACAAGTGTTAAGTAGATGTGAAAGTTCATTTCCAAAGATCAAAGGAAAAAAGACAAGTATAGGTGATTATGAATGACAAATAATGGTGCAGAATCAAGAACACAATACAATCAATATGAACCGAATAGAAACACAATCTAAAGACAATGAACCGATTGAAAACTTCATACAAAACAATTCAACCGATTAGAATCAAGAAACAACATCATTCTACCGATTGAAAACAAGAACAAATGAACAAGACATGTTTAGAAATTGATATGGAATGGAAATGGAATTAGAAGATGAATGATAGGGAAACTTATGTGGTTGAAGCAAGGGAAGAGGTTCACGCCACTTGGAAGATGAATAGACTTCAAGATAAGTGATGTTACTGCCACTTTAGAGCTCCCAAAGTACTCACAAGATAAGACTAGGTTAGGAGAACAATTCTCACTACTCTCACACAAATTGTGTATAGTAACTTTACTTCAAATTCAATGTATTTTTACATGAACCAAGCACCCCCATTTATACTAGTAGAGGTCCGGTTTTAACAAAGCAAATAAGTGGGAAATTCAAATGAAACTCATTTGAAATTGCCGCCTAATACAAGTTACATGGAATGTGTGACTTCACATGGAAAGTGTGACTTTGCTACTTCTTCTCATAAGCCCTAAACTCCTATCCACACCTCCCTTTTATGTTCTATTTAAATCTACTCTAAAGAAATTACAAAAAGAGACATCAATTGAAGCTCATCTACTAATGCTTGTGCCCTTGCTCTTAGTAATCTTCTGAGGCATGATGGATGATGAGATCATGGGTTGGTCTTGGGCCTCAGATTGGGATTGGGCTTGTTGAGCTTAGGCCTCAATTTTAAAAAGTCTAATAGGAAGAACTTCAAATGCTTTGGTCCTGGACCATTCCTCCTATTAATGGCTTCTTTTGCTTGTTGAGATGACCCTTCAAAGTTGGCATCCATGGTCATCTTTTTATGGATTTGGGTCATAATGGATGAGTATTCACCTAGGAAAAAAATCAAACAGTTTCAACACAAACGAACTTTCCTTTCAGTCCTAGCAGTGATGAATAAAAAATTTATTTCCAATCTTGTGGGACGAATCTGGGGCTCAAATCTTAGACAAAACTCAATAGACACAACGTCTGGTAAAAATTTCAGACCAAAATACCGAAGGAGTAAGGCGTAGTAAGTCTCACACCGAGAGTGAATAAAACTGGTTTTCCGAAAATAAAAGGTCCCGACTTTTCTAACTCGTATCTTCTTTTTGTGATTTGTTTACGGACGTGCATCCTTACCTAGGTGCAAAAAAGATATGAAAGTAGTTATGTGAATTTTTTCAGCGCAATACGGACCCAGAATAAAACTGCAGAAAGTAGGGCGAAATTTCACAAGTTTTGGTAAAGGATAGCCTTGGTTTGCACAAAATTTCTGAAAAATTCTCCGGAAATAGTTTTTTACTGAAATTGAACGTAAGATTCTCCACTGAGTTTGGGACAAAACACCATAAATTTCAGGTCAAACGGATGAGTATTCACCCACGAAAAAAATCAAACAGTTTCGCACACAAATGAACCTTCCTTTCAGCCCTGGCAGTGATGAATAAAAAATTTATTCCCAATCTTGTGGTTCAAATCTGGGGATCAAATCTAAGCCAAAACTCAACAGACACACTGACGAACGTCTGGTAAATATTTCAGACCAAAATACCCAAGGAGTAAGGCGTAGTAAGTCCCAGACCGAGAGTAAACAAAACAGGTTTTCCGAAAATAAAAGGTCCCGGCTTTTCATCCCCGTATCTTCTTTTTGTGATTTGTTTATGGACGTGCCTCCTTACCTGGATGCAAACAACATATGAAAGTACTCGTGTGAAATTTTTCAGCGCAATACGGACCCTGAATGAAAATTGCAGAAAGTAGGGCGAAATTTCACAAGTTTTGGTAGAGGATAGCCTTGGTTTGCACAAAATTTCTGAAATTTTTTTTGGAAATAGTTTTTTCTTGAAATTCGATGTAAGAATCACCACTGAGTTTGGGATAAAACACCACAAATTTCAGGTCAAACGGATGAGTATTCACCCACGAAAAAAATCAAACAGTTTCGCACATAAACGAACCTTCCTTTCAACGCTGACAGTGATGAATAAAAAATTTATTGCAAATCTTGTGGGATGAATCTGGGGCTCAAATCTTAGCCAAAACTCAACAGAAAAACTGACGAACATCTGGGAAAAATTTCAAACCAAATTACCCAAGGAGTAAGGTGTAGTAAGTCCTAGACCGAGAGTACACAAAACTGGTTTTCCGAAAACAGAAGGTCCCGACTTTTCATCCCCGTATATTCTTTTTGTGATTTGTTTATGGACGTGCCTCCTTACCTGGATGCAAACAACATATGAAAGTACTTGTGTGAAATTTTTTCAGCGTAATACGGACCCTGAATGAAAATTGCAGAGAGTAGGGCGAAATTTCACAAGTTTTGGTAGAGGATAGCCATGGTTTGCACAAAATTTCTGAAAAATTCTCCGGAAATAGTTTTTTCCTGAAATTCCACGTAAGAACTCCACTTAGTTTGGGACAAAACACCAAAAATTTCAAGTCAAACAGATGAGTATTCACCCACGAAAAAATCAAATAATTTCGCACACAAACAAACCTTCCTTTCAACCCTGGCAGTGATGAATAAAAAATTTATTGCAAATCTTGTGGGATGAATCTGGGGCTCAAATCTCAGCCAAAACTCAACAGACAAACTGATGAACGTCTGGTAAAAATTTCAGACCAAAATACCCAAGGAGTAAGGCGTAGTAAGTCCCAGACCGAGAGTAAACAAAACTGGTTTTCCGAAAACAAAAGGTCCCGACTTTTCTTCCCCGTATCTTCTTTTTGTCATTTTTTTACGGAGGTGTCTCCTTACCCTGGTGTAAGCAACATATGAAAGTACTTGTGCGAATTTTTTCAGCGCAATACAGACCCAGAATAAAATTGCAGAAAGTAGGGCGAAATTTCACAAGTTTTGGTAAAGGGCCTTGGTTTGCACAAAATTTCTGAAAAATTCTTCGGAAATAGTTTTTTTCCTGAAATTCCACATAAGAATCTCCATTGTGTTTGGGACAAAATGCAAAAAATTTTAGGTCAAATGGATGAGTATTCACCCACGAAAAAAATCAAACAGTTTCGCATACAAACGAACCTTCCTTTCAACCCTGGCAGTGATGAATAAAAAATTTATTGCAAATCTTGTGGGATGACTCTGGGGCTCAAATTTCCGCCAAAACTCAACAGACACACTGACGAACGTCTGGTAAAAATTTTAGACCAAACTATTCAAGGAATAAGGCGTAGTAAATCTCAGACCGAGAGTAAACAAAACTGGTTTTCCGAAAACAAAAGGTTCCGACTTTTCTTCCCCGTATCTTCTTCTTGTGATTTGTTTACGGACGTGCCTCCTTACCTGAGTGCAAATAATATATGAAAGTACTTGTCTGAATTTTTTCACCGCAATACGGACCCAGAATAAAATTGCTGAAAGTAGGGTGAAATTTCTCAAGTTTTGGTAGAGGATACCTTGGTTTGCACAAAATTTGTAAAAAATTCTCTACAAATAGTTTTTTCCCGAAATTTCACGTAAGAATATCCACTAAGTTTGGGACAAAACGCCACAAATTTCATGTAAAACGGAAGAGTATTCACCCACGAAAAAAATCAAACAGTTTTGCACACAAACAAACCTTCCTTTCAGACCTGACAGTGATGAATAAAAAATTTATTTGCCAATCTTGTGGCACGAATCTGGGGCTCAAATCTAAGCCGAAACTCAACAGACACACTAACGAACGTCTTGTAAAAATTTCAGACCAAACTACCCAAGGAGTAAGGCGTTGTAAGTCCCAGACCGAGAGAGAACAAAATTGGTTTTCCGAAAACAAAAGGTCCCAGCTTTTCTTCCCCGTATCTTCTTTTTGTGATTTGTTTAGGGTCGTGCATCCTTACCTGGGTGCAAACAACATATGAAAGTACTTGATTGAATTGTTTCAGCGTAATACGGACCCAGAATAAAATTGCAAACACTAGAGCGAAATTTCCCAAGTTTCGGTAAAGGATAACTTTGGTTTGCACAAAATTTTTGAAAAATTCACCGGAAATAGTTTTTCCTGAAATTCCACGTAAGAATCTCCACTGAGTTTGGGACCAAAGGCCACAAATTTCAGGTCAAACGGATGAGTATTCACCAACGAAAAAAATCAAACAGTTCCGGACACAAACGAACCTTCCTTTCAGCCCTGGGAGTGATGAATAAATCATTTATTTCCCAATCTTGTAGGAGGAATCTGGGGCTCAAATCTCAGCCAAACCTCAACAGACACACTGACGAACGTCTGGTAAAAATTTCAGATCAAAATACCCAAGGAGTAAAGCGTAGCAAGTCCCAGACCGTGAGTGAACAAAACTGGTTTTCCGAAAACAAAAGGTCCCGAATTTTCTTCCCCGTATCTTCTTTTTGTGATTTGTTTATGGACGTGCCTCCTTACATGGGTGCAATCAACATATGAAAGTACTTGTGTGAATTTTTTCACGGTAATACAGACCCAGAATAACATTGCAAAAAGTAGGGTGAAATTTCTCAAGTTTTGGTAGAGGATAGCCTTGGTTTGCACAAAATTTCTGGAAAATTCTCTGAAAATAATTTTTTCCTGAAATTTAAGGTCAGAATCTCCACTGAGTTTGGGACAAAACGCCACAAATTTCAGGTCAAACGGAAGAGTATTCACCCACGAAAAAAATCAAACAGTTTCGCACACAAACGATCCTTCCTTTCAGCCCTAGCAGTGATGAATAAAAAATTTATTGCGAATCTTGTGGCACGAATGTGGGGCTGAAATCTCGGCCAAAACTCAATAGAGACACTGACGAACGTCTAGGAAAAATTTCAGACCAAATTACCAAAGGAGTAAGGCGTAGTAAGTCCTAGACCGAGAGTAAACAAAACTAGTTTTCCGAAAACAGAAGGTCCCGACTTTTCATCCCCGTATCTTCTTTTTGTGATTTGTTTATGGACGTGCCTCCTTACCTGGGTGCAAACAACATATGAAATTACTTGTGTGAATTTTTTCAGCGCAATACGGACCCAGAAAAAAATTGCAGAAAGAAGGGCGAAATTTCACAAGATTTGGTAGAGGATAGCCATGGTTTGCACAAAATTTCAGAAAAATTCTCCGGAAATAGTTTTTTTCCTGAAATTCCACGTAAGAATCTCCACTGAGTTTGGGACAAAACGCCACAAATTTCAGGTCAAACGGATGAGTATTCACCCACCAAAAAAATCAAACAGTTTCGCACACAAACGAACCTTCCTTTCAGTCCTGGCAGTCATGAATAAAAAATTTATTGCCAATCTTGAGGGACGAATCTGGGGCTCATACTCATCCAAAACTCAACAGACACACTGACGAACGTCTGGTAAAAATTTCAAACCAAAATACCCAAGGAGTAAGGTGTAGTAAGTCCCATACCGAGAGTGAACAAAACTGGTTTTCCGAAAACAAAAGGTCCCGGCTTTTCGTCCCCGTATCTTCTTTTTGTTAGTTGTTTACGGACGTGCCTCCTTACCTGGGTGCAAAAAACATATGAAAGTACTTGTGTGAATTTTTTCAGCGCAATACGGACCGAGAATAAAATTATAGAAAGTAGGGCGAAATTTTCCAAGTTTTGGTAAAGGATAGCTTTGGTTTGCACAAAATTTCTGAAAAATTTTCCGAAAATAGTTTTTTCCTGAAATGCAACGTAAGAATATCCACTGAGTTTGGGACAAAACGCCACAAATTTCATGTCAAGCGGAAGAGTATTCACCCACGAAAAAAACCAAACAGTTTCGCACACAAACGATCCTTCATTTCAGCCCTAACAGTGATGAATTAAAAATTTATTGCCATCTTGTGGCACGAATGTGGGGCTCAAATCCCGGCAAAAACTCAACAGACACACTGACGAACGTCTGGGAAAAATTTCAGACAAAATTACCCAAGGAGTAAGGCGTAGTAAGTCCTAGACCGAGAGTAAACAAAACTGGTTTTCCGAAAACAGAAGGTCCCGGCTTTTCATCCCTGTATCTTCTTTTTGTGATTTTTTTACGGACGTGCGTCCTTACTTGGGTGCAAACAACATACGAAAGTACTTGTGTGAAATTTTTCAGTGCAATACGGACCCTGAATAAAATTGTAGAAAGTAGGGCGAAATTTCACAAGTTTTGGTAGACGATAGCCATGATTTGCACAAAATTTCTGAAAAATTCTCCGAAAATAGTTTTTTTCCTGAAATTCCACGTAAGAATCTCCACTGAGTTTGGGACAAAACGCCACAAATTTCAGGTCAAACGGATGAGTATTCAACCACGAAAAAAATCAAACAGTTTAGCACACAAATGAACCTTCTTTTCAGCTCTGGCAGTGATGAATAAAAAATTTATTGCCAATCTTGTGGGTTGAATCTAGGGCTCAAATATCAGCCAAAACTCAACAGACACACTGACGAACGTCGGGTAAAAATTTCGGACCAAAATACCCAAGGAGTAAGGCGTAGGAAGTCCCAGACCAAGAGTGAACTAAACTGGTTTTCCGAAAATAGAAGGTCCCAGCTTTTCTTCCCCGTATCTTCTTTCTGTGATTTGTTTACGGACGTGCCTCCTTACCTGGATGCAAACAACATATGAAAGTACTTGTGTGAATTTTTTCAGCGCAATACGAACCCAAGATAAAATTGCAGAAAGCAGAGCGAAATTTCCCAAGTTGATAACTTTGGTTTGCACAAAATTTCTGAAAATTCTTCGGAAATAGGTTTTTCCTGAAATTCCACGTAAGAATCTCCACTTGGTTTGGGACAAAACGCCACAAATTTCAGGTCAAACGGATGAGTATTCTCACCCACGAAAAAATTCAAACAGTTTCGCACAGAAACGAACCTTCCTTTCAGCTCTGGCAGTGATGAATAAAAAATTTATTGTCAATCTTGTGGGACGAATCTGGGGCCCAAATCTCATCCAAAACTCAACAGACACATTGACGAACATCTGGTAAAAATTTCAAACGAAAATACCGAAGGAGTAAGGTGTAGTAAGTCCTAGACCGAGAGTCAACAAAACTGGTTTTCCGAAAACAGAAGGTCCCGACTTTTCTTCCCCGTATCTTCTTTTTGTTATTTTTTTACGGACGTGCCTCCTTACCTGAGTGCAAACAATATATGAAAGTACTTGAGTGAATTGTTTCAGCGCAATACGGACACAAAATAAAATTGCAGAAAGTAGGGCAAAATTTCACAAGTTTTGGTAGAGGATAGCCTTGGTTTGTACAAAATTTCTGAAAAATTCTCTAGAAATAGTTTTTTCCTGAAATTTCACGTAAAAATTTCCACTGAGTTTGGGACAAAACTCCACAAATTTCATGTCAAACGGATGAGTATTCACCCACGAAAAAAATCAAACAGTTTCGCACAGAAACGAACCTTCCTTTCAGCCCTGGCAGTCATGAATAAATTTTTTTTTGCCAATCTTGTGGCACGAATCTGGGGCAGAAATTTCAGCCAAAACTCAACAGACACACTGACGAACGTCTGGGAAAAATTTCAGACCAAATTACCCAAGGAGTAAGGTGTAGTAAGTCTTAGACCGACAGTAGACAAAGCTGGTTTTTCAAAAACAGAAGGTCCCGGCTTTTCATCCCCGTATCTTGTTTTTGTGATTTGTTTACGGACGTGCCTCCTTACCTGGGTGCAAACAACATATGAAAGTACTTGTGTAAAATTTTTCAGCGCAATACGGACCCTGAATAAAATTGCAGAAAGTAGGGCGAAATTTCACAAGTTTTGGTAGAGAGCCTTGGTTGGCACAAAATTTCTGAAAAATTCTCCGGAAATAGTTTTTTTTCCTGAAATTCCACGTCAGAATCTCCACTAAGTTTGGAACAAAATGCAACAAATTTCAGGTCAAACGGATAAGTAATCACGCACGAAAAAAATCAAACAGCTTCGCACAAAGACTAACCTTCCTTTCAGCCATGGCAGTGATGAATAAAAAATTATAGCCAATCTTGTGGGACGAATCTAGGGCTCAAATCTAAGCCAAACTCAACAGACACACTGACGAACGACTGATAAAAATTTCAGACCCAAATACCCAAGGAGTAAGGCCTAGTAAGTCCCAGACCGAGAGTGAACGAACTGGTTTTCTTAAAACAGAAGGTCCCGACTTTTCATCCCCGTATCTTCTTTTTGTGATTTTTTTACGGACGTGCCTCCTTACCTTGGTGCAAACAACATATGAAAGTACTTGAGTGAATTGTTTCAGCGCAATACGGACCCAGAATAAAATTGCAGAAACTAGAGCGAAATTTCCCATGTTTCGGTAAAGGATAGCCTTGGTTTGCACAAAATTTCTGAAAAATTCTCCGGAAATAGTTTTTTTCCTGAAATTCCACGTAAGAATCTCCATTGAGTTTGGGACAAAACGCCACAAATTTCAGGTCAAACGGATGAGTATTCAACCACGAAAAAAATCAAACAATTTCGGACACAAACGAACCTTCCTTTCAGCCCTGGAAGTGATGAATAAAAAATTTATTTTCCAATCTTGTGGCACGAATCTAAGACTCAAATCTCAGCAAAACACAACAGACACACTGACGAACGTCTGGTAAATATTTCAGACAAAATACCCAAGGAGTAAGGCCTAGTAAGTCCCAGACTCAGAGTGAACCAAACTGGTTTTCCGAAAACAAAAGGTCCGACTTTTCTTCCCCGTATCTTCTTTTTGTGATTTGTTTACGGACGTGCCTCCTAATCTGGGTGCAAAAACATATGAAAGTACTTGTGGAATTTTTTCGCGTAATACGGACCAGAATAAAATTTCAGAAGATAGGGCAAATTTAACAAATTTTCTAAAGGATAGCCTTTGTTTGCACAAAATTTCTGAAAAATTATGCGAAAGTAATTTTTTCCTGAAATTCCACGTATGAATCGCCACTGAGATTTGGACAAAACGCCATAAATTTCAGGTCAAACGAATGAGTATTCACCCACGAAAAAAATCAAACAGTTTCGCACACAAACGAACCTTCCTTTCAGCTCTGGCAGTGATGAATAAAAAATTATTGTCAATCTTGTGCGACGAATCTGGGGCTCAAATCTCAGCCAAAACTCAACAGACACACTGACGAACGTCGGGTAAAAATTTCAGACCAAAATACCCAAGGAGTAAGGCGTAGTAAGTCCCAGACCGAGGGTGATCAAAACTGGTTTTCCGAAAACACAAGGTCCGAGTTTTCTTCCCCGTATCTTCTTTTTGTGATTTTTTTACGGACGTGCCTCCTTACGTGGGTGCAAACAACATATGAAAGAACTTGTGTGAATTTTTTCAGCGCAATACGGACCCAAATAAAATTGCAGAAAGTAGGGCGAAATTTCACAAGTTTTTGTAGAGGATAGCCTTGGTTTGTACAAAATTTTTGAAATTTTTCTAGAAATAGTTTTTTCCTGAAATTTCACGTAAGAATTTCCACTGAGTTTGGGACAAAATCCATAAATTTCATGTCAAACGGATGATTATTCACCCACGAAAAAAATCAAACAGTTTCCCACACTAACGAACCTTCCTTTCAGCCCTGGCAGTCATGAATAAAAAATTTATTTGCTAATCTTGTGGCACGAATCTTGGGCTCAAATCTCAGCCAAAACTCAACAGACACACTGACGAACGTCTGGGAAAAATATCAGACCAAATTACCCAAGGAGTAAGGCGTAGTAAGTCCTAGACCGAGAGTAAACAAAACTGGTTTTCCGAAAACAGAAGGTCCGACTTTTCATCCCCGTATCTTGTTTTTGTGATTTGTTTACGGACGTGCCTCCTTAACTGGGTGCAAACAACATATGAAAGTACTTGTGTGAAATTTTTCACCGCAATACGGACCCTGAATAAAATTGCAGAAAGTAGGGCGAAATTTCACAAGTTTTGGTAGAGGATAGCCTTGGTTTGCACAAAATTTCTTAAAAATTCTACGGAAATAGTTTTTTCCTGAAATTCCATGTAAGAATCTCCACTGAGTTTGGGATAAAACGCCACAAATTTAATGTCAAACGGATGAGCATTCACCCACAAAAAAAATCAAACAGTTTCGCACACAAACAAACCTTCCTTTTAGCCCTGGCAGTGATTAATACAAAATTTATTGCCAATCTTGTGGGACGAATCTGGGGCTCAAATCTCAGCCAAAACTCAACAAACACACTGACGAACGTGTGGTAAAAAAATTTCGAACTAAAATACCCAAGGAGTAAGGCGTAGTAAGTACCAGACCGAGAGTGAACAAAACAGGTTTTCCAAAAATAGAAGGTCCCAACTTTTCTTCCCTGTATCTTCTTTTTGTGATCTTTTTACGGACGTGCCTCCTTACCTGGGTGCAGACAACATACGAAAGTACTTGTGTGAATTTTTCAGCGCAATACAGACTTTGAATAAAATTGCAGAAAGTAGTGCGAAATTTCACAAGTTTTGGTAGAGGATAGCCTTGGTTTGCACAAAATTTCTGAAAAATTCTCTGGAAATAGTATTTTCCTGAAATTCCACGTAAGAATCTCCACTGAGTTTGGGACAAAATGCCACAAATTTCATGTCAAACGGATGAGTATTCACCACAGAAAAAAATCAAACAGTTTCGCACACAAACGAACCTTCCTTTCAGCCCTGGCAGTGATGAATAAAAAATTATTGTCAATCTTGTGCGACGAATCTGGGGCTCAAATCTCAGCCAAAACTCAACAGACACATGACGAACGTCGGTAAAAATTTCAGACCAAAATACCCAAGGAGTAAGGCGTAGTAAGTCCCAGACCGAGGGTGATCAAAACTGGTTTTCCGAAAACACAAGGTCCCGAGTTTTCTTCCCCGTATCTTCTTTTTGTGATTTTTTTACGGACGTGCCTCCTTACGTGGGTGCAAACAACATATGAAAGTACTTGTGTGAAATTTTTAGACAACTCACGCAAGCCTACTAACGAATCTCATAGTAAACGCCTGTTCGCATCGCAACTAATAGAAAAAAAACGACTAGACTAGTAGTGGAGTGCTCCTTGTTGTCGGATCTGACCGGGTCGAGCTTCCGACCCTGAATAAAATTGCAGAAAGTAGGGCGAAATTTCACAAGTTTTGGTAGATAATAGCCTTGGTTTGCACAAAATTTTTGAAAAATTCTCCGGAAATAGTTTCTTCCTGAAATTCCACGTAAAAATCTCCATTGAGTTTGGGACAAAACGCCACAAATTTTAGGTCAAACGGATGAGTGTTCACCCACGAAAAAATCAAACAGTTTCGCACACAAACGAACCTTCCTTTCAGCCCTGGCAGTTACGAAAAAAAATTTATTGGCAATCTTTTGGACGTATCTGGGGCTCAAATCTCAGCCAAAACTCATTAGACACACTGACGAATGTCTGGTAAAAATTTCAGACCAAAATACCGAAGGAATAAGGCGTAGTAAGTCCCAGACCGAGAGTGAACAAAACTGGTTTTCCAAAAATAGAAGGTCCCGACTTTTCTTCCCCATGTCTTCTTTTTGTGATTTGTTTACGGACGTGCCTCCTTACTTGGGTGCGAACAACATATGAAAGTACTTTTGTGAATTTTTTCAGCGCAATACGGACCCAGAATAAAATTGCAAAAACTAGGGCGAAATTTCCGAAGTTTTGGTAGAGGATAGCCTTGGTTTGCACAAAATTTCTGAAAATTTTTTGGAAATAGTTTTTTCCTGAAATTCGATGTAAGAATCTCCACTGAGTTTGGGATAAAAGCCACAAATTTCTTGTTAAACGGATGAGCATTCACCCACAAAAAAATCAAACAGTTCCTTTCAGCCCTGGCAGTGATTAATAAAAAATTTATTGCCAATCTTGTGGGACGAATCTGGGGCTCAAATCTCAACCAAAACTCAACAGACACACTGACGAACGTGTGGTAAAAATTTCGAACTAAAATACCCAAGGAGTAGGGCGTAGTAAGTTCCAGACCGAGAGTGAACAAAACAGGTTTTCCAAAAACAGAAGTCCCATTTTCTTCCCTGTATCTTCTTTTTGTGATTTTTTTACGGACGTGCCTCCTTACCTGGGTGCAAACAACATATGAAAGTACTTGTGTGAAATTTTTCAACGCAATACGGACCCTGAATAAAATTGCAGAAAGTAGGGCGAAATTTCACAAGTTTTGGTTGATGATAGCCTTGGTTTGCACAAAATTTCTTAAAATTCTACGGAAATAGTTTTTTCCTGAAATTCCATGTAAGAATCTCCACTGAGTTTGGGATAAAACGCCACAAATTTAATGTCAAACGGATGAGCATTCACCCACAAAAAAAATCAAACAGTTTCGCACACAAACAAACCTTCCTTTAGCCCTGGCAGTGATTAATACAAAATTTATTGCCAATCTTGTGGGACGAATCTGGGGCTCAAATCTCAGCCAAAACTCAACAAACACACTGACGAACGTGTGGTAAAAAATTTCGAACTAAAATACCCAAGGAGTAAGGCGTAGTAAGTACCAGACCGAGAGTGAACAAAACAGGTTTTCCAAAAATAGAAGGTCCCAATTTTCTTCCCTGTATCTTCCTTTTGTGATTTTTTACGGACGTGCCTCCTTACCTGGGTGCAGACAACATACGAAAGTACTTGTGTGAAATTTTTCAGCGCAATACAGACTTTGAATAAAATTGCAGAAAGTAGTGCGAAATTTCACAAGTTTTGGTAGAGGATAGCCTTGGTTTGCACAAAATTTCTGAAAAATTCTCTGGAAATAGTTTTTTCCTGAAATTCCACGTAAGAATCTCCACTGATTTGGGACAAAATGCCACAAATTTCATGTCAAACGGATGAGTATTCACCACTGAAAAAAATCAAACAGTTTCGCACACAAACGAACCTTCCTTTCAGCCCTGGCAGTGATGAATAAAAAATTATTGTCAATCTTGTGCGACGAATCTGGGGCTCAAATCTCAGCCAAAACTCAACAGACACACTGACGAACGTCGGGTAAAAATTTCAGACCAAAATACCCAAGGAGTAAGGCGTAGTAAGTCCCAGACCGAGGGTGATCAAAACTGGTTTTCCGAAAACACAAGGTCCCGGTTTTCTTCCCCGTATCTTCTTTTTGTGATTTTTTTACGGACGTGCCTCCTTACGTGGGTGCAAACAACATATGAAAGTACTTGTGTGAATTTTTTAGACAACTCACGCAAGCCTACTAAACGATCTCATAAGTAAACGCCTGTTCGCATCGCAACTAATAGAAAAAAAACGACTAGACTAGTAGTGGATGCTCCTTGTTGTTCGGATCTTGACCGGTCCGAGCTTCCGACCCTGAATAAAATTGCAGAAAGTAGGGCGAAATTTCACAAGATTTGGTAGATAATAGCCTTGGTTTGCACAAAATTTTGAAAAATTCTCCGGAAATAGTTTCTTCCTGAAATTCCACGTAAAATCTCCATTGAGTTTGGGACAAAACGCCACAAATTTTAGGTCAAACGGATGAGTGTTCACCCACGAAAAAAATCAAACAGTTTCGCACACAACGAACCTTCCTTTCAGCTCTGGCAGTTACGAAAAAAAATTTATTGGCAATCTTTTGGACGTATCTGGGCTCAAATCTCAGCCAAAACTCATTAGACACACTGACGAATGTCTGGTAAAATTTCAGACCAAAATACCAAGGAATAAGGCGTAGTAAGTCCCAGACCGAGAGTGAACAAAACTGGTTTTCCAAAAATAGAAGTCCGACTTTTCTTCCCCATGTCTTCTTTTTGTGATTTGTTTACGGACGTGCCTCCTTACCTGGGTGCGAACAACATATGAAAGTACTTTTGTGAATTTTTCAGCGCAATACGGACCCAGAATAAAATTGCAAAAACTAGGGCGAAATTTCCGAAGTTTTGGTAGAGGATAGCCTTGGTTTGCACAAAATTTCTGAAAAATTTTTGGAAATAGTTTTTTCCTGAAATTCGATGTAAGAATCTCCACTGAGTTTGGGATAAAACGCCACAAATTTCTGGTTAAACGGATGAGCATTCACCCACAAAAAAAATCAAACAGTTCCTTTCAGCCCTGGCAGTGATAATAAAAATTTATTGCCAATCTTGTGGGACGAATCTGGGGCTCAAATCTCAGCCAAAACTCAACAGACACACTGACGAACGTGTGGTAAACAAATTTCGAACTAAATACCCAAGGAGTAAGGCGTAGTAAGTACCAGACCGAGAGTGAACAAAACAGGTTTTCCAAAAACAGAAGGTCCCAACTTTTCTTCCCGTATCTCTTTTTGTGATCTTTTTACGGACGTGCCTCCTTACCTGGGTGCAGACAACATACGAAAGTACTTGTGTGAAATTTTTCAGCGCAATACAGACCCTGAATAAAATTGCAGAAAGTAGGGCGAAATTTCACAAGTTTTGGTTGAGGATAGCCTTGGTTTGCACAACATTTCTGAGAAATTCTCCGGAAATAGATTTTTCCTGAAATTTCAGGTAAGAATATCCACTCAGTTTGGGACAAAATGCCACAAATTTCATGTCAAACGGATGAGTATTCACCCCAGAAAAATATCAAACAGTTTCGCACACAAACTGATGGAGATCAAGCCCAAGAGAACATGGAGGCCACTCATCAAGCTCAAGAAGAGGTGGAGGCACAAATGGAGGACGCCCATGGAGGTCAAAGTCCACCTCAAAGGATTACAAGAAGCATGTTCAAAGCCTTGGGAGCTAGAGGACATTTATTTTCTCTTTTTGTAGTGTCTTTAGTTGAAGGTGCTTAGAGGGAAACCTTAGAAACCTCTTTTGTTAAGCATCTTTTAGTTTTAGTTAGGAGCTTTGGGGGGGTGTATTAGTAGATAGGTGTAGGAGTAAATAGGAGGTGCCAAAGTGAAGGAAAGGATCACACCTTCCTCATGCCTTGTTTTAGGCGCATTCTAGAAGCTTTTTGGGAGGGATTTTTTGATTTGTTTAGCTTTCATTTCAGCACCTTAGGCTATAAATAGAGGTGCTCTCTTTGTAAAATTCAGATTTGAATTTATCTAAAGAAACTATACTCAAAATTGGAGTGAGCATTTGGAGAGCTTTGAGCTTCTTCTCTAGTCTTATCTTGAAGGACCATGGTTTCCTCAAGTGGCGGCTTCCACACTCATCTAGGAGCATCCATACTTCTAGTGGCGTGATCATCCAACCTTCTTCCATCTCATGAGCATTCTCTTCTCCTTCCTTTCTTCTTCTTCAATTGTTCATGTTGCCTTGTGTTTTGAGTTGTTTTGTTTCGGTTTTTCTAATTTTCCAGCACTATATTCTGTTTGTTTCTTAATTCTGTTCGGTCTTTTCTTTTTAAATTCCTTTGTTGATTCAATTTGACAATATTTGGTTCATCCAAATGAGTTTGGGATTTGGTACTTGTTATTGGTGAGTTCTTGACTTAGAACCATGATCCAACTTCTAAGAAAGTGCCTCTATATTTTCCAGCTCAAGGTGATTCCTAAAATGTCAAGAATCTTGTTCTATGTGGCTATTGGAATCACATCATGTGGTATCATGAGTCTTAGGTTCATTCTTGTTTAATTGTTGAGTTGTGTGCACTTTATTTCAAGAGCTCTTTTAATTTCTTGCAATTTAAGTTTCTGTTTTAGAATTTTAATTGAGTATTCTTGCTGTTTTTTTTTTCTTTTGCTCCAAGTGTTTGTGGAAAGGTTTATGGCACTCATAATTCTTATGAGTATGGTTGCTCTTTTGGAATGGCATTATCCTTCCTAGAGTTTACCTTAAGCTTCCTTTCACTTGTTACAATTTGTGTTGTGTCTTTTAATTTTTGAATCATGTCAAGTTTGTCTTAGTCATGTTATTCCATATATGTCATTACTTCTAGTAGTACTTTTATTGTTTTGATTGTTTCTTGCTTTGGTGTCATATAATTTTCTGAATTGATGTTGATCCTTTGTGCATTTTCTTTTTAGAATTGAGTTCATACTTGTATTCTAGACCTATACAAGTTCCATACATCATTTTCTATTATGTCTTTGCTAGTTCATCATCCTGTTTTTTATTCCTATTAGGATTCCTCTGTTTCTGAAAAAAGTGCTTACTGTTTTTCCTTATTGCAACTGATTTACGTACTGTAAAATTCTGAAATTCTGGATTTGAGATATTCAAAGTGTTAGAAAAGAATAGAAAAAAGAATCATTCAAAAATATGAAGTACACAAAAAATGATAAATAAAATAAAAAAAGTGTACATTCCTGCCGAAAAAAATACGGTAATCTGGCAGTGATTTAAAAAAATTTATTTCTCTCAATTGGCTTACTGTTTTTAATTGATTCCAGTGCCATTTTTGAGTTAACATCTTGAAGTTTCTGTGGTATAAATTTCATAATCCAGTTCGCTCTACAACGTTCCAGTTAAATCAGTGAATATCAAACACAGTTTGCATAAATTTTTTTTTTTTTCCAGTAGCTAAAATTTTTGTTTTCTTCATCTACTCTAGTGCTTTTCCTTAGGTATTCTTTTGTGTGCCTACTTTTCTCATTGAGTTCTTTATTTTCTTGATTGTCTTTCATTCTTACTCTTTGAGTTTGTCTTACATATAGTATTCCTTTTGCAATTACCTTTTCCTTGCTTATACCTTTTCTTGTTTGTCTTTATTGTTTCTTTGGTTTTGTGGTGGTTTGCTCTTAAGATTGGTGTGCTTGCTTTGACATATTTCATTTGAGGATTCCAAGGCCTCAAGATCAGATTGGTGCAAGAACATTATTTCTTTGAGAGTGATATCTTTTTCAGCCTTAAATTCACTTCGGCAGTTTCAATTGCAAAGCTCACTGTTTTTGCTAATTTTTAACTTGTTTGCTGTTTTGTGTGTTTGCTGTTTTTTTTTAATTACAAATGGCTGGATCTTCAAGTGATGCATCCTACAAGCAGAATTCTCCTTCCAAAGCTTCCATTCTTGGTGAATTACATGAAGCTCAAAGAACAATTAGAAGGTTGGAGGAAAAAATGCAAAAGATGGAGGTCCAACAACTAGACCATCTCCTTCTATCCATGATGGACATCATTCTCATAGACCTTCTTCAAGAGCTTCTTCAAATGATGTTGGCCGTGAAGATGAGCATAGGAGAAGGAGACCTCCACCCCAAGTCCATGGACAAAGACATCATCACCAAGGGGAAAGAATTCACTACGGCAATGGCTTCTACCATGATGCAAAGTCCAAGCTTCCTTCGGTCAAACTACCTTGTTTAATGGTTCTAGTGATCCAAATGTGTATTTAGATTGGGAGGCTAAGTGTGAACAAATTTTTGAGATCCATGAGATCCAAGATGAGCATAAGCTCAAGCTAGCCACCCTAGAGTTTAGTGATTATGCCATGAAATGGTGGCATGGAATTGTAAAGGACATTATCTATCACAAGGGTCCTCCCGTGGACTCTTGGAACTCTTTAAAGGATCATATGCGCGCTAGGTTTGTGCCCCCACATTTTAGGAAAGACCTCATGTTGAGACTCCAACGGTTTCAACAAGGCACGCTAAATGTGGATGAATATTATAAGGAGCTTGAGACGCTTGTGCTTAAAATTGAATTAGAAGAAAGTGAAGAAGCCATGGTTGCTAGGTTTGTGAGTGGTCTTAGGAAGGATATCCAAGACATTGTTGAGTTACAAGAGTATTCATCATTGGGCTCTTTAGTTCATCTTGCAATGAAGGTGGAAGCCCAACTTGCTAAGAAAACTCTTTTAAAAATGCTTCCAATAATGGATACTACTCCAAGTCTTGGAGAAACAAAACTTCTTTTTCAAACATCCTTCCAAAGATTCTTCTTTCAAACCCAAGGAATCTAAGCCATCAACATCTAGACCTAAGTCTCCCACTAGAACATCTAACACTAAATGCTTTAAATGTATGGGTTATGGTCATATTGCTGCAAATTGTCCTTCAAAACGAAGTATGTACATGCATGAGGGCATTGTAGTTAGTGAGCATGATTCGGATTCTTCAAAGCATTCATTGCATTCTCATGCATCTAGTGAGGAAGAGAGTGAATGTCCACTTGAAGGGGACTTGTTAGTTGTGAGAAGACTTCTTGGACAAGTTTCACAACCTTTTGATGAAAGTCAAAGGGAAAATATTTTCCATACAAGATGTCTTATTCAAAACAACATTTGTTCCTTGATAGTGGATGGGGGTAGTTGTGCAAATGTGGCTAGTACAAGAGTAGTAGATAAGCTTGGATTGCCTACTATCTCTCATACAAAGCCCTACAAATTACAATGGCTTAGTGAAGTAGGAGAAATAATTGTTAATAAACAAGTCCTCATCCATTTCTCCATTGGAAAATACAAAGATGAGGTATTATGTGATGTTGTGCCCATGGAAGCCACTCATGTTCTTTTGGGAAGGCCTTGGCAATTTGATAGAAAAGTTTTACATGATGGCTTTACCAACAAATTATCTTTTGAATTCCATGGTCACAAGGTTACTTTAAAATCTCTCTCTCCAAGAGAAGTCCATGAGGACCAAGTTATCATGAAGAAAAAGAGGGAGAGTGAAAAAGATAAAAAAGATAAAAAAGATAAGAGTTCTAAGCCTACACTCCTTGTGTCTAGGCGTGACATTGAAAGGGAAATAGTGGCTCATCATCCTCTTTTTTTAGCCATCCCTAGAACTCTTAGCATAGAAACACTTGTTGATAGTCCTCATTGCTTGGAAAATTTGGTAGAAGAGTTCAAAGATGTGTTTCAAGATCCTCCAAATGGACTTCCACCTTTGAGAGGGATTGAGCACCAAATTGATTTGATACCGGGCTCTTCTTTACCAAATCGTCCCGCATATAGGACCAATCCAAGTGAAACCAAGGAAATTCGCCAACAAGTTGAGGCTTTGATTGAAAAAGGGTGGGTGCAAGATAGCATGAGTCCTTGTGCTATGCCTATCATCTTAGTGCCAAAAAAGGATGGCACATGGCGAATGTGTTCGGATTGTAGGGCCATAAATAACATAACCATTAAGTATAGGCATCCCATACCTAGACTAGATGATTTGTTGGATGAATTACATGGTTCAAAAATCTTTTCAAAGATTGATCTTAAAAGCGGCTACAATCAAATCCGTATCAAACCGGGTGATGAATGGAAGACGGCTTTTAAGACCAACTTTGGTTTATATGAGTGGTTAGTTATGCCTTTTGGTTTAACTAATGCACCAAGTACCTTCATGCGCCTCATGCATCATGTTCTTAGACCTTTCATTGGTAAGTTTGTTGTGGTTTACTTTGATGACATTCTCATTTATAGCTTATCTTTGAATGACCATAGGTTGCATGTTAGGCAAGTTTTGGAAACCCTTAGGAAGGAACATTTGTATGCTAACCTTGCTAAATGTATGTTTGCTCTTGATCATATAGAATTCCTAGGGTTTGTTGTGAGTTGTAAAGGGGTCCATGTGGACAAAACCAAGGTGGTGGCCATTCAAAATTGGCCTACACCGAAATCTTTGAATGAGGTCCGAAGTTTTCATGGGCTTGCTTCTTTCTATAGAAGATTTGTCCCAAACTTTGGTACCATTGCCGCACCACTCAATGACATAGTGAAAAAGGATGTGGTCTTTCATTGGGGAGAAGCACAACAAAATGCTTTTGATACTTTGAAAGAAAAATTGACTAATGCTCCCATCTTGGCCCTTCCTAATTTCACTAAGACATTTGAGATTGAGTGTGATGCTTCAAGTATAGGTATTGGGGCTGTTCTCCTTCAAGAGGGCCACCCCATAGCCTATTTTAGTGAGAAATTGAAGGGAAGTCATCTCAACTATTCCACCTATGATAAGGAATTATATGCACTTGTTAGGGCTTTGTTTACTTGGCAACACTATCTTTTTCCAAAGAGTTTGTGATACATAGTGATCATGAATCTCTTAAATATTTGAAAAGCCAAAACAAACTTAACAAGAGGCATGCTAAGTGGGTGGAATTCATTGAGCAATTTCCTTATGTGATCAAACACAAGCAAGGCAAAATAAATATTGTGGCGGATGCTCTTTCTAGAAGATATACCTTGCTAAATCTTTTAACCTCTCAATATCTTGGTTTTGATCACATTAAGGAACTTTATCATGATGACCTTGATTTTTCTCTCCTCTATCAAGAGTGTCTTAAGGGAGGACACAAAGACTTTTTTATTCAAGATGGCTTTCTTTTTAAAGGAAAACGTCTTTGTGTTCCCCAATGTTCTATTAGATTATCTCTTGTTAGAGAAGCTCATGAGGGGGGCTTAATGGGACATTTTGGGGTTGCTAAAACTTTGGATGTGTTGCATGAACATTTCTTTTGGCCTCATATGCATAAACATGTTCATAGTTTGTGTGATAAATGCATAGCTTGCCGCAAAGCTAAATCTAAAATGCATCCCCATGGTCTTTATACTCCTCTTCCTATCCCTTCAATGCCTTGGGTAGATATATCTATGGATTTCATCTTAGGCTTACCCAAGACATCAAAGGGAAAGGACTCCATTTTTGTGGTAGTGGATCGTTTTTCAAAGATGGCTCACTTTATTCCTTGCCACAAAGTGGATGATGCATGCCACATTGCAAACCTCTTCTTCCAAGAAGTGGTTCGCTTGCATGGGATTCCTAGGTCTATAGTGTCCGATAGAGATCCTAAGTTCTTGAGTCACTTTTGGAAGACCTTGTGGGGCAAGCTTGGAACTAAGCTTTTATTTTCTACCACTTGCCATCCACAAACCGATGGTCAAACCGAGGTGGTGAATAGAACTTTGGGACAACTATTGAGATGCTTTATTTCGGGGAATCCTAGAGTGTGGGAGAATTTACTACCCCATGTTGAGTTTGCATATAACCGAGTAGTAAATTCTACCACCTCCCATTCTCCTTTTGAGGTGGTCTATGGGTTTAATCCCCTAACACCTCTTGATCTTCTTCCTATTCCCCTTCTTGACGATGTCTTGTGCAAGGATGGGGATGAAAAGGCTTCTTTTGTGAAAACTTTGCATAAAGACATCAAGAAGAGAATTGAGAAGAAGGTTGGCAAGTATGCTGAACTTGCCAATAAGAGGAGAAAAGCATTGTTGTTTGATGAGGGCGATTGGGTTTGGCTTCACTTGAGGAAGGATCGTTTTCCTACTCAAAGGAAGTCCAAACTAATGCCTCGAGGGGATGGACCTTTCCAAGTCCTCAAGAGGATTAATGACAATGCTTATGAGTTAGATATGCCTGATACATTCTTAGGTAGTCATACTTTTAATGTCAGCGATCTAACTCCTTTTTCTGTAGGTCTCCAGAATTCGTGGTCGAATTCTCTCCAACTCGGGGAGTATGATGGAGATCAAGCCCAAGAGAACATGGAGGCCACTCATCAAGCTCAAGAAGAGGTGGAGGCACAAATGGAGGACGCCCATGGAGGTCAAAGTCCACCTCAAAGGATTACAAGAAGCATGTTCAAAGCCTTGGGAGCTAGAGGACATTTATTTTCTCTTTTTGTAGTGTCTTTAGTTGAAGGTGCTTAGAGGGAAACCTTAGAAACCTCTTTTGTTAAAGCATCTTTTAGTCTTTAGTTAAGAGTCTTAGGGGGGGTGTATTAGTAGATAGGTGTAGGAGTAAATAAGGAGGTGCCAAAGTGAGAGAAAGGATCACACCTTCCTCATGCCTTGTTTTAGGCGCAAATTCTAGAAGCTTTTTGGGAGGGAGTTTTTTTTGAATTTGTGTAGCTTACATTTCAGCACCTTAGGCTATAAATAGAGGTGCTCTCTTTGTAAAATTCAGATTTGAATTTTATCTAAAGAAACTATACTCAAAATTGGAGTGAGCATTTGGAGAGCTTTGAGCTTCTTCTCTAGTCTTATCTTGAAGGACCATGGTTTCCTCAAGTGGCGGCTTCCACACTCATCTAGGAGCATCCATACTTCTAGTGGCGTGATCATCCAACCATTCTTCCATCTCCATGAGCATTCTCTTCTCCTTCCTTTCTTCTTCTTCAATTTGTTCATGTTGCCTTGTGTTTTGAGTTGTTTTTGTTTCGGTTCTTCTAATTTTCCAGCACCTATATTCTGTTTGTTTCTTAATTCTGTTCGGTCTTTTCTTTTTAAATTCCTTTGTTGATTCAATTTGACAATATTTGGTTCATCCAAATGAGTTTGGGATTTGGTACTTGTTATTGGTGAGTTCTTGACTTAGAACCATGATCCAACTTCTAAGAAAGTGCCTCTATATTTTCCAGCTCAAGGTGATTCCTAAAAATGTCAAGAATCTTGTTCTATGTGGCTATTGGAATCACATCACAAACGAACCTTCCTTTCAGCCCTGGCAGTGATGAATAAAAAAATTATTGTCAATCTTGTGGGACGAATCTGGGGCTCAAATCTCAGCCAAAACTCAACAGACACACTGACGAACGTCTGGTAAAAATTTCAGACCAAAATACCCAAGGAGTAAGGCGTAGTAAGTCCCAGACCGAGAGTGAACAAAACTGGTTTTCCGGAAATACAAGGTCCCGACTTTTCTTCCCCGTTTCTTCTTTTTGTGATTTTTTTACGGACGTGCCTCCTTACCTGGGTGCAGACAACATATGAAAGTACTTGTGTGAAATTTTTTATCACAATACGGACCTTGAATAAAATTGCAGAAAGTATGGCGAAATTTCACAAGTTTTGGTAGAGGATAGCCTTGGTTTGCACAAAATTTTTGAAAAATTCTCCGGAAATAGTTTCTTCCTGAAATTCCACGTAAGAATCTCCACTGAGTTTGGGACAAAACGCCACAAATTTTAGGTTAAACGGATGAGTGTTCACCCACGAAAAAAATCAAACAGTTTCGGACACAAACAAACCTTCGTTTCAGCCCTGGCAGTTATGAAAAAAAATTTATTGGCAATCTTTTTGGACGTATCTGGGGCTCAAATCTCAGCCAAAACTCAACAGACACACTGACGAACGTCTGGTAAAAATTTCAAACCAAAATACCCAAGGAGTAAGGCGTAGTAAGTCCCAGACCGAGAGTGAACAAAACTGGTTTTCCGGAAACACAAGGTCCCGACTTTTCTTCCCCATGTCTTCTTTTTGTGATTTGTTTACGGACGTGCCTCCTTACTTGGGTGCGAACAACATATGAATGTACTTTTGTGAGTTTTTTCAGCGCAATACGGACCCTGAATAAAATTGCAGAAAGTAGGGCGAAATTTCACAAGTTTTGGTAGAGGATAGCCTTGGTTTGCACAAATTTTCTTAAAAATTCTACGGAAATAGTTTTTTCCTGAAATTCCATGTAAGAATCTCCACTGAGTTTGGGATAAATCGCCACAAATTTCATGTCAAACGGATGAGCATTCACCCACAAAAAAAATCAAACAGTTTCGCACACAAACGAACCTTCCTTTCAGCCCTGGCAGTGATTAATACAAAATTTATTGCCAATCTTGTGGGACGAATCTGGGGCTCAAATCTCAGCCAAAACTCAACAGACACACTGACGAACGTCTGGTAAAAAAATTTCGAACTAAACTACCCAAGTAGTAAGGCGTAGTAAGTCCCAGACCGAGAGTGAACAAAACAGGTTTTCCAAAAACAAAAGCTCCCAACTTTTCTTCCCTGTATCTTCTTTTTGTGATTTTTTTACGGACGTGCCTCCTTACCTGGGTGCAAACAGCATACGAAAGTACTTGTGTGAAATTTTTCAGCGCAATACAGACCCTGAATAAAATTGCATAAAGTAGGGCGAAATTTCACAAGTTTTGGTAGAGGATAGCCTTGGTTTGCACAAAATTTCTGAAAAATTCTCCGGAAATAGTTTTTTCCTGAAATTCGACGTAAGAATCTCCACTGAGTTGGGGACAAAATGCCACAAATTTCATGTCAAACGGATGAGTATTCACCCACGAAAAAAATCAAAAAGTTTCGCACACAAACGAACCTTCCTTTTAGCCTTGTATATGATGAATAAAAAAATAATTGCCAATCTTGTGGCACGAATCTGGGGCTCAAATCTCAGCCAAAACTCAACAGACACACTGACGAACGTGTGGTAAAAATTTCAAACCAAATCACCCTAGGAGTAAGGCATAGTAAGTCCCAGACCAAGAGTGAGTTTTAGTTTTCCCAAATCTAAAGGTCCCAGCTTTTCTTCCCTGTATCTTCTTTTTGTGATTTGTTTACGGATGTGCCTCCTTCCCTGTGTGCAAACAACATGTGAAAGTACTTGTGTGAAATATTTCACCGTAATACGGACCCTGAATAAAATTGCAGAAACTACAGCGAAATTTCCCATGTTTTGGTAGAGGATAGCCTTGATTTGCACAAAATTTCTGAAAAATTCTCCGAAAATAGTTTTTACATGAAATTACACGTAAGAATCTCCACTGAGTTTGGAACAAAACGCGACAAATTTCAGGTCAAACGGATGAGTATTCACCCACGAAAAAAATCAAACATTTTCGCACACAAACGAACCTTCTTTTCAGCATTGGCAGTGATGAATAAAAAATTTATTTTCCGATCTTGTGGCACGAATCTGGGGCTCAAATCTCAGCCCGAATTCAACACACACACTGACGAACGTGTGGTAAAAATTTCAGACCAAATTACACAAGGAGTAAGGCGTAGTAAGTCCCAGTCTGAGAGTAAACAAAACTGGTTTTCCTAAAACAGAAGGTCCCGGCTTTTCATCCCTGTATCTTCTTTTTGTGATTTGTTTACGGACGTGCCTCCTTACGTGGGTGCAAACAACATATGGAAGTACTTGTGTGAAATTTTTTAGCGCAATACGGACCCTGAATAAAATTGCAGAAAGTAGGGCGAAATTTCACAAATTTTGGTAGATAATAGCCTTGGTTTGCACAAAATTTTTGAAAAATTCTCCGGAAATAGTTTCTTCCTGAAATTCCACGTATGAATCTCCATTGAGTTTGGGACAAAACGCCAAAAATTTTAGGTCAAACGAATGAGTGTTCACCCACGAAAAAAATCAAACAGTTTCGCACACAAACGAACCATCCTTTTAGCCCTGGCAGTTATGAAAAAAAATTTATTGGCAATCTTTTTGGACGTATCTGGGGCTCAAATCTCAGCCAAAACTCAACAGACACACTGACGAATGTCTTGTAAAATTTCAGACCAAAATACCCAAGGAGTAAGGCGTAGTAAGTCCCAGACCGAGAGTGAACAAAACTGGTTTTCCAAAAACATAAGGTCCCGGTTTTTCTTCCCTATGTCTTCTTTTTGTGATTTGTTTACGGACGTGCCTCCTTACTTGGGTGCAAACAACATATGAAAGTACTTTTGTGAATTTTTTCAGCGCAATACGGACCCAAAATAAAATTGCAGAAACTAGGGCGAAATTTCCGAAGTTTTGGTAGAGGATAGCCTTGGTTTGCACAAAATTTCTGAAAAATTCTCCGGAAATAGTTTTTTCCTGAAATTCCATGTAAGAATCTCCACTGAGTTTGGTACTAAAGGCCACAAATTTCAGGTCAAACGGATGAGTATTCACCCACGAAAAAATCGGTTGTTTATACTAGTTAACAAATAACAAAACTGTATTTAAAGAGATAGGGATAGAGAGATTGTACACAATTGTTTATACTGGTTCACTCCAAACCCAGAGCTACATCCAGTCTTCTCAGAAACCCTTAGGAAATCCACTAAGCAATCGCACCTTGATCACTTACACAACAACCAAGAGAATGATCTTGAACACCTCAAGAAACACACTCTCCTTGGTCAACACACCTACACCAAGATTGCTGATCTTGATCCCCTCAAGAACACACAACCAATCTCAGAAAAACACAGAAACGAATACTTGTTCAACAGAGTACAAGGATTACACTTGTTACAGAAGATAATCTGAAATCAATACAAGCAGAATCCTATTCCATACACTTTGATCAATCACAAACTCTTAGCAATCTCAGCTCTTTGAAAAACTCAAAAACTCTTAGCAAAAACTTGTCAAAGATTCTTTTTTGCAAATATGTTTTTCTGAATATATTCAAAGATGTAGTTTGTTATCAAATCTTAACAAACTCTTAAATTGCATTAAAATATTGGTCAAAGCATTTAATGACTGGAGCGTAAGCAGTTAAATCATTTAAAGCTCAGTCAAACAGAAAACAGTTTTTCTGTTATGGTCCCAAAACAAACAATCTGTTGTTTTCTCGAATCAATCTGTTGTTTTGGTACTGAACAGTTCAACCATTTTAAAAACAATTTTCAATTTTTTTCTCAAAACACCTAAGCACAAACAATCGGTTGTTTCGACAAAACAATCGGTTGTTTAACTTAGTTTGAAAACATTTTACTTTCACAAAGATTGAGAATGCTAATCCTTTAGATTTAACCAAAGGGTGGATTACAACATATAAACTACCCCAGAACTAAACTAAATCAGCACAGCAACATCAAGCATAGCAGAGGCTTCAACATCCTTCAAAGGATTTGGATTCTTCAAAACTTGAACACCACTTGGTTCAACAATCTCCCCCTATTTGATGAAGACAAATCCCTGGTGCTTGTGTTCAATCTGATTAAATCTGAAGCAGTTCCTGCAAAAAATAGCATTTATACTGTCCAAAGCTTCTTACAGCAGCAAATTAGTTTATTACTCATTCAAAGCATAAAACATGATTACCAATCGGTTGTTTACACGAAACAATCGGTTGTTTCTATCAGCAGCAGCAGAAAACACTTTCATATCAGAGATTTTAACATTTTATACAGTATCAGATAAAGATATACAAGATCCAATTAATTCTCCCCCTATTTGTCTTCACAAATAGACTTTAGCATGTATCAAAAACAGATTTAGGAGAGATTATTAAGATCAAGGATACCTAACTCATTTCTTAAGAAGAAAAACCACTCTTTTGGTAAAGGCTTTGTGAAGGTACTTGTTTGGGAATGATGATATCTTTTGGAAAAAGACCTCTTAAATGGTGAAAACCATTAGGAGGTATGAAAAAATCATCCCTAACATTTTTTAACCAAGATGGTGTAGAAATAGGAACCTTGGGTAATGAAAAAGATAAGGAAGGAAAACACCTTGGATGTGAAAGGATAAGACCCATGTCATCTTGGCCTTCTTTGTCTTTTTCATTTTTACTTGTGGTAGGTGGGTGAGTTAGGTCTTGTTTTACCTTGTTTATCTTTAAGGTTTGCTTTTGTGGACAATGAAGAGCTATGTGCCCAAAACCTAAACATTTAAAGCATTTGATATTTGAAGTTTTGGTAGGTGACTTAGGAGTAGAAGGATTTGTAGTAGAAACTTTTTTTGGAAACATAGTTTGTTTGGAAAAATTGGAAGGAGAAATTTGAGTAGAAATTTTGTTTGCATCCTTCCTAGAAGAGTTGTAGAAACCATCATGATGAGTATTTTTGAAAGGTTTTTTCAAAAGATATGATTCCACCTTGATGGCTTTGCGAAACACTCTCTTTAAAGAAGAGTACTCATTTAATTCTACAAAGTCTCTAATATCTCTTCTCAAACCACGCACAAACCATTTAATCTTTGACTCTTCATTAGCATGCATATTCATTTTAGTCAAAGTTGTTTCAAAATCTTTAAAGTATTCATCTACCATCCTATGTCCTTGAGGAAGCCTTTGGAACTTCAACAAGTGTTCCTTCCTAGAAGGAGGAACAAACCTTGCGCGCATACACTCTTTCAAATCATTCCAAGAAACCACGAGAGGTCTCTTGCGATATATAATGTCCATTACAATGCTATGCCACCATTCTTTGGCATAGTCCAAAAAGGATAAAGAAACTATCCTAAGTTTATGGTCATCTTGGACCTTATACACATGAAAATAATGGTCAACCTTAGCTTCCCAATCTAATTACACATTAGGATCACTATCACCACTAAAGCTAGGTACTTGTATAAAAGAAAATTGAGACTTGGCTTCTTGGTGATGTCTTTGGTCATGGTGATGGCTTCTCCCATGGGAATGATGACCATGCCTCCTTCTTCTATGTTCCTCTTCATGACCATGATCATTGGAAGAACCTTTAGAGGAAGGTCTATGAGAATGATGCTCTTCATTGATAGAATGAGAAGACCTAGGTTGCTTCATTTCAAGTCTTTGTAATCTTTCCTCCAACTTTCTTATAGCTTCATCTTTGAAATTAATGGTTCGTTTTGCCTTTTTTAATTCACCAAAAACAGAATATTTGCTAGGAGAATGCTGTTTGGAAGAATCACTGCTGGAATATGAAGCCATTTATAAAAGAAAACAGCAAACAAAAACAACAAACAATGTTAAGAAAAGACAATTAGCAAAAATTGGATCAAAATGCCGAAGTGAAGTGTCACTTAAAACACTCCAAAGAAAGAATACTCCCCTTCACCAATCTGAACTTGAGGCCTTTAGTAACCTCAAATGAAAGATGTCAAAGCAAGAGCACACAATCTCAAAGAAAATCACCACAAAACCAATGAACAATGAAAGACAAACAAGAAAAGGTGTAAACAATAAAAGGCTATAACAAAAGGAATACAAGATGTATGAAAAACTCAAAGAGTAATGAAGAAAAGACAAGCAAGAAAATAAGGTACTCAATGAAAAAAGAAGGCACACAAAAGAGACCTAAAGAAAAGTACTAGAGTAGATAAAGAAAACAAAAATAGAACTACTGGAAAATATTTTTTTGTGCAAACTGTGCGAAATGTTCACTGATTTATCTGGAATGATATAAAGCGAACTGGATTATGAAATTGTAACCACAGAAAATTCAAGATCTTAGCTCAACAATGGCACTGGAATCACTCAAAAACAGTAAGCCAATTAATTGAGATAAATTTTATAAAATCACTGCCAGATTACCGTATTTTTTTCGGCAGAATTGTACACTTTTTGTATTTTATTTATCATTTTTTTTGTACTTTGAATTTTTAAGTACTTCTTTTTTCTACTCTTTTATAACACTTTAAAGAACACAAATCCAGAATTTCAGAAATTTCCAGTAAGTAAATCAATTGCTATAAGGCAAAACAGTAAGCACATTTGCAGAAAATAGAGGAATCCTAACAGGAATGAAAAACAGAATTAAGAACTAGCAAAGACATAATAGAAATGATGTATAGGAACTTGTATAGGTCTAAAATACAAGTATGAACTCAATACTAAAAAGAAAAATGCACAAAGGATCAAGAATCAACACAGAAAACTGTGTTACACAAAAGCAAGAAACAAAAATTACAATAAAAGAACTACAAAGAAGTGATGACATTCTTGGAAAAACATGACTATGACAAAACTTGTATGGATTCAAAAAGGAAAAAACACAAACACATGATAGGCACAATTAAGAAAACAGCAATAAAACTCAAAATTAAGCCTAAAAACAGAAAGGTAAACAACAAGAATTATAGAGCTCTTGAATTAAAAGTGCAACACAACTCAAAATTAAACAAGAACAAACCTAAACTCTAGATACCACATGATATGATTCCACTAGCTAGATATAGATGATTCTTTGACATTTTAAGGAATCAACTTGAGTTGGAGAATGAATAGGCACTTTTAATAGAATTGGATCAATGTTCTATGTTTCAAGAACTCACCAAAACTTGCACCAAACACCAAACTCACATGGAAGATCCATTTCTTGCCAATTGAACCGATTAAAAGGAGCACAAATGTAAATGAACCGAATAGAAAGCTTCAAAAACTGAATTGAACCGAACAAATCAATAAGAAATGAAGAAGAAACAAATGGAACCAGCCAAGGAGAAGATGAACCGAAGCATATTAAGAAACAAGCTAAAATACCGAATGAAAATGCTAGAAAAGGAACCTAAGACATGTTTTAGCTTCATATGAACATGGAGATGAAATGAAAAGATGGAGAAGAGAGGAACTTATGAGAATGAAGAGCTTGGTTGATGGTCACGCCACTTGAAGTGTGAAGGCTCCATGATAAGTGAGCTAATGTCGCCACTTGAGAGAACCAAGGCACTCAAGATGAGACAAGGAAGAGGAGAAGACAAGTTCTCACACACTCTATCACCAATTTGGGAGAGTTTTTCTATATCAATTCTCAAATCTGAATTATGAAGGACCTAAGCCTTCCTTTTATAGGAGCAAGGGCCGGTCATGAAGCTTACAACACAAGCTAACCAAAAGACTCTTCATATGCTACTTACTAATAACGCCTAAATGAAGCATGAAGAGTCCTCTTCTAGAAAATTCTATACTAATGCCTAAAGATGCTTTTACAAAAGAGGTATCTAAGGTTTCCCTCTAAGCACCTTTCCTAAAAACTATGTATTTAAACATTCTATATTATTTACAAATTTATACAAAAAAACTATAAAGAGAGATATTTAAATGAAGCCTATTCTTGAAAGCTTGTAGACTTCTTTGGCTTTAGGCTTGATCCTCTCTTTATTTTATGTCTTCTTTTAATTTTGAAAAGACTAGAAGGAAGAACTTCAAATGTGAGGGTGAATGACCTCTTCCTTCATTAATAAAAGCCTCATTTATTTGATTCTCATCACCTAACTCATTTCTTAAGAAGAAAAATCTCTCTTTTGGTAAAGGCTTTGTGAAGATGTCAGCTAACTGCAGTTTGGTCTCCACAAACTTCACTTCACAATTCCTATTTTGTACATGATCTCTGATGAAATAATGCCTTATCTCAATATGTTTGGTCCTTGAGTGCTGAATATGATATTTTGGTAAGATTGATGGCACTTGTGTTATCACACATCAGAGGAACCTTGCTGATTTGTAAACCAAAATTTGCAAGTTGTTGCTTGAGCCACAAAATCTGTGCACAACAGCTATATTTTCAGCCTCAGCAGTAGAGAAAGCAACACATGCTTGCTTCTTGCTAGGCCATGAGATTAGGCTTGAGCCAAGAAGGTGACACGTGCCACTTGTTCTCTTTCTATCTAGCTTGCAACCTACAAAGTCAGAATCTGAATAACCAATTAAATGTATTGGGGAGTGAGAAGGATACCATAATCCTACAGATGATGTTCCTTTGAGATATTTCAGAATTCTTTTTGCAGCTTTGAAGTGTGACTCTTTAGGATTTGGTTGATATCTTGCACATAGACACACCGCAAACATGATGTCCGGCCTACTAGCTGTTAGATAAAGCAAAGATCCAATCAATCCTCTGTATTTTGTTTGATCTACACTCTTTCCAGCAACATCAACATCCATGTAGCAGCTTGATGGCATTGGAGTGCTTGCTTCTTTGCAACTCTCCATTTCAAATTTCTTGAGAATTTCTTTGCAATACTTTGATTGACTTAAGAAGATTCCATTCTTTGTTTGCTTAACCTGCAATCCAAGAAAGAAAGATAGTTCTCCCATCATAGACATTTCAAACTCACCTTTCATTGCAGCCACAAATTCTTCACACAATCTATCTTGTGCAGCACCAAAGATGATATCATCAACATAAATTTGCACAAGAATAATTTCTGCATTTGACTTCTTGATGAAGAATGTCTTGTCTACCATTCCTCTTTCATAACCATGAGATAGCAGAAAGTTGCTAAGCCTCTCATACCACTGCCTTGGGGCTTGTTTCAATCCATACAAAGCTTTCTTCAACTTGAAGACATGGTTGGGATACTTATGATCTTCAAAGCCCGGTGGTTGATCTACATAGACTTCCTCATTGATGTAGCCATCCAAGAAGGCACTCTTGGCAACCATTTGGAAGAGTTTAAAACCACTCATACACGCAAAAGCCAGCAGCAGCCTCACAGCCTCCAATCTAGCAACAGGAGCAAAGGTTTCACCATAATCTATGCCCTCTTCTTGATTGTAGCCTTTTGCAACTAGCCTTGCTTTATTCCTCGTGATCACACCATCCTCATCTAGCTTATTCCTGAAAACCCATTTTGAACCAATAATATTCATTTCATTAGTTTTAGGGACAAGAAACCATACCTCATTCCTTTCAAACTGATTCAGTTCTTCATGCATAGTTTCAACCCACTTCTCATCCTTGAGAGCTTCCTCAATTGACTTTGGTTCAATTTGAGAGACAAAAGTTGTGTGCCTGCAGAAGTTTGAGATGGAGCTACGTGTGGAGACACCTTCCTTTATCTGCCCTATGATGTTATCAACTGACAGATCTCTAGGAATCCTCCACTCCTTGGGCAGCTCACTTTGTTGCAGAATTTCAATCGGTTTTTTCTGCGAATCAACCGGTTGTTTTTCTGCACAGATTTCCAGCTTCTCCAAACTGATGCTCTGTTCATCTTCCTCAGCACTGGTCTTTGGGATTTGACTGATTCTGCGATCTACCTCATCAAAGACAACGTGAACTGATTCTTCTTCAGTCATCAACCTCTTGTTGTAGACTCTATATGCATGACTTATGAGTGAATAACCAATGAAGATACCAAGGTCCGCTTTCTCATCAAACTTTCCCAAGCTTTCCTTTCCATTGTTGAGAACGAAACAGCTGCAGCCAAAGACTTTGAGGTAACTGATGTTGGGCTTCCTTCCATTGAAAAGTTCATATGGAGTTTTCTTCAAAATGGGCCTTATAAGCACCCTATTCATCACATAACAAGAGGTGCTCACTGCATCTGCCCAAAAATACTTAGGAAGTGATGATTCACTAAGCATTGTCCTTGCAAGCTCTTCAAGAGACCTGTTCTTCCTCTCTACCACTCCATTTTGCTGTGGGGTTCTTGGAGCAGAGAAATTGTGCAGAATTCCCAACTTCTCACAGAATTTGCTAAACTTCTCATTCTGAAATTCTCCTCCATGATCACTCCTTATAGAGCCTATGTTGCTGTTCTTTGTGTTTTGTAGCCTTCTTGCTAGCTTTTTGAATGCAGAAAAGGCATTACTCTTTGATTCCAAGAAAAGAGTCCAAGTGTACCTAGAAAAATCATCAACAATAACAAGAGCATAATAATTTCCACCAAGACTCATAGTTCTTGAGGGTCCAAAGAGATCCATGTGAAGAAGTTCAAGAGGTCTCAAAGAAGAAACAACATTTTTAATTTTGAAAGAACTTTTCACTTGTTTCCCTTTTTGGCATGCTTCACAAATGTGATCCCTCTCAAACTTGAGTTTTGGCAGCCCAATCACAAGATCCTTTGAAATTAGCTTGTTCAAATGATTCATGTGAATATGAGCAATTCTTCTATGCCAAAGCCAAGATTCATCTTGCTTGGATAGAAGACATCCAATTGAGCATGGTGAAGAGATATCTAGAAGATACACATTATTAACTCTCTTACCTATCAACATTACCTCTTTGGTGTTGGGTAGACAGATTTCACATGTGTTTGACTTGAACATCACTTGATAACCCTTGTCACAAAGTTGGCTTATGCTCAGCAGATTATGCTTTAGGCCTTCAACAAAAAGCACATCATGGATTACCAAGATGTTCTCATCTCCTATGGATCCTCTCCCAAGTATTCTTCCTTTGTTGTTGTCTCCATAGGTGACATGACCCTCTTGCTTAAAGGAGATACTTAGGAACTTTGATTTGTCCCCTGTCATATGCTTGGAGCATCCACTATCCAAGTACCATAGTTGCTTGCTCTCATCCAAGATTTCCTACAAAAGAGATTTTCACGTACAAAGATTTGGTCCCCTTATGAATGTGGGTCCATCTGGTTTATACTCATCAATTAAAGCTTTATTTCCCTTAGGAATCCACTTCATAAGACCTTTAGGAACAACATGTTTTCTGATTTTACAAAACCTCACAGAATGACCTCTTTTCATGCAATAGAAGCATGTAACAATCGGTTGTTTCGATGGTCCAATCGATTGTTTTTCTAGCATTTTCGAAAATGATTTTGAAAATCTATCTTGTTTGTTTTGTGGATTAAAACCCAATCCAGCTTTTCCAAAAACACAGTTTTGAGATGCTAGAACACTCTCAAAGTTGGATTGACCTTTAGAAAGCTTATCCACTGTTTTAACAAGATAGTGGACCTTTTTTTCAAGATTTTCGCAATTTTCACAAACTAGAGTATCACACTTGCAAGAGGATTTTTTGTAAATGATTTCCATATTTTCAAAATCTGTTTTTGAATTTTCTAAATCCTCTTCCAGTGCCTTTACTCTGTTTTCAAGCCAGCTGTTCTTTTCTTTTAACCGATTGTTCAAGAGAGTCAATCGGTTGGCTTCTTCATGCGTTTCTTGAAAGGCTTGAAGATATTGACCATAATTTTCAGAGTTTGAAGAGTTTGATGAACTTACATTACTTGAGTCATCCTCCCTTCTGGCCATGAAGCAAAGATTGAGGCTTTTCTTATTTTGCCTTCTTTTCCTTCTTTGTTGACTCTTTGTCATTGCTTCCTTTGGTTCATGAGCAGCCTTGAGTGTATCCCACATATCCTTAGCAGTTTTGCACTTTGATATCTTGAAAAATTCATTAGTATCTAGTGCAGAAGCTATAATGTTTTGAGAAGACTGATCAAGCTGAGTCATCTTACATTCATCATTTGTCCATTTAGACAAAGGTTTTGCAATGAAAGAATTATCCCTTTTGAACTTTGGAATGTAAGGACCATTCTCAATTGAATCCCAAATTCTTTGATCAATAGATCCAATAAAGATTTTCATTCTTGCTTCCCAAAACTTATAATTCAATCCACAGAATAAATGTGGTTTGTAGATTGAAGCACCCTCCTCAAAAGATAGTTTTCCAGCCATAGAAAAAAGACTTTTAGATCAACTTGAATAACTTTCAATAACCAAGCTCTTGATGCCAATTGTTAGAATATATGGCCTTAAACGAGAGGGGGGGGGTGTGAATTGTTTAAGAAAGATTTCCAGAAACTTTTAAGCTTAGAATGAAAATACTTCAAGAAAACCTTGATTAAGAAATAAGTTTTTCAAAACATAAAGCAAAAGCACAATACTGGAAAAAACAATCGGTTGTTTTACCGAAACAATCGGTTGTTTATACCAGTTATCAAATAACAAAACTGAATTTAAAGAGATAGGGATAAAGAGATTGTACACAGTTGTTTATGCTGGTTCACTCCAAACCCAGAACTATATCCAGTCTTCTCAGAAACCCTGAGGAAATCCACTAAGCAATCACACCTTGATCACTTACACAATAACCAAGAGAATGACCTTGAACACCTCAAGAAACACACTCTCCTTGGTCAACACACCTACACCAAGATTGCTGATTTTGATCCCCTCAAGAACACACAGCCAATCTCAGCAAAACACAGAAACAAATACTTGTTCAACAGAGTACAAGGATTACACTTGTTACAGAAGATAATCTGAAATCAATACAAGCAAAATCCTATTCCATACACTTTGAGCAATCACAAACTCTTAGCAATCTCAGCTCTTTGAAAAACTCAAAAACTCTTAGCAAAAACTTGTCAAAGATTCTTTTTTGCAAATATGTTTTTCTGAATATATTCAAAGATGTAGTTTGTTATCAAATCTTAACAAACTCTTAAATTGCATTAAAAGATTGGTCAAAGCATTTAATGACTGGAGCGTAAGCAGTTAAATCATTTAAAGCTCAGTCAAACAGAAAACAGTTTTTTTGTTATGGTCCCAAAACAAACAATCGGTTGTTTCCTCGAATCAATCGGTTGTTTTGGTACTTAACAGTTCAAACATTTTAAAAACAATTTTCAATCCATTTCTCAAAACACCTAAGCACAAACATTCGGTTGTTTTGACAAACCAATCGGTTGTTTTAACTTAGTTTGAAAACATTTTACTTTCACAAAGATTGAGAATGCTAATGCTTTAGATTTAACCAAAGGCTGGATTACAACATATAAACTACCCTAAAACTAAAATAAACCAGCACAGCAACATCAAGCATAGCAGAGGCTTCAACATCCTTCAAAGGATTTGGATTCTTCAAAACTTGAACACCACTTGGTTCAACAAAACGGATGAGTATTCACCCACGAAAAAAATCAAACAGTTTCGCACACAAACGAACCTTCCTTTCAGCCCTGGCAGTGATGAATAAAAAATTTATTGTCAATCTTGTGGGACAAATCTGGGGCTCAAATCTCAGCCAAAACTCAATAGACACACTGACGAACGTTTGGTAAAAATTTCAGACCAAAATACCCAAGGAGTAAGGCGTAGTAAGTCCCAGACCGAGAGTGAACAAAACTGGTGTTCCGAAAATAGAAGGTCCCGACTTTTCTTCCCCGTATCTTCTTTTTGTGATTTGTTTACGGACGTGCCTCCTTACCTGGGTGCAAAAAACATATGAAAGTACTTGTGTGAAATTTTTCAGCGCAATACGGACCCAAAATAAAATTGCAGAAACTTGGGCGAAATTTCCATAGTTTTGGTAGAGGATAACCTTGGTTCGCACAAAATTTTTGAAAAATTCTCCGGAAATAGTTTTTTCCTGAAATTCCACGTAAAAATCTACAATGAGTTTGGGACAAAACGCCACAAATTTCAGGTCAAACGAATGAGTATTCACCCACGAAAAAAAAGCAAACAGTTTCGCACACAAACGAACCTTCCTTTCAGCCCTGGCAGTGATGAATAAAAAATTTATTGTCAATCTTGTGGGACGAATCTGGGGCTCAAATCTCATCCAAAACTCAACAGACACACTGGTGAACGTCTGGTAAAAATTTTAGACCAAAACACCCAAGGAGTAAGGCGTAGTAACTCCAAGACCGAGAGTGAACAAAACTTGTTTTCCGAAAACAGAAGGTCTCGACTTTTTTCCCCGTATCTTCTTTTTGTGATTTTTTTATGGACGTGCCACCTTACCTGGGTGGAAAGAACATATGAACGAACTTGTGTGAAATTTTTCAGCGCAATACGGACCCAGAATAAAATTGCAGGAAGTAGGGCGAAATTTCACAAGTTTTGGTTGAGGATAGCCTTGGTTTGCACAACATTTCTGAAAAATTCTCCGGAAATAGATTTTTCCTGAAATTTCAGGTAAGAATATCCACTCAGTTTGGGACAAAACGCCACAAATTTCAGGTCAAACGAATGACTATTCACCCACGAAAAAAATAAAACAATTTCGCACACAAACGAACCTTCATTTCAGTCCTGACAATGATGAATAAAAAATTTATTGCCGATCTTGTGGGATGAATCTGGGGCTCAAATCTCATCCAAAACTCAACAGACACACTGAAGAACGTCTAGTAAAAGTTTCAGACAAAAATACCCAAGGAGTAAGGAGTAGTAAGTCCCAGACCGAGAGTGAACAAAACTGGATTTCTTAAAACAGAAGGTCCCAACTTTTCTTCCCCGTATCTTCTTTTTGTGATTTGTGTATGGACGTGCCTCCTTACCGAGGTGCAAACAACATATGAAAATACTTGTGTGAAATTTTTCAGCGCAATACGGACCTTGAATAAAATTCCAGAAAGTACGACGAAATTTCACAAGTTTTGGTAGAGGATAGTCTGGGTTGGCAAAAAATTTCTGAAAAATTCTGCGAAAATTCTTTTTTCCTTAAATTCCACATAAGAATCTCCACTGAGTTTGGGACAAAACGCCACAAATTTCAGGTCAAACGGATGGGTATTCACCCACGAAAAAAATCAAACAGTTATTTTACAAACGAAACTTCCTTTCAGCCCTGACAGTGATGAATAAAAAATTTATTTCCAATCTTGTGGGACGAATCTGGGGCTCAAATCGCAGCCAAAACTCAAAAGACACATTGACGAACGTCTGGTAAAAATTTCAGACCAAAATACCCAAGGAGTAAGGCGTAGTAAGTCCTAGTTCGAGAGTGAACAAAAGAGGTTTTCCGAAAACAAAAGGTCCCGTTTTTCTTCCCCGTATCATCTTTTTGTGATTTGTTTATGGACGTGCCTCCTTACCTGGGTGCAAACAATATATGAAAGTACTTGTGTTTCAGCGCAATACGGACCCAGAATAAAATTGCAAAAAGTAGGGTGAAATTTGACAAGTTTTGGTAGATAGCCTTGGTTTGCATAAAATTTCTGAAAAATTCTCCGAAAATTGTTTTTTCCTGAAATTCCACGTAAGAATCTCCACTGAGTTTGGGACAAAACGCCACAAATTTCAGGTCAAACGGATGAGTATTCACCCACGAACAAAATCAAACAGTTTCGCACACAAACGAACCTTCCTTTCAGCCCTGGCAGTGATGAATAAAAAATTTATTGCTAATCTTGTGGTTCGAATCTGGGGATCAAATCTTAGTCAAAACTCAAAAGAAACAGTGACGAACGTCTGGTAAAAATTTTAGATCAAAATACTCAAGAAGTAAGGCGTAGTAAGTCCCAGACCGAGAGTGAACAAAATAGGTATTCCGAAAACAGAAGGTCTTGACTTTTCTTCCTCGTATCTTCTTTTAGCTATTTGTTTACGGACGTGCCTCCTTACCTGGATGCAAACAACATATGAAAGTACTTGTGTGAAATTTTTCAGCGCAATACGGACTCTGAATAAAATTGCAGAAAGTATGGAGAAATTTCACAAGTTTTGGTAGAGGATAGTTTTGGTTTCCACATTTCTGAAAAATTATCCAGAAATAGTTTTTTTTTGAAATTCCACGTATGAATCTCCAATGAGTTTGAGACAAAACGCCACGAATTTCAGGTGAAACGAATGAGTATTCACCCACGAAAAAAATCAAACAGTTTCGCACACAAACGAACCTTCCTTTTAGGCCTGGCAGTGATGAATAAAATATTTATTGCTGATCTTATGGGACGAATCTGGGGATCAAATCTCAGCCAAAACTCAACAGACACACTGACGAACGTCTAGTAAATATTTCAAACCAAAATACCCAAGGAGTAAGGCGTAGTAAGTCCTAGACCGAGAGTGAACAAAACAGGTTTTCCGAAAAATGAATGTCCCTAATTTTCTTCCGCGTATCATCTTTTTGTTATTTGTTTACGGACGTGCCTCCGTACCTGGGTGCAATCAAGATATGAAGGTACTTGTGTGAAATTTTTCAGCGCAATACGGACCCTGAATAAAATTACAGAAAGTAGGGCGAAATTTCACAAGTTTTGGTAAAAGATAGCTTTCGTTTGCACAAAATTTTTAAAAAATTCTCCGGAAATAGTTTTTTCCTGAAATTCCACGTATGAATCTCCACTGAGTTTGGGACAAAACGCCATAAATTTCAGGTCATTGGATAAGTATTGATCCACACAAAAAATCAAACAGTTTCTCACACAAACGAACCTTCATTTCAGCTCTGGCAGTGATGAATAAAAAATTTATTGTCAATCTTGTGGGACGAATCTGGGGCTCAAATCTCAGCCAAAACTCAACATACACACTGATGAACGTCTCGTAAAAATTTTACACCAAAATACCCAAGGAGTAAGGCGTAGTAACTCCAAGACCGGATATGAACAAAACTAGTTTTCCGAAAACAACAGGTCCCGGCTTTTCTTCCCCGTATCCTCTTTTTTGTTATTTGTTTACGGACGTGCCTCCTTGCCTTGGTTTGCACAATATTTCTGAAAAATTCTCTGGAAATAGTTTTTTCCTGAAATTCCACGTAAGAATCTCCACTGAGTTTGGGACAAAACGGCTCAAATTTCAGGTCAAACGGATGATTATTCACCCACGAAAAAAATCAAACAGTTTCGCAAACAAACGAACCTTCCTTTCAGCCCTGGCAGTGATGAATAAAAACTTTATTGCCAGTCTAGTGGTTCGAATATGGGGATCAAATCTCAGCCAAAACTCAACAGACACACTGACAAACTTCTGGTAAATATTTCAGAGCAAAATACCCAAGGAGTAAAGCGTAGTAAGTTTCAGACCGAGAGTGAACAAAACAGGTTTTCCGAAAACAGAAGGTCCCGACTTTTTTTCCTCGTATCTTTTTTTTGTTATTTGTTTACGGACGTCCCTCCTTACGTGGGTGCAAACAAAATATGAAAGTACTTGTGTGAAATTTTTCAGCGCAATACGGACCCTGAATAAAATTGCAGAAAGTAGGGCGAAATTTCACAAGTTTTGGTAGAGGATACCCTTGGTTTGCACAAAATTTATAAAAATTTCTCCGGAAATAGTTTTTTCCTGAAATTCCATGTATGAATCTCCACTGAGTTTGGGACAAAACGCCATAAATTTCAGGTCAAACGGATGAGTATTCATCCACGAAAAAAATCAAAAAGTTTCTCACACAAACGAACCTTCATTTCAGCCCTGGCAATGATGAATAAAAAATTTATTGTCAATCTTGTGGGATGAATCCTGGACTCAAATCTTAGCCAAAACTCAACATACACACTGATGAACGTCTCGTAAAAATTTATACTAAAATATCCAAGGAGTAAGGCGTAGTAAGTCCAAGACCGAGAGTGAACAAAACTGGTTTTCCGAAAACAAAAGGTTTCGAATTTGCTTCCCCGTATCTTCTTTTTCTGATTTGTTTACGGACGTGCCTCCTTACGTGGGTGGAAACAACATATGAAAGTAGTTGTGTATATTTTTTCAGCGCAATACGGACCCAGAATAAAATTGCAGAAAGTAAGGCGAAATTTCACAAGTTTTGATAGGATAGCCTTGGTTTGCACAAAATTTATGAAAAATTCTCCGAAAATAGTTTTTTCCTGAAATTCCACGTATGAATCTCCACTGAGTTTGGTTCAAAACGCCATAAATTTCAGGTCAAACGGATGAGTATTCATCCACGAAAAAAATCAAACAGTTTCTCACACAAACGAACCTTCATTTCAGCCCTGGCAGTTATGAATAAAAAATTTATTGTCAATCTTGTGGGACGAATCTGGGGCTCAAATCTCGGCCAAAACTCAACATACACACTAATGAACGTCTCGTAAAAATTTTACACCAAAATACCCAAGGAGTAAGGCGTAATAAGTCCAAGACCGGATATGAACAAAACTAGTTTTCCGAAAACAGAAGGTCCCGGCTTTTCTTCCCCGTATCTTCTTTTTTGTTATTTCTTTAGGGACGTGCCTCCTTACCTGGGTGCAAAAAACATATGAAAGTACTTGTGTGAAAGTTTTCACCGCAATACGGACCCTGAATAAAATTGCAGAAAGTAAGGCGAAATTTCACAAGTTTTGGTAGAGGATGGCCTTGGTTTGCAGAAAATTAATGAAAAATTCTCCGGAAATAGTTTTTTCCTGAAATTCCACGTAAGAATCTCCACCGAGTTTGGGAAAGAACGCCACAAATTTCAGGTCAAACGGAAGAGTATTCATCCACGAATAAATCAAACAGTTTCGCACACAAACGAGACTTCCCTTTAGCCCTGGCAGTGATGAATAAAAAAATTATTGTCAATCTTGTGGGACGAATCTGGGGCTCAAATCTCAGCCAAAACTCAACATGCACACTGATGAACGTCTCGTAAAAATTTTAGACCAAAATACCCAAGGAGTAAGGCGTAGTAAGTCCAAGACCGAGAGTGAACAAAACTTGTTTTCCGAAAACAGAAGGTCCCGACTTTTTTCCCCGTATCTTCTTTTTGTGATTTGTTTACGGACGTGCCTCCTTACCTGGGAGGAAAGAACATATGAAAGTACTTGTGTGAATTTTTTCAGCGCAATACGGACTCAAAATAAAATTGCATAAAGTAGGGCGAAATTTCACAAGTTTTGGTAGAGGATAGCTTTGGTTTGCACAAAATTTCTGAAAAATTCTCTGCAAATAGTTTTTTCCTAAAATTTCAGGTAAGAATCTCCACTGAGTTTTGGACAAAACGCCACAAATTTCATGTCAAACGGATGAGTATTCACCCACGAAAAAATCAAACAGTTTCGCACACAAACCAACCTTTCTTTCAGCCCTGACAGTGATGAATAAAATATTTATTGTCAATCTTGTGGTTCGAATCTGGGGATCAAATCTTAGCCAAAACTCAACAGACACACTGACGAACGTCTGGTAAATATTTCAGACCAAAATACCGAAGGAGAAAGGCGTAGTAAGTCCCAGACCGAGAGTGAACAAAACAGGTTTTCCGAAAACAGAAGGTCTCGGCTTTTCTTCCCCGTATCTTCTTTTTTGTTATTTGTTTAAGAACGTGCCTCCGTACCTGGGGGCAAACAACATATGAAAGTACATGTGTGAATTTTTTCAGCGCAATACTGACCCAGAATAAAATTGCAGAAAGTAGGGTGAAATTTGGCAAGTTTTGGTGGAGGATAGCCTTGGTTTGCACAAAATTTCTGAAAAATGCTCCGAAAATAGTTTTTTCCTGAAATTCCACGTAAGAATCTCCAATGAGTTTGGGACAAAACGCCACAAATTTCAGGTCAAACGGATGAGTATTCACCCACGAAAAAAATCAAACAGTTTCGCACACAAACGAACCTTCATTTCAGCCCTGGCAGTGATGAATAAAAAATTTATTGTTAATCTTGTGGTTCGAATCTGGGGATCAGATATTAGCCAAAACTCAACAGACACACGGACGAACGTCTGGTAAATATTTTAGACCAAAATACCGAAGGAGAAAGGCGTAGTAAGTCCCAGACCGAGAGTGAACAAAACAGGTTTTCCAAAAACAGAAGGTCCCGACTTTTCTTCCCTGTATCTTCTTTTTGTTATTTTTTTACGGACGTGCCTCCTTACCTGGGTGCAAACAAGATATGAAAGTACTTGTGTGAAATTTTTCAGCGCAATACGGACCCTGAATAAAATTACAGAAAGTAAGGCGTAATTTCACAAGTTTTGGTAGAGGATAGCCTTGATTTTAACAAAATTTATAAAAAATTCTCAGGAAGTAGTTTTTTTCCTGAAATTCCACGTATGAATCTCCACTGAGTTGGGACAAAACGCCATAAATTTCAGGTCAAACTGATGTGAATTCATCCACGAAAAAAATCAAACAGTTTCTCACACAAATGAACTTTCATTTCAACACTGGCAGTGATGAATAAAAAATTTATTGCCAATCTTGTGGTTCGAATCTGGGGATCAAATCTCAGCCAAAACTCAACAGACACACTGATGAACGTCTGGTAAATATTTCAGACCAAAATACCCAAGGAGTAAGGCGTAGTAAGTCCCAGACCGAGAGTGAACAAAACAGGTCTTCCGAAAACAGAATGTCCCGACTTTTCTTCCCCGTATCTTCTTTTTGTTATTTGCTTACGGACGTGCCTCCTTACCTGGGTGCAAATAAGATATGAAAGTACTTGTGTGAAATTTTTCAGCGCAATACGGACCCTGAATAAAATTGCAGAAAGTAGGCCGAAATTTCACAAGTTTTGGTATGTGATAGCCTTGGTTTGCACAAAATTTATGAAAAATTCTCAGGAAGTAGTTTTTTTCCTGAAATTCCACATATGAATCTCCACTGAGTTGGGACAAAACGCCATAAATTTCATGTCAAACGGATGAGTATTCATCCACGAAAAAAATCAAACAGTTTCGCACACAAACGAACCTTCCTTTCAGCCCTAGCAGTGATGAATAAAAAATTTATTGCCGATCTTGTGGTTCGAATTTGGGGATCAAATCTCAGCCAAAACTCAACAGACACACTGACGAACGTCTAGTTTATATTTCAGACATAAATACCCAAGGAGTAAGGCGTAGTAAGTCCCAGACCGAGAGTGAACAAAACAAGTTTTCCGAAAAAAGGAGGTCCCGAGTTTTCTTCCCTGTATCTTCTCTTTGTTATTTACGAACGTGCCTCCTTACCTGGGTGCAAACAACATATGAAAGTACTTGTGTGAAATTTTTCAACACAATACGGACCCTGAATAAAATTGCAGAAAGTAGGGCGAAATTTCAGAAGTTTTGGTTGAGGATAGCCTTGGTTTGCACAAAATTTCTAAAAAATTCTCTGGAAATAGTTTTTTCCTGAATTTCCACGTATGAATCTCCACTGAGTTTGGGACAAAACGCCATAAACTTTAGGTCAAACAGATGAGTATTCATCCACGAAAACAATCAAACAGTATCGCACACAAACGAACCTTCCTTTCAGCCTTGGGAGTGATGAATAAAAAATTTATTTCCGATCTTGTGGTTCGAATCTGGGGATCAAATCTCAGCCAAAACTCAACAGACACACTGACAAACGTCTGGTAAAAATTTCAGACCAAAATACTAAAGGAGTAAGGCGTAGTAAGTCCCAGACCGAGAATGAACAAAACAGGTTCTCCGAAAACAGAAGGTCCCGACTTTTATTCCCCGTATCTTCTTTTTGTTATTTTTTTATGGACGTGCGTCCTTACCTGGGTTCAAAAAGCATATGAAAGTACTTGTTTGAAATTTTTCAGCACAATACAGACCCAGAAAAAAATTGCAGAAAGTCGGGCGAAATTTCACAAGTTTTGGTAGAGGATAGCCTTGGTTTGCACAACATTTCTGAAAAATTCTCTGCAAATAGTTTTTTCCTAAAATTTCAGGTAAGAATCTCCATTGAGTTTTGGACAAAACGCCACAAATTTCAGGTCAAACGGATGAGTATTCACCCACGAAAAAATCAAACAGTTTCGCACACAAACCAACCTTCCTTTCAGCCCTGACAGTGATGAATAAAATATTTATTGTCAATCTTGTAGTTCGACTCTAGGGATCATATCTCAGCCAAAACTCAACAGAAACATTGACGAACGTCTTGTAAAAATTTCAGACCAAACTACTCAAGGAGTAAGGGGTAGTAAATCCCAGCACGAGAGTGAACAAAACATGTTTTTCGAAAACAGAAGGTCCCGACTTTTCTTCCCCGTATCTTCTTTTTGTTTTTTGTTTACGGACGTGCCTCCTAACCTGGCTGCAAACAACATATGAAAGTACTTGTGTGAAATTTTTAAGCGCAATACGGACCCTGAATAAAATTGCAGAAAGTAGGGCAAAATTTCACAAGTTTTGGTAGAGGATAGCCTTGGTTTGCACAAAATTTCTGAAAAATTCTCCGGAAATAGCATTTTCCTGAAATTTCATGTAAGAATCTACACTGAGTTTGGGACAAAACGCCATAAATTTCAGGTCAAACAGATGAGTATTCATCCACGAAAAAAATCAAACAGTTTCTCACACAAACGAACCTCACTTTATGCCCAGGCAGTGATGAATAAAAAATTTATTGTCAATCTTGTGGTACGAATCTAGTGATCAAATCTCAGCCAAAACTCAATAGACACACTGACGAACGTCTGGTAAAAATTTCATACCGAAATACCCAATGAGTAAGGCGTAGTAAGTCCCAGACCGAGAGTGAATAAAACTTGTTATCCGAAAACAGAAGGTCCCAACTTTACTTCCCTGTATCTTCATTTTGTTATTTGTTTACGGACGTGCTTCCTTACCTGGATGCAAAAAACATATGAAAGTACTTGTGTGAAATATTTCAGCGCAATACGGACCCAGAAAAAAATTGCAGAAAATAGGGCAAAATTTCACAAGTTTTGGTAGAGGATAGCCTTGGTTTGCACAACATTTCTGAAATTGCAGAAAATAGGGCAAAATTTCACAAGTTTTTTCCTGAAATTTCAGGTAAGAATCTCCATTGAGTTTGGGACAAAACGCCACGAATTTCAGGTCAAACGAATGAGTATTCACCCACGAAAAAAATCAAACAGTTTCGCACACAAACGAACCTTCCTTTCATCCCTGACAATGATGAATAAAAAATTTATTGCCGATCTTGTGGGACGAATCTGGGGCTCAAATCTCAGCCAAAATTCAACTGACACACAGACGAACGTCTGGTAAAAATTTCAGACCAAAATACCCCAGGAGTGAGGCGTAGTAAGTCCCAGACCGAGAGTGAACTAAACTGGTTTTCCGAAAACAGAAAGTCCCGGCTTTTCTTCCCCGTATCTTCTATTTTGTTATTTGTTTACCGACGTGCCTCCTTACCTGGGTGAAAACAACATATGAAAATACTTGCGTGAATTTTTTTCAGCGCAATACGGACCCATAATAAAATTGCAGAAAGTAGGGCGAAATTTCACAAGTTTTGGTAGAGGATAGCCTTGGTTTGCACAAAATTTCTGAAAAATTCTCCGCAAATAGTTTTTTTCCTGAAATTCCACGTAAGAATCTCCACTAAGTTTGGGACAAAACGCCACAAATTTGAAGTCAAACGATTGAGTATTAATCCACGAAAAAAATCAGAAAGATTCTCACACAAACGAACTTTCCTTTCAGCCTAGGCAGTGATGAACAAAAAATTTGTTGCCAATCTTGTGTGACGAATCTGGGGCTCAAATCTCAGCCAAAACTCAACAGACACACTGATGAATGTCTGGTAAAAATTTCAGACAAAAATATCCAACGAGTAAGGCGTAGTAAGTCCCAGACCGAGTCTGAATAAAACTGGGTTTCCGAAAAGAGAAGGTCCCGACTTTTCTTCCCCGTATCTTCTTTTTGTTATTTGTTTACGGACGTGCCTCCTTACCTGGGTGCAAAAAACATATGAAAGTACCTGTGTGAAATTTTTCAGCACAATACGGACCCAGAAAAAAATTCCAGAAAGTAGGGCGAAATTTCACAAGTTTTGGTATAGGATAGACTTGGTTTGCACAAAATTTCTGAAAAATTCTCCGCAAATAGTTTTTTCCTGAAATTCCACGTAAGAATCTCCAATAAGTTTGGGACAAAACGCCACATATTTCAGGTCAAACGGATGAGTATTCATCCACGAAAAAAAATCAAACAGTTTCGCACACAAACGAACCATCCTTTCACCTCTGACAATGATGAATAAAAAATTTATTACTGATCTTTTGGGACGAATCTGGGGCTCAAATCTCATCCAAAACTCATTAGACACACTGACGAACGTCTGGTAAAAATTTCAGACTAAAATACCCAAGGAGTGAGGCGTAGTAAGTCCCAGACCGAGAGTGAACAAAACTGGTTTTCCGAAAACAGAACGTCCCGACTTTTCTTCCCCGTATCTTATTTTTTGTTATTTGTTTACGGACGTGCCTCCTTACCTGAGTGCAAACAACATAAGAAAGTACTTGTGTGAATTTTTTCAGCGCAATACGGACCCAGAATAAAATTGCAGAAACTAGGGCGAAATTTCACAAGTTTTGGTAGAGGATAGCCTTGGTTTGCACAAAATTTCTGAAAAATTCTCCAGAAATAGTTTTTTCTGAAATTCCACGTAAGAGTCTCCACTGAGTTTCGGACAAAACGCCACATATTTCAGGTCAAACGGATGAGTTTTCACCCACAAAAAAAATGAAACAGTTTCGCACACAAACGAACCTTCTTTTCAGCCGTGACAGTGATGAATAAAAAATTTATTTGCCAATCTTGTGGGACGAATCTGGGGCTCAAATCTCAGCCAAAACTCAATAGACACACTGACGAACGTCTGGTAAAACTTTCAGACCAAAATACCCAATGAGTGAGGCGCAGTAAGTCCCAGACCGAGAGTGAACAACACTGGTTTTCCGAAAAGAAAAGGTCTCGTCTTTTCTTCCCCGTATCTTCTTTTTGTGATTTTTTTACGGACGTGCCTCTTTACCTGGGTGCAAACGACATATGAAAGTGCTTGGTTGACTTTTTTCAGCGCAATAGGGACGCAGAATAAAATTTCAGAAAGTAGGGCGAAATTTCACAAGTTTTGGTAGAGGATATAGCCTTGGTTTGCACAAAATTTCTGAAAAATTCTCTGGAAATAGTTTTTTCCTGAAATTCGACATAAGAATCTCCACTGAGTTTGGGAAAAAATGCGAAAATTTCAGGTCAAACGAATGAGTATTCACCGACGAAAAAAAAATCAAACATTTTCACACACAAACGAATCTTACTTTCAGCCATGGCAGTGATCGATAAAAAATTAATTGTGAATCTTGTGGGACTAATCTGGGGCTCAAATCTCAGCCAAAACTTAATAGACACCGTGACGAACGTCTGGTATAAATTTCTAACCAAAATACCCGAGGAGTAAGGCTTAGTGAGTCCTAGATCGAGAGTGAACAAAACTGGTTTTCCGAAAACAAAACGTCCTGGCTTTTTTTCCCCATATCTTGTTTTTGTCATTTGTTTATGGAAGTGCCTCCTTACCTGGGTGCAAACAATATATGAAAGTACTTGTGTGAATTTTTTCAGCACAATACGGACCCAGAATAAAATTGCAGAAAGTAGGGCGAATTTTCACATATTTTGGTAAAGGATAGCCTTGCTTTACACAAAATTTCTGAAAAATTCTCCTGAAATAGTTTTTTCCTGAAATTCAACGTAAGAATCTTCACTGAATTTGGGACAAAACGAGACAAATTACAAGTCAAACGGGTGAGTATTCACCCATGAAAAAAATAAAACAATTTCACACACAAACGAAGGTTCTTTTCAAACCTAGCAGTGATCAGTAAAAAATTTAGTGCCAATCTATTGGGAAAAATCTAGGGCTCAAATCTCAGCCAAAACTCATTAGACACAGTGTCGAACGTCTGGTAAAAACTTCCGACAAAAATACTCAAGCACTAAAGTATAGTATGTTCAAGACCGAGAGTGAACAAAATTGGTTTTTCAAAAACAAAAACGTCCTGGCTTTTCTTCCCCGTATCTTCTTTTTGTGATTTTTTTATGGACGTGCCTCCTTACCTGATTGCAAACAACATATGAAAGTATTATTGTGAATTTTTTCACCGCAATACGGACCCAGAACAAAATTGTAGAAAGTAGGGCGGAATTTGACAAGTTTTGGTATACAATAGCCTTGGTTTGCACAAAATTTCTGAAAAATTCTCCCGAAATAGTTTGTTCCTGAAATTCCACGTAAGAATCTCCACTGAATTTGGGACAAAACGCAATAAATTGCAGGTCAAACGGATGAGTATTCACCCACGAAAAAAATGAAACAGTTTCACACACAGACGAAGTTTCCTTTCAACCCTGGCAGTGATCGATAAAAAATTTATTTCCATTCTCTTGGAACGAATCTGGGGCTCAAATCTCAGCCAAAAGAGAATAGACACAGTGAAGAATATATGGTAAAAATATCCGACCAAAATACTCAAGGAATAAGGTATAGTAAGTCCAAGACCGAGAGTGAAAAAAATTGGTTTTCGGAAAACAAAATGTCTTGGCTTTTCTTCCCCCTATCTTCTTTTTGTGATTTATTTATGGACGTGTCTCATTACCTGGGTGAAAACAACATATGAAAGTACTTGTGTGAATTTTTTTAGCGCAATACGGACCCAGAACAAAATTGTAGAAAGTAGGGCGGAATTTCACTAGTTTTGGTATACGATAGCCTTGGTTTGCACGAAATTTCTGAAAAATTATCCTGAAATATTTCAGTAGTTTGTTCCTAAAATTCCACCTAACAATCTCTACTGAATTTGGGACAAAACGCGATGAATTTCAGGTCAAACGGATGAGTACTCACCCACGAAAAAAGTCAAACACTTTCACACACAAACGAACCTTCCTTTCAGCCCTGGCAGTGATGGATAAAAAATTTATTGCCAATCTTGTGGGACGAATCTAGGGTTTAAATCTCAGCCAAAACTCGATAGACAGAGTGACGAACGCCTTGTAAAAATTTCCGACCAAAATACCCAAGGAGTAAGGCGTAGTAAGGTCAAGACCGAGAGTGAACAAAACTAGTTTTCCAAAAACAAAATGTCCTGGCTTTTCTTTCCCGTATCTTCTTTTTGTGATTTGTTTATGGACATGCCTCCTTATCTGGGTGCAAACAACATATGAAAGTACTTGTGTGAATTTTTTCAGCGCAGTACGAACCCAAAACAAAATTGTAGAAAGTAGGGCGGAATTTCACAAGTTTTGGTAGAGGATAGCCTTGGTTTGCACAAAATTTCTGAAAAATTCTCCCGAAATAGTTTTTCCTGAAATTCCACGTAAGAATCTCCACTAAATTTGGGACAAAACGCAACAAATTTCAAGTCAAACGGATGAGTATTCATCCTCGAAAAAAATCACACAGTTTCACACACAAACAAAGCTTCCTTTCAACCCTGGCAGTGATCAATAAAAAATCTATTTTCAATCTCTTGGGACAAATCTGGGGTTCAAATCTCAGCCAAAAGAGAATAGACACAGTGACGAACGCCTAGTAAATTTTTTTGACCAAAATACTCAAGGAGTAAGGCATAGTAAGTCACCAAGAGTGAAAAAATTGGTTTTCCGAAAACAAAACATTCTGGCTTTTCTTCCTCGTATCTTCTTTCTGTGATTTGTTTATGGGCGTGCCTCCTTACCTTGGTGCAAACAACATATGAAAGTACTTGGGTGAATTTTTTCAGCACAATACGGACCCAGAAAAAATTTGGAGAAAGTAGGGTAGAATTTCACAAGTTTTGGTAGAGGATAGCCTTGGTTTGCACAAAATTTCTGAAAAATTCTCCCGAAATAGTTTTTTCCTGAAATTTCACATAAGAATCTCCACTGAATTTGGAACAAAATGCAACAAATTTCACGTCAAACAGATGAGTATTCACCCACGAAAAAAATCAAACAGTTTCACACACAAACGAAGCTTCATTTCAACCCTCTGCAGTGATCGATAAAAAATTCATTTCCAATCTCTTGGGACGAATCTGGGGCTCAAATATCAGCCTAAGCAGAATAGACACAGTGACGAACATCTGGTAAAAATTTTCGACAAAAATACTCAAGGAGTAAGGCATAGTAAGTCCAAGACCGAGAGTGAATAAAACTGGTTTTCCGAAAACAAAAATGTCGTGGTTTTTCTTCCCCCTATTTCTTTTTGTGATTTATTTATGGACGTGCCTCCTTACCTGAGTGCAAAATTGATATGAAAGTACTTGTGTGAATTTTTTCAGCGCAATACAGACCCAAAACAAAATTGTAGAAAGTTGGGCGGAATTTCACAAGTTTTGGTAGACGATAGCCGTGGTTTGCACAAATTTCTGAAAAATTCTCCCGAAATAGTTTTTTCCTGAAATTGTACGTATGAATCTCCATTGAATTTGAGACAAAACGCGACGAATTTCAGGTCAAACAGACGAGTATTCACTCATGAAAAAAAATTAAACAGTTTCACAAACAAACGAACCTTGCTTTCAATCCTGGCAATGATCGATAAAAAAAATTATTATTAATCTTTTGGAACGAATTTGGTACTCAAATCTCAACCAAAATCTAGAGTACAAAATTGTTTTTGGTTTCTTATTCTAAGTATATATTCATTTCACATATACCCTTACTAGGTGATAAATTCCCTTTTGCCTGAATCATGTGGTACATACAAAATAAAAACAAATATCTATCTCTAATACATTGATTTTCACAATCTAAGTGGGGATATCATATACCTAACATCATAATTATGTTATAAGGTTACAATTAATTGTCATAAGTTTTCTCATTTTATATATGTCATTGGAGTCATTAGATGTATTCAATTAATTGTTTCCATTATTTTACATGCATAATCAAATTGGAGATTTGATATTGAAAGTTAATTTAAAACTGAAAATGGAATTGATTTGAAAATTAAATTAGAGGCTATAACCAATGTTTCCACTTAAAGTTAATTATTTATTTTACAATTTATAATGTGGAAGTTAAAATAGTATTAATTAATATTTTATTTAACTAGTGTCAATCCCATCAACACTATATCTTAATAATTATTTAAATTTATATTATTTAAGATTATTTAGTCCTTAAATTTGATGAATATTTAAATTTTTTTATATATAATATCACTTAAGTCGATGCTATTAGTGGTAATTGTTCTTAAAATCAACTCGTGCTCAAACTCAATGTCTAGCATTGACTATTTTTTTTATTTGCATCAATCTTGTACTAATACTAAAATTACTTTTTTTTTGATATAAATTAAAATAAAAGTATAATTTTTATGTTATTAATAAAATAAGGAAAAAAAATATTTATTGTGATAACGTTTTTTAGGTTATCTTTGTACTATAATGTTCCTAGTCTAACAAGTTTTAACACATAATAAAGGATGAGTACGAATTTATACTATATATAATCTATTATATGTTAATATCATTTAAAGAATACATGCAAAGATCACTAACAAAATATATATATATATATATATATATATATATTTAGTGGAGGTTTTTCAACAAAGGTTAGTATAACTCCATAATTGGGTTTAATTACTAGAGATTTTAAATTCTAAAGATTTATTTTAAATCTCACTAAAATAATCTATATTTATTTTAAATTTTCTTTTTTCTTTTTTTATCACTTTCCTCTTCTCTTTCACTTAATTTCTAATTCTTTAGTTTCCCTCCTCACTTCCCTCTCCCTCCGATCCTTCCATGTCGTAATCATACAGTCTATGGTAAGGATTGTTATACGGGAAACCTGAAGGGAAAAGTACATTATTTTAAATTTTTTTATCAATAATAAAAAATAAATAAATAAATAGAGATCATTTCAGGGGTAGTCCAACCTTTATACCTAAATACTTAATACTAATCTCCTATTAGAACGTCTAGATGAATACTTCATTTAATATCATGTTAACTAATTAGGGTTGTTGATTCACTATAGGTTATCACGGGTCTTTTGTGATTTTTGGTGGCAGAAGATATAAAAGAAATTTATCGCTGTGAATTTTTTTTATAAGGGTTAAGACATTTTTTAAATATTTTTATTTTTTTTTTCTTGATAAAAAACTATAATACGATAAATTTATTCAATAAGACAGTGGTACAAATAAGGAGGATGAAACATCCTCTAAAAATATATTAAAAAAGGAAAAATTAGAACCAAAGTATCAAATCATGTAGAAACACACAACAATCTTTCTTGAAACAACATGAACATAACACCACTAGACATTATAAAAAACGAATGAACATTTATACTCCTATAGTTTTTCTTTCACAATGAAGTTATCCATTATAGAAATAGAAATAAAAATAACAGGACTCATAAGAAGGCATACGATTTGGAAATAGTAACCAATCATATAAATTTGATCCTTAACAAAAAAAAACCGATGGGAACCATATAAATCCAAAAAGAATTTCCCAATCCGAAACTATATATAACAAGATTCATCCAATGTATCATATGAAACAATGAAACTAGTAACCGTGTAGAACTGTTAATATATTTAATTTTTTATTTTTTATTATTATTGGGCTTTGTTTGTTTGACCCAACTTTCCTTTTTCTGTTTCAGCTAGATCTTAATCTTTTTCTTATATATACACCATGTATTTTACTCTCTAATAGACAAGTGAATAAAAGTTTCTTTTATATTTATTTTTCTCTACAATTAGGGTTCATCAAAACCCCTCTTTCTTCATTACGATTACGTGCGATTACGTACGCTACACTAAAGCATCACATCAGACAAGAAATATTCATCTTCATTTACTGTAATAAGAATCATAAACAATTTCGTAAAAATAATAATCCATTATTTACTTAAAACAACAACATAATGAACTATGGACAAAGTATAATCAATTATCAGTAAAAAAGGTGATGATTGATTATGTGCCAAGTATATGTGAATCATAATCGATTATCAATTCAAAAAATTCACAAAATCAATTAAATTCCAAGTATAATTCATTATAAACTAAAAAAACTCATATAATCGATTATGTGCTTCTCATACACACAAATCCAAACACGAAACACACCTTCAAATTCATCTTAATCTACATTTAACGGGTATGGAACCTTTTTCACAATGCATCGTGTAGAATAACAGATAATCGATGAAGAAATTGTTTGCATTAAATACAGTACCTAAGAACACGGTACTATATTCATAATAGTTTTAATAAAAATAAGAATAATTAATTAATAAGTTTTTAATAAATTTAAATTAGTTTACATCAATTATTTAATATGTATCTTGCGGCCTTGCAATAAAAAGAGAGCAATTATTTAGCTTCTTTGAAGCAAAATTATTTCGGTCAATTATGATTGCATTGGGACAAAAAGGAACCCCAACACAAAATCACTTTCACGGGGAACTATTTACTAATGTAGATAAACTATGATATTTATTGAGAAGAACTTTTGGCGTTAGAATTTGGATAGAACTGTTTTCACATCTCATTTTCATCAAAATTTGAAATAAATAGTTATTCGTCAATATCTTGAAAAGACATATAAAATATCAATATCTTCCAAAAGAATGAAGAAATTGTTCACGCAGAGTACGTAGTGAACATGTGCAATTTGGATGTTTGAGATTTCATACAAACACAGTATGATGAGCAATGCTACATAGGATGCAGGAGGCAATGGCGTGCTGGTTTTGAGGCCTTCACCACTGTTAATTCAACCTTCTGCTGCTGCTCCTTAAGCAACTCCATTATTATTTATGGGGCTAAGCTTTTTGTTATGCAGGTCCATTATTTTTCTGGGTTTCTAAGCGTATTGGGATCTCTTTATTAGTTTAAGAATGTGAGTTATGTGTTACTTTACAAAATATGCTATGAACTGACAACAGAAAATATCACAACATTTTCATTTCTTAAGTAAGTATGAGTAGGATGAAACACTTTCATTTTATTTATAGCAATAGATGCATCATGCATGCATGACTATGCATGACCACTTTTCACAGGCATACACATTACTTGGAGATTGCTCTAGGCATGGCCAAGAAGCCTTTAAGTTGATCAGAATCAGAGTTAAAGCACCAACCATAATCCATATAGTCATTGGGATAACGAGCACAGAAGTTTCCACTTCCTTTCTTCATGCATTCTTCATCTGACTGACATATGTTGGGATGTTCATCTATCATCTTTGCCACTGATGATGAAAGATGAACTGGATAAATGCAGAAACCAGCAACTAGTGCAACAGGGACACAACGACAGTCACGTGACCCGCATGGTGGCATCTCAAACGGTGAACAAGCACCTGAACAGTCTGCAGCTTCTATGTTCTTCATCGAAAACATTACTAAAAATGAAATTTTAAAAGTCAGAAGAAATGAAGTATGTATAATAATTTTGTGTAGATCTCAAATATATAAACAGAAATGAAATGATGAAGAATGGGAAGTTACATACAGGAAGTTGCAAGGAAGAAGAGAACCAGAGGAGCAAGCCTAAGAAAAGCCATTATTTGATTTTGCAGTTGTTATTCTGAGTTTGTGGTGTGTTACTGTGCCTTCTTGCATGTAACAATTTATAGAAATTAGGCCACTGTTCTTGGCAGTAAAAAAAAATATTTGATACTATTTATAATAACATGATAATATTTTTAAATTAAAAATGAATAAAATATTAATTTATTTTTACTTTTTCTGAGTTTTAATATATCAGCACACACAAAATTATTTTAAGCAGCAATTATTTCAGAACCAATCACGGAAAATTTATTGGTACAATTTTGTTTCGTTTGTTATAAGAGTATCAATTTTTTGATAATCAAAGAAATGGATGTGTCAAAGAATCAGTTGCTGATGAGGTAGTAATTTTAAAAAAATTAAGATTTGAAAGGATAACTTTTGCTAGAAATAGATTCAAACTATTCTTTTATAAGCTCTAGTTTTAATTCAGGTTTATATTTTAGACAGGTGCTCATAAACACATTTAATAGATTCAAAAGCTAAAAAAAAAGGATATTTGCCATTCGATATATAAACATTTTAATGAAAAACTTATCATAATATTAGAAAACTAGAGCTTAATTATAAAAACCCAACACAAAATTACGTGAGATTATATATTATGGGTGGTCCGATAAATAGCGGGTGGGATGATAGACCCAACACAAACACTCGTTAGGTTTGAAAATGACTCTGATACCATATTACGAAGTGGACTTTAAGTCTAACTCAGTCCTATAAAACCGACTCAGGAGATTGATGTTTGCACCCACTTATATATAATCTCTAGTCGACGTGGATCTCCAACAATATTAACTCTAGTTTTAATATATAAGTTATATTATTATTATTATTATTATTATTATTATTATTGCAAAAGTACAATGTATACTTTAAGTCTTTAGCACTCTAAAATATTTTAAGGTAAACTTATTCTCTGATCAAACTTTTCAGAAAATTTGCAAATATTTAAAATTATATAAAAAATATATATTTTAAAATATTATATAAAAAATTATAAACATATTTATATTATGTTTATATATTTATTTTGATATTTCATATACTTGTAAAACAACTCTTAGTTCTATACAGCTGACCACTTTTGGTTTATTTTGATATATATTGCCTTCATTCATTATTGCTTTCTCTATAGATTTGATAGTTGCTCCTCCATAAAGTATATAAAAGACTATTCTACAATGTATATGGTAAAGAAGATCAAGAGTTATTCTACATTGTAAGGATTTTTTCACATGCAAGTATTACAACTCTTATCAGATAACGTTAAACCTATATGTGGTATAGCATAGAATCTGTTGATAAATGGTTGGCATTAAATACAGTACCTAAGAAAACTTTACTCTCTTCATAATAGTTTTAATAAAAAAAAGAATGAAAAAAAGTTAGAAGTCATTTAAAAAAATATTTAAAAGCCATTTTTAGGAGAATGACTTCTTATTTTTTTTATCAAAATAAAATTTCTCAAATTAAAAACTTCCTGTCTATTTTTATGATTTTTTTTAAAATTGAATATTTCAACTTAATTTCAGTTTAAATAAAATACGTTCTCAGTACATTTTGGCGAATTCCATTTGAAAATAAATTAATTAGTAGATTTGTGGGTGTAATTAAAATCGAATATATATATATATATATATATATATATATTATTAATATAAATATTTAATAGAAAATTTTAATAATTTTATATGTGAGGAATCGATGTAAATAGTTTTTTTTATATGTATATCAATATATATTCAGTTAGAATATTGTTTGTTTGTGTTAATTCCAAATACAAACAAGTAAGAAGGATTAATCCTATTCTCAATTTTCTCAATTTAATTATCTTAATAATTTATTTTGTTTTCATACAAACTTAATCAGTCTCTTTTAAATTAAATTAATGTACACATTTTTATACTTAGTGAATGTTATAATTAAGATTTTAAATAACTATTCTTTAACGGTTCAACATAGTCTCTTGAGACAAATGATTATTTGTAACTCGGTACATTTGTCGAAAGAAGTCAACGAGTTTTTGACATCATTTCTAAGAAACAGTTTTATTTAAAATTTGAAATATAATTTACTAAGTTCTGTGAATATTTTGAAGTTTTTATTTATTTATTTTGATTAGTATAATTATTTTATTTAGCTTTTGTTTTTTTATTTGTTTTATTTAGTTTTTGTTTTTATTTTTTTATTTAGTTTTTTTAGTGTATTTATTTTGTTTAGTTTTTTTATTTTAGTTTTTAGTTTAGGTAGTTAGTTTTTTTCATTTTAGTTATTTATTTATAATTATAAATTTCTGTTTTAGTTTTATAGTCAGTTAGTTATTATTATAAGTTTCTGTTTTATTTTTTTATTTAGTTTTATTTTATTCTTAGTATTTTTTATTTGAAGTAAGTTTTTTTTTTATTTTATTTTGTAATTTTTATTTGAAGTAAGTTTTTGTTTTTATTTTTTTATTTTGTAATTTTTATTTTTCATAATTTTTATTTTAATTAGCTTTTTTATATTTCTTATTTTTTCTGAATATTTTTGTTATTTCTTTTTTCTTAGCGTCTATTTAGTGTTTTATTTTATTTAGTTTTTGTTTTATTTTATTTTATTTTGGTTTTAAGTTTTAATTTGTAATTTAGTTAGTTATTTATAATTATAAGTTTCTGTGTTATTTTTGTTTTAATTTTTTATTCTTAGTTTTTATTTTAAGTAAGTTTTTATTTTTGTTTTGTACTTTTTAGTTTTTATTTTTTTGAATATTTTTCTCATTTTGTTTTAATTTTTTTTTGTTTTAGGTAAGTTTTTGTTTTTGTTTATATTTCTTTTTTTTCTTCTTCTTCTTCTTCTTGTTTTTTTTTTTTTTAAAGATTAGTTATTAGTCCATGTTTTTCTCATTCTCGCTATGACACTAAGCTTATGTTTTCTTTTGGGGGTGGCACGGTAGCCGCAAACGGATGAGAGGTTCCATCCCTATTTGCCTCTATGCAAGGTTGAGGCTGAGGGTGTGGGTGAAGGGAAAGATGGGGTGTTTAAGATTTCTCTAATAAGTGAAGAGAAAGGAGAGGAGATTAAGATGAAAGCCACGTAGGATAGTGTGAAAGACGTTGGTATCCTTGCTTTTGCTGAACTTTATCTTACACACGAGAGCCTTACATGACATGCACGACACCATGAACAGTGGCACATCAATGGCACCAGATGCACATGAGATTCCTGACTTTGGTTCAGGAATCTCTTTGACCAGAGAGTTGAATGCGAATTTGACCCGAGTTGAATGTGAATTCAATGCATAATTCAGTTGGTGAGAGAGTAGATGCGTCCTCATTCACGTATATAATATGCTTGTGCGAAGCTAAGAAACCACAGAACAAATTCAAATCACCCTACAGACTTGAGCATTGGTTTAGGGGGCTTGGAGAGGCTCGTGAGTAAGCATAGTGATAGGAGAGTGAGTTTGGTTGTTCATCTGTGACCTCAGGTTAGGTTTCTGTGACTTTAGTTTCGTCCCTAACCGATTATCATTGAAAAACAATGCACACCATAATCGATTATGTGGTTAAAATTAGTGGATAATCGATTATGCCGATGACATAATCGATTATCTGTAATTTTGGCTGAACATAATCGATTATGGGGGTTGTCTAAATTTCAACATAATCGATTATCCTGGAGCATAATCGATTATGTTGAATTTATAACTGCAACCAAAGTCGGTTATGTTAAATGTTTTTTCAAATTTTTTATTTTCAGATTTTTGTTTTTATTTTTAATGAAATTTGTTTGAGGCACAGTTTGATTTTTCTTACAGTTGCATTGTGTTGTGGTGGTCTTCTTTCTCGCAGTTCAATTATCGTTTTGTTATGCTCTCTTTATGTATGTGTTTTTGTTTTTATAATGTATATTTTATTTTTGTTGGAAGGTTTAATAATATGTGTAGATAGTTATTATGTTTTGAACATTTAACTCTTTATAAGAAATAAATTATTTTATTTGAAAATAATATTTTTACATAATGGATATCGAAATGTTTAATGTTGAGTTTTTTTAGATTTTACATAAATTATTAATGTTATAATAAAGAAGATTATAAAAAATGTTATAGTAATTAAAAAAAAAAGAAAAATTTAGAGAAGAAATTTGAATTTTTAATACTATGCGTATATAGTTATTATTTTTTTATCATTTAACTGTTTATAAGAAATATATTATTTTATTTTAAAATAATATTTTTACAGAGTGGAAATAGAAATTTTTAATGTTGAGGTTTTTTTTTAGATTTTACATAAATTATTAATGTTATAATAAAGATTAAAAAATATGTTGTAGTAATTAAAAAAACATAAAATAAAAAGTTTAGATAAGAAATTTGAATTTTTATTAATATGTGCAGATAGTTATTATTTTTTGAACATTTAACTGTTTATAAGAAATATATTATTTTATTTAAAAATAATATTTTTACATAATGGAAATAAAAAAATTTAATGGTTGAGGTTTTTTTTTTGAGATTTTACATAAATTATTAACGTTATAATAAAGAAGATTAAAAAAAATGTTGCAGTAATTAAAAAAAAAAGAAAAAAGCTTAGAGAAGAACATTCAATTTTTATTAATATGTGTAGTAGTTATTATTTTTTGAACATTTAACTGTTTATAAGAAAGATATTATTTTATTTAAAATTAATATTTTTCCAAATTGGAAATAGAAATTTTTAATACTTAGTTTTTTTTTAGATTTTACATAAATTATTAAGGTTATAATTAAAAAGATTATAAAAAATTATTAATTATTAATTATAAAAAAGGTTTTACATAAATTATTAATTTTATGTAATTGTTAATTTTTTTTCTATTTATTTGTTGTTTGATTAAATTATAATATTTAAAAATTGAATTTTTTATATATTTATGTCATTTTTATATTACATAAATAAAATGATAGAGTGATTTATAATAAAAGTTTTATTATAATTAATTAAAATTAGGTTTTAGGGTCACTATTGATGTACTTTACACTGAAACGTTAACCGCATTCGGTATGTTGTATTGACACTTATCCGTAATCATAGTTTTGGATGAAAGTTAAAGATTTCATGGATAACATTATGAATTCGGGAAGGCATTATGGCGAGGCAGAGATGATACATTTTGGAAAAACAGTTACAATTTATGACAATCTTGTTGCGACGAACATGAATTTAATTTCACAAGTCCAATAACAAATTAAAAATAATACTAAAGGTGCATTAGTGATGATCCTTTGCATGATTGCTTTTAGATTGAATTTGTTACGCACAGAGCGTATTAGAAGCAATATGAGTGAGTTCAAACCACAAAAAAGCGTCGTAGACAAGAATTGATGGAGTACTTGGTTCACACTGAACAATGTTGTGATATTATGTGCATGTGACCAGAAGCTTTCCTTCAATTATGTCAACGAATACGGGAAATTGGACTTGTTAAAGACGCATATCGATCAATCGTGAAAGAACAAGTTGCAAAATTTCTGCACATTATTGGGCATAATATGAAGAAATCGAAGTGTGTCATTCTTTTTCCATTGGTCCGGAGAAATAGTTTCTCGTCACTTTCATAATGTTTTGAGTGCAATTTTAAGGTTGGAGGGGGAATTCTTAATTCAACCAAATGGAATGGTTGTAGAACTGCACATCCTTACCCCTACTTTAAGGTTTGCTTATGAACACATTATTTTAAATTATATATAATATTTTATTTAATTTGTGTTTAATTAAAGTTATGAAATTTGGTTTACATTAGGATAGTTTGGGGGCCATAGATGAGTCTCATGTATGTGTTAAGGTTGAACGTGCTCATGCGCCTCGTTTTCGAGGGAGAAAAGATTGGCCAACCCAAAACATATTTGAAGGTTGTGACTTTGACTTGAAGTTCACATATGTCCTGGCTGGGTGGGAAGGAACTGCCTCCGATTCAAGGATATTGAAAGATGCTTTGGAACGAGACGATCATTTGGTAATTCAAGAAGGTTAGTTTTAGGGGATTGGGTGTGCAGAACAATAAATAGGTTTTAGTAGTATATACTAAAGAAACTTTCCACAATCTTTGTAGGAAAATACTATCTTGGTGAAAACATTATGCTGACAAATTGCAGAAGCTTTGAAAAGTAAAATCCATCAATTTTGTACTCCAAAGTTATTAGTCACCATATTTGTAACTGACTCATAATATATTGTAGGCAAAAACAATTTTAGTTCTACTCTGGTACACTCAAATACCAACACTTTTTTTTTATCAGCAATGAATAAATAAAATTAAAGGGATACTTCAGGGGTATCCCAACCCATATACAGTAACCAGAAGTGGACTTCCTATATCATCCACAAAAGAAGCTCTCCTTTATGGTTGGAGCAAAACAACCTTAAAGTGAGAAAACCGTACCCAAAATTATAACCAGCAGGTTACCTCTAAGCAACACCCAACTTTACCGGAACTCCCAGGACCGAGGCCACCTACATTCACCTCGCCACGCGACTACACACATATGGAGGACGCCGCTACCTCGACCGGCGATCTTGATTGACCTTTGCATTGCTTCGGCGACCACTGACTACACACATCTGGAGAACGCCGCTTCATCGATCGCGATCATGTTGAACCATGGTGAACGCTGCTTCATCAACCGACGATCATGTTGAACCATGGTGAACACTGCTTCATCAACCGACGATCATGTTGATCTTTGCGTACCTTCGGCGACCACCGACTACGCGCGCTTGGAGATTGCCGCTTCTTCAACCGGCGATCATGTTGACCTTTACATTCGACGACCACCGACTACGCACGCATCTGGAGAACGCCGCTTCATCGATCTCGATCACGTTGAACCAAGGTGAACGCCGCTTCATCAACCGCCGATCATGTTGATCTTTGCGTACCTTCGGCGACCACCGACTACGCACGCATGGAGATCGCCGCTTCTTCAACCGGCGATCATGTTGACCTTTACATTTGACGACCATCAACTACGCACACATCTGGAGAACGCCGCTTCATCGATCGCGATCACGTTGAACCAAGGTGAACGCCGCTTCATCAACCGTCGATCATGTTGATCTTTGCATCCCTTCGGCGACCACCGACTACGCGCGCATGGAGATCGCCGCTTCATCAACTGGCGATCATGTTGACCTTTACATTCGACGACCACCGACTACGCACGCATGGAGATCGTCGTTCCATCGACCGACGATCATGTTAACCTTGTATATCTTCGATGACCACCAACTACATACATATAGGGAACGCCGTTTCATCGATCGGCGATCATGTTGACCTTTGCATACCTTCGGCGACCACCGACTACGCATGCATGGAGATCGTCGTTTCATCAACCGGCGATCACCAAAACCTACGAACAGGGATTCAACTGTCAGATAACTGTGGAGAGACAGTGATTGGGATTCAGGAGCCAATCTGAGAACGCATGTGAAACCATTTGTCTTGTGTTTTAACCACAACCAAGACCATAGCTGAGCATTTTGAAAAACTTCGTCTGCGTCGGGGATCCCTCCTCTAAAGACTACCTGATTACGCTGTTCCCAAATGCTTCTAACAATTGCTGCCCATAATCCTCTCCATACCTGGTTTTGTGTACTGGATAGGTAGACTAAAGAGAAGTTTACGAAGTGACTCCTTATGTCCTTGTTATTGGCCCCCAAAATGCCGATCCAACGATAGCAACAGGACCATACTCGTTGTGCCTGTGCACACTCAAGGAAGACATGTTGAGATGATTCGTCTGACAAACCACACAGAGCACATAATGGCGAATTCACCTGTATCCCTCTCCTTATAAGGTTATCATTGGTAGGTAGTCTGTTAAGAAGGATTCTCCAAGCAGTAACAAGTATTTTTGGCGTGGCCTTCGACTGCCATAAGAGGCCAAAAACATTATCCGTAGCTTCATGAGTTTGATGCTGAACTAGAAGGGAGTATGCTGATTTCACCGAGAACATTCCTTTTGGATCTTCCTTCCAGAAAAGATAATCTTGGGCATCCTGGTATAAACTTCCCAAAGACAACGATGAAATTAGCTCCTTCTCCATATTCCCTTCCCATTCAAATCTGTCCCTCCTCCAACTTAACCTCCATCGCCACCTATCATCCTCCTAGCTCCCCCACCGTCTTACCTTAGTCCAGCGACAGAGTGTATAGTCTTGGATATAGGGATTTAAGGTTGCTATCCTTTAGCCACACATCTTCCCAGAATCTGGCTTTACCCCCGTCTCCTACTTTCCATCGAACAGCTTTCTGGAACCACCCTTCCTCCTCACCTTCACCACACACTTTGGCTAAGTCCCTCCTCCACCAGGATTGATATTTCAGACCAACTTGTCTACCGCCTGGTTCTAAAGCATATTTGGACTTAAGGATGTCTTTCCATTTTCCTTCCTCGTGATTCACAAGTCACCATTTCCATTTTGCCAATAAAGCTGAGTTAAACCTCCTAATTTCTTTGATCCCCAACCCGCCTTCTACAGGAGGCTTGCAGATGTTGTCCCAGCTTACCCAAGAGATGGGTTTATTCTCTCTCCCCCAGCCCCAGAGGAATCTTCTTTGTATACTTGTAATTCTGTTACAAACTACTACTGGCGCTTTATAAATGGATAGATAGAAGAGCGGGATGGTGGTGAATTCCGATTTCAGCAAGCAAATGCGGCCTGCCATAGATAAGGATCTGCCTTTCCAGGAACTGAGTCTAACTTCTAGTTTTTTCACCACCGGCTCCCAAAACTGTTTCTTCCTTGGATTACCACCAACTTCTACCCCCAAGTATTGAAAAGGAAGTTGCATAGTATGACAATTAAGCGTTTTCGCATAGGTGTTCAGGACATAGCTGTCCATACTTATTCCAACCAGCTTTGATTTGTGAAAGTTGACTTTCAAACCTGAAGCAATTTCAAAGCAACGGAGAATGGCCTTAATAGCGAAGATATTATTGAAGGAGTCTTGGCAGAGAAAGAGTGTGTCATCTGCAAACTGTAGTAAACAACACTCAGTGTTGTTCCTTCCTACCTTTATCCCCGTGAGCTCCCTCGTACTCAACGCTTTGCGCACAATCCCAGCTAGCCCTTCCGCCACCACTAGAAACAGAAAAGGGGCTAGAGGGTCTCCCTGTCTTAAACCCCTAGATGGTTTAAACTCCTCTGTAGGACTTCCATTAACCAAAACAGACACTGAAGACGAGACCAGGCACCCTTTAACCCACATAATCCACTTTTCATGGAATCCCAGCCTTCGTAACATGTCAAATAGGAAGCTCCACCTGACAGAATCATACGCCTTTTCGAAATCCACCTTAAAACATACACCTCTCCTCCGGGTCCTCCTACACTCCTCAAGAACTTCATTAGCCATAACCACACTATCCAAGAGACCTCTGTCGCTAAGGAAGGAAAATTGGCTATTATCAATGACCGTAGACATTACTTCCTTCATCCGAATTGACAGGACCTTTGTAATAATCTTGTATATGGCTCCAACAAGAGATATGGGTCTAAAATGTTCAAGCGACGATGGGTCTCTTACCTTAGGGACAAGGGCAATGAAGGATGCATTACAACCCTTGGGAAAAGACCCCGTAGCCTGAAAAAATCTCACAACTTCCATAAGATCCATTTTTAAGACGTCCCAACATTTCTTGATGAAATTACTTAGATGTTGGAGATTGTTGTTTCAGGTGCATCTCTTCTCATTCCATCAGTACCCTGATAACCCAACAAACACTTTACAAGATCCCAACTACTAGATGTACATCTTAGGTTAAGGTAAAATATTTAATGTTTGAATATTTCTATGAAGAAATATACTAATGAATAAAGAGTGGTTGCTCCTAATATTACACATAAACCATTAGCATCCAAATTTTCTTCTCTATTTCACAAATTTAAGAGCAAGTCAAACATTATTCAACCAAGATTGAGAGAAGAGAGGAACCTACGGTAGAGGAAGGAGTTCAATGATGCCTCTTCTCTTGGGTGAAAGTTTTTCCTTTTCCGATTGGTGTCTAGAACCTTTGTTGTGCATGAGGTTAATTACTTAAGTGTGTTAGATATAACTTGGGCAATGTAAGTTTTTGTTAGTTTGAGAGGCTTTAGGCAGGAATCGGTAGTTGGGTACCATGTATAAGGGTTGAACCACCCCTGAAGTGGTTCTTATTTATTTATTTTTTATTGCCGATAAAAAAAAATAAAAAAAATGATGCCTCTTCTCCCCCAATTTTACTTTTAGGGTTTCTCACTTAATTTTATTTTTACTTTTTTAATGGGCTGCAACACATGGCCCAATTAGAAAAAAAGTTCTAATAATTCTAATTGGACTTAGATGGAGGCAATTAATATGAAATATTATTATTGATACTAATATTTATATTTTTTTTAATTTTTTAATTTCTTTTATAATTTTAATATATTATAAAATTTTCTTTAATTAAAATAAAAATTAACTAAACTTAAATTACTTTTCTAATTTAATTCCCACAACGTAATAAATCTTAAAATTATTTCAATTCCCTATAACCTACTTTTATATTTCCATTTTTAATTTCATTTTGTTTTAGTTTGTTTATTGCTTTTAATTCCCATAAAAAACTATACGAATTCGAATCCATATGTAAAAATTCATATGTAACGCTCACTTTACATACGACTAGATCCGTATGTAACATTTACTTTACATACGGATCTGGATCCGTAAGTAAAAATTCGTATGTAATGCTCACTTTACATACGGATCTGAAACAAAAACTAAGAATAAAATAAAAATAAATAAAAAATAAAACAGAAACTTATAATAATAACTAACTAACTATAAAACTAAAACATAAATTTATAATTATAAATAACTAACTAAAATGAAAATAAAACTACCTAAACTAAAAATAAAAATTAAAAACTAAATAAAATAAATACACTAAAAAAACTAAATAAAAAAATAAAAACTAAAACTAAATAAAGTAAATATACTAAACTAAAAAAAAAACTTTAAAATATTCACAAGACTTAAAAAATTATACTTTCAAATTTTAAATAAAATTGTTTCTCGGAAACTACACCAAAAACTTGTTGACCTGTTTCGACAAGTGTACGGAGTTTAAAATAATAATTTGTCTCAAGAGAGCGATGTTGAACCCTTAAGAAACAGTTATTTAAAATCTTAATTATAACATTTACTAAGTATAAGAATATGTACAATAATTTAATTTGAAAAAGACTTAATTGAGAAAATTGAGAATGATATTAATCCTTCTCACTTGTTTGTATTTGGGATGAACAAAAACAAACAATATTCTAAACTGATTGATATTGATATACATATAAAAATTATTCATATGGATTCCTCACATATAAAATTATTAAAATTTTCTATTAAATATTTATATTGACCATATATACGACTTTAATTACACCCACTAATCTGTTAATTAATATTTTTAAATGGAATTAGCCAAATGTATTGAGAACTCTATTTGAACTTAAATTCGGTTGAAATATTTCTTTCCTTTCAAAATCATGAATAATACATTTAAAAATAAAAATATGTATATAATAATATAAAAATTGTTTAATTACTGAAAAATAATGTTGTAAAATTTTGTACTTTTTAGATAATATCAAAAATTTAATTTTGTTTTGTTTAAACAAAATCATATATAAAATTGAAGAATTAAAACTAAAAATTTGTTTGACTAAAAAAAACTTATCCTAAATAAGTTTTGATATATTAAAAATATATATGAAGTATTTAAAATAAATTAGATTAAAAATAAGTTGTTTTATAAATTAAAAACATTTAGTACTATTTTAATTTTAATTTTCATTTATAAGAATTGATAAATCAACAGTGAGTCCTTAAACCCGTGACCAGCATCAATTCTCATTGTTATACTCTATCGTGTACACAAACAGACAGAAGAAGCAATGCACTCAACCCTAATTTTGGAGAAGCAACTACCAAATCTGAGGAGAAATCAAAGAATGAGAATTGAAAAACAGAAAAATTGAAAAACGAAAAAATGAAAAACCAAAATTATGAATAGAGTACCATGTTCTTAGGTACTGTTTTTTGTTTTATGTGTAGCTCATTACTGTTTTATTGGTCACTGGAAACTCTCTTTTTGTTATCATAATCGCTTACAGTGTAGAATAGTCTTTTATATACTTTATGGAGGAGCAACTACCAAATCTCAAGAGAAAGCAATAATGAATGAATGCAAGATATATCAAAATAAACCAAAAGTGGCCAGCTGTATTAGCACTAAGAGTTCTTTTATAATCTATTTCAAATATCAAAATAAATATATAAACATAATAAAAATATATTTATAATTCTTTTATATGATATTTTAAAATATATCTTTTTTTATATAATATTTGCAAATTTGTTGAACGAGTTTCGTCCAAAGAACAAGTTTACTTTAAAATATTTTAGAGTGCTAGATACTTAAAGTATACATTGTACTTTTGCTAGAATAATAATAATTGCTGCTTAAAATAAATTTTTGTGTGCTGATATATTAAAACTCTGAAAATGTAAAAGTAAATTAATATTTTATTCATTTTTAATTTAAAAATATTATTATGTTATTATAAATAGTATCAAATAAAAAAAATTTACTGCAGCAAGATACATATTAAATCGCTTGCATGAAAAAAGAAGAACCGAAAAGAGTGGAGAAGAAGCAGAGGAATCAATGAACCAAATAGGCAATTGGATTAGGGATGAGAACTGAGAATTCCAGAAACGTTTCTGAGAAAAATATGAAAATAGTTAATATTGTCTGGATTAAAGCAAATAAAATGATTTTGTGAAATTTTTTTATTAAAATTTATAAATGATGTAATGTAGAAAAGAATTTTTAACTTTTTCTAAATGTTAAATAGGTAAACATATATATATATATTATCTTTCGAACTAATTAATTATAAAATAAAAATATTTTTTTAAAAATTTTAGTTAATTAAAGTTTTTTTATATTATTTTCGGTTGAATAATAAAAATGTTACATTTTTTACATTTATATTATGTTATTGATTTATTTTTGTTTTAGTGACTCAGCGAACATGAGAAGAAAAGAACAGTGACCTAATGTCTATAAATTGTTACATGCAAGAAGGCACAGTAACACACCACAAACTCATAATAACAACTGCAAAATCAAATAATGGCTTTTCTTAGGCTTGCTCCTTTGATTCTCTTCTTCCTTGCAACTTCCAGTATGTAACTTCCCATTCTTCATCATTTCATTTCTGTTTATATATTTCAGATCTACACAAAATTATTATACATACTTCTTTTCTTCTGACTTTTAAATTTGATTTTTAGTAATGTTTTCGATGAAGAAGATAGAAGCTGTAGACTGTTCAGGTGCTTGTTCACCGTTTGAGATGCCACCATGCGGGTCACGTGACTGTCGTTGTGTCCCTATTGGACTATTTGTTGGTTTCTGCATTTATCCAGTTCATCTTTCATCATCAGTGGCAAAGGTGATAGATGAACATCCCAACTTATGTCACTCTCATGAAGAATGCATTAAGAAAGGAAGTGGAAACTTTTGTGCTCGTTATCCCAATCACTATATGGATTATGGTTGGTGCTTTAACTCTGATTCTGATCAACTTAAAGGCTTCTTGACCATGCCTAGAGCAATCTCCAAGTAATGTGTATGCCTGTGAAAAGAGGTCATGCATAGTCATGCATGCATGATGCATCTATTGCTATAAATAAAATGAGAGTGTTTCATCCTACTCATTACTTAAGAAATGAAAATGTTGTGATATTTTCTGTTGTCAGTTCATAGCATATTTTGTGAAGTAACACATAACTCACATTCTTAAACTATTAAGAGATCCCACTACGCTCACATTCATAAGAACAAGCTTAGCCCCCATAAATAATAATGGAGTTGCATAAGGAGCAGCAACAGCAGAAGGTTGAATTAACAGTGGTGAAGACCTCAAAACCAGCACGCCATTGCCTCCTGAATCCTAGTAATTGTAGATTAAGATGAATTTAGAGGTGTGTTTCGTGTTTGGATTCGTGTGTGCAAGGAGGAAAGGATGACGAGAAAAGGTGTGAAACACCTTAAGTAGGTGTCTCCCTAAAAAGCGATGATAAAGATAACGTGACAAAATTAATTTTATTCTATTTTCCTTCAATTTATGTAAGTCATGCATGAAAATAGAAGTTAGAATTCCTACTAAATAAAAAGTCCATTATGAGAACCACATAAAGATTATGTGAGTTTTTTTTTGAGTGGATAATGAATTATACTTGGAAGCTAGTTGATTTTGTGATTTGTTGAGTTGATAATCGATTATGCTTTCTATATACTTGACACATAATAATCATGTCGTTTTTTACTTATAATTAATTATACCTTACTCATAGTTAATTATGTTGTTGTTTCAAGTAAATAATCGATTATCACTTTCACGAGATTGTTTATGGTTCTACGCGGCTACTAGTTTCATTGTTTCATATGATACAATGTATGAATCTTGCTATATAGTAAGTTTCAGATTGGGAAATTCTTTTTGGATTTATGTGGTTCCTATCGTTTATTTTGTTAAGGATCAAATTTACATGATTGGTTACTATTTCTCAATCGTATGCCTTCTTGTGAGTCTGTTATTTTTATTTTTATTTCTATAATGGATAACTTCATTGTGAAAGAAAAACTATAGTAGTATAATGTGAAGGAAAAAACGCACGCAGAAGTAACACACACAATCGCGAATCAGCTGTAGAAAATAAATGACACAAGATTTAACGTGGTTCGGTCGCCAATTTGCAACCTACGTCCACCGGCAACTAATTAAGTTTTCATTCTGTTTATTACAATTTTATTACAAGCAAAAGATCTCTTAAATAGATATTATAAAGGGGACAGAATGATTAAGCTCACTCACTAAAACATAGAGTCTAGTAAGTCCATCCCAATTGTTCCTAGCTTCACACTCAACAATCTCCCACTTGAAGTCACGGAACCATGTTCACCTGCGCTTCAACTGTGTACATGTACTTCTTTTGTAATTTGTCAACGGAACTCAATGTTCCACCACTAGTTGCCACCAGCCTTCTTAATCATTTTGAAGACTTCGTTGAAACTCCCCTGAGTTTCAACACGTTCGTCATGACTGAAACTGCCACTGACTCGCGACACAGTAACGTACCACAAAATCAAAGAATGGCTTCTGTTAGGCTTGCTCCTTTGGTTCTCTTCGTGCTTGCAACTTCCAGTATGTAACTTCCCATATCATTTCTGTTTATATATTTTAGATCTACACAATATTATTATGCATACTTCATTTCTTCTGACTTTGAAATTTCATTTTTAGTAATGTTTTCGGTGAAGAACATAGAAGCTGCAGACTGTTCAGGTGCTTGTTCAGTGTTTGAGAAACCACCATGCAGGTCACGGGATTGTTTCTGCATCCCTATGGGAATATTTGTTGGTGTCTGCATTTCTCCATTTGGACTTTCAGCTGCGGCAAAGATGATAGATGAACATCCCAACTTATGTAAGTCTGATGAAGAATGCATGAAGAAAGGAAGTGGAAACTTCTGTGCTCCTTATCCCAATCACTATATGAATTACGGTTGGTGCTTTAACTTTGGTTCTGATGAACTTAAAGGCTTCTTGGCCATGGCTAGAGCAATCTCCAAGTAATGTGTATGCATGTGAAAAGTCTTCATGATGCATGATGCATATATTTCTATAAATAAAATGAGAGTCTTTCATCCTACTCATACTTAATGAAGAAATGAAAACGTTGTGATACTTTTTGTTATTAGAAATATATATATAAAAAAAGACAACAACTACCTCAATTTTATACAGGAAACCTCTTCATAGTATTAAGAATGCCTAGACCACGAGCATCTCTAGGCTCGCACACCTTATATTAGATACTCAGGCAATTTTCCTCCATTCGGAACTTCAATCCACAAAAATTTCCTCTGTAAAGACATGTTCTTCTTCAACATAGTAGAAGGTATCTTGAACAAAGACAAATAAAACAACAGTATAGACAAAAGGGCAAATTTGATCAAACAAATCCTCTCAACCATCGAGATGAATCTACCTGCTTCCATTTGCTCGATCTATTCCTAATTGTGTCAACTGCACCATCCCAAAACACACTCTTCTTATGACACCCTCCAACCGACAACCCTAGGTAAATCAACGGAGTTTTCGTCACTCCGCAATTGAGAATAGTCACAAATCGAGAACAACAGTTTGATTAACCCTGACCCCTCGTAATATGATTTTCGAGAAATTCACCTTAATACCAGAAGCTAATTCAAAACAATACAAAATAACCTTCAAGTTAAACACGCTTTTGATGTTAGCTTCTCAAAAGAACAAAGTGTTGTATACAAACTAAAACATATTGACCTTAACCTTCCTGTGTCCAACCTCCAGACTCTCAAACAAATTCTTCTCGACAACTTTCTTTTAAACCCCGACTAGACCTTCTGCCACGATAAGAAACAAGAACGATGCTAAAGGATCTCCTTGCCTCAAACCCTTCTTCGGGATAAACTCGTTAGTCGAGCTCCCATTTACTAAAACAAACACTGAAGCAGATTCCAAACAGGATTTAATCCAGAAGATCCACTTCTCATAAAACCCAAGCATGCCTAACATGTAATAGATAAAATCCCATCGCACTGAGTCGTAAGCCTTCTCATAATCCACCTTAAAAAACACACAGTTTTTCTTCTTTCTCTTCACATCCTCTAGTACTTCATTGGCCACTAAAACGTTGTCCATTATACCCCTTCCTTCGAGGAAGGTTGATTGCCTAAAATCAATGATTTTATTCATCAACTTCTTCAATCTGTTAGACAGAATCTGAGATATAATCTTAAAACAACACCCCACCAACGAAATAGGTCTTAAATAACACAACTGTTACGAATTATCGGATTTAGGAATCAGACATATAAAAGACGCGTTTCACCCCCTAGGCTATTTTCCACTAATTGCGAAGTCATACACAACCGCAAGAATACCATCCTTTCAACAATCCCAACAAAATTTAATAAAACTAAAATAAAAAACATCTCGCTCAGGACTTTTCGAATAGTCACAACTCGAAATTGCATTCTTAACTTCCTCCTCTGAAAAGGCACCTACCAACATTACGTTGTCAGCACTTGAAATAGTGTTAAAACCTATGTTATTGAAAAAAATATGTTACCTTAGCTTTAACCACATCATTCTTCACACCAATGACCATTCAAGTTTTAGACCCAAAGTAAAGGTACGCTTTTTTGAATACTTTAAGTTGAAACAAATTTTATAGTTTGAATGCTCTCGCTGACTTGATCATTGAAGTGTGATCAGCAGGTAGAGCTCCCTTTTTGTCATCAAGCAACAACATCTCGGAACATCCAGGGAAGACAAGTCAAAGTTGAGTTCACTATCCAGTCCAACCGAGGTCAATCGGCAAGAACAAATCCTAAATTATTTAATGTTCTATTTAAATAAAAATATAAAATAAATAAAAATTTTAAATTATTCAAAATCCTAAATAAATACAAATATAATAAATTATTTAATGTCCTATTTTAAAAAATCTAAAATAAATCAAATTTCTAAATTATCTAAAATCTTAAATAAATAGACCAATATTGATTATGGGTGCACCAAACATCAATTATCCATAAAAAAAAAATAGGCCATCATCGATACTGAATGCACCAAACATTGATCATCTAACAAAAAATAAGTCAATATTTATTATTGACACACAACATTGATTGTACACAAAAAAAAAAGACAAAATCAATTATGGAAAACACAACATCATGTGAGTACATTCTTTTTCACAAATAAGTTCACCATAATATCAGCTCGTTTTTCTTACTCTCAGCGGTTCATTGATCCTATGACTTGTATGTTTTCAATTAAGTGAGCTTTTGTAAGGTTTGATCGTTTAGTTGGATTGTTTGTTGTTCTAAATTTGTGAGGGTTAAATTGTTTAGAAGGGGTGTGGGGACTTATTGTGTTATGGTTTATATAAGGGTTGAATCACCCCTTAAGTAGTTCATATTTATTTATTTTTTCTTGTCGATAAAAAGAAGAAGTTAACCATAACATCTCACTCATCATAACTAAAGAAATATATCAAATATGTGTGCGTGCAAGATGTACTATCTTCCTTATTTATGATAAACTTAATGAAATGTGAAAGTGCAATCTCTCATGTATATAGGAAATAAGTATATCTTCAATTCTTCTGAGTTAATTTTAATATTTCTTTTGCTTTTAAAAAAAATAGAAAACTCCACACTTTCTTGCTATCCCTTTGTTCAACAAAAAAAAAATTGTATTAATTAATTCTGAGACAAATTTTTACGCAAAATTTCTTTTTTCGTAACTAATTCCGTAACTAAGAAGTACCGTATGAATCAATTCTGCAGTGAAATCTGAACCACGTAAAATTGTCATTGGTTAACTTTGAATCAATTGAAAAATAATTTTATTCGATTAATTTTGAGTCAAATGAACGAAAGATGAATGTAATAAAGATAGTATTCAATAGTATTTATGAACAAAATAAATTTTATTTACTCAAGAAATTCTCTCGTTAAAACCTTATTCGATCAAATTCTCCTTAAAAATAAAATTGGAGCTAAGGAAAGAAATTACATCGTTCTTCTTTCACAAATTTTTGTACAATGAAATTAATTAAAAAGAAACTAAGATGAGTAGCGTTTCACGTATGGGTTATGAGTTTTGAAATTATAATAATAAATTATATTCAATTACAAACAATTAAATACACAATTTTAAAAATAAATAACATAAAATATTAAATGTAATTTATACTATTTAACTAAAATTAAAAAAAATGAAAAAACAAAAAATAAATTGAAAAATGAAAAAAAAATAGAAGTGGTGCTTACTCACGATTTCTTTTCACATCTCTATAATTTTTTTTTTTTGAAATTTATCCGTTGATGAATAAACGAAACAAAATTGTGCCAATAAATTTTCCATTGCATGAAAAAAGAAAAAACTGAAAAAGACTGGAGAGAAGCAGAGGAATCATTGAATCAGAATAGGCCAACTGTATAGTACAATAGTGTTGTTTTATTATGTGTTTCATTAGAATGAGATCTGTGAATTTGAAAGAGTAATGAATTATCAAAATTGGTACCAAAATGAGCAAAATGAACAGTGGCATATAAATTCTTACCTAGAAGAAGGCACACTAACACACCACAAACTCAGAATAGCACATCTGCAAAATCAAAGAATGGGTTATGTTAGGGTTGCTCCTTTGGCTCTCTTCTTGCTTGCCACTTCCAGTATGTAACTTCCCATTCTTCATCATTTCTGTTTATATATTTGAGATCTACACAATATTATTATACATGCTTCATTTCTTCTGACTCTGAAATTTCATTTTTAGTAATGTTTTCGATGAAGAAGATAGAAGCTGTAAACTGTCCAGGTGATTGTTCAGCGTTTGATACGCCACCATGCGGGACACATGATTGTCCCACATGATCCATTTACTGGTTTCTGCGCTGGACTATCATCTGTGGCAAAGATGATAGATGAACATCCCAACTTATGTCAGTCTGATGAAGAATGCATGAAGAAAGGAAGTGGAAACTTTTGTGCTCGTTATCCCAATCACTATATGGATTATGGTTGGTGCTTTAACTCTGGTTCTGAAGAACTTAAAGGCTTCTTGGCCATGCCTAGAGCAATCTCCAAGTAATGTGTATGCCTGTGAAAAGTGGTCATGCATAGTCATGCATGCATGATGCTATAAATAAAATGAGAAATAGTTGTGACTGTTTCTATATCGTTGTCTTAGACCTTGTCTCAATCCATAAACAACTTTCTTTAGTTGTTCATATGTTCAACCACAAAACCTTTAGGTTCTTGGGCACACACCTCACACCTCTTTCTGTTCACCATTCAAAAATTAATGATGTGATATTCAATTATAATAGTTTAGATTCTAAATTTGGTAGCAAAAATTTTTGGTTGCTAATTAGATACCAATTTAGAAATCATTTAACAATAATAGAAATTAATTTAGAAACTAAATTTTTGTAGTCTCTAAAATGTGTTGGAGATCCCACATCGACTAGAGATTATGACATTTCATTGTATATAAGTGGGTGCAAACCTCACTCAATGAGCCGGTTTTATGGGGTTGAGTTAGGCTTAAAGTCTACTTTGTAAGGAGATCCCACATCGATTAGAGATTAAGACATTTCATTGTATATAAGTGGGTGCAAACCTCACTCCATGAGCCGGTTTTATGGGGTTGAGTTAGGCTTAAAGTCCACTTCGTAATATGGTATCAGAGCCATTTCAAGCATATCCTAGCGAGTGTTTGTTGGGTTTATCAGGCCACCCGCTATCGAGCCGTTATCGGACCACCCATAATATGTTATCCCACGCACGGGGGTGTGTTGGAGATCCTACATCGACTAGAGATTAAGACATTTCATTGTATATAAGTGGGTGCAAACCTCACTCCATGAGTCGGTTTTATGGGGCCTTACTCCTCGGGTGTTTTGGTCTGAAACTTTTACCAGACATTCGTCATTGTGTCTATTGAGTTTTGGCTGAGATTTGAGGCCCAGATTCGTCCCAAAAGATTGGCAATAAATTTTTTATTGATCACTGCCAGGGCCGAAAGGAAGGTTCGTTTGTGTGTGAAACTGTTTGATTTTTTTCGTGGGCAAGTACTCATCCATTTGACCTAAAATTTTGTCGCGTTTTGTCCCAAATTCATTGGATATTTATATTTGGAATTTCAGGAAAAAACTATTTCGGGAGAATTTTTCGGAAATTTTGTGCAAATCAAGGCTTTCAAAACTTGTGAAATTTCGCCCTACTTTCTGCAATTTTTATTCTGGGTGCGTATTGCGCTGAAAAAGTTCACACAAGTACTTCCATATGTTGTTTGCACCCAGGTAAGGAGGCACGTCCATAAAAGAATCACAAAAAGGAGATACGGGACAGAAAATCCAGGATGTTTTGTTTTCGAAAAACCAGTTTTGTTCACTCTGGGTCTGGGACTTACTACGCCTTACTCCTCGAGTGTTTTGGTCTGAAATTTTTACCAAACGTTCGTCACTGTGTCTATTGAGTTTTGGCTGAGATTTGAGGCCCAGATTCGTTCCATAAGATTGGCAATAAATTTTTTATTGATCACTGCCAGGGCCGAAAGGAAGGTTCGTTTCTGTGTGAAATTGTTTGATTTTTTTCGTGGGCGAGTACTCATCCGTTTGACCTGAAATTTGTCGCGTTTTGTTCCAAATTCAGTGGAGATTCTTAGGTGGAATTTCTGGAAAAAAACTATTTCGGGAGAATTTTTCGCATATTTTGTGCAAACCAAGGCTATCCTCTACCAAAACTTGTGAAATTTCGCCTTACTTTCTGCAATATTTATTTTCGGTCCGTATTGCATTGAAAAAGTTCACACAAGTACTTCCATATGTTGTTTGCACCCAGTTAAGGAGGCACGTCCATAAAAGAATCACAAAAATGAGATACAGGGAAAAAAATCCAGTACGTTTTGTTTTAGGAAAGCCAGTTTAGTTCACTCTCGGTCTGGGACTTACAACGCCTTACTCTTCATGTGTATTGGTTTGAAATTTTTACCAGACGTTCGTCACTGTGTCTATTGATTTTTAGCTAAGATTTGAGGCCCAGATTCGTCCTACAAGATTGGCAATACAATTTTATTAATCACTGCCACGGCGGAAAGGAATGTTCGTTTGTGTTTGAAACTGTTTGATATTTTTCGTGGGCGAGTACTCGTCCGTTTGACCTGAAATTTGTCGCGTTTAGTCCCAAATTCAGTGGAGATTCTTACGTGGAATATCATGAAAAATACTATTCCAGGAGAATTTTTGGGAAATTTTGTGCAAACCAAGGCTATCCTCTTCCAAAACTTGTGAAATTTCGCTCGACTTTCTGCAATTTTTATTCTGGGTATCTATTGCGCTGAAAAAGTTCACAAAAGTACTTCCATATGTTGTTTGCACCCAGGTAAGGAGGCACGTCCATAAAAGAGTCACAAAACGGAGATATGCGGAAGAAAATCAAGGACGTTTTGTTTTCGGAAAACCAGTTTTGTTCACTCTCGGTCTGGGACTTACTACGCCTTAATGCTTGGGTGTTTTGGTCTGAAATTTTTACCAGACGTTCGTCACTGTGTCTATTGAGTTCTGGCTGAGATATGAGGCCCAGATTCATCCCACAAGATTGGAAATAAATTTTTTATTTATCAGTGTCAGGGGCGAAAGGAAAGTTCCATTGTGTGTGAAACTGTTTGATTTTTTTCGTGGGCTAGTACTCATCCGTTTGACCTGAAATTTGTCGCGTTTTGTCCTAAATTCAGTGGAGATTCTTATGTGGAATTTCAGCATAAAATTATTTCGGGAGAATTTTTTGGAAATTCTGTGCAAACCAAGGTTATCAAAATTTTTGAAATTTCACCCTACTTTCTGCAATTTTTATTCTGGGTCCGTATTGCGCTGAAAAAGTTCACACAAGTACTTCCATATGTTGTTTGCACCCAGGTAAGGAGGCACGTCCATAAAATAATTAAAAAAAGGAGATACGGGACCAAAATCCAGGACGTTTTGTTTTTGGAAAACCAGTTTTGTTCACTCTAGGTGTGGGACTTATTACGCCTAACTCCTCGGGTGTTTTGGTCTGGAATTTTGACTAGACGTTCGTCACAGTGTCTGTTGAGTTTTGGCTAAGATTTGAGGCCCAGATTCATCCCACAAGATTGGCAATAATTTTTTTATTGATCACTGCCAGGGCCGAAAGGAAAGTTCGTTTGTGTGTGAAACTGTTTGACTTTTTTCGTGGGCGATTACTCATCCGTTTGACCTGAAATTTGTCGCGTTTTGTCCCAAATTCAGTGGAGATTCATACGTGGAATTTCAGGAAAAAACTATTTCGGGAGAATTTTTCGGAAATTTTGTGCAAACCAAGGCTATCCTCTTCCAAAACTTGTGAAATTTTGCCCTACTTTCTGCAATTCTTATTCTGGGTTCGTATTACGCTGAAAAAGTTCAAAGAAGTACTTCCATATGTTGTTTGCACCCAGTTAAGGAGGCACGTCCATAAAAGAATCACAAAAAGGAGATACGGGGAAGAAAATCCAGGACGTTTTGTTTTCGGAAAACCAGTTTTGTTCACTCTCGGTCTGGGACTTACTACGCCTTACTCCTCCAGTGCTTTGGTCTGAAATTTTTACCAGACGTTCGTCACTGTGTCTCTTGAGTTTTGACTGAGATTTGAGGCCCAGATTGGTCCCACAAGATTGGAAGTAAATTTTTTATTGATCACTGCCAGGGCCGAAAGGAAGGTTCGTTTGTGTGTTAAACTGTTTGATTTTTTTCATGGGCAAGTACTCATCTGTTTGGCCTGAAATTTGTCGCATTTAGTCCCAAATTGAGTGGAGATTCTTACGTGGAATTTCAGGAAAAAACTATTTCGGGAGAATTTTTTGGAAATTTTGTGCAAACCAAGGCTTTCAAAACTTGTGAAATTTCGCCCTACTTTCTGCAAATTTTATTCTGGATCCGTATTGCGCTGAAAAAGTTCACACAAGTACTTCCATATGTTGTTTGCACCCAGGTAAGGAGGCACGTCCATAAAAGAATCACAAAAAGGAGATACGGGGAAGAAAATCCAGGACGTTTTATTTTTGGAAAACCAGTTTTGTTCACTCTCGGTCTGGGACTTACTATGCCTTACTTCTCTGGTGTTTTGGTCTGAAATTTTTACCAGACGTTCGTCACTGTGTCTATTGAGTTTTGGCTGAGATTTGAGGCCCAGATTGGTCCCACAAGATTGGAAGTAAATTTTTGATTGATCACTGCCAGAGCCGAAATGAAGGTTCGTTTGTGTGTGAAACTGTTTTATTTTTTCGTGGGCGAGTACTCCTCCGTTTGACCTGAAATTTGTCGCGTTTTCTCCCAAATTCAGTGCAGATTCGTACATGGAATTTCAGGAAAAAAACTATTTCGGGAGAATTTTTCGGAAATCCTGTGCAAACCAAGCCGATCTACCAAAACTTGTGAAATTTCGCCCTACTTTTTGCAATTTTTATTCTGGATCCGTATTACGTTGAAAAAGTTCACACAAGTACTTCCATATGTTGTTTGCACCCAAGTAAAGAGGCACATCCATAAAAGAATCACAAAGAGGAGATAAGGGGAAGAAAATCCAGGACGTTTTGTTTTCGGAAAACGAGATTTGTTCACTCTCGGTCTGGGACTTACCAAGCCTTACTCCTCGGGTGTTTTGGTTTGAAATATTTACCAGACGTTCGTCACTGTGTTTATTGAGTTTTGGATGAGATTTGAGGCCCAGATTCGTCCCACAAGATTGGCAATAAATTTTTTATTGATCACTGCTAGGGTCGAAAGGAAGGTTCGTCTGTGTGTGAAACTGTTTGATTGTTTTTCGTGGGCGAGTACTCATCCGTTTGACCTGAAATTTGTCGTGTTTTGTCCCAAATTCAATGGAGATTCTTTCGTGGAATTTCAGGAAAAAACTATTTCGAAAGAATTTTTCGGAAATTTTGTGCAAATCAAGGCCTCTACCGAAACTTGTGAAATTTCAACCAACTTTTTGCAATTTTTATTCTGGGTCCGTATTGCGCTGAAAATGTTCACACAAGTACTTCCATATGTTGTTTGCACCCAGGTAAGGAGGCATGTCCGTAAAAGAATCACAAAAAGTAGATAGGGGGAAGAAAATCAGGGCCTTTTATTTTCGGAAAACCAGTTTTGTTCACTCTTGGTCTGGGACTTACTACGCCTTACTCCTCGGGTGTTTTGGTTTGAAATATTTACCAGACGTTTGTCACTGTGTCTATTGACTTTTGGCTGAGATTTGAGGCCCAGATTTATCCCACAAGATTGGAAATAAATTTTTAATGATCACTGCCAAGGCCGAAATGAAGGTTCGTTTGTGTGTAAAACTGTTTGACTTTTTTCGTGGGCGAGTACTCATCTGTTTCACCTAAAATTTGTCGCATTTTGTCCCAAATTCAGTGGAGATTCTTACGTGGAATTTCAGGAAAAAACTATTTCAGCTGAATTTTTCGGAAATTTTGTGCAAACCAAGGCTATTCTCTACCAAAACTTGTGAAATTTTGCCCTACTTTCTGCAATTTTTATTCTGGGTCCGTATTGCGGTAAAAAAGTTCACACAAGTACTTCCATTGTTGTTTGCACCCAGGTAAGGAGGCACGTCCATAAAAGAATCACAAAAAGGTGATACGGGGAAGAAAATCCAAGACGTTTTGTTTTCGGAAAACTAGTTTTGTTCACTCTCGGTCTGGGACTTACTACGCCTTACTCCTCGGGTGTTTTGGTATGAAATTTTTACCATACGTTCGTCACTGTGTCTATTGAGTTTTGGCTGAAATTTGAGGCCCAGATTTGTACCACAAGATTGACAATAAATTTTTATTGATCACTGCTAGGGCCAAAAGGAAGGTTCGTTTGTGTGTGAAAGTGTTTGATTTTTTTCGTGGGCTAGTACTCCTCCGTTTGACCTGAAATTTGTTGCGTTTTGTCCCAAATTCAGTGGAGATTCTTACGTGGAATTTCAGGAAAAAACTATTTCGGGAGAATTTTTCGGAAATTTTGTGTAAACTAGGGTTATCCTCTACAAAAACTTGTGAAATTTCCCCCTACTTTCTGCAATTTTTATTCTGGGTCCGTATTACGCTGAAAAAGTTCACACAAGTACTTCCATATGTTGTTTGCATTTAGGTGAGGAGGCACGTCCATAAAAGAATCACAAAACGGAGATACGGGGTAGAAAATCAGGGATGTTTTGTTTTTGGAAAACTAGTTTTATTCACTCTCGGTCCGGGACTTACAACCACTTATTCCTCGGGCGTTTTGGTCTGAAATTTTTTCTATAAAAGAATAAAAAAAAGGAGATACGGGGAAAAAAATCCAGGACGTTTTGTTTTCAGAAAACCAGTTTTGTTCACTCTCGGTCTGGGACTTACTACGCCTTACTCCTCGGGTGTTTTCGTCTGAAATTTTTACCAGACGTTCGTCACTGTGTCTATTGAGTTTTGGCTGAAATTTGAGGCCCAGATTTGTCCCACAAGATTGACAATAAATTTTTATTGATCACTGCTAGGGCCAAAAGGAAGGTTCGTTTGTGTGTGAAACTGTTTAATTTTTTTTGTGGGCGAGTACTCATCTGTTTGCCCTGAAAGTTGTCGCGTTTTGCCCCAAATTCAGTGGAGATTCTTACGTGGAATTTGAGGAAAAAACTATTTCTGGAGAATTTTACTGAAATTTTATGCAAACCTACCAAAACTTGTGCAATTTCGCCCTACTTTCTGCAATTTTTATTCTGGATCCGTATTGCGCTGAAAAAGTTCACACAAGTACTTCCATATGTTGTTTGCATTCAGGTGAGGAGGCACGTCCATAAAATAATCGCAAAGAGGAGATACGAGGAAGAAAATCAGGGACGTTTTGTTTTCAGAAAACCAGTTTTGTTCACTCTCGGTCTGGGACTTACTACCACTTACTCCTCGGGGGTTTTGGTATGAAATTTTTTCCTGACGTTCATCACTGTGTGTATTGAGTTTTGGTTGAGATTTGAGGCCCAAATTCGTCCCACAAGATTGGCAATAAATTTTTTATTGATCACTGCCAGGATCGAAAGGAAGGTTCGTTTGTGTGTGAAACTGTTTGATTTTTTTCGTCGTCGAGTACTCATCCGTTTGCCCTGAAATTTGTTGCGTTTTGTCCCAAATTCAGCGGAGAATCTTACGTGGAATATCAGGAAAAAACAATTTCGGGAGAATTTTTCGGAAATTTTGTGCAAACCAAGGTTATAACTCTACCAAAACATGTGAAATTTAGCCCTATTTTCTGTAATTTTTAGTCTTCGTCCGTATTGCGCTAAAAAAGTTCACACAAGTACTTCCATATGTTGTTTGCACCCAGGTAAGGAGGCACGTCCATAAAAGAATCACACAAAGAAGATACGGGGAAGAAAATCAGGAAGTTTTGTTTTCGGAAAACCAGTTTTGTTCACTCTCAGTCTGGGACTTACTACAACTTACTCCTCGGGGGTTTTGGTCTGAAATTTTTACCAGACGTTCGTCACTGTGTCCATTGAGTTTTGGCTGAGATTTGAGGCCGAGATTCCTCCCACTGGATTGGCAATAAATTTTTGATTGATCATTGTCAGGGTCGAAAAGAAAGTTCGTTTGTGTGTGAAACTGTTTGATATTTTTCATGGGCGAGTACTCATCCGTTTGCCCTGAAATTTGTCGCGTTTTATCCTAAATTTAGTGGAGATTCTTATGTGGAATTTCAGGAAAAAACTATTTCGGGAGAATTTTTCAGAAGTTTTGAGCAAACCAAGGCAACTACCAAAACTCTAGAAATTTCGCCCTACTTTCTGCAATTTTTATTCTGTCTCCGTATTGCGCTTAAAAAGTTGACACAAGTTCTTCCATATGTTGTTTGCACCCAGGTAAGGAGGCGCGTCCATAAAAGAATCACAAAAAGGAGATACGGGGAAGATAATCCAGGACGTTTTGTTTTCGGAAAACCAGTTTTGTTCACTCTCGGTCTGGGACTTACTACGCCTTACTCCTCGGGTGTTTTGGTCTGAAATTTTTACCAGAAGTTCGTCACTGTGTCTATTAAGTTTTGGCTCAGATTTGAGCCCCAGATTCGTTCCACAAGATTGGCAATAAATTTTTTATTGATCACTTCCAGTGCCGAAAGGAAGGTTGGTTTGTTTGTGAAACTGTTTGATTATTTTCGTGGGCGATTACTCATCTGTTTGCCCTGAAAGTTGTCGCGTTTTGCCCCAAATTCAGTGGAGATTCTTACGTGGAATTTGAGGAAAAAACTATTTCTGGAGAATTTTACTGAAATTTTATGCAAACCTACCAAAACTTGTGCAATTTCGCCCTACTTTCTGCAATTTTTATTCTGGATCCGTATTGCGCTGAAAAAGTTCACACAAGTACTTCCATATGTTGTTTGCATTCAGGTGAGGAGGCACGTCCATAAAATAATCGCAAAGAGGAGATACGAGGAAGAAAATCAGGGACGTTTTGTTTTCAGAAAACCAGTTTTGTTCACTCTCGGTCTGGGACTTACTACCACTTACTCCTCGGGGGTTTTGGTATGAAATTTTTTCCTGACGTTCATCACTGTGTGTATTGAGTTTTGGTTGAGATTTGAGGCCCAAATTCGTCCCACAAGATTGGCAATAAATTTTTTATTGATCACTGCCAGGATCGAAAGGAAGGTTCGTTTGTGTGTGAAACTGTTTGATTTTTTTCGTCGTCGAGTACTCATCCGTTTGCCCTGAAATTTGTTGCGTTTTGTCCCAAATTCAGCGGAGAATCTTACGTGGAATATCAGGAAAAAACAATTTCGGGAGAATTTTTCGGAAATTTTGTGCAAACCAAGGTTATAACTCTACCAAAACATGTGAAATTTAGCCCTATTTTCTGTAATTTTTAGTCTTCGTCCGTATTGCGCTAAAAAAGTTCACACAAGTACTTCCATATGTTGTTTGCACCCAGGTAAGGAGGCACGTCCATAAAAGAATCACACAAAGAAGATACGGGGAAGAAAATCAGGAAGTTTTGTTTTCGGAAAACCAGTTTTGTTCACTCTCAGTCTGGGACTTACTACAACTTACTCCTCGGGGGTTTTGGTCTGAAATTTTTACCAGACGTTCGTCACTGTGTCCATTGAGTTTTGGCTGAGATTTGAGGCCGAGATTCCTCCCACTGGATTGGCAATAAATTTTTGATTGATCATTGTCAGGGTCGAAAAGAAAGTTCGTTTGTGTGTGAAACTGTTTGATATTTTTCGTGGGCGAGTACTCATCCGTTTGACCTGAAATTTGTCGCGTTTTATCCTAAATTTAGTGGAGATTCTTATGTGGAATTTCAGGAAAAAACTATTTCGGGAGAATTTTTCAGAAGTTTTGAGCAAACCAAGGCAACTACCAAAACTCTAGAAATTTCGCCCTACTTTCTGCAATTTTTATTTGTCTCCGTATTGCGCTTAAAAAGTTGACACAAGTTCTTCCATATGTTGTTTGCACCCAGGTAAGGAGGCGCGTCCATAAAAGAATCACAAAAAGGAGATACGGGGAAGATAATCCAGGACGTTTTGTTTTCGGAAAACCAGTTTTGTTCACTCTCGGTCTGGGACTTACTACGCCTTACTCCTCGGGTGTTTTGGTCTGAAATTTTTACCAGAAGTTCGTCACTGTGTCTATTAAGTTTTGGCTCAGATTTGAGCCCCAGATTCGTTCCACAAGATTGGCAATAAATTTTTTATTGATCACTTCCAGTGCCGAAAGGAAGGTTGGTTTGTTTGTGAAACTGTTTGATTATTTTCGTGGGCGATTACTCATCTGTTTGCCCTGAAAGTTGTCGCGTTTTGCCCCAAATTCAGTGGAGATTCTTACGTGGAATTTGAGGAAAAAACTATTTCTGGAGAATTTTACTGAAATTTTATGCAAACCTACCAAAACTTGTGCAATTTCGCCCTACTTTCTGCAATTTTTATTCTGGATCCGTATTGCGCTGAAAAAGTTCACACAAGTACTTCCATATGTTGTTTGCATTCAGGTGAGGAGGCACGTCCATAAAATAATCGCAAAGAGGAGATACGAGGAAGAAAATCAGGGACGTTTTGTTTTCAGAAAACCAGTTTTGTTCACTCTCGGTCTGGGACTTACTACCACTTACTCCTCGGGGGTTTTGGTATGAAATTTTTTCCTGACGTTCATCACTGTGTGTATTGAGTTTTGGTTGAGATTTGAGGCCCAAATTCGTCCCACAAGATTGGCAATAAATTTTTTATTGATCACTGCCAGGATCGAAAGGAAGGTTCGTTTGTGTGTGAAACTGTTTGATTTTTTTCGTCGTCGAGTACTCATCCGTTTGCCCTGAAATTTGTTGCGTTTTGTCCCAAATTCAGCGGAGAATCTTACGTGGAATATCAGGAAAAAACAATTTCGGGAGAATTTTTCGGAAATTTTGTGCAAACCAAGGTTATAACTCTACCAAAACATGTGAAATTTAGCCCTATTTTCTGTAATTTTTAGTCTTCGTCCGTATTGCGCTAAAAAAGTTCACACAAGTACTTCCATATGTTGTTTGCACCCAGGTAAGGAGGCACGTCCATAAAAGAATCACACAAAGAAGATACGGGGAAGAAAATCAGGAAGTTTTGTTTTCGGAAAACCAGTTTTGTTCACTCTCAGTCTGGGACTTACTACAACTTACTCCTCGGGGGTTTTGGTCTGAAATTTTTACCAGACGTTCGTCACTGTGTCCATTGAGTTTTGGCTGAGATTTGAGGCCGAGATTCGTCCCACAAGATTGGCAATAAATTTTTTATTGATCATTGTCAGGGTCGAAAAGAAAGTTCGTTTGTGTGTGAAACTGTTTGATATTTTTCGTGGGCGAGTACTCATCCGTTTGACCTGAAATTTGTCGCGTTTTATCCTAAATTTAGTGGAGATTCTTATGTGGAATTTCAGGAAAAAACTATTTCGGGAGAATTTTTCAGAAGTTTTGAGCAAACCAAGGCAACTACCAAAACTCTAGAAATTTCGCCCTACTTTCTGCAATTTTTATTCTGTCTCCGTATTGCGCTTAAAAAGTTGACACAAGTTCTTCCATATGTTGTTTGCACCCAGGTAAGGAGGCGCGTCCATAAAAGAATCACAAAAAGGAGATACGGGGAAGATAATCCAGGACGTTTTGTTTTCGGAAAACCAGTTTTGTTCACTCTCGGTCTGGGACTTACTACGCCTTACTCCTCGGGTGTTTTGGTCTGAAATTTTTACCAGAAGTTCGTCACTGTGTCTATTAAGTTTTGGCTCAGATTTGAGCCCCAGATTCGTTCCACAAGATTGGCAATAAATTTTTTATTGATCACTTCCAGTGCCGAAAGGAAGGTTCGTTTGTGTGTGAAACTGTTTAATTTTTTTCGTGGGCGAGTACTCATCTGTTTGCCCTGAAAGTTGTCGCGTTTTGCCCCAAATTCAGTGGAGATTCTTACGTGGAATTTGAGGAAAAAACTATTTCTGGAGAATTTTACTGAAATTTTATGCAAACCTACCAAAACTTGTGCAATTTCGCCCTACTTTCTGCAATTTTTATTCTGGATCCGTATTGCGCTGAAAAAGTTCACACAAGTACTTCCATATGTTGTTTGCATTCAGGTGAGGAGGCACGTCCATAAAATAATCGCAAAGAGGAGATACGAGGAAGAAAATCAGGGACGTTTTGTTTTCAGAAAACCAGTTTTGTTCACTCTCGGTCTGGGACTTACTACCACTTACTCCTCGGGGGTTTTGGTATGAAATTTTTTCCTGACGTTCATCACTGTGTGTATTGAGTTTTGGTTGAGATTTGAGGCCCAAATTCGTCCCACAAGATTGGCAATAAATTTTTTATTGATCACTGCCAGGATCGAAAGGAAGGTTCGTTTGTGTGTGAAACTGTTTGATTTTTTTCGTCGTCGAGTACTCATCCGTTTGCCCTGAAATTTGTTGCGTTTTGTCCCAAATTCAGCGGAGAATCTTACGTGGAATATCAGGAAAAAACAATTTCGGGAGAATTTTTCGGAAATTTTGTGCAAACCAAGGTTATAACTCTACCAAAACATGTGAAATTTAGCCCTATTTTCTGTAATTTTTAGTCTTCGTCCGTATTGCGCTAAAAAAGTTCACACAAGTACTTCCATATGTTGTTTGCACCCAGGTAAGGAGGCACGTCCATAAAAGAATCACACAAAGAAGATACGGGGAAGAAAATCAGGAAGTTTTGTTTTCGGAAAACCAGTTTTGTTCACTCTCAGTCTGGGACTTACTACAACTTACTCCTCGGGGGTTTTGGTCTGAAATTTTTACCAGACGTTCGTCACTGTGTCCATTGAGTTTTGGCTGAGATTTGAGGCCGAGATTCCTCCCACAAGATTGGCAATAAATTTTTTTATTGATCATTGTCAGGGTCGAAAAGAAAGTTCGTTTGTGTGTGAAACTGTTTGATATTTTTCGTGGGCGAGTACTCATCCGTTTGACCTGAAATTTGTCGCGTTTTATCCTAAATTTAGTGGAGATTCTTATGTGGAATTTCAGGAAAAAACTATTTCGGGAGAATTTTTCAGAAGTTTTGTGCAAACCAAGGCAACTACCAAAACTCTAGAAATTTCGCCCTACTTTCTGCAATTTTTATTTTGTCTCCGTATTGCGCTTAAAAAGTTGACACAAGTTCTTCCATATGTTGTTTGCACCCAGGTAAGGAGGCGCGTCCATAAAAGAATCACAAAAAGGAGATACGGGGAAGATAATCCAGGACGTTTTGTTTTCGGAAAACCAGTTTTGTTCACTCTCGGTCTGGGACTTACTACGCCTTACTCCTCGGGTGTTTTGGTCTGAAATTTTTACCAGATGTTCGTCACTGTGTCTATTGAGTTTTGGCTGGAATTTGAGGCCCAGATTTGTCCCACAAGATTGACAATAAATTTTTATTGATCACTGCTAGGACCAAAAGGAAGGTTTGTTTGTGTGTGAAACTGTTTAATTTTTTTCGTGGGCGAGTACTCATCTGTTTGCCCTGAAAGTTGTCGCGTTTTGCCCCAAATTCAGTGGAGATTCTTACGTGGAATTTGAGGAAAAAACTATTTCTGGAGAATTTTACTGAAATTTTATGCAAACCTACCAAAACTTGTGCAATTTCGCCCTACTTTCTGCAATTTTTATTCTGGATCCGTATTGCGCTGAAAAAGTTCACACAAGTACTTCCATATGTTGTTTGCATTCAGGTGAGGAGGCACGTCCATAAAATAATCGCAAAAAGGAGATACGGGGAATAAAATCAGGGACGTTTTGTTTTCAGAAAACCAGTTTTGTTCACTCTCGGTCTGGGACTTACTACCACTTACTCCTCGGGGGTTTTGGTATGAAATTTTTTCCTGACGTTCATCACTGTGTGTATTGAGTTTTGGTTGAGATTTGAGGCCCAAATTCGTTCCACAAGATTGGCAATAAATTTTTTATTGATCACTGCCAGGATCGAAAGGAAGGTTCGTTTGTGTGTGAAACTGTTTGATTTTTTTCGTCGTCGAGTACTCATCCGTTTGCCCTGAAATTTGTTGCGTTTTGTCCCAAATTCAGCGCAGAATCTTACGTGGAATATCAGGAAAAAACAATTTCGGGAGAATTTTTCGGAAATTTTGTGCAAACCAAGGTTATAACTCTACCAAAACATGTGAAATTTAGCCCTATTTTCTGTAATTTTTAGTCTTCGTCCGTATTGCGCTAAAAAAGTTCACACAAGTACTTCCATATGTTGTTTGCACCCAGGTAAGGAGGCACGTCCATAAAAGAATCACACAAAGAAGATACGGGGAAGAAAATCAGGAAGTTTTGTTTTCGGAAAACCAGTTTTGTTCACTCTCAGTCTGGGACTTACTACAACTTACTCCTCGGGGGTTTTGGTCTGAAATTTTTACCAGACGTTCGTCACTGTGTCTATTGAGTTTTGGCTGAGATTTGAGGCCGAGATTCGTCCCACAAGATTGGCAATAAATTTTTTATTGATCATTGTCAGGGTCGAAAAGAAAGTTCGTTTGTGTGTGAAACTGTTTGATATTTTTCGTGGGCAAGTACTCATCCGTTTGACCTGAAATTTGTCGCGTTTTGTCCAAAATTCAGTGGAGATTCTTACGTGGAGATTCAGGAAAAAACTGTTTTGGGAGAATTTTTCGGAAATTTTGTGCAAACCATGGCTATCTATCTTCTACCAAAACTTGTGAAATTTCGCCCTACTTTCAGCAGTTTTTATTCTGGGTCCGTATCGCGCTGAAAAATTGACACACATACTTTCATATGTTGTTTGCACCCAGGTAAGGAGGCACATCCATAAACAAATCATAAAAAGAAGATACATGGAAGAAAAGCCAGGACGTTTTGTTTTCGGAAAACCAGTTTTGTTCACTCTCGGTCTCGGACTTACTACGCCTTATTCTTTGGGTTTTTAGTCTGATAACTTTATCATAAATTCGACATTGTGTCTATTGAGTTTTGGCTGAGATTTGAGCTCAAAATTCGTCCCACAAGATTGGCAATAAATTTTTTATTGAGCACTTCCAGGCCTTACAGGAAGGTTTGTTTGTTTGTGAAACTGTTTGAATATTTTCGTGGGTCAATACTCATCCGTTTGACCTGAAGTTTGTCGCGTTTTTGTCTCAAATTCAGTGGAGATTCTTACGTGTAATTTCCGGAAAAAATTATTTCGGGAGAATTTTTCAAAGGTTTTGTGCAAACCAAGGGTTTCTGTCCTCTACCAAAACATGTGAAATTTCACCCTACTTTCTACAATTTTTATTTTGGGTTCGTATCGCGCTGAAAAAATTCACACAAGTACTTTCATATGTTGTTTGCACCAAGGTAAAGAGGCACTTCCATAAACAAATCATAAAAAGAAGATACGGTGAAGAAAAGCCAGGACGTTTTGTTTTTGAAAAACCAGTTTTGTTCACTCTCGGTCTGGGACTTTCTACGCTTTACTCCTTGGGTGTTTTGGTCTGAAATTTTTACAAGACGTTCGAGACTGTGTCTATTGAGTTTTGGATCATATTTGATACCCAGATTCGTCCCACAAGGTTGGAAATAAAATTTTTATTGCTCACTTGCAGAGCTGAAAGGAAGGTTTATTTGTGTGTGAAACTGTTTGATTTTTTTTGTTAGTTAATACTCATTCGTTTGACACGAAACTTGTCACGTTTTTTCCCAAATTTAGTGGAGTTTCATACACTGAGTTGTAGGAAAAAATATTTCGTGAGAATTTTTCAGAAATTTTGTGCAAACCAAGGCTATCCTCTATCAAAACTTGTGAAATATCGGCCTTTGTTCTGCAATTTTAATTATGGGTCAGTATCGCACTACAAAAATTAACACAAGTACTTTCATATGTTGTTTGCATACAGATAAGGAGACATGTCCAAAAAAAAATCACAAAAAGAAGATATGGGGAAGAATAGCCAGGACGTTTTGTTTTCGAAAACCAGTTTTGTTCACTCCTTGGGTGTCTTGGTTTGAAATTTTTTCCAGAAGTTCGACACTGTGTCTACTGAGTTTTGGCTGAGATTTGAGCTCCAGATTCGTCCCACAAGATTGCCAATAAATTTTTTATTGATCACTACCAGGGCTGAAAAGAAGGTCCATTTGTTTGTGAAACTGTTTGATTTTTTGTGTGGGTGAATACTCATCCGTTTGACCTGAAATTTGTCGTGTTTTGTTCCAAATTTAGTGGATATACTTACGTGCAATTTCAGGAAAAAACTATTTCGGAAAATTTTTCAGAGGTTCTATGCAAACCAAGGTTATCTATCCTCTACCAAAATTTTTGAAATTTCGCCCTACTTTCTGCAATTTTTCTTCTAGGTCCGTCTCACGCTGGAAAAATTCACACAAGTACTTTCATATGTTGTTTGCACCTAGGTAAGGAGGCACGTCCATAAAAAAATCACAAAAAGAAGATGCATGGAAGAAAAGCCAGGACGTTTTGTTTTCGGAAAACCAGTTTTGTTCACTCTCAGTTTGGGACTTACTACGTCTTATTCTTTAGGTTTCTTGGTCTGATATTTTTACCAGACATTCGACACTGTGTATACTGAGTTTTAGCTGAGATTTGAGCTCTAGATTCGTCCCACAAGATTGGCAATAAATTTTTTATTGAGCACTTCCAGGGCTTATAGGAAGGTTTGTTTGTGTGTGAAACTGTTTGGATTTTATCGTTGGTGAATACTCATCTGTTTGACCTGAAATTTGTCGCGTTTTGTCCCAAATTCAATGGAGATTCTTACGTGGAATTTCAGGAAAAAAAAACTATTTCGGGAGAATTTTTCAGAAATTTTGTGCAAACCAAGGCTATCCTCTATCAAAACTTGTGAAATTTCGCCCTACTTTCTGCAATTTTTATTCTGGGTTCGTATCGCGCTAAAAAAATTCACACAAATACTTTCATATGTTGTTTACACCCACGTAAGGAGGCACGTCCATAAACAAATAACAAAAAGAAGATACATGGAGGAAAAGCCAGGACGTTTTGTTTTCGAAAAACCAGTTTTGTTCACTCTCGGTCTGGGACTTACTACGCCTTACTCCCTGGGTTTTTTGGTCCGATATTTCTAACAGACATTAGACACTGTGTCTATTGAGTTTTGGCTGAGATTTGAGCCCCAGATTCTTGCCACAAGATTGGTAATAAATTTTTTATTGATCATTGCCAGGGCTGAAAGGAAGGTTCGTTTGTGTGTGAAACTGTTTGAATTTTTTCGTGGGTGAATACTCATCCGTTTGAGCTGAAATTTGTCGCGTTTTGTCCCAAATTCAGTGGAGATTCTGTCTTACAATTTCAGGAAAAAACTATTTAGGCAGAATTTTTCAAAAATTTTGTGTAAATCAAGCCTATCCTCTACCAAAATTCGTGAAATTTCTCCATACTTTCTGCAAATTTTTTTCTGGGTCCGTATCCCGCTGAAAAAATTCCCACAAGTACTTTCTTATGTTGTTTGCACTCAGGTAAGGTGGCACGTCCTTAAACAAATCACAAAAACAAGATACGGGGAAGAGAAGCCAGGACGTTTTGTTTTCGAAAAACCAGTTTTGATCACTCTTGGTCTAGGACTTACTACGCCTTATTCCTTGGGTGTTTTGGTCTGAAATTTTTACCAGACGTTTGGCACTATGTCTATTGAGTTTTGGCTGAGTCTTGAGCTCCAGATTCGTCCCACAAGTTTGGCAATAAATTTTTTATTCATCACTGGCAGGTCTGAAAGGAAGGTTCGTTTGTGTGTGAAACTGTTTGATTTTTATCGTTGGTGAATACTCATCCGTTTCACTTGAAATTTGTCGTGTGTTGTCCCAAATTCAGTAGAGATTCTTAGGTGGAATTTCAGGAAAAAACTATTTTGGGAGAATTTTTTCAGAAATTTTGTGCAAACCAAGGGTATCATCTACCAAAAGTTGTGAAATTTCACCCTACTTTCTATAATTTTTATTTTGGGTTCATATCGCGCTGAAAATATTCACACAAGTACTTTCATATGTTGTTTGCACCCAGGTAAGGAAGCACATCCATAAACAAATCACAAAAAATTCACAGAGGTACTTTCATATGTTGTTTTACCAGACATTCGACACTGTGTCTATTGAGTTTTAGCTAAGATTTGAGCTCCAGATTCGTCTCAAAATATATGCAATAAATTTTTTATTGAGCACTTCCAGAGCTTATAGGATGATTTGTTTGGGTGTGAAACTGTTTGAAAGAATTATACAGATTTTTTTTCTATATCTCTCTCTCTTATGAGATAATTCTCACTCAAGTGAGAATATAATGAACAATGGGATGCTCCAAGTTCGTTTTCGTCCAAACGAGAAGAAATTTTGTCTAGACGAGACTTGGGATGAAATTTTAAGTGCTCTCAGATTCAATCTCGCTTAAGTAAGAGAGAACCCTCTCTACGATGACAAACACTCGACTTAAACCTCAATAATGAAAGTTTATTGGTCGGCCTAAACCTGTTCATCAAGCTTAGAGATAAAAGCAGAATAAGGAAAGAGATATCTTTTAAAGACAAAACCGTGATGGAGCTGAAAACTCCAAAGTTGACAATACCTTATGTGGTAGGATTAATCCTAGTAATGTCGTTGAGGTCGGAACATCTTTCCTAACTAATATATTTTCTAAAGTAATTGAATCGGACAAAAAGTTAATAAAGTTTAATTACTTAGAATTATTTTTTATATTTCTTCTATTTTGATGATTTAAAAAGTTAATTAATTACTTAGAGTAACTAAATATTTATTGAAATTATAATAATAAATTATATTCAATTATACAAATAATTAAATACACAATTTTAAAAATAAATAACATAAAATATTAAATGTAATTTATGTTATTTAAAAAATATGAAAAAACAAAAATAAATTGAAAAATGAAAAAAAAAATTATAGAAGTGGTGCTTAATCACGATTTCTTTTCATATCTCTATATTTTATTTTATTTTGAAATTTATCCGTGGCATGAAAAAAGAAAAACTGAAAAAGACTGGAGAGAAGCAGAGGAATCATTGAATCAGAATAGGCCAACTGGATAGTACAAGAGTGTTGTTTTATCATGTGTTTGATTAGTATGAGATCTGTGAATTTGAAAGATTAATGAATTATATATTATTCTACTTTAATAATATTTTATATTTCTTGGTCTAATAATTATTATAATTGCTATATGTATTAAGTGCAAGCCTCTCAAGTGTTGTTTTTAATTTTATTTCATTCTTAGTTCATAAAAAAAATTAATTATCATTTTTACTAGTTAATTTCAGGTATTTAATTATAAGAAAATGAGGTATGCCTATATCATATATGATTTATGATTGCAAAATATAACTCATAATTAAATAGCAGTAGAAGAATAAGCAGAAGAATAAACTACACACTTGGTTTCGTAACGAGTGGATCACTAAAAGAAAATTATGTAATAGAAACCAATTTTTAGATACCAAAATAATTAGTTACAATAGAAACTATAATAGAAACCATTTTAGAAACTTTAAAAAAAAATGATTTCTAAATTAGTTTCTATTATTTTTTATTATTGTTAAATAGTTTCTAAATTGGTATCTAATTAGCAACTAAGGTTTTAACTACCAATTATTTAGTTTCTAAATCCTTGATTGCTAATTAGATATCAATTTAGAAACTATTTAACAATAATAGAAACTAAATTTAGAAACCAAATTTCTTTTTAGTTTCTAAAATGGTCTCTAATTTAGTTACTATTGCAACTAATTATTTTGGTTTCTACAAATTGATTTCTATTTCATGATTTTCTTGTAGTGGATTATTAGTGTAGTCTTTGTATTAAAACTGAATTAATATATTTATTAAATATATTACAGTATCACTAACATTAAGATTATTATTAGTTTTAATGCTTATGTAATGATATGAGTATTTAATATGTTAATGTAGTTTTCATGAATAATTTAAATTGTATTTTTAAATATAATGAACTATTAAATTTCATAATTTTATTAATCATCATATAAGTTTATTAAAGATATGGATACAAGACTTTTAGAAGGAAGCTAATATCAATTGTGTCTTTTGTAAATCTTACTTGTTTCTCCTTATAGAATTGTGTAACATTTGTTTTTGTTTTTTCTCATTTTAGTATTTATTGATTGACCTTTTATTTTCAATTCTCTATGTAATATCCCAAAAACACCTATAACTATTATAATACAAGTTTTATAGATTTCTATAAAGGCTTAAGAGTTTTTTTTTTTTTTAAATTCTTAATACATGATTAGAGCTAATAGAAATACAAATATTTACAATTCATAGTTCAAAACAAACTCTAAAGCCTTTCAGACTCTCATGCACCTGTATCATCATCTGCTCGTGTACAAACTACAATCATCATATTTCAAACACAACAAGAAAAATAAGGGTAAACTAAAAATAAAGTTTTATAATATACACAACTAAACTAAAAGAGAAAACCAAATTACATGGATCGATTTCTTAATTATTCAATCTTCTTCAAATTCCAACATAAAAATCACATAGATCTCACACGTATCTACACATCCCAGATATTCAACAAACAGAATAACAACTTACGTCATCCGAAAGACACGTATTAAGTAAATTCTACCAGAGACTAACACATGATCCAAAGATTACTAGCAAATTCAACAGAAAGGATCAAGGCAAGCTCAATACAACACAAGTCGTGTATCTCATATGTCACAGTGTGCATGAACTCCCCCCATCAGCTTCTCACCACCTGATGTCTAGTCTATCTCACTTACATCATCAATGAAGCTTGGAGATCTCTATTACCACATAGGCATCAATACTTAATACACAAACAAACATCAGTCCATACATTATCCCAAATGTATGAATTCAATTCCATACAATTTTCATCATACAATATAATTCAAAACGCAATCCACAATATTTAAAATCTTATTTAACATAAAAAAATAACACTTACATCAAAATCTAATATTTTTAAGTTTAAACCGTATATAAACAAACAATACAATATATAAGCAAACAACATCCCTGCAAGATAAATTGAATATTGGGACCACGTCCCCTGCATATCTAGATCTTCTAGCCTAGGTACTATTAAAAATTAAAGTTAGTTTCCCTTACCAGAAATTCGACTGATGGAAATTCTACCTCAAATAGGGAACCACTCCAAAATTTAGGAACCTATAACAAGTTATTCAAATATTACAAAACTTTAGTATATGGTAAAATAAGTTGAGAGGAACATTTTTCTCAACTGTTCTCATCAAGATTGATGAACAAATCATAGAGAAAAACATAGAATAAGGGATGTTTAGGGTAAAAATAACTTACTCTGTTTGAAAATCTAATCGGATAAAAATGTACCCTGACTCCCCAGTTACAACATGGCGTGATCAGATTTTGAAATAGATGAGTTATGGGAGAGAAATTGAATAGATAAGAGAGAGAGAGAGAGAGAGAGAGAGAGAGAGAGAGAGAGATGGACTTTAGAGAAAGAGAAAGCACCGTAAGAAAAGAAAAAGAGGAGGTAGGGGTGAGGTAAGCACCCCACAACATAAAATTTCGTCCTCAAAAATTAGCTTATCAAGAAATATTAGAATATGATTAACTTATCTTCTCTTTTATTTTTCAAGTGGAATTACATCATATCAGATTTCGCAACATTTTGACTATATCGATATTTTTATCATGAAGTTACTTTACTTGAGAACTCATTTGTGTTTAACTGACCTCATATCAAGAGACAAATATTTTATTTAACTAAATCAAATACTAGAAGATGATTGTGACCAACTATATATATTTTCTTAGTTACGATACACGAAGGAGATAATTCTGAGAAATTTATTTAATTGACGGAGGATTTTTTAATCTTCGTTAAGTTCCAAAGGTTATTTTAAAATCTCAGCAAAAGAACAAAGGTTTTTTTAACTTACATTAAATTCCAAATGTTTATTTTAAAACCTCAGTAAAATAGCAGAGGTCTTCTTAACCTTCGCTAAATTCAAAAGGTTTATTTAAAACATCAACAAAATAACAAAGTTTTTTAAACCTTAGTTAAATTTCAAAGGTTTTTTTAACATTCATTAAATTTCAAAAGATTTATTTTTAGAGATGCCAATATGGACTAACCCGTCCCACATAGACCCGCTCGTGTTTGGTCAATCCCACACAAAAAGTGCAAACTCATTTTACTAACCTGTCCCATAAAAAGTAATCTACAGACCTACAAGCCATTCCACGTCATCTAAATTCTTTTTAGTTACGGTGTTCACTATAATTTATAGATGTAGGTTCTTTTAATAACTTTAATAGTTAATAGTTATTAAAGTCTGTTTCAATATTTAAATTTAAAAACAATAGAACTGTTTTAAGAGATTTTGCATGAATTACCTTTTTACTGTATTTATTTTTGTATTGTATAATGTTTTTTTAACTTATTATTATTATTATTCCTCTTTTACTATGGGAAAACCTACCAAAGGTGTTGGCATACAATGTTGAATAACATGTTACAAAATTCAATGCAAAGTTTAAAGTTTAATGGAGATTGAATGGGTATTGAAGGTCCATTATGAGCATTTAGTAGTACTCTGTGACTCTATATGTGTAACAACGGTTAAAACACTGTTATAAAATTCTAAGAGTTATTTCAAAGTCAGAACAAACCAAATATGTATAATAATTTTGTGTAGTTCTCAAATATATAAACATAAATGATAAAGAATGGGAAGAATGGAATGGTACATACTGGAAGTGGCAAGCAAGAAGAGAGCCAAAGGAGCAACCCTAACATAACCCATTCTTTGATTTTCCAGATTTCTTATTCTGAGTTTTGTGGTGTTATTCTGTTCTTGCATAACAATTTATAAACATTAGTCCACACATCTAATGCATTATCCCAACACACCATAAAGAAACTCTTGTTGTATACACTTGGCCTATTCTTGTTCACTGATTCCTCTGCTTCTCCTCGTACAAAGATTCCTCTGCTTTTTCAGTCTTTTCAAAAACAAAATTTCTTCTCCTCTTCATTCATTGATTTCTCTGTCAGATTTGTTGCTTGCTCCTCCATAAATGTATGTAAAAAACTATTTAATACCTATCTTTCTGTCTTTGTGCTTCAATAAGAATTATTTTCGGCGGCAATTATTTAAGAAGCAATCACGAAAAAAAAATTGGTACAATTTTGTTTCTTTGTACATAAATGGATACATTTCAAAAAAAAAAACAAATTATAAAAATGGGTAACTAGAGGAAAGAAGTCGTGATTTAGCACCACTTATAATTTGTTGATTTTCCATTTTTACCATTTTTTAATTTTAGTGAAATAACATAAATTATATTTAATTTTTATGTTATTTATAAATCACCACTTTTTTAACATATTTACGATTAGTCTCATAAAATTTTAGAACAGAGAAAATGACAAGACTACAAATAATGATAGCAGGGCAGACCATGATTAGACCAAACAGTGAAAACTACTACAAAGTAGATTCTTCCATTTAGATTTAATAATTGAAAATGTGTTTGTTGGTTCATGTTTTTTATATATACAATGTAATAACTTTGCAGAACAGAATAATGTTGTGTAAAAGATTCTGCTGACTGTGTACCCATCAAATCCAAGAGCATAAAAAGTTCATTCTCACCAAGTGCATTGCTTCTCATCAACTTGGTTTGTTGTTTCTATTTGAGTGTTGTTTTAAATATTAGCTTATAAATAGAGAAGCTTGGAATGAAAACATATTATATCTTTTAAAAAAGACGAAGGAACATTTATACTACTACCAAAGTTTTTCTTTTGATAATGAAGTTATGCATTATAGAAATAGAAAATAAAAATAACAGTAATAACAAGAAGGCATAAGATAGGAAATAGTAATCAATCATGTAATTTTGATCCTAAAAAAAAAAGAAGGGAACCACTGTCAATGATTATCTCAATCAATTCTTTTGTAGAGATTATATGCTTCATTAATTCATTTTCTAACTCATGTTTAATCAATGCTAATTATGAAAATTAGTACTTATCTTGATTAATATGCTATTGGTTTTACTAATTGTATGTCTCTCTACCTTTCTTTTCTTAATTATACAAAATCAAATCTTTGATGTTAGTTGCTTGTTCAACCTATGGGCCTACAATTGAACTTGTTAATACCAAATTCAGCTTAAACAATTAGTCAAAATTTTAAATACAACCAGTATACTAAAATACTTTATAACAACCATAATTTAGTTAGATTTTATGAAAGAATATAAAATACATTAGATTCATTTAGGATTATGAATAATTTATTCAAATTCTAATATATATTGGTAATATTTATATATGAATTTTGTTTCTTTTCATATTGGTATTGTCATTTTTACATAAAACTAATTTTTTTCATGATTTTGATTGTTGGATTTATCTGAAAAGTACTTGTGAAGATTTCACTTAAATAATAATGTTTGATATATTTAAATAATAGAAATAAATTTGAAATGATAATTATTTTATGACATTTATCAAAATGTTTTTATATAAATAATATTTAGTTACTTTGAATAATAAAGTAATTAACGTTTTAAACTGTGCATTTAATTATTTATAGTTGGTTACAATTTATGTGATTTATTATTATAATTTAAACAGAGATTTAGTTAATTTAATTAATTAAATTTAAATAAATATTTTTGAAATTAGAAAAATTAAAATGTTGAAACTGTGTATAGTTTTGACTTTGTTTGGTAGAAGCCAATGTTTTGAGGCTCTTAATCTGAGTAGGATGGAACACTCTTTTTATTTAAAGCATAGATGCATCATGCATCACAATGCACGACCATACATGGCCACTTTTCACAAACATACACATTACTTGGAGATTGCCCTAGGCATGGCCAAGAAGCCTTTAAGTTCATCAGAACCAGAGTTAAAGCACCAACCATAATCCATATAGTAATTGGGATAAGGAGCACAGAAGTTTCCAGTTCCTTTCTTGATGCATTCTTCATCAGATTCACATAAGTTGGGATGTTCATCTATCATCTTTGCCATAGATGATGAAAGTCCACTTCGACTAATGCAGGTACCAGTAATCATTCCATGAGGGAAACACTGACACTCACTTGACCCGCATGGTCGCGTGTCAAACACTGAACAAGCACCTGAACATGCTGCAACTTCTATGTTCTTCATCGAAAACATTACTAAAAATGACATTTCAAAGTCAGAAGAAATGAAGTATGTGTAATAATTTTGTGTAGATCTCAAATATATAAACAGAAATGATGAACAATGGGAAGTTACATACTGGAAGTTGCAAGCAAGAAGAGAGCCAAAGAAGCAACACTAACAAAACCCATTCTTTGATTCTGCAGATGTGTTATTCTCAGTTTGTGGTGTGTTATTCTCTTCTTGCATCTAACTATTTATAGCCATTTTGTTTTTGCTCAGCTATATCACTAAAAGAAAATAATAATAATAATATAAAGGTAAAAGTTATAAAATTTTAATTATTCAACCGAAAATAATATGCAAAATTTTAATTAACTAAAATTTATTAAAAATTATTTATTTTTTAATTATTTTTGTTAATAAAGATAAATTTATGAATTCATATTTTTATCATTTTAAAAATATTAAAAAAAATTAATATCTATTATATCACTTACAAAATTTAATAATTGTTTTTATAAAAATCTAGAAATTTTATCATTTTAAAAAAATTAAAATTTTCTAATATCTATTATATTCCTTACAAATTTTAATATATTTTTCTTACAAATTTACTTTTACTATCTTTCAATTTTTCTATATAAAACTATTTCATATTCATTCCCTCTTCGGTCATCTCATCCATAATCTTAACAGACTGTAAAATAACTCTGGTAGGGTAGATGACTAAAGACATATCGGTGGTGAATCGTCCCTGTCATGCTCATTGGTTTGGAAGCTGTTGTCACAGCCATACTTGCGGGGGATGGTGCCTCTAATTCACCTATGGAAGGTTGCAATGCAGCTGACTACAGTGGGCGAACCTGAGCAAAGGAGTACCTTAGGGTTCTCCTTGGAAGGGTGGTGTCAATTGTTAGTGTAAGTAGCGGAAGGCAAGGGTTCTGGCTCTGGAGCATCTGAAGGACTGTTATGTGGAAGGATGATATTACAGTCGGTGATCGTCGAAGGTATGCAAGTCAACATGATCGTCGGTCGGTGAAGTGGTGCTTTACATAGGTTACCTTGATTGCCGATCGGTGAAGCGGCATGACCCATTGTATGTAGTCGGTGATCGCTGATTGTGCAAAGCTCAACATGATCGCCGGTAATTGAAACGGCGATTTCAACATGATCGCCGGTTGATGAAGCGGCGCTTTCCACTTCTGTGCAGACGGCGATCGTAGATGGCAGCGCTCAACATGATCGCCGGTTATAAAAAACGGCGATGGTCAATATGATCACCGATCGAGGAAGCGGCGTTCCTCATATGTGAGTAGTCGGTAATCGCCGTAGCTACTTGAAACGGCGTGCTCCATATGATCGCCGGTCGGTGGTGGTCGATAATCGCCGGTCGGTGGTGGTCGGTGATCGCTGGTCGGTGGTCGTCGAAGTTATGCAAAGATAATCGCTGGTCGAGGAAGTGGCGTGCTCTTTATGGACGTAGTCGGTGGTCGCCGAAGGCAATGTGAATGGGTAACCCGTTGCGTGGTGAGGTGAATGTAGAGGGCATCGGTAGTGGGCGTCTCGAGCTGTGTCTTATTCAAAGCACAAGATGTTAAGCAGGTTCCCTATACGTATCCACTGTTCCTGGATGAGTAGCTGTGTGGTTGGTGTGCGGTAGTTACAGGGGACTGTTGAGTATAGAGCCTGCGGTGGAGAACGTGTGTTACTCAACACCGTTAACTTAGCGTACCTTTTCTGGCGTGGAGGGAGCTGGTGGTTTAATAGAGTGTTGATATGGTGTGCTGTCGAGGTTTTCGTGGTCTCCTATAAGGGTTAAGTTTGGTTCTGTCTTAGGTGGTGAGTGAGGGTCTTTGTGGTGTTTTTGTCTGTTGAGGTAAATGGGTAAACCATATTTGAGGTTGGTTCTTTATGTCTAGCAGAATCGGTTTAGTTTATGCGTACAGTCTGGACTTTAAGATCTGATGTATACGGGTTGGGACACCCCTAAAGTGTCTCTTTTAATTTTTATTAATTCATTGCTGATAAAAAAAAAAACTCCGGTAGGGTAGAGTTGGCCTATTCTGGTTTTGCTTCGCTGTGTCACTAAAAGAAAATAAATTAATAATATAAATATAAAAATTATAAAATGCTAGTTATTTCATCAAAAATAATATAAAAAAATTATTTCACTTTTTAAATACTTTTTAAAATAAAAATAAATTTATAAACTCATATTTTTAATATTTTAAAAAAATTAAAAATTCATTCACATTTTATAAATTTCCTACAAATTCATTCTCCATATCTTAATCTAAATAATTTTGGATTAACTTAATTTTCTTCTCACTTTTTTTTCTCAAATTAATAAAAATTCATTTCTCTGTTCATAATGCATAATCCCAACACACCATCATTTTGTCGTAAACACTTGGCCTATTCTTGTTCACTGATTCCTCTGCTTTTTTCAGTCTTTTTTCTTTCTGTCTTCGTGCTTCAATAAGAATTATTTTCGGCAGAAATTATTTCAGAAGCAATCACGGAAAATTTATTCGTACAATTTTGTTTCTTTATACATAAAGGGTACATTTCAAAAAACAAATTATAAAAATGGGTAACTAGAGGAAAGAAGTGGTGATTTAGCACCACTTATAATTTGTTGATTTTCCATTTTTTTCATATTTTAATTTTAGTGCAATAACATATATTATATTTAATTTTTATGTTATTTATTTTTAAAATTGTGTATTTAATTATTTGTAATTGAATATAATCTATTATTATGATTTAAATAAATTTATTGGTACAATTTTGTTTCTTTGTACATAAATGGATAAATTTCAAAACACTAATTATAAAATTGGGCATTACTGCACTGTTGTTTTTGTTCATCTTCCCATTAATGCGGTGTTTTCACGTGAAATACAATTTTTGCCTCTTTGCACGTGAAATACAATTTTGCAGATTTATATATGCTATTGTGTTCTTTTCTTATATGTTTTGTTTCCTGTGTATTTTCTTTTTTTGTTTTGTTCTGGCTTGTTAGGATTAAAAAATTATTTTAGAATAAAAGTGATATAATTGGATATCTAAATAATTTATTATTAAAATAAAAATAATATATAAATAAAAAATTTAGTTATTCAGGTTTCATTTCAAAAGAATCATCAATTTTTAAATTTTTTTTCCTACTCTGTAAGATTCTAACTTCCTCACACATCAGTTTGATGATTGAAGTCAGCCATAAGACTTCTCGCAATGAGATCTACAAGACTATCCGATCAGAATATCTGATAGAGTAAGTTCAATTTTACTCTTCTCTTTCAGTTAAATTTTGAATTTGTAGGTCTGTCTCAATCTAAGTTTATGCATGTGCCTCTTTTAGTTATAAAATTAGTCTTTGTTAGATCAGAGTCCTAGTGTTATAATTAAATTTTTTATTAGGAATCTGTGGTGCAGGTTAAACTACTCTTAAAGCTTTTGGTAGGTTTAAAGCTCTTCGTGAGCATCTACTAAGGTAAAGGTAAGGAAAGCTAGTTTAAATTTTCAAAAGAACCCTAAACTAGAAGATCTGGATGTGAAGGTGACATGGTCACCAGTTCAAAACTTTTGTTTACAGGATTTCTTGTTTTGAGTTGATTGGAAACCATTCAAAAAGTAATGACCTGATATTGATCAGTTATAATAATTTTCAATTAAAAGGGAAGTATTTTGGAAAATATTTTATGTTTTTTGAGAAAAACTAATACCTCCAAAATAATTTTATTATTCTACTTTAATAATATTTTATATTTCTTGGTCTAATAATTATTATAATTGCTATATGTATTAAGTGCAAAACTCTCAAGTGTTCTTTTTAATTTTATTTCATTCTTTGTTCATAAAAAAAAATTAATTATCATTTTTACTAGTTAATTTCAGGTATTTAATTATAAGAAAATGAGGTATATGCCTATATCATATATGATTTATGATTGCAAAATATAACTCATAATTAAATAGCAGTAGAAGAATAAGCAGAAGAATAAACTACACACTTGGTTTCGTAATGAGTGGATTATTAATGTAGTCTTTGTATTAAAATTGAATTAATATATTTATTAAATATATTACAGTATCACTAACATTAAGATTATTATTAGTTTTAATGCTTATGTAATATAATATGTAATGATATGTGTATTTAATATGTTAATGTAGTTTTCATGAATAATTTAAATTGTATTTTTAAATATAATGAACTATTAAATTTCATAATTTTATTAATCATCATATAAGTTTATTAAAGATATGGAAACAAAACTTTTAGAAGAAGCTAATATCAAGTGTGTCTTTTGTAAATCTTACCTGTTTCTCTTTATAGAAGTGTATAACCTTTGTTTTATTTTTTCTCATTGACCTTTTGTTTTCAATTCTCTACGTAACATCCCAAAAACACCTATAACTATTATAATACAAGTTTTATAGGTTTCTATAAAGGCTTAGAGTTTTTTTTAAAAATTCCTAATACATGATTAGAGCTAATAGAAATACAAATATTTACAATTCATAGTTCAAAACAAACTCTAAAGCCTTCCAGACTCTCATGCACCTGTATGATCATCTGCTCGTGTACATACTACAATCATCACAGTTCAAACACAACAAGAAAAACAAGGGTAAACTAAAAATAAAGTTTTATAATATACACAACTAAACCAAAAGAGAAAACCAAATTACATGGATCAATTTCTTAATTATTCAATCTTCTTCAAATTCCAACATAAAAATCACATAGATCTCACATGTATCTACACATCCCAGATATTCAACAAACAGAATAACAACTTACGTCATCCGAAAGACACATATTAAGTAAATTCTACCAGAGACTAACACATGATCCAAAGATTACCAGCGAATCCAACAGAAAGGATCAGGGCAAGCTCAATTAAACACAAGTCGTGTATCTCATATGTCACAGTGTGCATGAACTCCCCCCATCAGCTTCTCACCACCTGATGTCTAATCTATGTCACTTACATCATCAGTGAAGCTCGGAGATCTCTATTACCACATAGACATCAATACTTAATACACAAACAAACATCAGTCCATACATTATCCCAAATGTATGAATTCAATTTCATACAATTTTCATCATACAATATAATTCAAAACGCAATCCACAATATTTAAAATCTTATTTAACATAAAAAAATAACACTTAAATACTAAACCATCAAAATCTAATATTTTTAAGTTTAAACAGTATATAAACAAACAACACAATATATAAGCAAACAACATCCCTGCAAGATAAATTGAATATTGGGACCACGTCCCCTCCACATCTAGATCTTTTAGCCTAGGTACTATTAAAAATTAAAGTTAGTTTCCCTTACCAGAAATTCCACTAATGGAAATTCTACCTCAAACAGGGAACCACTCCAAAATTTAGGAACCTATAACAAGTTATTCAAATATTACCAAACTTTAGTATATGGTAAAATAAGTTGAGAGGAACATTTTTCTCAACTGTTCTCATCAAGATTGATGAACAAATCATAGAGAAAAACATAGAATAAGGGATGTTTAGGGTAAAAATAACTTACTCTGTTTGAAAATCTAATCGGATAAAAATGTACCCTGACTCCCCGGTTACAACATAGCGTGATCAGATTTTGAAATATATGAGTTATGGGAGAGAAATTGAATAGATAAGAGAGATAGGGACTTTAGAGAAAGAGAAAGCACCATAAAAAAAAAAAGGAGGTAGGGGTGGGGGAAGGTGTCTGACAGGTCTTACAATTATCCCCAACAACAAAAAAAAATTTCCTCGGATATTTGCTTATCAAGAAATATTAGAATATGATTAACTTATCTTCTCTTTTATTTTTTTAAGTGAGATTTCGCAACATTTTGACTATATCGATATTTTTACCACGAAGTTACTTTACTTGAGAACTCATTTGTGTTTAACTGACTTCATATCAAAAGACAAATCTTTTATTTAACTAAATCAAATACTAGAAGATGATTGTGACCAATTATATATATTTTCTTAATTACGATACACGAAGGACATAATTCTAATAAATTTATTTAATTGACAGAATTTTTTTAACCTTCCTTAAGTTCCAAAGGTTATTTTAAAATTTCAGCAAAAGAACGAAGGTTTTTATAACTTACATTAAAATCCAAATGTTTATTTTAAAACCTCAGTAAAATAGCATAGGTCTTCTTAACCTTCGTTAAATTCAAAAGGTTTATTATAAAACATTAACAAAATAACAAAGTTTTTTAAACCTTTGTTAAATTTCAAAGATTTTTTTATCATTTATTAAATTTCAAAAGATTTGTTTTTAGAGATGCCAATATCGACTAATCCGTCCCACATAGACCCGCTCGTGTTTGATCAATCCCACACAAAAAGTGCGAACTCATTTTACTAACCTGTGTCGCATAAAAAGTAACTTACAAACCTGCCGGCCTTTCCACGTAACAAAATCATCTAAAGTTTTAATCTTTTCAGTTACGGTGTTCACTATAATTCCTCTTTTACTATGGCAAAACCTACCAAAGGTGTTGGCTGACAATGTTGAATAACATGTTACAAAATTCAATGCAAAGTTTAAAGTTTAATGGAGATTGAATGGGTATTGAAGGTCCATTATGAGCATTTAGTAGTACTCGGTGACTCTTTACATGTGTAACAACGGTTAAAACACTGTTATAAAATTCTAAGAGTTCTTTTTAGTCTATAAGATAAGTTTGAATAAATGCGATATAGGTGGATCTCAAGTCAGGAAAAAATTAATAATGATTTCCATTTTTTATATAATTACGATATAACTCTCAATATTATTACTTTAATATATTTTTATATTATTTAATTTCAAACTTATTTTTATTATATATATTTATTTTAAAACCAATCTATAAAAAAAAAAATTGAGAGAAAAAATGTGTATTAGGGTTGCAGATTCTTCCAAGAGCTTGTCGATTCCTACCCAAAGAAACAAAAGTGAAGACTCTAACATTCAGCAACCCATTTACAAAAGTTGTTTTATTTGAAGGAGAAAATCATGATTTTTGGGTTCCTACACAAAGAAACAAAACTGAGGACTCTAACATTCAGCAACCCATTTATAAAAGTTCTTTTATTTGAAGAAAATTATAATTTTTGGGTTGTAAAAAAGGAAACTTCATTCACATATTTGGATGTTTCAGATTTCATACAAACACAGTAGGATGATGAAGCCATTGAAGCCACTGTGAAAAGAAAATTAAGTTTTCAACACGAGTTTGAAGGAAATTTAAAGGTGAAAATTAACAATACCGTGTTGATTTTGAAGAGACATTTATTCCTGTGATAAGTTTAAACGCCATTAGAACTTTAGTTTCCCTTACTATTGAAAATGAAGTCAGCATTTTCAAATCGTGAACACGGAGTAGGATGAAATACTCTCATTTTATTTATACCAGTAAATGCATCATGCATGACAACGCACGACCATACATGACCACATTTCGCAGGCATGCACATTACTTGGAGATTGCTCTAGACATGGCCAAGAACCCTTTAAGTTCATCAGAATCAGAGTTAAAGCACCAACCATAATCGACATAGTGATTGGGATAAGGAGCACAAAAGTTTCCACTTCCTTTCTTGATGCATTCTTCATCAGATTCACATAAGTTTGGATGTTCATCTATCGTCTTTGCCACAGATGATGAAAGTCCACTTCGATAAGCGCAGAAACCAGCAAACAGAGCAGCAGGGACACAGCTGCAGTCACTTGACCCGCATAGTGGTTGCATATCAAACGGTGAACATTCACCTGAACAGTCTACAGCTTCTATCTTCTTCATCGAAAACATTACTAAAACTGAAATTTCAGAGTCAGAAGAAATGAAGTATGTATAATCATTTTGTGTAGATATGAAATATATAAACATAAATGATGAACAATGGAAAGTTACATACTGGAAGTTGCAAGCAAGAAGAGAGCCAAAGGAGCAACCCTAACATAACCCATTCTTTGATTTTGCAGATTTCTTATTCTGAGTTTTGTGATGTGTTTTAGTTTGTGCTTGCAGACCAAAACACCCAAGGAGTAAGGCGTAGTAAGTCTCGAAACCGAGAGTGAACAAAACTTATTTTCCGAAAACAAAATGTCCTTGCTTTTTTTCCCCATATATTCTTCTTGCGATTTGCTTATGGACGTGCCTCCTTACCTAGGTGCAAACAACATATGAAAGTACTTGTTTGAATTTTTTCGGCACGATACGAACCCAGAATAAAAATTGCATAAATTAGGACGAAATTTCACAAGTTTTGGTATAGGATAGTCTTGGTTTGCACAAAATTTCTGAAAAATTCTTCCGAAATAGTTTTTTTCTGAAATTCCACGTAGTAATCTCCACTGAATTTGGGACAAAACGCGACAAATTTCAAGTCAAACGGATGAGTAATAACCCACGAAAAAAAAATCAAACAGTTTCAAACACAAACTAACCTTCCTTTCTGCTTTGCTAGTTCTCAATAAAAAAATTTATTGTCAATCTTATGGGACGAATCTGGGTCTAAAATATCAAGAAAAACTCAATAGACACAGTTTCGAACGTCTGGTAAAAATTTCATTCCAAAACACCGAAGGAGTAAGGCGTAGTAAGTCCTAGACCGAGATTGAACAAAACTGGTTTTCCGAAAACAAAACGTACTGACTTTTCTTCCCCGTATCTTCTTTTTGTGATTTGTTTATGGACGTGCCTCCTTACCTGGGTGCAAACAACATATGAAAGTACTTGTGTGAATTATTTAGCGCAATACGGACGCAGAATAAAAACTGCAGAAAGTAAGGCGAAACTTCACAAGTTTTGGTAGAGGATAGCCTTGGTTTGCGCGAAAATTTCTGAAAAATTCTCCAAAATATTTTTTTTTTCAGAAATTCCACGTAAGAATCTCCACGGAATTTGGGACAAAACGCGACAAATTTAAGGTCAAACAGATGAGTATTTACCCACGAAAAAAATCAACAAGTTTCACACACAAACGAACCTTCCTTTCAGCTCTGGCGGTGCTAAATATAAAATTTATTCTCAATCTTGTGGGACGAATCTGGTGCTCAAATATTAGCCAAAATTTAATAGACACAGTGTCGAGCGTCTAGTAAAAATTTCATACCAAAACACCCAAAGTGTAAGGCGTAGTAAGTCCCAGACCAAGAGTGAACAAAACTGGTTTTGCGAAAACAAAACGTCCTGGCTTTTCTTCCCAGTATCTTCCTTTTGTGATTTTTTTATGGACGTGCCTCCTTACTTGGATGCAACCAACATATGGAAGTACTTGTGTGAATTTTTTCAGCGCGATACAGACCCAAAAGAAATATTGTAGAAAGTAAGGCAAAATTTCATAAGTTTCGTGGGTTAATACTCATCCGTTTGACCTAAATATTTTCGCGTTTTGTCCCAAATTCAGTGAAGATTCTTACGTGGAATTTCAGGAAAAAACTATTTTGGGAGAATTTTTCAGAAATTTTGTGCAAACCAATGTTATCCTCTACCAAAACTTATGAAATTTCGCCCTACTTTCTGCAATTTTTATTCTGGGTCCGTATCGCGCTGAAAAAATTCACACAAGTACTTTCATATGTTGTTTGCACCCAGGTAAAAAGGCACGTCAATAAACAAGTTGCAAAAAGAAGATACGGGAAAAAAAAGTTAGGACGTTTTGTTTTCGGAAAATCAGTTTTTTTCACTCTCAGTCTGGGACTTACTACGCCTTACTCCTTGGGTGTTTTGGTCTGAAATTTTTACCAGACGTTCGACACTGTGTCTATTGGGTTTTGGATGAGATTTGAGCCCCAGATTCGTCCCACAAGATTGGCAATAAATTTTTTTATTGAGCACTGCCAGAGCTGAAAGGAATGTTCGTTTGTGTGTGAAATTGTTTGATTTTTTCGTGGGTGAATACTCATCTGTTTGACCTGAAATTTGTCGAGTTTTGTCCCAAATTCAGTGGAGATTCTTCCATGGAATTTCAGGAAAAAACTATTTCGGGAGAATTTTTGAGAAATTTTGTCCAAACCAAGGCTTGCACTAAAATTTGTGAAATATCTCTGTACTTTCTGCAATATTTATTCTGGGTTTGTATCGTGCTTGAAAAAATCACACAAGTACTTTCATATGTTTTTTGCACCCAGTTAAGGAGGCACGTCCATCAACAAATCACAAAAAGAAGATACGGGGAAGAAAAGCGAGGACGTTTTTCTTTCGAAAAACCTGTTTTGTTCATTCTGGGTCTGACACTTACTACGCCTTACTCCTTGGGTGTTTTGGTCTGAAATTTTTACCAGACGTTCGACACTGTGTCTATTGAGTTTTAGCTGAGATTTGAGCACAGATTCGTCCCATAATATTAGCAATAATTTTTTTGTTGAGCACTCTCAGGGCTGAAAGGAAGGTTCGTTTGTGTGTGAAACTGTTTGATTTTTTTCGTGGGTGAATACTCATCTGTTTGACCTGAAATTTGTCGCATTTTGTCCCAAATTCAGTGGAGATTCTTCCATGGAATTTCAGGAAAAAACTATTTCGGGAGAATTTTTGAGAAATTTTGTCCAAACCAAGGCTTGCACTAAAATTTGTGAAATATCTCTGTACTTTCTGCAATATTTATTCTGGGTTTGTATCGTGCTTGAAAAAATCACACAAGTACTTTTATATGTTTTTTGCACCCAGTTAAGGAGGCACGTCCATCAACAAATCACAAAAAGAAGATACGGGGAAGAAAAGCGAGGACGTTTTTCTTTCGAAAAACCTGTTTTGTTCATTCTGGGTCTGACACTTACTACGCCTTACTCCTTGGGTGTTTTGGTCTGAAATTTTTACCAGACGTTCGACACTGTGTCTATTGAGTTTTAGCTGAGATTTGAGCACAGATTCGTCCCATAATATTAGCAATAATTTTTTTGTTGAGCACTCTCAGGGCTGAAAGGAAGGTTCGTTTGTGTGTGAAACTGTTTGATTTTTTTCGTGGGTGAATACTCATCTGTTTGACCTGAAATTTGTCGCATTTTGTCCCAAATTCAGTGGAGATTCTTACATGGAATTTCAGGAAAAAACCTATTTCAGAAGAATTTTTCAGAAATTTTGTGCAAACCAAGGCTATCCTCCGCCAAAACTTGTGATATTTCGCCCTACTTTCTGCAATTTTTATTTTGGTTCCGTATCACGCTGAAAATATTCACACAAGTACTTTCATATGTTGTTTGCACCTAGGTAAGGAGGCACGTCCATAAGCAAATCACAAAAAGAAGATACGGGGAAGAAAAGCCAGTACGTTTTGTTTTCGAAAAACCTGTTTTGTTTACTCTCGGTCTGGGACTTACTACGCCTTACTCCTTTGGTGTTTTGGTCTGAAATTTTTACCAGACGTTCGACATTGTGTCTATTAAGTTTTGGCTGAGATTGGAGCCTCATATTCGTCCCACGAGATTGGCAATAAATTTTTTATTGAGCACTACAAAGGATGGAAGGAAAGTTTGTTTGTGTGTGAAACTGTTTGATTTTTGTCGTGGGTGAATACTCATCCGTTTGACCTGAAATTTGTTGCATTTTGACGAAGGTTTTTTTAACCTTCGTTAAGTTCCAAATGTTATTTTAAAATTTCAGCAAAACTATGAAGGTTTTTTTAACCTATATTAAATTCCAAATGTTTATTTTCAAACCTAAGTAAAATAGTTGAGATCTACTTAAACTTCGTTAAATTCAAAAGATTTATTCTAAAACATCTAACAAAATAACAAAGATTTTTTCAACCTTTATTAAATTTTAAATATTTTTTTTAATATTCGTTAAATTTTTAAATGATTTATTTTTAAAGATGACAAATATGAGCTAACTTGTCTCACATAGACCCTTTCACGTTTGGTCAATCCCACACAAAAAGTGCAAGCTCATTTTACTAACCTATCTCGCATAACCTAGAGTCATGTAGGCCTTTCCACATAACAAAATCATCTAAAGTTTTAATCTTTGAATCTTTTCAGAAGTTGTTCTAATATAATTTATAGATGTAAGTTCTTTTAATAACTTTAATAGTTAATGGTTTTATTTTTAATTTTTTTTAACTGATCATATGATGACTTATTTTATAAATAGTAAACATAATTTTATGTTGTTAACAACAAAGCTTTGAAATCAAATACTTTTACACTGCTTATTTGTTTTATTTAATTTTATTTAATTATTATTATTATTATTATTATTATTATTATTATTATTATTATTATTATTATTATTATTATTATTATTACTTCTTTATTTGGGTGTTACTAGAAACTAAAAATAATTTACTGAGTTATAAAAAAATAAATCTCACTCTCTCTCAATTATTAAAGTCTGTTTCAATATTTAAATTTAAAAATAATAGAACTGTTTTAAGAGATTTTGCATGAATAACCTTTTTACTGTATTTAATTTTGTATAATGTTTTTTTAACTTACTATTATTATTATTATTCCTCTTTTACTATGGCAAAACCTACCAAAGGTGTTGGCTGACAATGTTGAATAACATGTTACAAAATTCAATGCAAAGTTTAATAGAGATTGCATGGGTATTGAAGATCCATTATGATGTGACTCTTTATATGTGTAACAACGGTTAAAACACATATAAAATTCTAAGAGTTATTTTTAGTCTATAAGATAGTTTGAATAAATGTGGTATAGGTGGATCTCAAGTCAAGAAAAAATTAATAATGATACATCGAAAACCCCATTTTCTATATAATTATAATATAACTCTCAATATTATTATTTTAATATATTTTTATATTATTTAATTTTAAACTTATCTTTATTATATTTATTTATTTTAAAACCAATCTATAAAAAAAAATTGAGAGAAAAAAATGTGTATTAGGGTTGCAGATTCTTCCAAGAACTTGTCGATTCCTACCCAAAGAAACAAAGTGAAGACTCTAACTTCAGCAACCCATTTACAAAAGTTGTTTTATTTGAAGAAGAAAATCATGATTTTTGGGTTCCTACACAAAGAAACAAAACTGAAGACTCTTAACATTCAGCAACCCATTTATAAAAGTTCTTTTATTCGAAGAAAATTATGACTTTTGGCTTGTAAAAAAGGAAACTTCATTCACATATTTGGATGTTTCAGATTTCATACAAACACAGTAGGATGATGATGAAGCCACTGAAGCCACGGTGAAAAGAAAATTAAGTTTTCAACACGAGTTTGAAGGAATTCAAAGGTGAAAAATAACAAGCCATGTTGATTTTGAAGAGACATTCATTCCTGTGATAAGTTCAGACACCATTAGAACTTTAGTTTCCCTTACTATTGAAAATTATTCTAATTGAACAAGAAGTCACCATTTTCAAATCGTGAATTGAAACACTGTTTTTATTTAAAGCAGTAGATGCATCATGCATGACCATACATGACTACATTTCACAGTCATACACATTACTTGGAGATTGCTGTAGGCATGGCCAAGAAGCCTTTAAGTTGATCAGAAGCAGAGTTAAAGCACAAACCATAATCCATATAGTGATTGGGATAAGGAGCACAGAAGTTTCCACTTCCTTTCTTGATGCATTCTTCATCAGACTGACATAAGTTGGGATGTTCATCTATCATCTTCGCCGCAGCTGAAACTCTATTTTGAGAGGCGCAAATACCCAAAAGACAGACACAATTAGGTTACATGCATGGCACAAACGCTGTCTAAAGCTGAAATGGACATTCATCTGCTTCTATCTTCTTCATCGAAAACATTACTAAGAATGACATTTCAGAGTCAGAAGAAATGAAGTATGTATAATAATTTTGTGTAGATCTGAAACATATAAACAGAAATGATGAAGAATGGGAAGTTACATACTGGAAGTTGCAAGCAAAAGAGAGCCAAAGGAGCAACCCTAACATAAACCATTCTTTGATTTTGCAGATGTGCTATTCTGAGTTTTGTGGTGTGTTATTCTGTTCTTGCATAACAATTTATAAACATTAGTCCATACATCTAATGCATAATCCCAACACACCATCAAGAAACTCTTGTCGTATACACTTGGCCTTTTCTTGTTCACTCATACCTCTTTCAAAAACAAAATTTCTTCTCCTCTTCATTCATTGATTTCTCTGTCAGATTTGTTGCTTGCTCCTCCATAAATGTATGTAAAAACTATTTAATACCTATCTTTCTGTCTTCGTGCTTCAATAAGAATTATTTACGGCAGCAATTATTCCAGAAGCAATCACGGAAAATTTATTGGTACAATTTTGTTTCTTTGTACATAAATGGATAAATTTCAAAACACAAATTATAAAAATGGGCATTACTGCACTGTTGTTTTTGTTCATCTTCGCATTAATGCGGTGTTTGCACGTGAAATACAATTTTTTCCTTTTGCAGGTGAAATACAATTTTGCAGATTTATATATGCTGTTGTGTTCTTTTCTTATATGTTTGGTTTCTGTGTATTTTTTGTTGTGGGCTGTAAAGATCTAAAAATTATTCTAGAATAAAAAGTGATATATTTTGAATAATATCTAAATAATTTATTATTAAAATAAAAATAATATATAAATAAAAAATTTAATTATTCAGGTTTCATTTTAAAAGAATTACCATCTATCTAAAGATTTTTTTTATTTTTCTACTCTCTAAGATTTTAACCTCCTCACACATCAGTTTGACGATTGGAGTCAGCCATTAGACTTCTGGCAACGAGATCTACAAGACTATCCGATCAGAATATCTGATAGAATAAGTTCAATTTTACTCTTATCTTTGAGTTAAATTTTGAACTTGTAGGTCTGTCTCGATCTAAGTTTATGAATGTGCCTCTTTTAGTTATAGGATTAGTCTTTGTTAGATCAAAGTCCTAGTGTTATAGTTAGATTTTTTATTAGGAATTTGTGGTGCAGGTTAAGCTACTCTTAAAGCTTTTGGTAGGTTTGAAGCTCTTCGTGAGCATCTACTAAGGTAAAGGTAAGGAAAGCTAGTTTAAATTTTCAAAAGAACTCTAAACTAGAAGATCTGGATGTGAAGGTGACATGGTCACCAGTTCAAAACTTTTGTTTACATGGTTTCTTGTTTTGAGTTGATTGGAAATTGATTGAAATTGAAATGTGAAATGGTAGATATAGTATATGTTGTAGAATGTATTTGAATACTTTGTAGAATCAAGTTAAATGAAATGTTTGATGAGAATTGGTTGTTGATTTTAAATGATTTTGATTTAGAAATCATATATATGTATAGATTGACATAAAAGCTCAATGACTCAATGAGGGTGTTTGTATAATTCTGAGTAGGAAGTGTCTATGTAATGTGTAGATTTTATAAAATTATAAATTGAATGAAATGTGGATTTAAAATCTAACAAGTATATTAGGTTATGCACAATTTTTCTGCATATCTCGCTCAGGCTTGATAATTCTAGCTCAAGTTAGAATAAAAATGAAATTTTGGGTGTTCTCGAGTTGATTCTAGCTCAAGCTAGACTCTAAAATAATAATAATTTATTTTTAAAATATTGGTTTATTTATTTCTGTATAGTTTTACTTATAAATTATGTAAACTTTTATTAAATGTATATTTAATTGAAAATCTCTTTAATTAGACCTTTATATGATTACTAAATGAATTATTGTGTATTTTGGAAATTCTAAACATTGGTATGAGTTGATTGTTTGATGTTGGAAATTGTGAGATTTAAAATATGTATTTTAATCAAAACATAGTATTTTCAGAAAAGAAAACACCGCTTAAAATAATAGAATCATATAGATCAAAATCCGTATATAGTTTTGGCGCCATAAAACGGAGAGTAAAATAAAATCTAATGGATAGGATTCAAAATCAAGTTCATTGAGTGATTAAAGAACTTTAACTACTACATTACATATGAGAAATTCTTTAGAACTTAGATTTTGCATGAACTAGGTTCTAGTGCAAATTTGGAAAGCACATTTGTTATGAGTACTTTAGTTAAACTAGAACCAAATTATCTCAAATATATAAACAGAAATGATGAACAATGGGAAGTTACATACTGGAAGTTGTTTCGAAGATTTTGTCTATCAGGTTGAAAAGAGTAATCAGTAAAGTTATTGACGTTAGACAATCTGCTTTTCTGGAAGGAAGGGGGTTATTGGATAGTATTTTGGTAGCCAATGAAACCTTAGAAGAGTTGAAGAGGAAGAAGAAAAGTTGTGTGTTTTTCAAAGTGGATTATAAGAAGGCTTACGACTCAGTGAGGTGGGATTTTATATATTATATGCTAGGAAGGCTTGGCTTTTGTGAAAAATGGATCTCCTGGATTAAAGCTTGTTTGGAATCAGCGTCAATGTCAATACTCGTAAACGGGAGTCCTACTAAGGAATTTTTTCCGAAGAAGGGGTTGAGACAAGGTGATCCGTTAGCTCCTTTCTTGTTTCTTATAGTGGCTGAAGGGTTAGCTGGAGTATCTAGAACTGCGGTTGAGAAAGACTTGATTGAGAGCTTGGAGATTGGGAATAAATCAGTAAAAGTGAATATGCTCCAGTATGCTGATGACACTTTGTTCTTTTGTAAGGCAAAGAGCAAAAGTGTATTTAATATAAAGGTTATGTTGAATTGTTTTGAGTTGGCATCTGGTTTGAAGGTGAATTTCTCCAAGAGTAGAATTGGTGGGATTGGGGTGAGGCAGACGGAAATTATTCACTTTGCGACTATCTTAAATTGTGAGGTGATGAGAACTCCTTTCAAATATTTGGGGATGCATGTGGGGGGTTGTCATAAGAAGAGTGAGTTCTGGGATGAAGTGGTTAACAGGGTAAAGAAAAGGCTAGGCAGGTGGAAAGGAAGATGTATTTCGATGGCGGGGAGGATATGCTTAATTAAGTCTGTCTTGTCTTCAATACCTTTGTTCTATTTGTCTATGTTCAAGATACCGTCTAATGTGTTAAAGAAGATTGTGTGTCTGCAGAGGGATTTTTTGTGGGGTTGGGGGTCAAATGGAAGGAAGGTTGCATGGATGGCATGGGATAAGATTTGTAAATCCAAGGATGCAGGAGGGCTTGGTATTATCAATATCAGGCAATTTAATTTGGCTTTATTGGGAAAATGGATTTGGCGTCTAAAAACGGAAACGGGGGGGTTGTGGAGGGATGTATTAGATTCTAAGTACGGAGGTTGGAGAGGTTTGAAGGAGCAACGAGATATTAATAGTAAGGTTTCTCTGTGGTGGAGAGATTTAAGGAAGGTCTGGAGGTCTGAGGAATGGGGAGGGAAGTTTGAAGATCGTTTGTCTTTGGAGGTCGGTAACGGGAGAGAGGTATTGTTTTGGTCAGACAACTGGATAGACTCAGAAGACTTGAGAAGTAGATTTCCAAGGTTATTTTCATTGTCTGTTAAAAAGGAGGCAAGATTATGTGATTGTGGAATATGGGGGAACGGGTCCTGGGAGTGGAAATTAAGGTGGAGAAGAGGTCTGTTTGCTTGGGAAGAGGAGCAAGAAAGTCAACTCTTAGAGCTGATCTCTAATAAGATGCTTGAGATGGAAACAGTGGATAGATGGGTTTGGAAAGATAGTGGGTCAACAGAATTTTCAGTTAAGTCTGCTTATGGGTTTTTAAGGGGAGAAGGAAGCGAGGAAGTCTCAAGAAGATATAATTTTTTCTGGAAAATTAAGGCGCTTCCCTCAGCACATGTCACAGCTTGGAGAGTGATGGAAAACAAGGTTGCTTGTAAGATTAATCTGGAGAGAAGAGGAATCGGGATTGAGAGTAATTTGTGTTGCTTGTGTAAGAGGTACGAGGAGTCAACAAATCATTTGTTTTGCGAATGCAGAGTTGCTTGATTAATTTGGAATCTTTGTTATGATTGGTTAGGAGTAAGATCTGTCGATTTTATGGATCCTAGGTCTCATTTTGAACATTTCAAGATTCTGGATGCACCCACTTCAGTTAATCTTATTATGGGTAATGTGTGGATAGCATTGATTAGTGAAATTTGGAGGCATAGGAACAACTGTTTATTTAAAGGTGGAGTGGTTGACCACATTGAGGTGTTCTCTTTGGCACAAATTAAGGCTTGGTCCTGGATCTCTTCAAAGGTACCGTCAGCTAATTTCTCATTCTCTGATTGGTGTCTTGAACCTTTGGTTTATATGCATTCAATTTAGTTTTGATATGAGGATTGATCTTTGTTATTCTTTGTTATTTTGATAGATATGGGTTTGACTGTAGGAGGTTTTGTTGGCTGATTTGTAGTTAGAAAGGTATTTTACTGTATAAGAGTTGGATCACCCCTGAAGTGATCCCTTTTAATTTCATTGCTATTTGCTGATAAAAAAAAACTGGAAGTTGCAAGCAAGAAGAGAGCCAAAGGAGCAACCCTAAGATAACCCATTCTTTGATTTTGCAGATATGTAGTCCACTGTTGTTTTTGCTCATCTCCACTGTATCATAAAAGAAAATAATAAAGATAATTAACTAAAAAATATTTCATTTTTTTTATTTCTTTTTTAAAAATAGAGATAAATTTATGAATTCATATTTTTAACATTTAAAAAAATTCTAACACCTATTATATCACTTACAAAATAAATTTTTTTTCTCAGTATCTTATCTTAATCTGAAGAACGTAACTTTCTTCCAATTTTTCTCTATAAAAATATTTCAAATTCATTCCCTCTTTAGTTTGGCCTACTCTGATTTTGCTTCGCTGTGTCACTAAAAAAAATAATAATAAAAGAAAATAAATTAATAATGTAAATATAAAAATTATAAAATTTAGTTATTCACCGAAAATATTTTAAAAAAAATTATATCACTTTTAATTACTTTAAAAAAAAACAAATTTATAAATTCACATTTTTAATATTTTAAAAATTAAAAATTCATTCTTATTTCTTACATTACTCATCAACTTTTTATGATGTTTGTGTCCATGTCATATTAATATTCCTTTCAGTGTTTATGTTACAAAAATAATTGTATATAATTTATTTTATGATTTAAATAAATATTTAGTTACTCTACCTTTTTAAAATAATTTATAGGCATTACTGCACTGTTGTTGTTGTTTTTGTTCATCTTCGCATTAATGCGGTGTTTGCATGCCAAATAAATTTTTGCAGATTTATATTTTCTTATGTGTTTTGTTTCTAGTGTATTTTCTTTTTTGTTCTTGAGAGTTGTGGAAAAAAAAATTGTATTTCTATAAAATATTTACAATAGTAATTTCTGGTTATGTTTTAAAAAAACTTAAATATTTAATGAATAAATCTTAAATAATTTATTTTAAATAAAATAAAATTGGAAACTGTGAAGATTTATGTTTTGTATACACTTCGTTTTATAATTGATTTAATTTGTTGATAAATTAATTTTTTCGTAACTTGATATTGCATAAGTGTGAGCCCTTTGCTAGTTAGTCCTAAACCATACTTTTTTTCCGTATTGTAATTAGTTATAAATTAATTTTTCTGTATTATAATTAGTTATAAATTAATTATATTATAAACATGAAACTTTTTATTTATATTTATCTTTAAAACAATATCTCCATAGGACTTAGTCAATATATTATATATTGTTTTCAATAATTTATTGAGACCTAAATTTGTATAAGTTTTTTAAGTATTTTATTATCCAGTCAGTATATACGAAACAGTTAATATTCGTTAAATAATATGAACAGTAATTATATACAGTTATTTTTATATTTTTACTAATATTGGGTGATAATTTTCACGTTTCAATTCATTTTCAGATCACCACTTTTTTCACATAATTACGATTAGTCTGTAAAATTTTAGAACAGAGAAAATGACAAGACTATAAAAAATGATAGCAGTGCAGGCCATGATTAGACCAAGCAGTGAAAGTAGATTCTCCTATTTAGGGTAAATCAATTACCCACATGAGCTAGCCACTGAAATACATTGGGTAGAATAATTTTTTTTGGATAGATTCTCCCATTTAGGAGAAAATAATGAAAATTTAAAAAAATTAAAATTGGTTTATCTATAAGTTTAAATTAGTTTATCTAGAAGTAAATAGTAGATTGTATGATTATGTAAGTAATAACTTATGGATATTTCATACATTACTTTCCTTTTTTGGATTCAATGATTCAAAATTTCCTTTTGGATTCAATGATTCAAAATGTGTTTGTTGGTTAATGTTTATATATATATATATATATTATGAAGATAAATATTTTTTTTATGTGTTGCATTAAATGAAGTGCACGTAATCACATGTAATCGCAATGGAGAAAGGGAAGTTCTGATGAACCTTAATTGCAAATGAAAAAGAAACAATGACTTAAGCATAAAAGAGAGAAAAACAGAAAAAAGAAAATACAAAAAAAATTCTTATTTTCTTGTGTATTAGAGAGTAAAATATATGGTGTATATATAAGAAAAAGAATAAGACCGAGCTGAAACAGAAAAAGAAAGTTGGACAAAACAAACAAAACTCAATAACTTAAAATGGAAAAACTAAATATGTTAACAACCCCTCGAGCTGGAGAGTAGATATTCGTCAGACCCAGCTTGGATTTGAGAGTAAAGAATTGTACGGAAGCAAAGGGCTTGGTGAATATGTCAGCAACTTGCATGACATAAGTAATGGGCAACAGTTTGAGAAGACCAGAGTTAATTTTTTCACGAACTAGGTGACAATCAATCTCGATGTGCTTAGTGTGTTCATGAAAGACTTGATTGGACCCTATTTAAAGGAAGATTTGTTGTCACAATACATGGTTGCAGGCTGGGGGAGAGGAAGATGTAAATCCTGAAGGAGGTAAGACAACCATTGTAGCTCACATGTGGTGGTGGCAAGGCTCTATACTCAGCTTCGGAGGAGCTGCGGGAGATAGTTGGTTACTTCTTTGAGTGATAGATTTGCGTGTGGTAGGACATGTTGCCCAGTCAGAGTCACTAAAACCACAGAGGTGAAGTGAACTAGTATGAGAATATTAGGCACAGGGTAGAGGAGCTAGAGAGAGAAGATATAAAATGTAACTCAATCAATCTTATTAAAGGTATAGAATCTACTTTATATACAAAGGTTAAGGAGGGGATATATCCCTCTGGTTAACACCCCCCGTTAAACTCATGGCTGGATTAGGAACCACCATGAGTTTATCCCTGACATTAAGAAACATAGTTCCAGATACTGGTTTGGTGAGAGGGTCCGCGACTTGGAAGCGTGCAGGCAGATGAAGAAGAGTAATGTTGCCCTTGCAGATGTGGTCACGAACAAAATGTAGGTCCAACTCAAAATGTTTTGTCTTTGAGTGCATGACAGGATTGGCACTTAGAAGGACAGCACCAAGATTATCAGAGTACAACTTCGGTGTGAGAAAGGGAATACGTAATTCTGATAAAAGAGACTGAGTCCATATAACTTCAGTAAGAAGAGCTGCAACAGCACGGTATTCAGCTTCTGTTGAGCTTCTGGAAACAGATTTTTGCTTGTGAGTAGACCATGATACGAGATTGGAGCCAATATAGATGCAGTAGGCAGTTGTTGATTTCCTGTCATCAACATCAGCTCCCCAATCTGCATCCGAGAAGCCAATGATGGAAGATGAAGACTGACGTTTCAGTAAAAGACCAAAGTTGATGGTTCCAGCTAGATAGCGTAAGATGCGTTTCACAGCTTGCCAGTGGTGTAGTTTAGGGTCATGCATAAAATGACAAACACGGTTAACTGAATAGGATAACTCAGGTCGCGTTATAAGAATATATTGCAAAGCACCAACGACTGACCTGTACATAGAGGGATCTTGAAAAGGTTCAGAGGAGTCTTGTTGCAGGCGAGTTGATGAAGTCATAGGGGTAGGTTGGGACTTTGCATGAAGCATATTCGTTCGACGAAGCAAGTCTTTGATATATTGAGCCTGAGATAAATGCATATTACCATGTTGTGTAGTTGATACCTGAATCCCAAGAAAATGATGGAGAGGGCCTAAATCTTTAAGAGCAAAGAAAGAACTAAGAGTGGAAATAAGATCAGTGACAGCAGTAGATGAAGAGCCAGTGATAATTATATCATCAACATAAACAAGCACAAATAAAGTGAAGGAAGTAGTGAATTTGGTGAAAACAGAGGAATCACTGACAGTAGATTGAAAACCAAGATGAATCAAAGTTTGACTAAGTTTAGAAAACCAGGACCTGGGAGCTTGTTTGAGACCATAAATGGCCTTGTGTAATCTGCAGACAAGAGTTGAATCACGAGATGCAAACCCAGGAGGTTGTTGCATGTAGACATGCTCAATCAAGTCACCATGAAGGAAGGCGTTATTGATATCAATTTGACGCACAGGCCATTGTTGAGTGACAGCATGAGAGAGCACAATGCGGATGGTGTTATGTTTCACCACTGGGCTAAAAGTCTCTGTGTAGTCCACACCTTCAGTTTGATTGAATCCCTTTGCAACCAGTCGGGCCTTACACCGTTGAAAAGTACCATCTGCATGTAGCTTGGTTTTGAAAACCCACTTACAGCCAACAAGAGAGGCTCCCGGTGGAAGTGTGGTAAGAGTCCAAGTTTTGTTGGAGAGGAGAGCATGATATTCGTCATTCATTGCTTGAAACCACATAGGTGAAGAAATTGCTTCCTTGACAGACGTAGGAGCAGTAGGTATAGAAATTATGGCATTATATGTCTGAGGTTTGAAAATACCTACCTTGGCACGAGTAACCATGGGATGAGAATTGATAGGTTGAATCTCAGAGCCAGTATTGTGATGCATATCAGTGCTGTTATTTAGAGGGACAAGAGCAGAAGAACTATGAATAGGCATATTAGTATTAGCATTAGAATGAATAACAGTAAGTGGAGGAGTTGTAGTCACAGGGGAAGGCACTGAAACAGATGAAATAGGAAAAGAATTTAATTGTTCATGATATGGAAACTCAGTTTCATTAAAGTGCACATGTCTGGAAACAATTGTCTTACCAGAGGGAGTTAGACATATATAACCTTTGTTGGTAACACTATACCCAAGAAACAAGCACTGTTGTGAACGAAAATCAAACTTATTTTTGTTGTAAGGACGTAATAAAGGAAAACAGGCACAACCAAAAACTTTGAAAATAGCGTAATTAGGATTTTTGTTAAACAACATAGTATAAGGATTAGAGTTGTGCAAAACAGGAGTGGGAAGCACATTGATAATATGAGTTGAAGTAAGAAAGGCTTCAGCCCAGAAACGCCTAGGCAAAGAAGCAGTGGCCAAGAAAGTTAATCCCATGTCAACTATGTGCCTATGCTTACGCTCAACAGCACCATTTTGCTCATGAGTGTGAGGACAAATGAGCCTGTGTTGTATACCATGCTGATCAAGAACCTGTTTAAGACAAAGGAATTCACGGGCATTGTCGGTTTGTAAAGAACGCAATTTAGAACACGTTTGATTTTCAGCAAAAGATTTAAATTTGTGAAAAGCAGCAGGAACCTGTGACTTAGCATGAAGAAAATATATCCATGTATACTTACTAAAAGCATCAACAAACGAAATGTAATAACGGGCACCATTGGAAGCAGGTATAGGAGAAGGTCCCCACACATCAGCAAACACAAGTTCTAAAGGTTTTGTGTAAACAGTAGCAGAAGAATGAAAAGGCAATTGCATATGTTTACCAAGCAGACAACTAGAACAAAAACTAATATGATTGGAACATCTGATATCATTATTGTGAAAAATCTGTTTGAGAATATCCATATTACAATGACCCAGCCTTTGATGCCAAACATTAGCAGTCAGTGTATTACGAGTAAAAGAAATATTGTGAACAGAGGATGAAGGAAGATGATTATGAAGCATTGGGAAACTGTATAACCCATCTTTAAGGGTGCCTTGAAGAAGAATCTTTTTCGTAGCCTGATCAACAACATAACAACTGTTAGCAGTAAAAGTAAACAAGACATTGTTATCACGAGCAAAGGAAGACACACTGAGAAGATTTTTTGTAATTAAAGGAACATGTAGAAGATTTTTTAAAACTAAACTTTTATGAGTAGAAGGAGAAGAAAAAGATGTGGAACCAATATTGGCAATAGACAAACCTGATCCATTACCCATTTTGACAGTTTCAGTGCCATGGTAAGGCTGTTTTGAAGAATAGACAGTGGAGTCCTTTGTGACGTGATGAGTGGCGCCACTATCAGGGTACCAGAGAGGATCGTCCATAGTGGATTGAACGCCCAACAAAGATGCCTCATTCGATGCATGATCAGAATCTGAAAAATGAGAGACATGGGCATGTGGAGGAGGTTGCGGTTGATAATCATACCAGCGCCAGCAATGAAGAGCAGTGTGACCGGGTTTGCCACACACTTGACAAAATATCTTGGAGTTATTCCAAGCACCACGATTGGAAGAGCGAGCCACACGAGCACCGCGACTAAAATTGTTGTTTCTGCCAGAGCCACGGGTACCACGGGAACCAGAAAAATTGTTCTTGTATTTTTCTTGAGATGGATTTGCAGGATGCCAGGACGTGTATGCAGCAGTGGCAGGAAACGTTAATGGATCGACTTGATTGTGCCGCTCAAGACGCTCTTCTTGAACCAGAAGAAGGGCTTCGATCTCAGCAACAGTATAGGGATCCCTTCGTGACAAAACAGAGGCAACAAATGGATCATAATCAGACGAAAGACCATCCAAGATGGCTTCGATATGATCTTCGACGGATATGGGCGCACCGACTGACGCAAGAGCATCCACAGTTCTTTTGATGCCGAGAACATACGGTGAGACAGATTTATCTTTCTTGAGTTGTTTGAGAGTGAGTTTAAGTTTCTTGACCTGAGATCGAGTATGAGACAAGAAATACGTGTGCAGCGTGGTCCAGATCTGGGTTGCAGAATGGAGACCAACCATTTGCGTTAGCAATGGTGTCGTCATTGACGCCAAAAGCCACGCCACCACCAGATTGTCCTGTTGTTTGTACAGACGATAAGCAGGAGATGTTGGGACAGTGCCATCGGCGGAGGTTGAAGGCGATTCAGGAACGCAAGAACCATCAAGAAAATGCGAGAGCATAAGACCATCAAGCGTGGCCAACACCTGTTGTTTCCAGAGAAGAAAGTTTTCTTCATCAAGCTTGAGAAGAATCGGAGTGTGGAAATGGTGTAAAGAAACAGAGGCGGAAGCGGTGGAAGAGGTGGAGGAGGTGGGGCCAGAGGCTGCAGAAGTCATGGGTACTCAAAAAAAGAAAAGAAAAGCGAAAAAGCTAATAGCTCTGGATACCATATTAGGCACAGGGTAGAGGAGCTAGAGAGAGAAGATATAAAATGTAACTCAATCAATCTTATTAAAGGTATAGAATCTACTTTATATACAAAGGTTAAGGAGGGGATATATCCCTCTGGTTAACAGAAAAAATATATTCCTTCACTAAGGGTGTCCTTGAGGTAACGCAAAAGAAGTGAGACAATTTGTTGATGATGAGTTGTGGGTGCAAATATGAATTGACTTAAATTGTGGACAGCAAAGACGATGTCTGGTCGCGTGTTGGCTAAGAAGATTAGACGTCCAAGGAGTCTTCTATATTGAAAAGTTGCATCAGCATCAAGAGGGGAGCCTTGGTCAGGAGAGAGACGGAAGGTGTGAGTCATAGGAGTGGCCACAAGTGTCAGTTTGGTGAAAAAGATCAAGAGTATATTTGCGTTGACTTAAATTAAGACCAGAATTGTTGCGAGTCGCAAAAACTAAGTGAGATGACCTAAATTTTTTATTTTTTTTAATCAGCAACAAAAATTTAATAAATAAAAGTACTCAGGGTATATTTAAAGAGGATTCCCCTCTTAACGGTCTTTTCTTTTTACATAAATTACTTCTCTAGTTTACCCTTATTTCAATAATTATTTTATTATTTTATTTTGGATATTTCAGTCATTTTGTTATTTTTCTTAGCGGTTACTAAATATACTACAATTTTTATGAGATTTGATTTTGAAAACTGTTTTTTATTTCTTTTTATTTTTTTTTTAAAATCAATATCCGATAAGTTTTGTTTTGGTTGGTTCTCTTTTATTATTTTATTTAATTATTTTGTAACTACTTGAACAGTTACAACAGTCTTGAAATGATAAAATTGAAAAATATTACTTAATTTTAAATTTGGAAAAAAACTAATTGAGAAACTAGAGGTTTGTTTGAACTTTGGATTGAAAACATGCTCTTTTTTATCCCGTTTTGCTCATTTCTCTATGTTCATGTTGCTCTCTTTTTTCTTTTGATTTTTCCAATTCTCATTCATTTAGCATAGAAATTTGTTTAACCGTCAGATCTTGATGGCATTTGGGTTTCTTTTCTGTTTTCTGTTTCTATCTTCTATTGGATGAAAATTAGTCATGCACTTTTCATTGATTGTTTGTGAGTTTTTGGGTTTTTTTTTGCGGTGGCTTTGGATCAATGATTGGGAAAATCTCGATAAACTATGGTGTTTTCGGTATGTTCTGGGAGCATCTCTCTAAGGTTTATTTGTTTCCAAGGGACAGAATATTGGTTTTTTTAATGACTATGCAGGTTTTGTTGTCTAATGATTATGAAGGTTTTGTTGTCTAATGAGGGGTCTAGCCTATACTCAAGACTGAAAAAGATATTGATGTAAGTTCTTAAGAAGAAGAATTTTTCGAAGACCTTCTTGAGCAACATAATGAGATTGAGTTCGTTTTCTGATTATTAGTTTAACATCATCTGCAGTTCCTTTTTTCGTATCTGTAATATAATTTTCCGACTCTTTTTTTTCAACTACCACTGTGAAGTCCAAATCAATGACATATGATTTTAACAGTCTAGTTCTACAAATGTTCTTTCTTCTTTCGTTGTTCCCTTTTTGTTTTTCTTCCTTTTCTTCTTCTTTGGACTATTCATTTTTTTTATCAGCAATAAAAATACATAAATAGCTAGCGTCTTACCAACCTCCAACCTAGAAACACCTTCCAACTTAAATAAGGAACAACCAGAGTTACTCAAGAAAGCATTAAACAACTAGCCTCATACAATCTACTGGATTCAAAACCCAGTTGGGGTACGTAAAGGAATTACATCAGGACTTTGCAAAAATCCAAGACCAAACATTTACCTGTATCAATGCAAATACCTCGAGCGCATCTACCACGCCCTTGTCGAAGGTCACCGAGTTCCTATGTCTCCAAATTCCACTCACAACACCAACCCAAATCGCCCCCCAAACGTCATTAACCACATCAGAAGTCGAACACAACCTGAATTGTTGGAAGTTTACCAAAGGGTCCTTGTGACTATGTCTTTGGACTATTCATTATCTACCATGAATTTGAATTATATGCATATATATTACACTATGTGGATGTACACTACATTTAGCTCTTTTGGGAGATAAGGATACTCTTACAATTTTGAGAGAAAGTTGGTTGTGAAACAATTCAATTTTAATAGGTATAAAAAAAGTGCAACAAATCTAATACATATATCTCAAATTTTTATATCTTAATTATAAAGCATTAAAGTTAAATACATATTAGTTATTGTTTCTATGATCCTTTGATATTTCTTATTTGTTTTTAAAACTTATATTTGTTGTCATTTTCTTCTGCACATCATAATTCTTTGTTTTTTTAGTCTTCTCAATGGATTTTCTCCTCTTTCATCGGATTTTCTCTCTTTTAGTGATCGTCTTTGTAATTTGATAGTATAGAACCTAACTTGTATTTTGTCAATATTACATTGCATTATAATTCAAACCTTTTTAACTTTTCTCTTTGCTTTATACTAAATTATAAAAAAAATAAAAAGTGATAACTTCTCTTACACTAATTCCACCTAGCAACCATAAAATAATGTTTTTTCATCATCACTTTAATTAAAATATTTTAATTTATTATTTTATTCATTATCTTACTTTGGTTTATAATTTTCTTTATGAAGATTTGATTTTTTTTATTCTGTGGAACATAATTTAATGAGAGATCTTTTAAAATTATTATATAAACCAAAATAAACATAATTTACTAAATTTAATTAGTTTTAATAATTTTCAATCAATATGTATTTAAAAAAAAAATTTGACATAATTTTCACAATCTATATTAAAACAAAATCAATATATATGATCGTCTATATATTTTCGATTTAAAAAGTTAAATATTACTATAATCACTAAAAAATTGTATTAATTAAAACCTAATTTTTTTTAGTTTAAAATACTAATTAAAATAAATAAAGTAATAAAATATTTAAATTAAAATGATTTTTTAGTTGCAAAATTTATTCAAGTAATTTATCTAATATTAATTAAGATAAATATATTGTTTATTTTTTTTACATATTACAGTATAAAAGTAAAAAAAAAATATAAAATTAAAAAATCAATAAAAATATGAAAAACATATGTGATAAAAATATTTTAATAGATTAATACTTTGAAATTCAAAGTTTAAAAAAATAATATTCTAAAACGTTTCCAGTAACATCCAATATAAAAACCACATTAATTTAAATTTATTTGAATAGGCTTCATTTATAGAGTTTCAAGTAACATCCAATATAAAAACCACATTAATTAAGATTTATTTGAATAGTTTTATTTATAGAATAAAATTGTTGTTGCATTTGATAAAAAGTAAAATATACTCAAATAGGTATTCCATCATATCACATGTGAATTTATGATTTTTTTATTAAAAGTGGACATTAATCCTCAAATATACACTTCTTAATCTCTTTTATCTTTCTCTAATAATCAATTATACTATTAATTAACTAAAATTCATTTTCCTTATAATCATTTCATTAAAAAAAATACAATAAAAAATCGAAATAAAATTAAAAAAAATAAAAATATTTAATCCATAATAATAATAATAAAATACAGATATACATTAAAAACAAAAACAAAAATAAGCGCATTTTATATGTGTAACAACGGTTAAAACACTATTATAAAATTCTAAGTTATTTTTAGTCAACAAGACTTTGTGAGTGAACACGGAGAAGTGAAGGCTTAGTTTACAGAACAAAGTATGAGTAGGATGAAACTCTGTTTTTATTTATAGCAGTAGATGCATCATGCATGACCACTTTTCACAGACATACACATTACTTGGAGATTGCTGTAGGCATGGCCAAAAAGCCTTTAAGTTCATCAGAACCAGAGTTAAAGCACCAACCATAATCCACATAATGATTGGGATAACGAGCACAAAAGTTTCCAGTTCCTTTCTTGATGCATTCTTCATCAGATTCACATAAGTTGGGATCTTCATCTATCATCTTTGCCACAGATGATGAAAGTGCAGTTGGATGATAGCAGGTACCAACAAATGGTGCAATTACAGGGAAACATCTACAATCACTTGACCCGCACGGTGGTTCATGCGACGCCGGCGAACAAGCACCTGAACAGTCTACAGCTTCTATGTTCTTCATCGAAAACATTACTAAAACTGAAATTTCAAAGTTAGAAGAAATGAAGTATGTATAATAACTTTGTGTAGTTCTCAAATATATAAACATAAACGAACGATGAAGAAAGGAAAGATACATACTGGAAGTGGCAAGGAAGAAGAGAGCCAAAGGAGCAACTCTAACAAAACCCATTCTTTGATTTTCCAGATTTCTTATTCTCAGTTTTGTGGTGTGTTGGTCTCTTCTTCAATGTAACAATTTATAGGGATTAGCCTCCTCTTGTTTTTCCCTATGTTACAAAGAAAATAAATTAATAATATAAAGGTAAAAAATTATAAAATTTTAATTATTCAATAAAAAATAATAACACAATTTTAAGTAACTAAAATTTACAAAAAAATTATTTATTTTTAAAATAAAAATAAATTTATGAAGTCATATTTTTAACATTTTAAAAAATTAAAAAATTTCTATTATATCTCTTACAAATTTTAATAAATATTTCTTACAAACTTATCTTATTCTAAAGAAACTAAGTTTCTTCCAACTTTTCTCTGTAAGATTATTTCAAATTCATTTAGTCTTCCCACACTGTAAAACATCTCTGGTAGTATATAGTTGGCCTATTCTGGTTTTGCTTCGGTGTGTCACTAAAAGAAAATAATAATATAATAGTAAAAATTATAAAATTTTCATTATTTAACCGAAAATAATATACAAATTTTAGTTAACTAAAATATATAAAATAAATTCACTTTTTTTTTATTTTCAAAAATAAAAATAAATTTTTACACTCACATTTTTAATATTTTAAAAAAATTAAAAATTCATTCACATTTAGTACACCACTCAACAAATTTTATAAAACTTGTTACGAATTCATTTTATATATCTTAAAGCAACTCTTGTAGTATACAGTATTCTAGGCCATTGATTCATCTGCTTCGTAGTACAATGATTCTCTGCTTTTTCAGTCTTTTCAATTTTATTTTTTCTTCTCCTTTCAGTCATTGATTTTTCTGTCAGATTTGTTACTTGCTCCATAAATGTATATAAAAAAATTATTTAATATGTATCTTTCTGTCTCTGTGCTGCAACATTGGTACAATTTTGTTTCTTTGTACCCAAATGGATAAATTTCAAAAATAAATTATAAAAAATGATAACTTGAAAGAAGTCGTAATTAAGCACCATTTATATATTTTTTTTTCTATTTTCAATTTATTTTTGGTTTTCTATTGTTTTTTAATTTTAGTGAAATAACATAAATTTCATTTAATTTTTTATTTTATTTATTTTGAAAATTGTGTATTTGATTATTTGTATAATTTATTATTATAATATAAATAAATATTTAATTACTTTAAATAATTAATTAATTAATTAACTTTTCAATAACCAAAATAGAAGAAATATAAATTAAATTAATTCATGATGTAGCACTGTTAAAGGAGAGTGATCTTACCACGCCTTGACCAGTCTTCGCAATGGTCCTCCACTCACATGTTTCGTTTACTTCAAATCAACGCTCCTCGTTTCGATTCGCCTCCCAAACGCATCTCAACCGTCCATCTCATACCAAAGGGTAGGTGAATGTGTCCTACTTTTGTACTCCAATTCAGGGACATGTTCCTTTACCCTATGTTTCTGACAAGGGAAGGTGGAAAAATAAGATTAGAAATTGCAAAAAAAAAAAGACACTTTCCATTCTCACAGTAGAAAAAAAGTCTTATTTTTAATAACTTATAAATTAATTTATTATCATTAAATAAGAGGTACTAATTATTACTTTTTATTTTAACATAATAAATATTTAAAATATAGTTAATACACTATCTAAGAACACTGCACTATATTCATAATAGTTTTAATAAAAGAAATTAGTTAATATTTTTTTAATAAATTTAAATTAGTTTACCTAAGTTATTTAATATGTATCTTGCGTCCGACAATAAAAATAGAGCAATTATTTAACTTTCTTTGAAGCAAAATTCTTTCGATCAATTATGGTTGCATCGGAAAAAAAAACCCCAACTCAAAATCATTTTAATGTGAAAGTATTTACTAATATAGTTAAACTATGAACTTAAATTAAACTAAAATTTTACAAAGAAATCTAACTAATAACTACAGATTTATTTTTTATTATGACTAAACTCAAAATCATTTTAATGTAAATGACACCAGAGAGCACCAGATTTGTTGCTATGGTGTCATTTCAATCAACCCAAAATTCCTAGTGCTATCTGGTGTCATTTCGATCAATCTAAAATGTTTTCCATCGATCCAAAAATTTCTGGTGCTCTCTGGTGTCATTTAGATCAACCTAAAATATTTTCGATCAATTCAAAAATTTATGGTGCTCTCTGGTGTCATTTCGATCAACCTAAAATATTTTCGATCGACCCAAAATTTTTTGATGCTCTCTGGTGTCATTTCGATCAACCCAAAATTTCTGGTGCTCTCTGGTGTCATTTAGAACAACCTAAAATATTTTCGATCGACCCCAAAATTTCTGATGCTCCTCTGGTGTCATTTCAATCAACCTAAAATATTTTCGATCAACCCAAAAATTTCTGGTGCTCTCTGGTGTCATTTCGATCAACCTAAAATATTTTCGATCAACCCAAAATTACTGGTGCTCTCTGGTGTCATTTAGATCAACCTAAAATATTTTCGATCGACCCAAAAAAATTTTGGTGCTCTCTGTTTTGGATATTACTATCATTATTATTTTAGCATAGTTTATGTTGGATTACTATTGTTAAATAACTTCTTGGATATATTTGGATTGTTAGAAAGTTTAAATTATATGTTGTGATTGTATGGTGTATTGATGTGTTACATGAGATATTGAATGTTGTGAAAGTGAGATCAAACATAGTATTTTCAGGAAAGGAAATACCGTGTTGAGATTGTTGTTAGGGTATATTGATATGTTAGGCCCGTAATGAGACATCTTGACTCTACTGATATAATGGAATCAAATAGATGAAGTTATTCAGTTGGTGAGAGTCGATGGAGGTTCATATGACTTTGTTTATGGTTTGAAATATAATTTGGTCTTTCAAGTCATATGAATTTACCCTGTCATACTAGATGATGAGATATTGATTTGTTTATGCGCATGGCTGTGTGGATTCACATCGAGTAGTATGACAGGTGCAGGTCTCAGGATTCTAAATTCAATATACAAGTCTTCCGGAAGTAGAGTCAAGTGTTTGAGTATGTGAGTCAATAAAGATCTGACATGAATAATGTGGATGATAGTTGTGATAGACATTTGATGAATTTGTGTAAATTATGAGAATTTGATGGATTATGTTTGTTCTTGAAAGTTAAATTTATATTAGAATTCTTAAAAATAGCTAGCTTACCCCATTCTTTGTGTTGTGTTTGTTTTCTTTAATCTGTGATGATCGTGTTAAATTACACGGGAGCAGATGAAGTTGCAGGTAATAAAGCTCCTCAGTGAGCAGCAGGAGGATTAAATATATTTAAATTGAATGTTTTGCTTTGTTTTGTTTTTAAACTTTTTGATGTATATATTAAATCCCTATGAAGAGGGATATATTTTTTTGAGATACAAATATGAGAAAACAATATATGTTTATATGTTAATTAGATATTGCATGCATAATATATAAAAATAAAAATAAAAATGAGTAAAATTAGGGATGTTACACCTCACACATAGTAAGTTCAATTTTACTTTTCTCTTTGAGTTAACTTTTGAACTTGTAGGTAAGGGAACTCAACCTCATAAAACCGGCTTATGAGGTTGAGGTTTGCACTGACTTATATACAATCAATCTCCAACGCACCCCCTCACGTCGAGAGTGATCATAAAACCGGCTTATGAGGTTGAGGTTTGCACTGACTTATATACAATCAATCTCCAACGCACCCCCTCACGTCGAGAGTGATAGCTTGTGCGTGGGATAACATATTATGGGTGGTCTGATAACGGCCTGATAGCGGGTGACACGATAGACCCAATAAACACTCGCTAGGATAGGTTTTAAATGGCTCTGATACTATATTACAAAGTAGACTTTAAGCCTACCTCAACCCCACAAAACCGGCTCATGGGGTGAAGTTTGCACCCACTCATATACAATGAAATATCCTAATCTCTAGTCGATGTGGGATCTCCAACAGTAAGCTAATTTAAATTTTCAAAAGAACCTTAGACTAGGAGATCTGGATGTGAAGGTAACGTGGTCACCAGTTCAAAACTTTTCTTTACAGGGTTTCTTGTTTTGAGTTGATTGGAAATTGATTAAAATTGAAATGTGAAATGGTAGATATAGTATATGTTGTAGAATGTATTTGAATACTTTGTAGAATCAAGTTAAATGAAATGTTTGATGAGAATTGGTTGTTGATTTTAAATAATTTTGATTTAGAAATCATATATATGTATAGATTGACATAATAGCTCAATGACTAAATGAGAATGCTTGTATAATTTTGAGTAGAAAGTGTCTATGTAATGTGTAGATTTTATAAAATTATAAATTGAATGAAATGTTGATTTAAAATCTATCAAGTATATCAGGTTATGCACAATTTTTCTGCATATCTCGCTCAAGCTAGAATAAAAATGAAATTTTGGGTTTTTTCGGGTTGATTCTAGCTCAAGCTAGCAAATTCTAACTCAAGATAGACTCTAAAATAATAATAATAATAATAATATTTTTTGTTTTTAAAAGGTTGGTTTATTTATTTCTGTATAGTTTTACTTATAAATTATGTAAACTTTTATTAAACATATATTTAATTGAAAATCTCATTAATTAGACATTTATAGAATTAGTATATGAATTATTGTGTATTTTGGAAATCCTAAACATTGGTATGACTTGATTGTTTAATGTTGGATATTGTGAGATTTAGAATATGAATTTTAATCAAAACATAGTATTTTCAGAAAAGAAAATACTGTGTTAAGATTGTTATCATGTGCATTGACTAGGGATTTTGTCTAGAACAGATATCCTGACTCTCTTGAGATAATAGAATCATATAGATGAAGTTATTCAGGTGGTGAGAGTTGAAGGAGGTTCATATGAATGGGTAAGTTGTTTGAAAGATAACTAACTTAACCTGTTATATGAATTAACCCTATCATACTAGGAGAGATGATATTTAGTTATTTATGCATATAGTTGTGTGGATTTCACAGTGAGATAGTATGACAGGTGTAGATCTCTGAGTCTGAGTCAACGCACGAGTCTTCCAGAAGTAGAGTCAAGTGTCTATGTGTTATGAGTCAGTGAAAGTCTAACATGTGAAAGATGAATATTGAATTTTAATAGACACTTGATGATTTAAGAAATTGCATGAGACTTGATGATTTACGTTTATTAATTTGAAATTGAAATTATATAATTTTTTTTTAAAATAGCTTGCTTATCCTGTTATTTGTTTGTGTTTGTTTCTTTACATGTGATGATCGTGTATTTATATGGGAGCAGATGAAGTTGCAGGTGATAGAGTTTCTTGGTGAGAAGATAGATGATGAAAATTATTATTTTTTGTTGAATAATTGTCTTAATTTTATGTACATATTTAAAGTCCTATGAGAAGGAATATATTTTGAAACACTATATAAAAAAATTGTAGACATATTTATATTATGTTAATATATTTATTTTGATATTTCAAGCAGATTATAGTTATTAGATATGGGTAAAAAAAGTTGGAATGTTACTGGAGTTTGTGTGAAAAAAATTGTATTTCTATAAAAATATTTACAATAGTAATTTCTGGTTATGTTTTTAAAAACTTAAATATTTAATGAATATCTCTTAAATAATTTATTTTAAATAAAATTTATTTAAGTCTAAAATTGGAAGCTGTAAAGATTTATGTTTTGTATACACTTGGTTTTATAATTGATTTAAAATGTTGATAGATTAAATTTTTCGTAACTTGATATTGCATAAGTGTGAGTCCTTTGCTATTTAGTCTTAAACCATAATTTTTTTTCCCTATTATTATTCCACATATATTCCAATTCCGAGATTTATAAGAAACGTGGGTGCAAAAAATGCCACAAACAATTTGTCATTGATTATCTCAATCAATTTTGTGTAGACATTATATGCTTCATTAATGCATTTTCTAACTCATGTTTAATCAATGCTAACTATGAAAATTAGTACTTGATTAATATGCTATTGATTTCACTAATTGTATGTCTCTCTACCTTTCTTTTCTTAATTATACCCGGTTAATTGTCCAATCTGAAAAAGAGTAATTAAAAGACTTGGTTCTATGTTTTAGCCAAGATCACGATTTTAGCTGCGCCATCTAAATCATCTCCTCTACATCCACAACTCCTTGTTTAAACAAAATGGAATTTCTCTGGTCCCAAATACCTCTTATAACCGCTGTCCAAATACCTTTCTAAATCAAGATTTGTTTTCCACTGGCCTGAGTACAAAGAAAACTCTCAAAATGAGATTTAATCTCATTATTTTGTACTAACATGATTCCCAGCCACTTTTGGCAAAGGGACCATACATGCTGTGTAAACACACATTCAATGAATAGATGCTGTGATGACTCCTCCTTATTCCGCATCCAATTAGTTAATAATAATCTTGATTGCTGATTGGATTAGCAACTATAATCATTCATGATTGTACTGCATCATCAATACTCATAATTAGCAATGAAAGATCAAGCTTTTGTGGTTACAGAAACAGTGACAAATCACCCCATTTTCATTTATTTTCATTTATCAGTGTTAACAAAAAAAGAAATAATGTTGTATATAATTATGATGGATTTATTTATAATTAAATGATATAAAAAAATATTAAAGGGTTAGTGTATCATTATTTTATTAAATTTATTGAAATAGTTTATAATTTTGAGGCTCTTAATCTTCACAGTTTTCTTCTTGTCTCTAAGGTTAAGAACTATTTAAGCATGAGGTACCTATTTCTCTCTTCTTGTCTTTTACGTATTTCCAGCAGGAGTACAGGAACAAGTATGAGTAAGATGGAACACTGTTTTTATTTATAGCATAGATGCATCATGCATCACAGTGCACGACCATACATGACCACCTTTCACATGCATACACAATATTACTTGGAGATTGCCCTAGGCATGGCCAAGAAGCCTTTAAGTGCATCAGAATCAGAGTTGAAGCACCAACCATAATCCATATAGTGATTGGGATAACGAGCACAGAAGTTTCCACTTCCTTTCTTCATGCATTCTTCATGAAACTGACATAAGTTGGGATGTTCATCTATCATCTTTGCCGCAGCTGAAAGTCCAGTTGGATGAATGCAGGAACCAACAAATAGTCCTTAAGGAACACAGCGACAATCACTTGATCCACATGGTGGCATCTCAAACGGTGAACAAAAACCTGAACAAACTACAGCTTCTATCTTCTTCATCGAAAACATCACTGAAAATGAACTTCAAAGTCAGAACAAACTAAATATGCATAATAATTTTGTGTAGATCTGAAATATATAAACATAAACGATGAAGAATGGGAAGTTACATACTGGAAGTGGCAAGCAAGAAGAGAGCCAAAGGAGCAACCCTAACATAACCCATTCTTTGATTTCGCAGATGTGTTATTCTGAGTTTTGTGGTGTGTTGGAGTCTCTTCTTGTAACTATTTATAGGCATTAGTCCACTGTTAGTTTTTGCTCAGCTATGTCACTAAAAGAAAATAATAAAGGTAAAATTATTTATCTTACTGTCTTCTTGCTGCAATAAGAATTATTTTCGACAGCAATTATTTCAAGCAATCATGGAAAATTTATTGGTACAATTTTGTTTCTTTCTACATAAATGAATAAATTTTTTAAAAAAAAACACTATAAAAATGGGTAACTAATGGAAAGAAGTCGCGATTTAGCACCACTTGTAATTTTTTCAATTTTCCATTTATTTTTTGTTTCTCCATTTTTTTTTAATTTTTTAATTTTAGTGAAATAACATCAACTATTTTTTTTATTTTTATGTTAGTTATTTTTAAAATTGTGTATTTAATTATTTGTAATTTAATATAATTTATTATTATAATTTAAATAAATATTTAGTTACTTTAATTAATTAACTTTTTAAATAATTTACAGGCATTACTCCTCGGTATTACTGATGAGAGATGAACACTTAAATTAGGGATCTTTTATTTCATTGTTCTTGGGAGAATAAAAAACTTATTCTTAAAATATTTATATAAGAATTAAAATACTCCTAAAATATTTCATTTTATTTGATTTATTTTTTAATGATAACATACACATACATGCATAAGAAGTTGACTGAAAGTAATATATCGAAGTATTTGATTTTGAATATTTTATATTAATTTTAAAGTGAATAAGGAGTTGAAAGTGTTTGTGATTGAGAATTGAAAGTGTTTCAAAGATAATATAAATGAGTATTAATTTTAAGGTGAATAAGGTGTTGAAAGTGTTTCAAAGATAATATAAATGAGTTGAATTGTTTTTGAATATTTTGTTGAATTACTAAAATGAAATGTTTGATGAGTAGTGGTTGTTTGATTTTAGATGATGAATGATTTAGAGGAACATAGTTATGTATTTAAGTGAATTCTGATATATATTTGGATTGTTTAAAAAGTTAAAAATATGATGTGATTGAATGGTGAGAGTATTAATGTGTTAAATGATGTATGTAATGAGGTGAAAGTGTGATCAAGACATAGTATTTTTAGGAAAGGAAATACCGTGTTGAGATTTTGTTAGGGTGTATTGATTTGTCAGGCCCGTAATGAGACATCCTGACTCTACTAATATAATCGATTTACATAGATGAAGTTATTCAGTTGGTGAGAGTCGATGGAGGTTCATATGACTTTGTCTGTGGTTTGAAATATAATCTGGTATTTCATGTCATATGAACTTACCCTATCATATGAGATGATGAGATGATGAACTATTGAGATGTTTATGCGCATGACTATGTGGATTCACAGCTAGTAGTATGACAGGTGCAGGTCTCAGGATTTTAATTTCAATACATGAGTCTTCCGGAAGTGGAGTCAAGTGTCTGAGTATGTGAGTCAGTAGAAATCAGACATTGTAAAAATGTTTGAATACTGGTGATTTATGTTGATATTTAATCTTTTATATTTGAAATTTTAAAAATAGCTAGTTTACCTTGTGCTTTCTTTTGTGTTTGTTTTCTTTAATCAATATGTGATGATTGGGAACAGATGATGTTGCAGGTAATAGAGCTCATCAGTGAGCAATCAGAAGAGGATGAGATGTTTTATTTTGGATGTTTTTTTTTAAAAAAAACTTTTGTGTATATATATTAAAATTCTTAAGAAGAGGGAAATATTTTGAGATACAAAATGAGAAAGTATTATATGTTTATATGTTAATTAGATATTGCATATATAATATATTATCAAATATGGATAAAAATAGAGATGTTATCCCAAACTTTATTCACACTTTCTTCTCAAATTCACACACTTTCACTCTATCACACTCTCACATTTTCATTTCACAATCCAAATAAAACATAAAAAAAATTAATAATATAAATGTAAAAATTATAAATTTTTTATTATTCAAATGAAAACAATATAAAGAAATTTAATTAACTTAAATTTATATTAAAAAATTATTTTATTTTATGTTGTATTTATTTTTAATATAAAGATAAAATTATATTTTTAACATTTAAATTTTTTTTACACATATCAGACTCATAAATTTGAATAAAATTTCCTTATTAATTTACTTTATATACATTAATCCATACAAAGTTAACTTTTTTTTCATATTTACCTCCGAAATTCACTCTTTCTATTAGTCATTCATCTCATCTGTAATCAAACACATCATAAAGCAACTCTTGTGCTATACAGTTGGCCTTCTGATTCATTGATTCGTAATGATTCAAAGCTTCTTCAGTCTTTTCAGTTCTTCCTTTTTCATGCAAGTTGTTTCACAGCAATTATTTCCAAAAAACATTAGAAAGATTGTAACTAGTGTGAATAAAAGTCGTGATTAAGCACCCCTTCTATTTGTTTTCCTTTTTCAATTTATTTTTGGTTTTTCCATTATTATGAAGTGGACTTTAAGTCTAACTCAACCCACTTATATACAATAAAAGGCTTTAATCTCTAGTCGATGTGGGATCTCCAACACCCCCTCACGTCGAGATTGTCAACTCGTGCGTGAGACTATATATTATGGGTGGTCCGATAACAGCCTGATACCATATTACAAAGTGGACTTTAAGCCTAACTCAACCCCATAAAACTAGCTCATAGGGTTGAGGTTTGCACCCACTTATATACAATGAAAGACTCTAATCTCTAGTCGATGTGGGATAATACCATATTACGAAGTGGACTTTAAGCCTAACTCAACCCCATAAAATCGGCTCATAGAGTTGAGGTTTGCACCCACTTATATACAATGAAAGGCTCTAATCTCTAGTCGATGTGGGATCTCCAACATCCATTTCCATTATTTTTTTTTCAATTTTTTTCTTTTAATTTTACTTATATAAAATAAATTACATTTAATTTTTTATGTTATTTACTAGTTGTGGGAAATTGTGATGTTTACTATATCTCACTCGAACACTTCAATTATTATATTAGCTCTAGTTTGAATGTATAGAAGTTATATTATTATTTGTATTATTATTCTAGCAAAAGTACAATGTGTGCTTAATTTTTAGCACTTAAAAAATAACTCAGTGTTTAATGTGTTACATTCCTTTTTCTCAAGATTTTTTATTTATTTATATTTATCTTTAAAGCAATATCTCCATAAGACTTAGTCAAATAATTATGATAATAATTAATGTTCTAAATAAATAAAAAATAAGGATTACTTTATCATATATTATATTTTTTAAATATTTTAATGAGTTCTAAAATTTATATAAGTTTTTAAGTGCTGATAAAAAAATATAAGTTTAACGTTTCACATAACATTTCATTCAATTCATTCTCAAATCACCACTTTTTTCACATAATTACGGTTAGTCTGATAAAATTTTAGAACAGAGAAAATGACAAGACTATAAAAAATATTAGCAGTGCAGGCCATGATTAGACCAAGCAGTGAAAGTAGATTCTCCTATTTAGGGTAAATCAATTACACACATGAGCTAGTCACTGAAATACATTGGGTAGAATAAAAGATTTTTGAAGAGATTATCCCATTTAGGAGAAAATAATTAAAATTAAAAAAAATTAAAATTGGTTTATCTATAAGTTTAAATTAGTTTATTTTGAAGTAATAAATAGTAGATTATGTAAGTAATAACTTATGAATATTTCATACATTACTTTCCTTATTTGGATTCAATAATTGAAAATGTGTTTGTTGGTTCATGTTTTTTATATATACAATGTAATAACTTTGCAGAACAGAATAATCTTGTGTAGACGATTCTGCTGACTGTATACCCATCAAATCCAAGAGCATAAAAAGTTATGTAGGTATATCGTGTGCGGAAGCGTGATAATTTCAACCAAAGATTATGAGAAATTAAAGTAACAAGTAAAGTGAGAATGATACCAGAATTTTTAGGTGGAAAACCCCTTTAAATAGAGGTAAAAAACTACCGACGACAGAGCCAAAACTTTCACTATAATGATATTGGGAGTACAATGAATTCCTCTCAGACTAATAGATAAATAGCCCTAAAAACAAATCCTCTCTATATGGGTTAAACACTTACACCCAAGAACAGAAAATAGAGAGTATATGAAAAGAGAGAGGAAGCAAGTGTGTGTTGCTTGTTTGTAGTGTGTTACATTGCTTTGCTTGAAGGAAGCCACTATATATAGTGGTTCTAGGAGACAACAATAATAAATACAATTAATGGTAATTAACCTCCCATTGATTGCAATTGATTGCGCAATTAATCTCCCATTGATTGCAATTGATTGCTGCAATTAATCTCCCATTGATTGCAATTGATTGCTGCAATTAATCTCCCATTGATTGCAATTGATTGTGATTGCGACAATTAATCTCCCATTGATTGCAATTGATTGTGGCAATTAACCTCCCATTTATGCCAAGATAACGGTAAAGGTGAGTCATAAACCCACAAATCTCCACCTTGACTTGCCTTTGATTGGAACACTCTCTCACCATGAAGTCTTGATTAAGTATGGATAATACCAGCTAAGTTCAGGCAATGATCGAACTTAGCCGATGGAAGTGGCTTGGTCAACATGTCTGCAGGATTTTCGGTCGTATGAATTTTTTCAACAATTATATCTCCTGTATCAACAATGTCTCGGATAAAATGGTGTTTAATTTCAATGTGCTTGGTCCTTGAGTGATACTTACTATTCCTGGTTAAGTGGACAACACTCTGACTATCACAAAATATAACAAGAACATCTTGTTGAAGACCAAGTTCACTTACCAAGCCTCGAAGCCATATATCCTCTTTCATACCTTCTACAGCAGCAATATATTCTGCTTCAGTGGTGGACAAAACCGCAATGGCTTGAAGTGAAGAATACCAGCTGATAGCAGACCCACATAGGGTAAAGATGTAAGCTGAAAGTGACCTTCTCCGATCTAAATCACCACCATAGTCAGCATCAACATAGCCAACTGCTCCTCCGGGATCGGATCTTTGTTGATCAAATACCAAACCAAGATCCGGAGAACCTTTCAGATAACGAAGTATCCATTTAATGGCTTCCCAGTGTGCCTTGCCTGGATTATGCATGAACCTGCTAACAATGCTAACAGCATAAGCTAAATCAGGTCTAGTACATACCATAGCATACATGAGACTTCCAATTGCATTTGAATACGGGACATGTGACATGCGTCTTTTGTCCTCGTCTGATTTTGGACACTGATCTGAAGAAAACTTGAAGTGGGCGGCAATTGGAGTATTAACAGCTTTGCAGTCTCGCATTCCAAATTTGTCAAGCATCTTAAGAACATACTTCTTTTGTGATAAAAAAAAGTTTTCCAGCTTAACGATCTCTGTTGATCTCCATTCCCAAAATTTTCTTGGCAGGACCTAAGTCCTTCATATCAAATTCACTACTAAGTTGGGCCTTTAACTTGTTAACTAAAGATTTATCTCTTGCAGCAATCAACATGTCATCAACATATAACAACAAGTATATAAATGACCCATCAGATGTCTTTTGAAAATAAACACAGTTATCATAGCTACTTCTGGAGTATCCATGTCCAACCATGAAAGAATCAAACCTCTTATACCATTGTCTTGGTGATTGCTTCAAGCCGTAAAGAGATTTTTTCAAACGACATACATGGTCCTCCTTTCCAGGTACAACGAAGCCCTCAGGCTGTTGGATGTAAATCTCTTCCTCAAGATTACCATGAAGAAAAGCAGTTTTCACAATTAACTGTTCCAACTCCAAATCATACAAGGCAACTAAAGCAAGTAATATACGTATTGAAGTATGACGAACAACAGGAGAAAAAACTTCATTAAAGTCAATACCTTTCTCTTGATCAAAACCTCTTACAAAAAATCTTGCTTTATTCCTTGTACTCTCAACACCAGGGATCCCTTCTTTTCTCTTAAAGATCCACTTGCAACTAATGACTCGTTTTCCTTCTGGTAACTTCACCAATTCCCATGTTTCGTTTTTGAGAAGACTCTCAACTTCTTCTTGCATAGTAGCAATCCACTTTGTTGAGTCGTCACCAGAGATAGCTTGAGAGTAATTCTTGGGTTCACCTTCTTCACCCATCTCTTGTGCAATAGTTAAAGCATAAGCGATGTTGGCAGATTCTGCAATTAATCTTTGAGTCGGTTTTCTTGGTCTCTGTTGTGGAAGTTCTTGAGCCATAGACCACGGCTGTGGTAATCCTCGTCGTTTAGGTGGACCTTGCTCACGTGGACTCAAATGTTCATTTGTACCATCAATAGCAGTGACTTGATCATCTTGAGTACTGGAGGAATTGGGAACATCTTCCTCATGAGCGGGTGTTTTAATCTCAAACTCCACCTTCTCTCGAGCATCTTCCTGGTCACCTGTATCAATTGAGGAAATGACAGTATCTTTTGCAGAAGAGAGCATAACGTTTTCATTAAAGGTCACATTTCGACTATGAATTATTTTATGAGATTCTGGGTCATATAAACGATAGCCTTTAACCCCTGAGCCATAACCCAAGAAAATGCACTTCTTAGCACGAGGTTCTAATTTTCCCTCGTTTACATGAGAATAAGCAGGGCAACCAAATATTTTAAGATTAGAATAATCAACAAGGTTACCTGACCAAACTTCTTCTGGAATGTTGCAATCAATTGATCTGTTAGGAGAGCGGTTTATCAGATAACATGTCGTTGAAGCCGCTTCAGCCCAAAAAGATTTGCTCAAACCAGAATGGGAGAACATGCAACGAACTCTCTCCAGGATAGTTCTATTCATTCTTTATGCAATCCCGCTCTGTTGTGGAATACTTGGGATGGTGAAGGGTCTGGAAATGCCTTCCTTCTTGCAGAAATCATTGAATTCATTCGAACAGAACTCAAGGCCATTGTCTGTCCTTAACCTCTTTATCTTCTTGCCAGTCTGATTCTCAATCAATAATTTCCACTCTTTAAAAGTGGAAAATGCTTCATTCTTATGTTTAAGGAAATACACCCACAGTTTTCGTGAGAAGTCATCAATAATTGTCATCATATAACGACATTTACCTTTGGAGGGAACTTTTGACGGACCCCAAAGATCCGAGTGAATGTAATCCAAGGTACCTTTGGTTCTGTGTATGGCTTTAGAAAAACTAACCTTTTTCTGCTTACCAAAAATGCAATGTTCACAGAAATCAACCTTTCCAGTACAGTGGTTACCAAGGTGACCCTTCTTCTTGAGGATTAGAATTCCCTTCTCACTCATGTGGCCTAATCTCATATGCCACAACTTGGTGTTATCTTTGTTGGGTGAGGCAACAGCCGCAGAACCTGTAACAGTTGAACCCTGCAGCACATGCAAACTATCACATCGAATTGCCTTTAGTAACACAAGAGCTCCTTTAGACACTTTTAAAACTCCACCTTCAGCTGAGTATCTACACCCATGAGATTCAAGGGTGCCTAAGGAAATGAGATTCCGTTTCAACTCAGGGACATATCTGACACCTGTTAAAGTTCTAACAATTCCATCATGTGTCTTGATTTTGATTGTTCCTTCACCAACAACTTTGCATTGAGCATCGTTTCCCATCAAAACAAGACCATTATAAACTGGTTCATATGTGGCAAACCAATCTCTATTGTGAGACATGTGATAAGTACAACCAGAATCAAGAATCCATTCATTTTTAGACCTTTGTTCAGTGTTGGAAGCTCCAAAACAATCCCCATCAGATTCAGTTTCAACAATACTAGCTTCGCCAAATTTTTCTGGTTGTTTACCATTTCCCTTATCTTCTCTATCTTGCTTATTTTTCAATTTATAACAATCAGAGATCTCGTGTCCCTTTTTCTTGCAATAACGACAATATTTGGAGTTCTTGCCTCTAGATTTTGACCTAGATTTATACTTATTGTTCTTACCTTTCTCTTGGTTTCTCCCTCTAACTACTAATCCTTCACCAGAACTTTCAGAATGAATTTGAGTATCAAATTTTTCTTTGGCTAGTAAATTAGTCTTGACATCATCAAAGCTTAAGGTAAGATAATTACCGTATAACATAATTTCTTTGAATTGTCGATGCGAGGGTGGTAGAGAAACAATAAGTAGAACAGCTTTATCCTCATCATCAATTTTAACATCCAAATTTTCCAAATCAATTATGATGGAATTAAATTCATCAAGGTGAGATTGGATGGGAGTACCTTCAGACATTCGGAGTGTAAAGAGTCGCTCCTTTAACCGGAGTTTGTTTGCAAGACTTTTGGTCATGTATAAAGACTCCAATTTACTCCATATGCCTGCTGTACTTTTCTCGTTGATGACCTCACGCAACACCTCACGGGACAAGCATAACTGGATTGCAGACAATGCCTTTTCATCCATCTCATCCCACTGCTCCTCCGTCATAGTGGTTGGTCTCATCATTTTACCTGCCAGAACTTTCTTTAAACCATTCTGGGTGAGAACAGCTAGCATCTGGACTCGCCAGATAGCAAAGCTGATTTTATCATCAAATTTCTCAATATCCAATTTTGACATTATTGAACAATAGATCCTAGTTGAATTATCGAAAAGCTCTGATGCCAATTTGTAGGGATATCGTGTGCGGAAGCGTGATAATTTCAACCAAAGATTATGAGAAATTAAAGTAACAAGTAAAGTGAGAATGATACCAGAATTTTTAGGTGGAAAACCCCTTTAAATAGAGGTAAAAAACCACCGGCGAGAGAGCCAAAACTTTCACTATAATGATATTGGGAGTACAATGAATTCCTCTCAGACTAATAGATAAATAGCCCTAAAGACAAATCCTCTCTATATGGGTTAAACACTTACACCCAAGAACAGAAATAGAGAGTATATGAAAAGAGAGAGGAAGCAAGTGTGTGTTGCTTGTTTGTAGTGTGTTACATTGCTTGAAGGAAGCCACTATATATAGTGGTTCTAGGAGACAACAATAATAAATACAATTAATGGTAATTAACCTCCCATTGATTGCAATTGATTGCGCAATTAATCTCCCATTGATTGCAATTGATTGCTGCAATTAATCTCCCATTGATTGCAATTGATTGTGATTGCGACAATTAATCTCCCATTGATTGCAATTGATTGTGGCAATTAACCTCCCATTTATGCCAAGATAACGGTAAAGGTGAGTCATAAACCCACAAGTTCATTCTCAGCAATTGCATTGCTTCTCATCAACTTGGTTAGTTGTTTCTATTTGAGTGTTGTTTTAAATATTAGCTTATAAATATTTGAAAACTTGCATGTATAAGATTTTGATATCAAATGAGTAGATCTTGAATGAGTTTCATGTACCTAAGAACATTCTGATATCAAATGAGTAGATATTGAATTATATTAAGTTAATTAGACTACTTTATTCGTATTTTTATAGTTATATGATTCCATTATCCACTCCACTGTTTTGTCGAATACCGAATGATATTTTGGTATATCACTCATTCGATTCAAACATGAACCTCACTAAAAAAAATAATTCGGGATTTGGACACAATGTAACTAATCACAATAATCACTTCCTAAATAAGCTCCTAAATAGGATTAAAAGAGTATTAGGTTTTTATGTGTATGAGATAATCCTCAAGGTCATAAGTAAACTATAAATAGACGAGGATCCAAAGGAAAAAAAGGTAATGTTTCTCTGATTATAATACTCATAATCTAGATATATTCACCGTTGACTTGAGCATCGGAGTGTCTTTACAAGTACATACCACCGAGAGACTGGAGTCTCGATAGAGAAAATCTAATCTTGTTGAACTGTGTAAGAACATTTTTGACGCACACCGTTGGGTTAGAAGAAAAATCTATTGAGAAACCACATGGTAGATACTATAAGCATGATAGGAAGCGAAAGACAGGTGGTAGAGGAAGATCACCGGATAGACTTGGTGACAGTAGTGTTAGAGTTGAAAAGGGAGTTGGAAAGATTGAAAAGGAAGAACACTAGGGAGTAGGAAAGCCTGAAAAGGAAAAACACTGAGGAGATGGATGCTTGTTCAAGTGTGATTTCATCTGAACCTTCAAGTATCATTCAAACTCCACTACCTTTTTTTTTTGGAAGATCCATCTACGTTAAGAGTCCATCTTTCCTGTTTTTCGTTGATTTGAGGTAGCTTGACAATGAAATAGGTCAATAGTTTTTCCTTGATTAGTTCTCGACCTTCATAGGTGAACTCAAACTCTTATAATTCCAATGATAAAGTTGTCTTTCTACCAGTGAGTTCGGGCTTTTGCAGAACTTGTTTGATGGGGTAGTGGATGTGAATGGTAATGTTAAAGCTCTTGATATAATGTCTGAGTCTTCGAGTCGAAAAAACTAAGGCAAGGATGAGCTTATCAATGACTTAATATCTTTCTTCAGTCGATTATAGAGTTTTGCTAGTGAAATATACATATAGATGTTTCTTGCCTTCTTTATAGACCAAAACTAAACGTATTGCCAAGTAGGATACTGCCAAAGAGAGAATAAGAGTAGAATGTGGAAGAAGGCTCACCAAAGTTTGCAAAGAAGCAATATCTCGCTTAAGTTTGAATCTCTTCAGATTGTTGGTTCCACTCGAATTTTGTTACAAAACTTTAATAACGGGAATAATGGTTTTGACTTCTCGACGAGCTTGGGAGTAAACTTGAAAAGGGAAACAAGCTTTCCGTTTGGCTGTTGGAGTTCCTTGAGATTACTTTGACTCCTTGTGCTCAAAATGGCTTCACATTTATCGGGATTGACCTCATATCCTATTTGTGCAATCATGAAAACAAGAAATTTTCTGCCTCCAACCAAAAATGCAATTTTCAAGGTTAAGGCGCATGTTATGTGTTCAAATTTGGTTGCACACCTTCTCTATAAAGAGTGGGTGCTTCTATATGGATGTTGACTTGATCACCATGTCATCTACATAAAATTTCATGGTGGAACCTATGAGATACATAAAAATTTTATCCATTAAACGCTGGCAAGTGGCACTAACCTTTTTTTAGGCCAAATGGAATGACCTTGTAATAAAAGTTGTCGCCTTCAGTCATAAACGTTGTTCTGTCCTTGTTATAAGGATACATTCTAATATGGTTGTATTTAGAATAAGCGTTGTCAAAACATAGGAGCTCATGTTACGACCTATTATTAATCAGTCGATCAATACTTGGTAAAGGATATGTGACTTTTGGGCAGACTTTGTCTAAATATGCATCGTCTATACATATCTTCCACTTACCATTGAACTTCTTTACCATCACCACATTCAACAACCATGTGGTGGTAAACAATCTCTCTAATGAAGTCGACCTTCAATAGTTTCCCGGCCTCTTGATCAACTGATTGACGTCTTTCTTCATTAATTTACATTTTCTTTGAGCCATTGGATTTTCTTGAGGTAAAATAGAAAGCTTGTGGCACATGAAATCTAGATCAATGTCAGGCATGTCAGATGGGCTTCACGCGAACAAATCAACATTGTTGAGGTGTACTTGTTCTATCTCATTCCGTAGTACTCGGCGAATAGTTTTCCCAACTCGAGTGATTTGAATGGGGAGAGAACCGAGTTATACATTGATCATCAGTTCATCAAGGTTGGGTTTATTTTCTTCAAATTCGGCCTTGGGATCCAGGTCAACTTCCTCAATTTGTTCTTCATGTTCATCCTTGATAGGATGTATTTCCTCTATGTTGAGATCTGGTCGAGGAACATCGTGTTGGTGAGGGACCTTAATGATAAACTTCATTTGTGTTGTACTACTTGAAGTTGAGGCCTTCATCAAATAAGGTGTTAGTCATGAACTATGTGCGTAACATTCCCAAGGTGTCTTTGTTTTTTTTTACAGTCATAATTGTCATTTTCTACTAGAAACTTCATGGTCATGTGTAGTGTCGATATGACAATGTCAAGTTGATTGATAGTTTGGCGTCCAATCAGCACATCATAAGAAGTATTGGTCTTAACCAATATATACCTCACAGTTAAAGTACGATATGCTCCACTAGTACCAAGAGTAGTAAGAAGGTCTACATACCCCCTACACTACAAGAAAAATGCGAATTATATACGGATTATTACACACGGATTTTTTCCGTATGTAATTACATACGAATTATATCCGTATGTAATTTTGGCACCATGAAACGGGAATTAAATTTAACCACTACCCCCAAACAATTTCTTTAGTATCATTATGATTTTTATTATACTTATTATTATTAATAATATTAACAATATTAACAATATGAATATAATATTAATAATATGAATATAATATTAATAATATGAATATAATATTAATAATATGAATATAATATTAGTAATATGAATATAATTTATATTATTATTATTATTATTATTAATATGTATAAATTATATTAATAATAATAAGTATAATAAAAATGATAATATGACTAAAGAACTTGCCTGGTCTAGTGGTTAATACTTTCTTGATCATTGAAAGGACTTGATCATAGAATGAGGAAGGACAACTATTTAGCTGCCCTAATCAATGAGGACTTTACAAACTTGCTAGTTGATTATGGTAGTTGTAACAAACATTGGATCATGGACGAGGTTGTTTACACAAAAATCTTCATTGGAGAAGGTGATAAGAGACAACAAATGAGGTGTTAAGGAGTTTATTGAAGTGATACTCCTAAGCTTCCTTTTTTGTCTTGCATTTGAACTTCCTCCACTTGCGAAGCCTCCAACAATGGTGAGAACAGTTCCTCGTACGTGATCGAGATTTTGAGGTTGTTCTTGCTCTTATGTAGGTTGTAGTGTAGGAGCGAGAGGAGGAGATATTGTTTCAGATGGGGTGATGTTTCTCTTCCCCTTCCTTGATTACCTCCTCAGAAGCCTCAACCTCTTCCTCACCATCTCCTGCATCCTCATCCTCTGCGAGATTTATTGTTTTGCACAAAACAATTTAAAGCACGTGACTAAAGAAATCGGGTCACATACTTTGTAACATTCTTCGGATTTTGGTGATAGTTGTATCTATTGGTTGGATCAACATAAGTACGTGAAGGAGCGGGGTGAAGAAGTCAGACAAGCTCTAATGTAAAGGTCTCACGGAGAAAGAGACTATGCTAGCATTTAAGGGTGTATAAGTTTCAAATCTACCAACACATTTCTTTTTGAAATTTTATGGATTGGGAGGTAAATCTTTGTAAGTTGATAATATTGAAATTTTATGGATTGGGAGGTAAATTTTATGACATGTATATATAAATGTTTTAGTAATTAATAATAATATTGATTTTTACATCTATACTGAGATAGTTATAATCAGGTCCGAGGTGATTACCATTCAATAAATATCAGCAAAATATAAGGATAACTGCATATAGTTAATGTTCATATTATTTAACAGATACTAACTGCTCTAAATTTATTGGTTCGGATAATAAAATACTTAAAAAAATTGTACAAAATAATATGAATATGTTAAGTTTCATTAAAATTAAAATATTATAAAAGAGATATAACATACATAAAGTAATCCTTATTTTCTTTATTTAGAATATTTATTATCATCATAATTACTTGACTATACGTCCTACGAAGATATTTTTTTAAAGATAAATATAAATAAATATTATCTTGAAAAAAAAGGAATATAGCACATTTTACACTAAAATATCTTGAAGTGCTAAGACTTAAGTATACATTTTGCTAGAATAATAATAATAATGTAATTTTTAGTAAACAGTTACATGTGAAAGCGATTTTGTGTTGGGGTTTATAAGCTCTAGTTTTCTAATATTATGATAATTTTTTTTTAAATGTTTATATATCTAATGGCAACGTATTTTTTATATTATAAATGTGTAGACTGCTTTTTCTGTTATTAAATATTTTTTAATAATAAAGCAAGTTAGAGGCATTCTCCGGGAGAATGGAAGACAACCCTGTCTCAATACGACGTTGAGGCGCCCGAGTGAGACGCCCTCTCTTCTTTGGATTTGTGGGTTGTTTAGTGTTGACCAAAGACACTAAATCAATGATAGAGGTAGATGTTTCAGTCATTGGGTACGCGGAGCGGAGGAGCGGAGGGTACGCGGAGCGGGGGAATCATTCATATGCTAATTTTTTCACAACCTTCTTCTTCTCCAACTTCCCAGACAGTCATGGGGAACGCGATATATTGGAAGTGTTTTAGAAGTGGGCTAGGGTTAAGGAAGTATTCATATCAAGGAGGAGGAATAGATGGGGAAGAAGATTCGGGTTTGTGAGATTTTTTGGTGTAAGAAATGTTGTGAGCTTGGAGAGGGACCTGGACAGTTGTTTCGTTGGAAATATGAAGCTCTATGTTAATATACCAAGGTATAGAAGAGACGGGCTAGGAAACAAAGGAAACGCGTCTTACTATGCTGAAGTGAAACCATCAGGAGGTGATGCACAGAGCAACATAACGAGGAAGATCAAGGAGGTTTGGAGGGAGAAAGGTGGGAAGGAAGCAATGGTTACGAATAGCTATAACGTTAAGTCGTATGCGGACGCAGTAAAAAGACCAGCACAAGGTCAGTGGAGCGGCCCAAGTATAACAACCAGGGTGCTGTCTCTTCCTTGGTTGACTAAGAGTATGATTGGTCGTATGTTGGATGAGTTTAACTTTGAAACAATGCGAGAGGAGTGCCTTAAGGGAGGGATGTCTATGTTCAATACGAAGTTTTTGGGTGACGACCAAGTTCTGCTGTCACCTAAGGCGGAAGGAAGAATGGAAGACCTGGTGAAATCGCATAAGGAGTGGTTCTACAGTGTTTTCGCATAAATTAAACCTTGGACTGAGCATGACGTTGTAAGGTATAAAAGAGTGTGGGTCAGATGTTATGGGTTGCCGCTCAATCTATGGAGCAAGGAGTGTCTATCAAAAGTCGTGGGGGAAGTGGCTACGGTGGTGGAGATAGATGAAGCTACTCTATCTTGGGACCGCTTGGAATATGCCTGGTGCCAGGTTAGGATGCTAAAGTCATGTAAAGCAGATTTATCCAAGGAGTTCCGTATTAATGGGAGATTATATAATGTCACTGTTGTTGAGGAGGCAACAAAATCTGGTAGAATAGACTTCTGTTGCAAGTGTGCATTTCACAACGAAGGGTCCTCTATTAGCTCATCCTCAGTAGAATCCTTTGTGGCAGACTCGCTGGTCTCTGAGAAGTTCAGCGAGGACGACGACGGTAGTGAAGCAAGGTTTGGGTGGCCGGAAAAGGTATCTGGGGGAGGAGAGGGTAGGTCAACAACGTGTGCACCAAAAGCAATGGATAAGGAATGTTCAGAACGACACGAAAGTTGTCAGCAAAAAAGTGGGCTATTTACAACTAGAAAAGACCTGTGCACGCAGGGAGCCTTAGCGGAGAGGACTTGTGTGTCTGACACGCAAAGACGTGTCAGTGATGCGTGTGTGGCTCTTCATCAGTCGATGGTGAGCTTAGTAGAGGTAGTGGAGGCAGTTAGTAATGCTAGGCCCAGGCCCATTAGCATTGAAGCCCAAACCAGCGGAAAGTGCAATCAGAATTTTGAGAGCCACAATGCAAATCGCGTATTGACTCAGACGCAGGAGTTGGGCGGTGCTGGGCGGTTGTCAGCGGCGGTGAGCACGAAGGATGAACCCAATACGGGCGAGGTCGTTCGAGGAGATGCGCCCTCACAACGTAGTCAGGAAGAAAATCAAATCGGCGTCGCTACGATTTGCAACGAGGTTGAAGTGGAGAAAGCAGAGGGCGGAATGGGTAACGAGGCGGTAGGCTGTCATCGCGGAAAGGAAGGTGGAGCTATGGTGGAAGATGGTATCACACTAGAGAGAGTGCGACACTTAAGAGCACTATTGGAGAAGGGGACCCTCACTGTTCAGCGACGGTGGAGATCGAAGGGGGGCTTGGTGTCTCTTCATCAAGGGAACAGTTACTCAACTAGGTTAAGTTCCAAAACTTATGCTATGTCAGATTCTGAAATTGTGGAATGCAACAATCGTCTTAGAAGGGAAGCCACCCAATCGGAAGAAACTTAGATTTGGGAAGTTGGAAAGCATCTGGGGACAACCTGTTCTGAGGATGCAGGCATGTTAATTAAGGAAATGGAAACCTTGGAGGATAGGGACAACCAAGTTTTGAGAAATTTTATGGAGGGTGACAGAGGAGGTATCCCATGATAGTTATCAGCCTGAATATTAGAGGGCTGGGGGGGTGTGAAGGCTAAGTATCTTAGGAATATCATAGGTAAGGAGGGTGCGGAGTTTGTGTGTGTGCAAGAAACTAAATTAACCGAGTTTTCAGATAGCAGGTGTTTCTCTTTGTGGGGAGATAATAAGGTGGGATGGGTGCATAATGAAGGTGTGAATGGGGCTGGAAGCACATTATCTATGTGGCACAAGCAAGCCTTCCACTACGTGTCTCATACGGTAGGGAAAGGTTTTATTGCTATTGTGGGGCACCATGTTAAGTCAAACTGTTCCTGTATTATAATTAACGTCTATGTTGCTTGTAATCCGACTGAGAAGGTGGCTCTGTGGGAGGATGTGTCTGTTATCAGAAGTATTCATCAGGATAAGGTGTGGTGTTGTTGTGGTGACTTTAATGCAGTCAGGTGTGCTACGGAAAGGAAAGGCATTAAACGAAATACAAGCAACAAAAAGGAAATCAGGGACTTTAATGATTTTATTGGAAGCAATTCTATGGAGGATTTGCCTTTAGTAGGTAAGAAGTTCACTTGGTTTAAGGCAGATGGGTCCGCAAAAAGTAGGCTGGATAGAATTCTGGTATCCGAAGAATGGCTACAAGTGTGGCCTATGAGCAAGCAATACATACAAACAAGGGAAGTTTCAGATCATTGTGCAATAGTAGTGAAATCATGGAGTAAAGATTGGGGGCCAAAACCTTTCAAGTCTATTGATGCATGGCTATTGGAGCCCGGGTTTAAGGATCTGGTGAGGGGTAAATGGGGATCTTATGAGGTGCTGGGCGACAATATAACAAAAGTTAAAGAGAAACTCAAACTTCTAAAGCTGGATCTTAAAGAGTAGAATAGGAGTGTGTTTGGGAATCTTGAGGACGAAAAGCGCAGGATATTGAAGGAGATTGAGGATATTGATGTCAAGGATGGTGTATCTGACTTGGTGGAGGGTGAAAAGTTGAGAAGATTGGAACTTGTAAGCCAGCAAAAATTGGTAGAGAAAAAGATGGAATCCCTTTATAGGCAAAAAGCCAGGTCCAACTGGTTCAAATATGGGGACTCTAATTCTAAATTCTATCACACTACTATAAGATGGAGAAGAATCAAGAATGAAGTTAAAGGAGTTGACTTAAATAATCTATGGTGTGAGGAACCGGAGGCAGTATGAAGGGAAGTAAAGCGAGTGTTTGAGGAGAGATTTAAGGCCACCCCTGATCTAGGGTTTAGGGTTTAGATCTCTTCTTGAAGAGGTAAGCCTGAGAATGATTGAGGTGTTCTCCGAGGAGGAAATCAGGGAGGCGGTGTGGAATTGCGAGGGGACTAAGAGCCCGGGCCCAGATGGTTTTAATTTCAACTTTATTAAAGCTAATTGGGAGACCCTAAAGGAAGATGTTATGGGAGCAGTACATAGTTTTCAAGAGACAGGGATCTTGCCGAAGGGGTGTAACGCGTCCTTTATTGCTCTAGTCCCAAAGGTAAAGGATCCAACTACAATTGATCAGTACAGACCTATCTCTCTTGTGGGAGCTATGTATAAGATTATGTCCAAGGTCATGTCGAATCGGATCAAAATTGTTCTACCTATGGTCATTGATGAAAACCAATCAGCCTTCATGCAAGGAAGGGGGCTACTAGAGAGTGTTCCGGTGGCTAATGAGGTGATTGAAGATGTACGAAGAAGGAGGAGGAGGGGTGTGTTCTTGAAGGTGGATTTCGAAAAGGCATATGACTCGGTCAAGTGGAGTTTCCTGTTGGATATGTTAAATAGGCTGGGGTTTCATGTGAGATGGATCAAGTGGGTGCAAGGCTGCTTAGAATCAGCAACAGTATCTATTCTGGTCAATGGATGTCCGACAAAGGAGTTTAGACTGACTAGGGGTTTGAGGCAAGGGGATCCCATGGCTCCGTTCCTGTTTCTTGTTGTGGCGGAAGGTTTGGCGGGCCTAGTACGTTCTGCGTCTAAGGAAAACCTTTTAAGAGGAGTGAAAGTGGGGAGAAATGAGATAGAGTGTAGCATGCTGCAATTTGCGGACGACACACTCTTTATGTGTGAAGACTCCTTCTCTAATGTGTTTACCATTAAGGCAATTCTTAGGATGTTTGAGCTGGCATCTGGACTCAAGGTAAACTTCCATAAATCTAAGTTGGCAGGTATCAAGGTTGGTAGGAGCTCGCTAGAAACCTACGCAAGAAGTCTCAATTGTGGATTAATGCAGGTTCCTTTCAAGTACTTGGGTTTAAAAGTAGGTGGGAATCCTAGGAGAACGCAATTTTGGAAGCCAGTGGTGGAAAAAGTTAAAGCTAGACTTAGTACTTGGAAAGGGAAATGCTTGTCACTAGCAGGTAGAGTTTGCTTGGTTAAATCGGTCCTAACATTTGTTCCTCTATTCTACTTGTCCTTATTTAAAGCGCCAGTGTCAGTATGTAAGACGATTGCAAGTATTCAAAGGAGGTTTGTATGGGCATAGGGGGCGGAAAATAAACGTATCTCGTGGGTCAGCTGGGGCATTGTGTGCAAGCCAAAGGAGGAAGGGGGTTTAGGAGTTAAGGATGTTAGAACGTTTAACTATGCCTTACTAGCAAAATGGAAATGGAGGATGCTGACTGAGGAAGAAGGGAAATGGAAGGAGATACTAGTCTCTAAGTATGACTGGGAGGGAGCAGGACATGAAGTGTCTAACAATTACTACTCCTGGTGGTGGAAAGACCTATCTAGGGTTACTGGTGAGGGGGAGGGGACAGGATGGTTCCACAAGTCGATAGGTTGGAATGTTGGAGCAGGGGATAAGGTCAGGTTCTGGGAAGATGTTTGGTTGGAGAACAGCGAGCTCAAAGTGTTGTTTCCTAGGTTGCATTCGGTTTCGCTGGACCAAGGTAAGGTGCTGGGAGAAATGGGTGTTTGGGAGGACAATGGGTGGAGCTGGAGGCTAAGGTGGAGAAGGTCCAGGTTCGCATGGGAAAGTGTGATGGAGGAAGAGTTGCTTAGCCTTATTATGAGAAAGACCCCGCGCAAAGATAGAAAGGATGTTTTGATATGGAATGGAGAACAAGATGGTGAGTTTTCTGTGAAGTCCGCCTACTCTATTTTGTGCAGTCTAGCAAATAATGAAGTGCAAGACACTTTTCCTTCACTCTGGCAAGCTATAGCTGTCCCTAAAGCGCTGTATACAGCTTGGAGAATCCTGATCGAGAGACTTCCAACCTATGACAATTTGATCCAGAGAGGATTGGCTGTATGCTCTTCACTGTGTGTGTTCTGCAAGGAAACGCAAGAAACAACACAACACTTCTTTATAGAATGTGCCTATGCGCAGAGGGTATGGATCCTATGTTTCAGATGGTTTGGCATCACACTTGTGCAGAATAAGGATATTTTAATACACTTCGAGAGTTTCTATCTGCCCCATCTGAGTGTTAAACATAATCAAATTTGGAAGGGTGTTTGGGTTGCTATTGTTAGAAGTATGTGGGACCAAAGAAATTTGGTGGTGTTCAAGCAGGGGACAGCTGATGTAGAATAGATTGTTCACATAGCCCAACTGTCAGTGTGGCTCAAGCTGAAGTTTGGGACAAACTCCTTCAACTATGCTTTTTCGGATTGGGTTCTAAATCCAGGTGTGTGCATGCAAAGTTGCTAGTTGGACGGCAAGGGCCTGTATACTGATATTTAAGGTGTGCAGGTTTTGGTTGAAGGTATACAGACTTCATACCAGTTTGGAGTTCGGGTGCAGCTCAAGTTTGATTTATGCAGCTGGTCATACCAGTGGTACCATCTGTGGGGGGGATGAGCAGGGGTGCGGTTGACGTCTGGGGGATGAAGGGGACGGTTGCTGTCAGGACACGCAGCTTTAATGGGTGCTGGTAGGATGTGCTATGCTGGTTTGGGTGATTCTGTTAGGGGCTATGTGTTGTATGCTTTGCAGGTTTGGGTGACCCTGTTAACGGGTGCTGTTAAGATGTGCTATGCGTGCAGTCCCCACGGTCATCAAGTGAATCTGATGGTAGTTGCGACAACTCAAGGAAGTTGAAGCCTAAGTCCATCTGGGGTTTGGGCATGCTGTTCGGAGGGCATATTTGAAGATGAGGTGTCCAGGGAATAGACTTAGGATGAAGGAGGAATGTGTGTTGCTGGATCGTGTCTGCTTTGGCCAAAACAACCTCAAGCTGCACATGCTTAAGGCTGTGTATTGAGGGTCTACAGATGCTTAAGGCTGTGTCTTTAGGGTCTACAGATGTAATCCAAATGGCCAATTTTGCTTCTGAAGATCATTACCACTATGCTGTAGTATTGAAATATGAACACCTGGGGTTTGCTTATAGTAATGACTGGGATTACCGTGGGTTTTTGGTCTTAAACAAGAGGTAGATGGATTTTTCATGGGTTAAAGGGATGGGAGGGAGTTGCTTTTACTATATGCAGCAGTATGTTTTCTGCTGGTGTCTGTGCTGATCAATTTTTTCTGGTTTGGGAAGCCTTTGTACTTTATGGTCTTTAGTGTTAAGTGCCCCATTAACTCTGATTTGTATTGTTGTTTGTTTAAACTATGAGGGTATTATATATAAGGGTTGAGACACCCCTTAAGTGTCTCATTTTTATTCTATTAATTTATTGCTGATAAAAAAAAATGATAGAGGTAGATGTTCCTGCTCCTATCAACTCAAGAGAAGCCTTCTATCTCTTTATCGCCTATATTTTCAATTGTTTTAATACATTCATTGATTTGAGGACGATGTGAGGCATAATTTGTGCAAAACACAAATGAATTAAACTCAACATATGAAATAAATATACAAGTATATGAAAACGTAATATACCGGTCAAATTGGCCCATCGTTGGGACAACTCATATACGGTTAAAACTTTATGAGTAGGGAGCCTATTTGGAAGTTGATCAAACACATGAAAAAATTCTTTATCTTGAGAGTCATGGAGGACCTTGGTCAAGATGCATAACGGGTGGGCATCTGGGTCCAATGAAAGGGGAATTTTGTTTTTCCCTCCGAGTCATAGAAAAATGGCTTACCGTCCGGCTCAACTAATATTTTGAAGTATCTCTCCTTGGAATTTTTATAGGACGAGGTGAATGGAGTGAAAAGAATGTCGCGGAGGACGAGCAGGCACGTACAGTAAATCAAAAGTGGAGTGTGATAACTGTCATAAACGCGACCATTATGCAAATGAGTGTAGATTAAAAGGTGATAATCATGCTGCCAATTGTGCTCAAGAAGATAGTAATCACGAACAAGATGAAGAGGATAATGCAATACTAATGGCAACCACATCATATGAAACTCCATACAATCAGACTTGGTATTTGGATACAAGTTGCACGAATCATATGTTTGGTCAAAAGGAGTTGTTTGCATATTTGGATGACTCATTTCGCACAAAAGTGAAATTCGGTGATGGCAGGTTCGTTCCGGTGACTGTAAAAGGGCGAATTCTTGTCACATTGAAGAATGGTGATCACAGGTACATCTATGATGTTTTCTATGTACTTGATATGAAAAGTAATTTGTTGAGTATGAGACAACTGGCCAAAAAAGGTTACGTGATGCACATAGTTGAAAATCAATTCTCAACTTATGAAAATCAATTCATAAGTTAAGAGATCTATTGGGCATGAAGGTTGTTCCAAATCAGAATTAAGTGAGGATGTTGGTTATTAATTCAGATTTTATTTCCCTTAAATTATTTACTATTATTATTACATTAGTGGTAAATTTATAAACTATTAGTATTCTTATTTTATAGCTTTCCGTATTTATAATTTTATTATATATATTATTGAAGTAATTCAAAATGTATATATGAGTTCAGCAGTTTTGCAAATTCGTGCAATTACATTCAATTAATTTCTACAACTTTTTACCTTTTGTTATTTCCTTCTATTAGTTTCTACAAAAATGCGTTGTTGGTTTTTTTTATATATACAATATAAACATAGTCCAAGACAACTTTCATATTTTAAAGGAAAGAATAATCTTGTGTAGAAGATTCTGCTGACTGTGTACTCATTAAAATCCAAGAGCATAAAAAGTTCATGTGAAAGTTCATTCTCAGCAAGTGCATTGCTTGTCATCAACTTGGTTAGTTGTTTCTAATTGAGTGTAATTCTTTTGTAGAGATTATAAGCTTCATTAATGCATTGTCTAACTCATGAATCAATGCTAACTATTTTAATCAATGCTAACTATGAAAATTATTACTTAACCTGATTAACATATATGTTATTGATTTCACTAATTGTATATCTCTCTACCTTTCTCTTCTTAATTATACAAAATCAAATCTCTAATTTTAGTTGCTTGTTCAATCTATTTAATGGGGCTACATTTGCAGTTGTTAATACCGTATTTAGTTTAAACGATTAGTCAAAATTTTAAACTACAATAATATATTAAAGTACTTTGTAAGTGCCATAATTAAGGGAGATTTTATGAAAAAAAAAATTAAATATTTATGTGTCGATCAAATTATAATTCAACCTTAATTTGAGACATTTGAATATAGTAATTTGAATCTAGATAATAAACTTTTATAAAAAAATTTCAGACATACACTCACTATTTTTCACCTTTCTCTCACACATTTCACTCCTACAATTCTTACTTTCATTCTCCTTTTTCACCTTTCTCTCACACATTTCACTCCTACAATTCTTACTTTCATTCTCCAATCCAAAATCCAAGCACAAGCACAACCTTAAAGAATAGATGAATTAAAATTCTTTGAGTGATTATGAATGGTCGAAAGCCCTAGTCAAAATCGTTTTCACCTCAAACTGTTTACTAATAGGTAGACTATGAACTTCGATTAAACTAAATTTTCATAAAGGAATCTAACTCAATACACGTATTTTTATTTTTGTTATGACCATCACTATAACCAACGAATTTATGCACTTAATACATAAGAATGTTTTTATTAACCAACCCTCAACAACATCAAGTATATTGTATTCACCCGCAGCCAATTAGTTAATAATAATCTTGATTGCTGATTGGATAAGCAACTATAATCATTCATGATTGTACTGCATCATCAATACTCATAATTAGCAATGAAAGATCAAGCTTTTGTGGTTACAGAAACAGTGACAAATCACCCCATTTTCATTTATTTTCATTTATCAGTGTTAACAAAAAAAGAGAAATAATGCTAAAATTTTAATGTTGTATATAATTATGTTGGATTTAAAGGGTTAGTGTATCATTATTTTTAAGAGTAAGATAGAACACTGTTTTTATGAGTAGAGGAACAAGTATGAGTAAGATGAAACACTGTTTTTATTTAAAGCATAGATGCATCATGCATCACAATGCACGACCATACAACATGACCACCTTTCACAGGCATACACATTACTTGGAGATTGCCCTAGGCATGGCCAAGAAGCCTTTAAGTGCATCAGAATCAGAGTTGAAGCACCAACCATAATCCATATAGTGATTGGGATAACGAGCACAGAAGTTTCCACTTCCTTTCTTCATGCATTCTTCATGAAACTGACATAAGTTGGGATGTTCATCTATCATCTTTGCCGCAGCTGAAAGTCCAGTTGGATGAATGCAGGAACCAATAAATAGTCCATAAGGAACACAGCGACAGTCACTTGATCCACATGGTGGCATCTCAAACGGTGAACAAACACCTGAACAAACTACAGCTTCTATCTTCTTCATCGAAAACATCACTGAAAATGAAATTTCAAAGTCAGAACAAACCAAATATGCATAATAATTTTGTGTAGATCATATATAAACATAAACGATGACGAATGGGAATTTTCATACTGGAAGTGGCAAGCAAGAAGAGAACCAAAGGAGCAACCCTAGCATAACCCATTCTTTGATTTTGCAGATTTCTTATTCTCAGTTTTGAGTTTTGTGGTGTGTTGGAGTCTCTTCTTGTAACTATTTATAGGCATTAGTCCACTGTTTTTTTTTGTCTATTTATAGATCACTAAAAGAAAACAATAATATAAAGGTAAAAACTATCAAATTTTAATTATTCAACCGAAAATAATATGCAAAATTTTAATTAACTAAAATTTATAAATAAGTTATTTAATTTTCTTATTTTTTTTATAAATAAAGATAAAATTATGAATTCATATTTTTATCATTTTAAAAAATTAATATTTTTTTTTAACATCTATTATATACCCTACAAATTTTAATAAATTTTTCTTACAAAATTTAAGATTTTTATCATTTTAAAAATATTAAAATTTTCTAATATCTATTATATCACTTATAAATTTTAATAGATTTTTCTTACAAATTAACTTTTACTATCTTTCAATTTTTCTCTATAAAACTATTTCATATTCATTACCTCTTTCAGTCATCTCATCCATAATCTTAACACACTGTAAAACAATTCTGGTAGGGTACACTTGCCTATTCTGGTTTTGCTTAGCTGTCTCACTAAAAGAGAATAAATTAATAATATAAATGAACAAATTATAAAATTTAATTAATCAACCGAAAATAATATACAAAATTTTAATTAACTTAAATATATAAAAAAATTATTTCACTTTTTAATTATTTTTAAAAATAAAAATAAATTTATAAATTCACAGTTTTAATATTTTAAAAAAAAATAAAAATTCATTCACATTTATTAGATTGCTGACGGATTTTTTATTTAATTTTTTATAAATTTTTCTACAAATTCATTCTATATCTTAATCCAAATAATTTTGCATTAACTTAATTTTTTTCTTATTTTTTTCTCGAATTACTTAAAATTCATTTCTCTATTCATACATCTGATCCATAATCCTAACACACCATAAAGCATCTGATCCATATTCATTTCTCCTCTTCATTGATTGATTTATCTGTCAGATTTGTTACTAATTGCTCCTCCATAAATGTATATAAAAATAATTTAATATGTATCTTACTGTCTTCTTGCTGCAATAAGAATTATTTCCGACAGCAATTATTTCAAGCAATCACGGAAATTTATTGGTACAATTTTGTTTCGTTCTACATAAATGAATAAATTTTTAAAAAAAATTATAAAAATTGGTAACTAGTGGAAAGAAGTCGTGATTTAGCTCCACTTATAATTTTTTCGATTTTCCATTTTTTTTTTCTCCATTTTTTTAATTTTTTAATTTTAGTGAAATAACATCAACTATTTTTTTATTTTTATGTTATTTTTAAAATTGTGTATTTAATTATTTGTAATTTCATATAATTTTTTATTATAATTTAAATAAATATTTAGTTACTTTAATTAATTAACTTTTTAAATAATTTACAGGCATTACTCCTCTGTTGTTTTTGTTCATCTTCCCATTATGCTGTGTTTGTTTCAGCGGTATTACTGATGAGACGAACACTTAAATTAGGGTTCTTTTATTTCATTGTTCTTTGGAGAATAAAAAACTTATTCTTAAAATTATTTATATAAAAATTAAAATACTCCTAAAATACTTCAGTATTTTATTCTTTTATTAGTGATATGAAAAAAATTTCATTGTCCATATACATACTACATGCATAAGAAGTTGACTGAAAGTAATATATTGAAGTAATTGATTTTGAATATTTTATATTAATTTTAAGATGAATAAAGTGTTGAAAGTGTCTGTGATTGAGAATTGAAAGTGTTTCAAAGATAAAATAAATGAGTTGAACTATTTTTGAATATTTTGTTGAATTACTAAAATGAGATGTTTGTTGAGTAGTGGTTGTTTGATTTTAGATGATGAATGATTTAGAGAGCATATATTTGGAACTTAGTTATGTATTTAAGTGAATTTTTATATATATTTGGATTGTTTAAAAAGTTAAAAATATGATGTGATTGAATGGTGGGAGTATTAATGTGTTAAATGATGTATGTAATGAGGTGAAAGTGTGATCAAGATATAGTATTTTCAGGAAAGGAAATACCGTGTTGAGATTTTGTTAGGATGTATTGATTTGTCAGACCCGTAATGAGACATCCTGACTCTACTAATATAATGGATTCACATAGATGGAGTTATTCAGTTGATGAGAGTCGATGGAGGTTTATATGACTTTGTCTGCGGTTTGAAATATAATCTGGTCTTTCATGTCATATGTGTTGAAGATGGATGAAGCCTCTTCTCTACCTAGTGTTAGTGTGTGTTTGATGTAGAAAAATAGCTAGTTTGTTGTAATGTTTGTAATAGGTTTAGATGATCTTGTATGTAGGCTTGTATTTGTGTAAGGTTGCCTTTTGCTACATGATCCATCCTAGATGCCTAACCAAGCCTAGATCAAGCACATGATGTGGTTAAATGGTTTTTGAAAAGCTTTTTAAAGTGCTCTTAAAAGTTTTAAATCAGTACACAAATAAATCTGTTTTTTGGAGAAAGAATCGGTTTATTTCTTCTCTGTTAGAAGGCTTTTCTAAAATTTTGATAAAACACCACAGGTAAAGCTTAGTTAGTTATTTCAGTTAAAGCTGAGCTGGCCTACTTGCTATCATTTAATATGTTTCACTGTGAAAGAACAGGTTTATTCTTTGGTCAGCTGAAAGGTTTTTCACAAGTTAGTTAGGGCACCAAAGGTACAACTCAGACAGTTATTTCAGGTAGCTGAGTTGGCGGTTTTCACAAAATAAATCTGTTAAGTTCAAAAATGAATTTTTTGTTTTCATAACTGCTTTTCAACTGTTTTTTGAAAAGAAGTTAGAAACTGTTTTCTATATAAAGAAAAGTCTCTCTCACATGAAAAAGTGCTGAGCAATTACGTTTTTGACAGAGATCAAACGTTTTCCATGTGAGAAGAAGGATTGAAAGATTTTTGAAAGGTTTTCCAAAGAGATTTTCAAGTGTGCTTGTTCTAGGAAACCTTTGATCTTGGTGAAGGTGCTGGTGCAGTTCTGCAGCAAATTGAACTACTGGTTTTGAGTTCTTGCATCTTCTTTTCAGGTGTAATCTTTCCTTTATTCTGGTTTGTAAATGTGTAAGTGTTAGTCACTCTTTGATAGGGTTTCTTGGAGTGCAAGGTGTGCTGAAATAGGGTTTTTCAGCATTGGTTGTATTGTTCTTGTAGTGTTCAAGAACTGCTGTGATTGTAAGTGATTGGTACTGTTTGTTTTAGTGGATTCCACCTTGGGGTAAGGTGAAACTGGATGTAGCTCTGTATGAGTGAACCAGTATAAAAACTTGTGTGCCTTTCTTCTCATCCCTGCACTCGTTTCTGGTTTTGCTTATTTCTGTCAAGAACTAAATCTGTTCTTTTGAAATTGAATCTGTTAATTCTAGGTTTAATAAAAACTGTTCTTCCTGATTTGTTAAAGCTCTCTAATCACAATCAATGCAGTTGTATATGCTGTTTTAATTGATCTGAAAACAAATTGTCTATTCATTAAAACCTGAGAAAGGTTTATTCTCATTAAAACCTTGTGTTGAATGAAGTTGATTGATTTCTTGGCATAGCTGTATTCTTCATACTCATAAAATCCAACTAATCTGATTCTGTTATAACCCTCTGTTGTTTACAATTCTAATTTGAACAAAGTCAAATTGTGCTAGACTGCTCTGAAGAATCCATCTGTTTTGTGTAAAAACAATATGTTCTCTTTGTCTCTGATATACTGGAAATTGTGTGTTCTTGCGAAAATTTTATAAGCTCAATTCACCCCTCCCCTCTTGAACTTAGACACTAATAGACCCAACAATATGAACTTACCCTGTAATATGAGATGATGAGATGATGAACTATTGAGATGTTTATGCGCATGACTATGTGGATTCACAGCTAGTAGTATGACAGGTGCAGGTCTCAGGATTCTAATTTCAATACACAAGTCTTTCGGAAGTGGAGTCAAGTGTCTGAGTATGTGAGTCAGTAGAAATCTGGCATAAGTAATGTGGATGATGAACGTGATAAACACTTGATGAAATTGTGAAAATGTGTGAATACTGGTGATTTATGTTGATATTTAATCTTTTATATTTAAAATTTTAAAAATAGCTAGTTTACCTTATGCTTTCTTTTTTGTTTGTTTTCTTTAATCAATCTGTGATGATAGGGAGCAGATGATGTTGCAGGTAATAGAGCTCATCAGTGAACAATCAGAGGAGGATGAGATGCTTTATTTTGGATGTTTTTTTAAAAAAAAAACTTTTGTGTATATATATTAAAATTCTTAAGAAGAGGGAAATATTTTGAGATACAAAAAATGAGAAAGTAGTATATGTTTATATGTTAATTAGATATTGCATGTATAATATATTATCAAATATGGGTAAAAATAGGGATGTTGTCCCAAACTTTATTCACACTTTCTTCTCAAATTCACACACTTTCACTCTATCACACTCTCACATTTCCATTTCACAATCCAAATAAAATATAAGAAAAAAAATTAATAATATAAATGTAAAAATTATAAATTTTTTATTATTCAAATGAAAACAATATAAAAAAATTTAATTAACTTAAATTTTTATTAAAAAATTATTTTATTTTATGTTGTAATTATTTTAAATATAAAGATAAAGTTATATTTTTAACATTTAAATTTTTTTTTTACACATATCAGACTCATAAATTTGAATAAAATTTCCTCATTAATTTACTTTATATACATTAATCCATACAAAGTTAACTTTTTTTTTCATATTTACCTCTGAAATTCACTCTTTCTATTAGTCATTAATCTCATCTGTAATCAAAGCAAGTCTTGTGCTATACAGTTGGCCTTCTGATTCATTGATTCGTAATGATTCAAAGCTTCTTCAGTCTTTTCAGTTCTTCCTTTTTCATGCAAGCTGTTTGACAGCAATTATTTCCAAAAAACATTAGAAAGATGGTAACTAGTGTGAATAAAAGTCGTGATTAAGTACCACTTCTATTTGTTTTCGTTTTTCAATTTATTTTTGGTTTTTCCGTTTCCATTCTTCTGTTTTTCAATTTTTTTGCTTTTAATTTTAGTGAAATAAAATAAATTACATTTAATTTTTTATTATTTGTAATGAATAAAATTTATTATTATTATTATTTACTATGGGAAATTGTGATGTTTACTATATCTCACTCGAACACTTCAATTATTATATTAGCTCTAGTTTGAATGTATAGAAGTTATATTATTATTTTTATTATTATTCTAGCAAAAGTACAATGTGTGCTTAATTTTTAGCACTTAAAAAATATCTCAGTGTTTAACGTGTTACATTCCTTTTTCTCAATAATTTTTTTATTTATATTTATCTTTTAAGCAATATCTCCATAAGGCTTAGTCAAATAATTATGATAATAATTAATGTTCTAAATAAAAAAAATAAGGATTACTTTATCATATATTATATGATTTTTTTAAAAATATTTTAATGAGATCTAAATTTATATAAGTTTTTTAAGTACTTTATTATCAAGTAAATACGAAACAGTTAATATTCATTAAATAATATAAACATTAACTATATGCAGTTATTTTTATATTTTTACTGATATTGGGTGATAATTACCTCAAACATAATCATAACTATGCCAGGAATAAAGATAATTTATTTATCATAATAAGGAAGATAGTACACTTTTTCATGTAAACATATTTGATATATTTTCACGTTTCACATAACTTTCTGTGCATGTGCATGATAGAGTATAAGAATGAAAAATGATGGTGACTTATATCACTCTTTCATTCTCAAATCACCACTTTTTTCACATAATTACGATTAGTCTCATAAAATTTTAGAACAGAGAAAATGACAAGACTATAAAAAATATTAGCAGTGCAGGCCATGATTAGACCAAGCAGTGAAAGAGATTCTCCTATTTAGGGTAAATCAATTACGCACATGAGCTAGTCACTGAAATACATTGGGTAGAATAAAATATTTTTGAGGGGATTCTCCCATTTAGGAGAAAATAATTAAAATAAAATAAAAATAAAAATTGGTTTATCTATAAGTTTAAATTAGTTTATGTTTTAGTAAATAGTAGATTGTATGATTATGTGAGTAATAACTTATGGATATTTCATACATTACTTTCCTTGTTTGGATTCAATAATTGAAAATGTGTTTGTTGGTTCATGTTTTTTATATATACAATGTAATAACTTTCATATTTTGCAGGAGAGAATAATGTTGTGTAGAAGATTCTGCTGACTGTGTACCCATCAAATCCAAGAGCATAAAAAGTTCATTCTCAGCAAGTGCATTGCTTCTCATCAACTTGGTTTGTTGTTTCTAATTGAGTGTTGTTTTAAATATTAGCTTATAAATATTTGAAAACTTGCATGTATAAGATTTTGATATCAAAATGAGTAGATCTTGAGAAAGTTTCATGTACGTAAGAACATTCTGATATCAAATGAGTAGATATTGAATTATATTAAGTTAAATAGACTACTTTATTCGTATTTCTATATTTCTATAGTTATATGATTCCATTACGCACTCCACTGTTATGTCGAAAACCAAATGATATTTTGGTATTCCAGTCGATTCAAACATGAACCACACTAAAAAAAATAACTCGGCATTTGGACACAATGTAACTAATCACAATAATCACTTCCTAAATAAGCTCCTGAACAGGATTAAAAGAGTATTAGGTTTTTATGTGAGATAATCCTCAAGCTCATAGTAAACTATAAATAGATGAGGATCCAAAGGAAAAAAAGTAATGTTTTTCTGATTATAATACTCATAATCTAGACATATTCACCGTTGACTTGAGCATCAGAGTGTCTTTACAAGTACCTATCACCGAGAGACTGGAGTTTTGATAGAGGAAATCTAATCTTGTTGAACCGTGTAAGAACATTTTTGACGCACACCGTGGAGCTAGAAGAAAAATCTATTGAGAAACCACATGGTAGCTACTAGAAGCATGATGGAAAGCGAAAGACAGGTGGTAGAGGAAGATCACCGGATAAACTCGCTGACAATAGTGTTAAAGATGAAAAGGGAGTTGCAAAGACTGAAAAGGAAGAACACTAGGGAGTTGGAAAGCCTGAAAAGGAAGAACGATGAGCTCAGGCATTTGCAGAACTTGTTGATGGGGTAGTCGATGCGAATAGTAATGTTAAAGCTCTTGATATAATGTCTGAGTCTTAGGGTCGAAAAAACTAAGGCAAGGATGAGCTTATCAATGACTTGATATCTTTCTTCAGTCGATTGTAGAGTTTTGCTAGTGAAATATACATATAGATGTTTCTTGCCTTCTTTATAGACCAGAACTAAACGTATTGCCGAGTATGATACTGCCAAAGAGAGAATAAGAGTAGAATGTGGAGGAGGGCTTACCAAAGTTTGCAAAGAAACAATATCTCCCTTAAGTTTGAATCTCTTCAGATTGTTGGTTCCACTCGAATTTTGTTACTCCCTTTAATAACGGGAATAATGGTTTTGACTTCTCGACGAACTTGGGAGTAAACCTGAAAAGGGAAACAAGCTTTCCGTTTGGCTATTGGAGTTCCTTGAGATTACTTTGACTCCTTGTGCTCAAAATGGCTTCACATTTATCGGGATTGACTTCATATGCTATTTGTGTAATCATGAAAACAAGAAATTTTCTGCCTCCAACCAAAAATGCAATCTTCAAGGTTAAGGCGCATGTTATGTGTTCAGATTTGGTTGAACACCTTCTCTATATCGAGTGGGTGGTTCTCTATGGATGTTGACTTGATCGCCATGTCATCTACATAAAATTTCATGGTGGAACCTATGAGATCCACAAAAACTTTATCCATTAAACGCTGGCGAGTGGCACCAACGTTTTTTTAGGCCAAATGGAATGACCTTGTAATAAAAGTTGGCGCCTTCAGTCATAAATGTTGTTTTGTCATTGTTATGAAGATACATTCTAATCTGGTTGTATTTAGAATAAGCGTTGTGAAAACATAGGAGCTCATGTTACGACCTGTTATTAATCAGCCGATCAATACTTGGTAAAGGATATGTGTCTTTTGGGCAGACTTTGTCTAAATATGCATAGCATATACATATCTTCCACTTACCATTGGACTTCTTTACCATCACCACATTCAACAACCATGTGGTGTAAACAATCTTTCTGATGAAGTCGACCTTCAATAGTTTCTCGACCTCTTGATCAACTGATTGACGTCTTTCTTCATTGAATTTACATTTTCTTTGAGCCATTGGATTTTCTTGAGGTAAAATAGAAAGCTTGTGGCACATGAAATCTAGATCAATGTCAGGCATGTCAGATGGGCTTCACGCGAACAAATCAACATTGTTGAGGTGTACTTGTTTTATCTCATTCCATAGTACTCGGCGAATAGTTTTCCCAACTCGAGTGATTTGATTGGGGAGAGAACCGAGTTATACATTGATCATCAGTTCATCAAGGTTGGGTTTATTTTCTTTTTGGGATCCAGGTCAACTTCCTCGATTTGTTCTTCATGTTCATCCTTTACATGATGTGTTTCCTCTATGTTGAAAACTGGTCGAGGAACATCGTGTTGGTCAGGGACCATAATGATAGACTTCATTTGTGTTGTACTACTTGAAGTTGAGGCCTTCATCAAATAAGGTGTTAGTCATGAACTATGTGCGTATCATTCCTAAAGTGTCTTTGTTTTTTTTTTACAATCATAATTGTCATTTTCTACTAGAAACTTCATGGTCATGTGTAGTGTCGATACGACAATGCATGCCGAGTTGATTGAGAATTTGGCATCCAATGAGCACACTATAAGAAGTATTGGCCTCAACCAATATATACCTCACAGTTAAAGTACGATATGATCCAATAGTACCAAAAGTAGTAAGAAGGTCTATATACCCCTAGTGTGTACTCGTTCCCAACAAATCCTAACAATGGGTCCGAATACGACTTGATCATAGAATGAGGAAGATCCAATTTCAAAACGGTTGACCAATAAAGGACATCTATTTAGCTGCCCTAATGAATGAGGACTTTACAAACTTGCTAGTTGATTATGGTAGCTGTAACAAATATTGGATCATCATGGACGAGGTTGTTTACACAAAAATCTTCATTGGAGAAGGTGATGGGAGGCAGCAAATGAGGTGTTAAGGAGTTTATTGATGTGATACTCCTAAGGTTCCTTTTTTGCCTTGCATTTGAACTTCCTCCACTTGCGAAGCCTCCAACAATGGTGAGAACAGTTCCTCGTACGTGATCGAGATTTTGAGGTTGTTCTTGCTCTTGTGTAGGTTGTAGTGTAGGAGCGAGAGGAGGAGATATTGTTTAAGGTGGGGTGATGTTTCTCTTCCCCTTCCTTGATTACCTCATCGGAAGCCTCAACCTCTTCCTCACCATCTCTCGCATCCTCATCCTCTGTCAAATTTATTTTTTTGCACAAAACAATTTAAAGCACGTGACTGAACGAAATCGAGTCACATACTTTGTAACATTCTTCGGATTTTGGTGATAGTTGTATCTATTGGTTGGATCAACATAAGTAAGTGAAGGAGCGGGGTGAAGAAGTCAGACAAGCTTTAATGTAAAGGTGTCACGGAGAACATCACTCTGCTAGCATTTAAGGGTGTATAAGTTTCAAATATACCAACACATTTCTTTTTTAAATTTTATGGATTGGGAGGTAAATCTTTGTAAGTTGACTTCCTTGTTACCTTTTCTTCTATGCTAATATATCAAGCAACTAATGCTCGGAGGTCATCTATGTTAAGAGGGGGATCAACATACAAAGTATATGAGAAAGGATCGGGTTGAAGTCCAACCTTAATCGAATGTATTGCCACGACCAGATGCAGATCAAGAAAGTTCAAAGATGTTTTAGCAAAGTGAGTCATGTATTACCTTTATGAGTCATTTTCTCCTTGAAAAAACGTGTTTGAATGATGCTAAATCGGTGACAATGGGTTTTGGAACCGACAAACCGAGTTATAAACCCTATGCAAAAAAGAGGATGAAGACGAGAAGGAAAAAAAGGAGGAATCTCCTCAACCACCTACTAAGAAGAGGAAATCAAAATTATACTGGTATATAATTGTTTTGTGCCTTTGTTAGTACTTTCTAAATGTTAGTGAAATTTAGGTATTAGGACAAAGGTTTACCATCCTGGACCTGTCACCCTATGTTGTTGTGGTTTAATATTAAAATTTCTGGACGTTATCATTGATGTAAACTATTCAAACTAGGCTTGTTAAATACTTGTCCAGTTTTTTTCTATTAAGTTATATAAATACACCCAAGATTTAAATATGTTTGATTATTTAAATGAGTTGAGTTCAAATTTGAAAATAATATTTTATCATGCTTTTGAATACACGTCCAGGTTTGAATATTGATGAATACATGTCTTTGAATGCTTTTTAATATATTCAGGTATAGAAAAACAAAGTTTTCAATACCTTTAGGTATTGAAAAGAAAAGAAAATTACAGTTACATACGGATTTTTCGGTATGTAATACATAAGTAATTACATACAAAAAATATTCATATGTAACTTTCTGGTGAAATTATATACGGAAATATCGGTATGTAAGTCTAATAGACAATTACATACGGATAAATTTGTATGCAATTACATATGGATTTTAAATCCGTTTGTAAAGTTATCTATGACAGTTTTACATACGTTTTTTTTCCGTATGTAATCTGTATGTAACTATGCTTTATATACAGATTTTATTTCTTACATATGGATTAATGTTGTATATAATACCAAATTTTCTTATAGTGTGTTCGAATCTTAGCACTATTCGATTCTACTATATTTCATGTCGAATAACGTGAATCTCTTCGCGTTGTTGCTCTCTAAGCTTCTGAATCTCAGTCTAAAGTTAGGCTACTAAGAATCCCATGTTTTTATCCAATTGTTGGCGTATCCTAATGATAACATTTAGTATTGTGGTCTCCTTATTTATTGTAGAATTAAAAGCATTATGCACTGTAGTTTCATTCTTTTGTGTAGCATAATCAATATAAGCTTTCAAGGCTTTTAAGATTAAAGAATGCATCCCAAATTAGGGTGTATTAATTGTTGTTTTCCTTATGGTGAATATCATAATGTGGTTCTGGAAAAATATTACTAGGGTCCCGCAATGGTCGCAAAATTTTTTTTTTAATCAGCAAATAGCAATGAAATTAAATGGGACCATTTCAGGGGTGATCCAACCCTTATACAGTAAAATGATATTCACAGATTACCTTTCCAACTGCAAATCAGCCAACAAAATCTCCTACAGTTAAACCCATCTCTATCAAAATAACAAAGAATAACAATGATCAATCCTCATAACAAAACTAAATTGAATGCATACAAACCAAATTTCAAGTCACCAATTTATTTTTACTGGGCTTAAGATTTAGTCGCCTTTGGTGGTGAATCCGAGTTGATCAAATTGTCTGCTCTTTATCTTGACAAATTGTCGAGCTTTGATGATAAAATCTGAAAAAAAGTCCACTTATAGAAGATTCTTCGACGCTCAAATTAGTAAAAGTATAAAGATACATGAATAATGAGTAAATGAAAGTATTAAGGGTAGAAATACTCATTGGAATTGTATATAAAGACTTATGACATGTATACATAACTGTTTCAGTAATTAATAATAATATTGATTTTTACATCTACTGAGATAGTTATAATCAGGTTCGGGTGATTACCATTCAATATCAGCAAAATATAAGGATAACTGCATATAGTTAATGTTCATATTATTTAACACATACTAACTGCTCTAAATTTATTGGTTCGGATAATAAAATACTTAAAAAATTTGTATAAAATAATATGAATATGTTAAGTTTTATTAAAATTAAAATATTATAAAAGAGATATAACATACATAAAGTAATCCTTATTTTCTTTATTTAGAACATTAATTATCATCATAATTACTTGACTAAGTCCTACGAAGATATTGTTTTTTAAAGATAAATATATATAAATATTATCTTGAAAAAAAAGGAACATAGCACATTTTACACATCTTGAAGTGCTAGGACTTAAGTATACATTTTGCTATAATAATAATAATAATAATAATAATAATAATAATAATAATAATAATAATAATAATAATAATAATGTAACTTTTAGTAAACAGTTACATGTGAAAGCGATTTTGTGTTGGGGTTTATAAGCTCTAGTTTTCTAATATCATGATATCTTTTTCTTTAAAATGTTTATATATTTAATGGCAACGTATTTTTTATATTTTAAATGTGTAGACTGCTTTTTCTGTTATGTATTTAATTATTTCTTTGATGAAAACTTTAAAAATATTCGTTTTTGTAGCTTTAATTCTATTAGAAGTTTTTATGAAGACTTATCTAAAATATAAACATGAATTAAAACTAGAACTTATAAACAATAGGTTGAATCAATTTTTCTGATTCATTGATTGATTTGTTTGTGTGTGATCACAATCTCCCACAACCAAAGTGGCAGTATTTCAGTTGAGATGTAACAGCGAGAAAGTTGGAACTGAAACCCCCTTTTATAGCAAACTTGTAATGAAGAAAAAATAAGTGTGAGGGTGCATTGTTTTTTTCTAAAGAAAAAGACTAGTTCCAAATTTTATATATCTTTCATAACTAATATATTTTCTAAAGCAATTGAAACGAAAACAAAAAGTTTAATAAAATTTAATAACATAGAACTATTTTTTTATATTTCTTCTATTTTAGTGATTTAAAAAGTTAATTAATTACTTAAAGTAACTAAGTATTTATTTAAATTGTAGTAATAAATTATATCCAAATAAAAATAATTAAATACACAATTTTAAAAATAAATAACATAAAATAATAAATGTAATTAATGTTATTTCACTAAAATTTAAAAAATTAAAAAATGGAAAAACCAAAAATAAATTGAAAAACGAAAGAGAATAGTAGTGGTGCATTTATGACTTGTAATCATGTTTATAATATTTTTTTAAAAAATTTATCCATTTATGAACAAACGAAACAAAACTGTACCAATATATTTTCCTTGATTGGTTCTGCAATAATTGCTGCCTAAAATGATTATTTTTTTTGCAGTACATATAAAATAACTTGCATGAAAAAGAAGAACTGAAAAGACTGAAGAACAGAGGAATCAATGAACCAAATAGGCAATTAGATTATGGATGAGAACTGAGGATTCCAGAAAAGGAATGTATAAACATTTCTGAGGAAAATACGAAAATAGTTATATTGTTTGGATGATAGCAAATAAAATGAATTTGTAGAAATTTTTTTTATTAAAGTTCGTGAATGATTGGGAAAGAATTTTTAACTTTTTCTAAATGTTAAAAAGGTAAATATATAAATTTCTTTTTATCTTTAAAAAATAATTAAAAATAAAATAAAAAATATTTTTTTATATTATTTTCGGTTGAATAATACAAATTTTACAATTTTATACTTATGTTATAATTTATTTTCTTTTATTATTATTTTCTGTTAGTTGCATAGGAAAAACAACGGTGGACTAATGCCTATAAATTGTTACATGCAGGAAGAGACTAACACACCACAAAACTGAGAATAACACATATGCAAAATCAAAGAATGGCTCATCTTAGGGTTGCTCCTTTGGTTCTGTTCTTGCTTGCCACTTTCAGTATGTAACTATTGTTCATCATTTATGTTTATATATTTGAGAAGTACACAAAATTATTATACATACTTCATTTCTTCTGACTCTGAAATTTGATTTTTAGTAATGTTTTCGATGAAGAAGATAGAAGCTGTAGACTGTTCAGGTGCTTGTTCACCGTTTGAGACGCTACCATGCAGGTCATATGATTGTCGCTGTGTCCCTGCTGGACTATTTGCTGGTTTCTGCATTCATCCAACTGGACTTTCATCATCTGTGGCAAAGATGATTGATGAACATTCCAACTTATGTCAGTCTGATGAAGAATGCATCAAGAAAGGAAGTGGAAATTTTTGTGCTCGTTATCCCAATCACTATGTGGATTATGGTTGGTGCTTTAACTCTGGTTCTGAAGAACTTAAAGGGTTTTTGGCCATGCCTAGAGCAATCTCTAAGTAATGTGTATGCCGCTGAAAAGTGGTCATGCTAATCATGCATGGTTATGCATGATGCATCTACTGCTATAAATAAAATGAGAGTGTTTCATCCTATACTCGTACTTAATGAAGAAATGAAAACGTAGTGATATTTTCTGCTGTAGGAAATATATAAGAAAAAATAGAGAGAAATAGGTACTCTCGAGCTTAAAGTAGTAGCACTTAACACATGAACAAGAAAACTGTGAAGAAGTTGTCACTGTTTCTATATCATGCTCTTAGAGCTTGTGTCATTCCATAAAGAAAGTTCAACCACAAAACCTTGAGGTTCTCGAGCATAGACCTCTTTCAATGCACCATTCAAAAATGACTTCATATTTTATTAGAATAATTTTGAAGAGTAAGGGAAATTATAAGGTTCTAATGGTGTCTAAACTTGTAGCTGTAATAAATGTCTCTTCAAAATCAAAATCAAAATCAAAATCAAAATCAACATGGGTTGTTATTTTTCACCTTTATATCTCCTTCAAATTCTTGTTGAAAAGTATCCTATGCTTCCTTAACTGTTTTTCTTTTGATGATGATCTTAGAAATGAAATATGACTAATGGAACTCCTATTTCAATCATCCCAAAAGTTATAGTATAAGTGATTTTCTTTGTTTTCTTTTCACTGTGGCTTCAATGGCTTGCTCATCATATTGTGTTTGTATGAAATCTGAAACATCCAAAAATGTAAATGAAGTTTCAATTTTTATAACCCAAAAATCATAATTTTCTTTTTGAAATAAAGGAACTTTTATAAATAATTGCTCTATTTTTATTGTCGGACGCAAGATACATATTAAATAACTTAAGTAAACTAATTTAAATTTATTAAAAAATTATTAATTAATTTTTTTTATTAAAACTATTATGAATATAGTATAGTGTTCTTAGTAGTGTATTTAATGCAAATAATTTTTTCATTGATTATCTGTTATTCCACACTATCAATAGTGAAAAAGGTTCCGTACTCAGTAATTGTAGATTAAGATAAATTTAAAGACGTGTTTGGTGTGCAAGAAAAGAAAGCCATGAAAAGACGTGAAACATCATAAATAGGTGTGTCGCTAAAAAACGATGATAAAAATGTAACAAAATTAATTTTATTTTCTTTCTTTTAATTTATTCAAGTCATGGAAAACAAAGAAGTTAGAATTAGGAGAACCACATAATTCATTATGTGAGTTTTTTTAAGGGATAATGGATTATGTTTGGAAACTAATTAATTTTATGATTTTTTTAGTTGTTAATCGATTGTTTTTTATATAAAAAAAGAAGCTGAAGAAATCGTTGTACTACATCATAAATTAATTTAACTTATATTTGTTCTATTTTAGTTATTTAAAAGTTAATTAATTAATTATTTAAAGTAATTAAGTATTTATTTAAATTATGATAATAAATTATATTTAATTACAAACAATCAAATACACAATTTTAAAAATAAATATCATAAAAAATTAAGTGTAGTTTATGTTACTTTACTAAAATTAAAAAACAAAAAATTTGAAAAACATAAAACAATTGAAAACCAAAAATAAATTGAAAATCGAAAAGAATATAAGTGGTGCTTAATCAAGAGTTCTTTCCAAATTATCCATTTATGTACAAAGAAACAAAATTGTACCAATGCTTCGAAAATAATTCGCACGAAGACAGGAAGATACATATTAAATAATTTTTTATATACATTTATGAGGAACAAGTAACAAAGGAGACAGAGAAATCAATGAATGAAAGGAGAAGAAAAAATAAAATTGGAAAGACTGAAAAAGCATAGAATCATTGTACGAGCAGAAGCAGAGGAATCAATGACCTAGAATAGACAAACTGTGTATACGACAAGAGTGGCATGTTTTTTATATAAAAAAGTTAGAAAATGAAATTTTTTATATTTATTTTTTGGTTTTGAATAATTGAAATTTTATAATTTACATTTATAATTATTATTTTTTATTATTTTCTTTTAGTGACACGGCAAGCAAAACCAGAGTTGTTTTACAGTGTGTTAGGATTATGGATAAGATGTCTGAAGAGCAATGAATTTGAAATAATCTTACATAGAAAGATGGGAAGAAACTTAGGTTCTTTAGAACAAGATAAGATAGTTAGATTAAATTTGTAATAAAAATTTATTAAAATTTGTAAGAGATATAGGTGTAGAAAGTTTTTAATTTTTTTTAAATGTTAAAAATATGACTTCATAAATTTATTTTTATTTAAAAATAATTAAAAAATAAATAATTTATTTTTTAAGTAATAGTTAATTAAAATTTTGTATATTATTTTTGATTGAATAATTAAAATTTTATAATTTTTTACCTTTATATTATTAATTTATTTTCTTTTATTATTATTTTGTTTGTAACATAGGAAAAAACAACAGTAGACTAATGGCTATAAATTGATACATTGAACAAGAGACCAACACACCACAAAACTGAGAATAAGAAATCTGCAAAATCAAAGAATGGGTTTTGTTAGACTTGCTCATTTGGCTCTCTTCTTGCTTGCTACTTCCAGTATGTAAGTTCCCATTGTTCATCATTTCTGTTTATATATTTGAGATCTACACAATATTATTATACATACTTCATTTCTTTTGACTTTGAAATTTCAGTTTTAGTAATGTTTTCGATGAAGAACATAGAAGCTGCACACTGTTCAGGTATTTGTTACCCGGCGTACGATGATCCACTGTGCGGGTCAAATGATTGTCTCTGTAAACGTGTTAACCCAATGTTTGGTGTCTGCATTGATCCAACTGCACTTTCATCATCTGTGGCAAAGATGATAGATGAAGATCCCAACTTATGTGAATCTGATGAAGAATGCATCAAGAAAGGAACTGGAAACTTTTGTGCTCGTTATCCCAATCAATATATGGATTATGGTTGGTGCTTTAACTCTGATTCTGAACAACTTAAAAGCTTCTTTGCCATGCCCAGAGCAAACTCCAACTAATGTGTATGCATGTGAAATGTGGTCATGTATGGTCATGCATGATGCATCTCCTGCTTTAAATAAAAAGAGTGTTCCATCCTGGTCGTGTAACATGAGTTAAAAAAAGTTATGATATTTTGATATATTGTTCTATTGTACACTTATAATAAATATTAATATTTATAATAAAAAAATTTGAAAAAAAGAAAAAATCTCTTTAATAAGAATATAAGCGAAATAAATAAATTTTATAATGTTTTAAAATTAAAGATATTATAATTTTTTATAAATGATTAAAATATTAATATTTATTGATGTGTAAAATAAAGGATGGTGTGAAATAAATATTTTTGGTTAAAAAATGAAAACGTTGGTGTCGTTGGAAATAAGAAAAAAATAGCAGACTTACTTAACCTTAACACATGACTAAGAAAACTGTGAAGATTAAGAGCCTCAAACATTGGCTTCTACCAAACAAAGTCAAAATTATACACAGTTTCAACATTTTAATTTTTTTTAATTTCAATTTTTATTATTAAATATTTTAAAATTTTTAATTCAAAATAAATAAATTATTCTTATTTTTATTAAAACTATTATGAAGAGAGTACCGTGTTCTTAGGTACTGTAAACCATTTATCCACAGATTCTCTGGCTATAGCACATATAGGTTTAACGTTTATCTCATAAGAGTTGTAGAATAGTGTTTTATATAGCTTTATGGAGGAGCAAGTACCAAATCTGAGGAGAAATCAATGAATGAAAAAAAACAACTGTGAAGAGACTGGAGAATTCGGAAAAATAAATCCACAAAACCAAAGAATGAAGCAGGTTAGGTCTTTCTTCAGCTCATGTATCTGAAAAAGTTATTCTAATGTTTAAATTATTAATTGTTTTGAGATATTTGGTCGTAATAAATATTGTTTAATATGTATTTTTATGTTGTAGGTGTGTTTATTTGTAGGATTATGATGAGACTTTGATATTAGGGTATGTTTTCGTTTTAACCTTTTATGCTGTGTGTTTGGATCCATTGATAGAGTGGGAGCGTGGTTGGACGAGGGGAGCGTGGATGGACAAGTGAAATGATGTTTTTTTGTGTTGAATCAACATGTTTGGAGGTGAGGGTGTAGAGAGTGGAACACGTACATAAATTTTCCTTTCTTGTCACGTATGTAAATTTTAGGATGGATTTTCATGTAGAATGGAAGTATTTTATGTTAATACTCTTAAAATGTAACTTTGTAACAGGCATGAATTCATATTGGTCATTTCATAAATATAACTATTATAATTATTAATATAATTATATATATACGATATACAAAATTAAATATTAGATAAATTTATTTAATAATTTCAAAAAAAATTAATTATACTATTAATAACAACATATAATTATAAATAATAAAATAAAATTATAATATCAACAAAATATATATAATTATATAAAATAAAATGATATATTGTATTTTCACAAATTTTAATATATTTAATAAATTTATTTGAATTTAATACAAAATTAGTTTTTATTACAAAAATAAAAATAATTATGAATATTATATATTAAAAAAAACTTAAATTTACGAAAAAAAAAACACCATAATTCATTATTAAATATTTTTTTAATAAAAAAGGCAAGTTGTAGGCATTCTCCAGCACCAAGGAAGAATGAGAATGAGAAGGGAGAATGAGAAGACGATCCTCTCTTCTTTTGGGATACCCCTGAAGTATCCCTTTAATTTTATTTATTCATTGCTGATAAAAAGAAATCAAGGGAGAATGAGAAGACGATCCTCTCTTCTTTGGATTTGTAGGTTGCTCAGTGTTGATCGGAGGCACTAAATCAATGGCAGGGTCCTGCCCCTATCAACTCAAGAGAACCCTTCTATCTCTTTGTCGCCTACCTTTTCAATTGTTTTAATACATTCACTGATTCGAGGACCATGTGAGATATAATTTGTGAAAAACACAAATGAATTAAACACCCAGTCAACATGTAGAATAAATATACAAGTATATATAGAATAAATATACAAGTATATTAAAACGTAACATTATGATCAAATTGACTCATCGTTAGAACGACTCATATATAGTTAAAATCTTTCGAGTAGGACCTATTTGGAAGTTGATCAAACACATGAAAAAATGTTTTATCTTGAGGAGATATGGAGGACCTCGGCCAAGATGAAAGGGGAATTTTGATTTTTCCTCTGAGTAATAGAAAAATGGCTTACCATCCAGTTCGACTAACATTTTAAAGTACCTCTTATTGGAATTTTTAAAGGACGAGGTGAAGGGAGCGAAAATAATGTCACTCAGACGACTCTTCAAAGATAACCAACCCATGCGGTAAGTCGATTGGGAGTTATAATAAAAAAAAGAAAGGATCGAGGGAACGACATCAATCTAAAGACATCACAAATGAGCCTAAATGCCCAAAGAGCCGCTGATGAGCATATATTTATTCACACACAATAGCCTTAATCATAGATTATTGGACTATAATAATAAATAAATCCATTGTTTTAATTAATATTCATATAATTGGGTTTATTTGGGTCTTAACTATTATCTTTGGTAATTTTGTGTTTTTAGGGTAAATTATCTGAAGCATCTACCTTTGTGAATGGGCCAAACATGCAAAAGTCCAAGTTGCTTCTTTGAATCAAAACAAAAAACAAATTCTGAGGAGAAGAAAGAGAAAATAAAAGCTACAACATTCCAGAAACAGAATTGAAAGCAAATCTTCTGCAAAATAAAAAGAATTATGGAAAGTGGAAACTGTTTATTTTCCCAAGATCCTTGGAGCAGAAAAGCCCTATAAAAGGACACAAGCATCAAGTAGAAAGAGAGAGAGCTTCATAGGGTTTTCTTAGTTTATTTTCTTCTTTTGTAATTCTTTTGTTTTGCCTCCGCATGGAAAGCTTAACCTTTTTGGCTGATTCCTTTGTAATTTCCCATTGAGTTATGAGGTTTTGTTAAATAAAAGTTTCGATTTTTAATTTTCTATAGCAGTTGTTTTTATTGTCTAATCTCCTGGAAAACTGGTTTTTGTGAGAGGTTGTACTTGACCGCATGATTGAGAGTCTTCCTTATCTTAAACTTTGGTTTCTTAGTTAGTTCGCATTGTTCTAATTAATTTCTTAGGCGCATGATTCAAGGGAGAGGAGGTAAGCATTCCCATGGAGTATACGCATGGAACAAAGTGGGTATTGATTAAACCAGTAGACGCATGTTTTACTGGTGAGTTTCAGTTGAATTAGATTGGCGCATGTTCAATCTGGTTTAACTCTGTTGGAGGATTGAGAAAAGATTAATCTTTAGAGAATATGTAAAGAATTCAATGGTGGAAGAACTTGGGATCAACCGCTTTTTATTTTCTATTTCAATCTCTTTTATATTTTCTGCATAACTATCTTAACCCCTTTTTATTATTATTTTTATAACTAACTTTTCATTACTTGCTGATAGATTTTAAACCCTAATCAACTAATTTTACTATTGGATTCGTTGGGAGACGACTTTGGGACATTTGTCCACAATTATACTATCATCTCTCTAGTGTTAGCCAAGTCTACGCTAGAATCATATTAATTTGACAGCAAAACGACAGCTATCAAATTTGGCGCCATTGCCGGGGAATCCAATTTGATTTTGGTTATCAGTTTTTCTTTTTATCTGCATAATTTTTATTTCCTAATTTTATTTTCTGCATATTTAACCTGTGTTTTCTTCCTATTATTTATTTATTTATTTATTTAGTATAGCAATAAAAATACGAAAATAAAAAATAAAAAATCTAATATTTAGGACGAAACATCCTCTCCCTGTCACCGTCGGATCACCCCACTCATAATGTGGACAGTTGGACGGTAGGCTAGCAAGATCGACCGCCGGATTTGCGCAACTCACATCTCTCACATTATTAGATGCCGAGTGTGTGAGACCAGAGGAAGAAAAAGAAGAACATAATGAATACTAAATGACTCATAAGAGGAAGTCATTACAAACCTCTTGATGCAAAAGTGCAAAAAATAAAGGAAATTGAAATACACTCGACACTCAGATAACTCTAGACAAATTCAGCAATGACAAAAGTGAATTCAAAAGTAATAACATTCAACATTCATCTCTATTTATAGAGACGAAGAAAAGAAAGGATGAAACGTCCTCTCCGTGACACCGTCGGATCACCATCGATCTAAGGGTGCACAATGCTTGACATTCGAAACGACACAATGTTAGTTCTTTGATCACACGGTAAACAATTGAACGATGCGTGGACAAGGCGCACGTCAAGTCTCTGACATTGCATTTAATGCGTCCATGTCACTTCTCACATCGGGGTACGCAACAGTCACATCTCTTCAGAAGTAAATGTTCCTCGAAGTTAGGGGACAAGTGTATCGGTCTCCACCAGACGAGTCTCGTTACTCGGTTTCGGTGACCAACCGATTAAAGGCACATTTAAACCAGCTACAATAAATAGTAGTTAAGACAATTGTAAGAACTTTGTAAAATACAGGACACGTTCCACCAAATTCGGGTAACATCCCAAAAACTCTAAAAAATCAAAGAAACTATCTAAAAGTAATACTTGTTATCTCTTATTTAATGATAATAAATTAATTTATAAGTTATTAAAAATAAAACTTTTTTTCTAATGTGAATGGAAAGTGAGATTTTTTTTTGCTATTTTTAATCCTATTTTTCAACCTTTGCTGACCTTTCTTCTATCTATATGTTTCCGAACATACAGGGTAAAAGAACGTGTCCTGAATTGGAGTACAAAAGTGGGACACATTCACCTACCCTTTGGTATGAGATAAACGGTTGAGATGTGTTTGGGAAGCAAATCAAAATGAGGAGCGTTGATTTGAAGGAAGCGAAACATGTGAGTGGAGGACCTTGGGAGGACTGGTCGTGGTAAGAACACTCTTCTGCCAAACGTGTACTACATCATAAATTAATTTAATTTATATTTCTTCTGTTTTAGTTATTTAAAAGTTAATTAATTAATTATTTAAAGTAATTAAATATTTATTTAAATTATGATAATAAATTATATTTAATTACAAACAATCAAATACACAATTTTAAAAATAAATAACATAACAAATTATATGTAATTTGTTACTTTACTAAAATTAAAAAACAAAAAATTTGAAAAACATAAAACAATAGAAAACCAAAAATAAATTGAAAATCGAAAAGAATATAAGTGGTGCTTAATCACGACTTCTTTCCAAATTATCCATTTATGTACAAAGAAACAAAAATTGTACCCGTGCTTCGAAAATAATTCGCAGCAAGATACATATTAAATAGTTTTTTTTATATACATTTATAGAAGAGAAAGTAACAAAGCAGACAGACAAATCAAACAATGAAAGGAGAAGAAAAAATAAAATTGGAAAGACTGAAAAAACGGAGAATCACTGTACAAGCAGAATCAGAGGAATCAATGACCTAGAATAGACGAACTGTATACGACAAGAGTGGCAATTTGTTTAAAAAAAAAAAGTTAGAAAATGAAATAATTGTTTTATAAATTTTAGTTAATTAAAATTTTTATATTTATTTTTTGGTTTAGAATAATTGAAATTTTATAATTGTTACATTTATAATTATTATTTTTTGTTATTTTCTTTTAGTGACACGGCAAGCAAAACCAGAAAAGGCCAATGTATACTACCAGAGTTGTTTTACAGTGTGTTAGGATTATGGATAAGATGTCTGAAGAGGAATGAATTTGAAATAATCTTACAGAAAAAACTGGGAAGAAATTTAGGTTCTTTAGAACAAGATAAGATAGTTAGATTAAATTTGTAAGAGATATAATACGTGTAGAAATTTTTTAATTTTTTTAAATGTTCAAAATATGACTTTATAAAATTATTTTTATTTAAAAATAATTAAAAATAAATAATTTCTTTTTGTAAATTTTAGTTAATTAAAATTTTGAATATTATTTTTGATTGAATAATTAAAATTTTATAATTTTTTACCTTTATATTATTAATTTATTTTCTTTGTAACATAGGGAAAAACAAGAGTAGGCTAATCCCTAAAAATTGTTACATTGAACAAGAGACCAACACACCACAAAACTGAGAATAAGAAATCTGCAAAATCAAAGAATGGGTTTTGTTCGACTTGCTCCTTTGGCTCTCTTCTTCCTTGCCACTTCCAGTATGTATCTTTCCTTTCTCCATCTTTCGTTTATGTTTATATATTTGAGAAGTACACAAAATTATTATACATACTTCATTTTTCTGACTTTGAAATTTCATTTTTAGTAATGTTTTCGATGAACTTATGTGAATCTGATGAAGAATGCATGAAGAAAGGAAGTGGAAACTTCAGTGCTCGTTATCCCAATGACTATATGGATTATGGTTGGTGCTTTAACTCTGCTTCTGATGAACTTAAAGGCTTCTTGGCCATGCCTAGGGCAATCTCCAAGTAATGTGTATGCCTGTGAAAGGTGGTCATGTATGGTCGTGCATTGTGATGCATGATGCATCTATGCTTTAAATAAAAAGAGTGTTCCATCTTACTCATACTTGGTAGTGTAACATGAGTTATAAAATGAAAACGTTTGTGTTGTTGGAAATAATATATAAGAAAAAAAGCAGACAAATACCTACTTAACCTTAACACATGACTAAGAAAACTGTGAAGATTAAGAGCCTCAACATTGGCTTCTACCAAACAAAGTAAATATTATACACAGTTTCAACATTTTAATTTTTTTAATTTCAATTTTATTATTAAATATTTATTTCAATTTAATTCAAAATAAATAAATTATTATTCTTATTATTATTTAACTGATGAATCAATGGACTAGAATAGGCCAACTGTATACGACACGATTTGCTAAGATGAGAAAAACAACAGTGGACTAATGCTTATAAATTGTTACATGAAAGAAGAGACTATAACACACAACAAAATTCGGAAAAACAAATCCACAAAACCAAAGAATGAAGCAGGTTAGGTCTTTGTTCACGTGTGTCTGAAAAAGTTATTCTAATATTTAAATTATTAGTTGATTTTAGATAATTGAGTGTATAAATATTGTTTAATATGTATTTTTATCTTCTAGGAGTGTGTAGGTGTGTTTATTTGTTGGTTGATGGTTGATGGTTGATGGTGAAATTCTCATATTGGGTTTAGATAATGGTAGGTTTTTGCTTTAATCTTTATGCTATGTTTGGATCTGTTGATGAAGAAAGAGCTTGGATGAGTGAGTAAGAGAATCTCTTGTTTGGATCATGAGGGTGTGTAGACACGAAATATGATTTTTTTTCTTTGTTTTCATATGCGTAAGGATTGCGAAGGATGTCCAAGTAGAATATGAGTCTTTTACACATTAATATCCTTAAAATATAACTTTGCAAGAGTGCATGAAATAATATTGGTCATTTCATAAATATAACTATTATAATTAGTGATATAATTATATATATATATATATAATATACAAAATTAAATATTAATTAAATTTTCAGAAGAGACCGTGTAAATCACATTGAAATTTTCACTATGACTCAAATGAAGACTTGGTCTTACATTATGTCTAAAGTGCGCGGTGTAAGTTTTTCATTTGGCCTTTGTTTTGTATGAGGTCAGTTAAAGTTCCTAAGAGATAAATTTTTGTTAAGAGATTAGAAAATTAGATTCTCTTACTTATATAAGGGTTGTGTTATCTTTGAAATACTTCTCATTTATTCATTTATTTTTTTGGCTTAAAAAAAACAGATGATGAAACTCCAGTTGAATGAATGCAGAAACCACCAAGTATTGCAATAGGAACACAACGACACTGAAGTGACCCACATGGTAGCACCTCAAACGGTGAACAAGCACTTGAACAATCTACAACTTCTATCTTCCCAATCCAAAACTTACTATATAACAAGATTCATCCAACGTATGATATGAAACAATGAAACTAGTAGCCGCATAGAACCATAAACAATTTTGAGAAAGTAATAATCAATTATCTACTTAAAACAACAACATAAACAACTGTGGGCAAGGTATAATCAATTTTTAGTAAAAAACGTCATGATTAATTATGTGCTAAGAATATGTAAAGCATAACTAATTATCAACTCAAAAAATTCACAAAATCGATTAGCTTCCAAGCATAATCATTTATCCACTAAAACAAACTTACATAATCGATTATCGATTATGTGGTTCTCAAAATTGATTTTTTTGTCAAGAATTCTATTTTTTTTGTTTTTCATGCATGACTTGCATAAATTAAAGGGAAAGAGAATAAAATTACTTTTGTCACGTTGTCTTTATCACTGTTTTTTAGATAAATTACTAATGTAGATAAACTATGAACTTAAATTAAACTAAATTTTTATAAAGAAATCTAACTAACTATAGATGTTTTTTTTGTTATGACTGTCACTAGAATCAACAAATTTACGAATTTATGTACTTAATACACACGAGTTTTTTTGGTTAACATACTCTCAACATCATTAATACAGTGTATTCACCCACACCCAAATTGTTGATAATATACTTAAGATAAAATATCATTATTAAAGTAGAATAATTAGATTATTTTGGAGGTATTACTTTTTTTTTTCACCTCAAAAATCCAACATATGATCTTTCTTGAGAAGAACTTTTAGCGTTCACCGTAGAATTTGGATAGAATTTTTGTCACATCTCATCTTCATCAAAATTTGAAATAAATAGTTATTCGTAAATATCTTCAAAACACACATTCAGCAACCCAATTTATAAAAGTTCCTTTATTTGAAAAAGAAAATTATGATTTTTGGGTTATAAAAATTGAAAGTTCATTTACATATTCGGATGTTTCAGAAATAGGAGTTTGAATGAAGTGTGATAAATTTTTGGCAATGATGAATGAATTAGTGAAAAAGAAATAGGAGTAGGATGAAATATTCTCATTTTATTTATAGCAGTAGATGAATCATGCATGCATGAGCATGACTATGCATGACCACTTTTCACAGACATACACATTACTTGGAGATTGCTGTAGGCATGGCCAAGAAGCCTTTAAGTTCATCAGAATTAGAGTTAAAGCACCAACCATAATCCACATAATGATTGGGATAACGAGCACATAAGTTTCCACTTCCTTTCTTCATGCATTCTTCATCTGACTGACATAAGTTGGGATGTTCTGTCAAAACTGGGCTTTGGGCTTTTTGGGCCTCTGCTGGGCCTTTTTCTCTTTCCAGTTTTTCTTTTTAGTTTCTGCTGTTTGCACCCTTGTATTTAAGATTATTTTTAGGGTTTTCTGATACATAATGTGACATTACTACTGAATAACAATTTTGTTTGAGTTCTCTCATCTCCCACGTTCCCTTTCTTCTCTTGCGATTCTCTTCTTCACCAAAGACTCAACATACTCTATTACTTCTGTAAATATTACAGAACCTTGTTGATTTCTCTAAGATGGTATCAGAGCTCTTCACCATGAAGAGCTCTGTTGCGCGCTCTGAATTCGTCCCTTCACTCTATCAAGATTTGTTCTCTTTCGTTCTCTTTCGTTTTCTTTATTTTACGTTTTTCTGTTTTTCGTTTTTGACAGTTTTTCCTTTTTCCTCAGTTTGTGTTTTCGTGCTTCAATGGCTGCTGAAAACCCTAATCGGAGCGAAACTCCAATTTCTAATCAAAGCAAGAATGTTGCTCAAGGAGAAAATCCTACCCACAGTTTCCTGTATCTACATCCCAGTGAGAATCCCGCGACTCCTCTTGTGTCTCCGCTTCTTGATTCAACCAATTATCATTCTTGGAGTCGCTCAGTCATCACTGCATTAAGCGCAAAGAACAAAGTGGAGTTCATCAATGGTACCACTACCCGGCCTCCTGAGACCGATCCTTCTTTCTCATCCTGGACGCGTTGCAACAACATGGTGGCATCCTGGCTTGTGCATTCGGTCTCTGTTCATATGCACCAGAGCATCCTATGGATGGATAAAGCACTAGACATTTGGAATGATCTCAAGGCTCGTTTCTCACAAGGGGATTTATCTCGTATCTCTGACCTTCAGATGAACGTCTCCTCTCTCAATCAAGGTGATCTTTCTGTTTCCGACTTTTTCACTAAACTTAGGATAATTTGGGATGAATTAGATAATTTTAGGCCTGATCCTGTATGTTCCTGCAATGTGCCTTTTATTACTGCTCAAAGAAAAAGAGAGGATCAGGCAATGCAATTTTTATGTGGCCTTAATGATCAATATAACAATATAAAAGCTCATGTCCTTCTCATGGAACCTGTCCCTGAGATTACCAAATTTTTTTCTCTAGTTGTTCAACAAGAACGCCAGTTTAACAGTAATGTTCTTGTTGCTAATATTAGAAATGCTTCCCCTATGACTCACACCAATAACACTACCTGTTCGTTCTGTGGTAAACTGGGTGACAACGAAAATGTTTGCTTTAAGAAAAATGGTTTTCCTAACCAAGATAACAAAGGACCAAAATTTGGCTATGGTAAAAGATTTTGTACTTACTGCAATAGAACTGGTCATACTATTGATATTTGCTACAAGAAACATGGGTATCCTCCTGGATATAAATCCCAGTATGGTAAGGCTCCTCAATTAAACAACATCACCACTGTCATACAAGAAGAAAGTTCTGAAAATCAAGATCAGGATAAACTGAATAATGGAGGAGATTTTCGCATCACTCAACATCAATATAAGATTCTCTCAAACCTTCTGAAAAATGTCAGCAGTTCCAACAATCAAGTGCAAGTGAACCAGGTTGGTTCCATCTCTGCTAATCATCAGGATCAGATTTCACCCATCACAGGTAATATCCATAAATTCAAAAACTCCATTTTTAATGAATACACTTGGATACTAGATTCTGGAGCCACAGACCATGTTTTCTTTTCTTTGTCTAACTTTACATCATATAATCATATTAAACCGATTACTATTAAGCTTCCTAATGGGAATTGTGTTATTGCTTCTTGTTCTGGCACTGTTTTCTTTAATGAAAAATTCATTCTTAAAAATGTTTTATATGTACCAGATTTTACTTTTAATCTTATCTCCATATCCCATTTGACTGCATCTCTTAAATGTGAACTTATTTTTTCCCCTACTGAGTGTTTGATACAGAACTCCATGACCAAAGACAAGATTGGTACAATTGATATTGTTGATGGTTTATGTGTTCTCAATAAGATTGATGGCAGCATTCTGAGTTGTAGTGCAAGACAGAATAATATTTGGCACCTCAGATTGGGACATCCTTCAGAAGAAAGGTTAAAAATTCTGCAAAACTATTATCCTAACATTCGCATTGACAAGAATTATATTTGTGATGCATGTCATCAAGCAAAACAAAGAAAAATTCCTTTCTTTCCTAGTAATACTCAAACTGCTCATGCTTTTGAATTGCTGCATATTGATATTTGGGGCCCCTGTTCTATTGTATCAATGCTTGGTTTTAAATATTTTCTTACCATAGTTGATGATTTTACTAGATATACTTGGCTCTTTCCCATGCATAACAAATCTGAAGTCAGGGCTAGTATTATTAGTTTTGTTGCATATGCTAAAAATCAGTTTTCTATTAAAGTCAAAACCATTCGCACCGATAATGGTATTGAATTTTCTATGCATGATTACTTTGCCTCTAAAGGGATTGTCCACCAAACCACTTGTGTTGAGACACCTGAGCAAAATGGCATTGTTGAAAGAAAGCACCAACATATTTTAAATGTAACACGGGCTCTCCTTTTTCAGTCTAAACTTCCTGCTATTTTTTGGTGCTTTGCTGTACAACATGTTGTTTTCCTCATTAATTGTATGCCTACTCCGCTGCTTAATAATGTCACTCCCTATGAAAAACTGCATAAAAAGCTATGTGATATCTCTTCCATTCGTGTTTTTGGATGTTTGTGTTATTCTTCAACTATCATTGCTCATAGAAAAAAATTGGCTTGGTTTTAAGTCAAACACAAAGGGTTTTCTGTTTTTAAATCTTAATAACCATAAAATAGATGTGTCAAGAAATGTTATCTTTTATGATAATTCTTTTCCTTATCATTCAAAACTCATTCAAAGTGATGATTTAAACAATTTTTCTTTACCTATACCTCAAAACTATGCCCAGACTCATGATGATTTTTACATGCACACTGAAAATATTAATGATACTAATAGTCCCATTAATAATACTCTTGAGATTGATACTAATATTGAGCAAAGTGAGACTATAGCTGTCTCCCCTAGAAGATCTACCCGCAGCAGAAGGCCCCCTGCTTACCTTCAAGACTTTGATGTACCCAATCTCAACAATAATACTGTAAGTACTAAACACTCCATTCATTCCTTTTTAAATTACAATTCCTTATCCAAGCATTTCAAAAATACAATAATGTTAATTACTTATGCTGAGGAACCTCAGAATTATGAAGAAGCTGTCCTATACCCATCTTGGATCCAAGCCATGAAGGATGAACTGGAGGCGCTCCAAAATAATGACACATGGTCCTTAACCAGCCTTCCTTCTGGAAAAACAGCAATTGGGTGTAAATGGGTTTATAAAGTCAAGCATCATGCAGATGGCTCTATTGAACGCTACAAAGCCCGCTTAGTAGCAAAAGGGTAAAACCAAATTGAAGGACTGGACTTCTTAGATACCTTTGCTCCTATAGCAAAGCTGACCACTCTACGACTTCTCCTAGCTCTAGCAGCAGCTCAAAATTGGGCACTCAAGCAACTAGATGTAAACAATGCCTTCCTACATGGAGATCTAGATGAAGAAGTTTACATGCAATTACCTCCAGGTTTTCCAACCCCTTCTCCCAATCTTGTTTGTCGCCTCAAGAAGTCTCTTTACGGGCTCAAACAAGCAGGTAGGCAATGGTATGCTAAACTCTCAAGCTTTCTACTTTCACATAATTACAAAATTTCCACTGCTGACCACTCTTTATTTCTGAAACATGATGGCAAACACACCACGACACTGCTGGTCTATGTGGATGACATCATTCTCACTGGAACTAATCCTAAGGAGATTTATACCATCACTGGTTTGTTACACAATTTTTTTCATATTAAAAATCTTGGTGATTTAACTTATTTTCTTGGTATTGAAGTGGCTCGTAATACCACTGGAATTCACATAAGCCAAAGAAAGTATATTCTGGATCTGCTTAAAGATGTTGGAATGCTGGGATGTGCTCCTGCTCCTACACCAATGCTCCACAATAATAAACTCTCAGCCACAAAAGGCATACCCCTTGGAGATGCAGAATCCACTGCTTACAGACGACTGATAGGACGTCTCATTTATCTTACCAACATCCGGCCAGACATCTTTTTCTCAGTAAATCACCTCAGTCGATTCGTCTCACACCCAACCAATGAGCATCACCAGGCAGCAATGCGCATTCTTCGCTATCTTAAAAGAACTCTGGGCACAGGTCGATTCTTCGCATTCACTCCAAAATGTGACTCACTTGTGAACAATATTTCTGAAGGCTTTAATAGTGTGCTTGTACCTGCACGTGCAAGACCTATCATTACCATGCTAGAAGATATCAGGACTTATATAATGCAGAGATGGGAAAAGAATAGATTGAAAATTGCCTCATTTCAAGGATCAGTATGTCCAAAGATTTTAAGCAGGTTACAAAAGGAAGCAAATCAAACTCGATATTGGATACCAAGGTTGGATGACAACATTGATACACTATTTTAAAAACTTATTGTGTTACTTGTTAGATATGTCTAACCAATTCCATCATCACAGCTCTTCTGCAGATCACCTATTTGAAGTGAGACATACCTCTACCATTGGAGAAAAGTTTGCGGTTAACTTGGACATACATGAATGCAGTTGCCGAAAATGGATGTTGACTGGAATACCATGTTGTCATGCAATTTCTGCAATGAAATTTGTTAATGTCGATCCCGTCAACTTCATTTCATTTTGGTACAAGAAGGAAACATATGAAAAGGTGTACAACTCAATTATCTATCCAGTGAACGGTGAACAAGTATGGGAAAAAACTGAAATGCCAGATGCTGTGCCACCTCCCACAAAGAAGATGCTTGGAAGACCAAAAAAGAAGAGAAGGTTGGAGACATGGGAGCTAATGAAGAACAAGACTCAGTTAGGCCAAACTGGATTAAAGAAAAAATGTGGGATATGTCATAAGGTTGGGCACAATAGAAAGTCCTGCATTGAAAAATCATCTGAACAGGGTTCAAGTGCACCACGACCATCTCACCCAAGGCCATCTCACCCAGGCCCATCTGAGCAAGGTCCAAGTCAGGCAGCTCCAAGTGCACCAAGACCATCTCAGGAAGCTCCAAGTCAGGCAGTTCCAACCGCACCTCCTCCACCATCTCTCCCTACTCAACCAAAAGTTTCAAAACCATCTCAGACAACTCGAAGGACAACAATATCAAGTGCAAACTTTTCAAGACCCAACACGAGGCTTAAGTTACAGTCCATTAGAGGCCGCTTTTGGAAGCCATGAATGCTTTTGGAACTCACTCATTCTATACCTGTGTATTTTGAGAAACAATTATTGTAGGCTCTCCTAATGTATTTTGGAATGATAATTTGGTAATTTGTTAATGTATCATGTACTTAATGTATTTGGTAGTTTTTGGAGTACATTAATGTTACCAGGTTCTATGATAATTAAGTTTGCGTCATTCTAAATCTATGATAATTAAGCTTTTGTGTGTGCTTGTTACACTTTAGCTATAGCTTAGCCTCTGAATAGTGGACTCTTGGTTTACTCTGAGATGGGAAAATTCTGATTGAACATGTATTGTTCTCCTTCCTGCTCAACTAATGTCAAATTTAATAATCACTTTTGCTAGCTGTCAAAACTGCTTTGTTGTGCATCTATAAACTGTGTAAATAGTTTCTCAAAAACATTTTAACTTAACCAAATTAATAATAAACTTATTTCATTTGGATAAAAAATATTTAATTGTTTAAACTAAAATCTGTACTCAATTATTTTATTAAATTAGTGTTTTAATATTGATGTCTACTACTTGCTAAATGATGTCTACTATTCAAGATGCATCCAGGGTCTATCAGAACATCAAATATTTCGTTCATTAAAATTCATTTTGCATTGATACAAATTTAAGGATACATATTACATACGGGACATAATAAACTCAACACACTAATACATATTACATTAACTCATTTAATCATAATCCTAACCAAAATAAACATTGACGTCACTTATGGGAATTTTAAGAAAACAGTCAACATAACAATGTTTATTACAACAACAACACACAACCCTACTAATAACATCTTAATCCACTTTCTTGACATTTTCAGACATTTTTCCAAGCTACAAATCTTGTTTCTTTGTCTAGCAATAGTTCCATCTTTGTCATCCCCAGTGTCTTCAATGCACCATCTGAAGAAATTGCATCCCATGCTTACACCACTCCTACTCTGTATTAGACAAAACGATAACCAAAAAATCAATACCAATGCATTTTTTTCATAAACCACACTTTAATACATCTCACCTTGTACTTTGGACACCCTCAAAATTGCCTCCCACCATTTTTGACCGTTGTTGCTGTTCTCAAAACTGCAAATTCCCCATAATTGCAAATGGGAGCAACAAAAGTCGTCCTACTCCCACCACCATGGCTAGAATTAGATCGCTGTTGCTGCACTTCCATTCGATTATAGCTGCATGATGATACAGATGCAGACCTATAGGCACACATTTCCACCACAAACGGACCTACACCCACGAACGAATCAAAAACGTTGATTAATCCTCTCCAACCAACGAATCCTCAAACACCGGGCTCTACCACAAACGGCGACCCTCCTATATGTAAACTCACTCGTTTCTATGAACAAGGCAGCAACCGAAAATTTTACACACGCAAACCCTAACGACCACAATTTATGAATCTCCCCCTATCCAATCTCATTCCCAAAACTCTAATGACCCAAAACGACATGTCAATGACTTGGCAGTCCACACAACACCTTATCTCTGCCACATAAGCACCACTTAACGCCGTTACGTGCGACTTGACGGAAAGGACCATTTTGGATACATTTTAAAAAACATAGGAACCAAATTGATTTTTTTAAAAACCACGGTACTAAATTGAATATTGGCCCTAAATATAAGGACCAATAAGGTAATTAAATCTTAATTTTATTAAGAATTCAAAATAATTTTAACGTATTTAAATTTTTAATTACATATAATAAAAAATTATTTTATAAAAATTCAGCCAATTTTTAATTATATATATTAAAAAAATATTTTATAAGAAACTACTTAGTTAAAAAAACATTTTATAAAATTATAAATAATAAATTAAAATTATATAATTTCTTCTTATTATTTTTAATTTTAAATATTAGAAAACATATATTAAAATAATATAAATGTATAATATATTATTAATTAAAATCGTATATAGAGTATATGAATTTAGGTTTTTTTTTTTTAATTTTATACAATTATATATTATAATATTACATAATGTGTATATGAAATACGATTTCAAAATGAAATCATATATCGTTTATACGATTATTGTTTTTTTTTCTAAAATTTTCTAATTTCTTTATGATAAAATCGTATTTCGTGTTATAATTTATCTATTTTTTTTAAAAAAAAATACTCATTTTATGAGAATCGAACAAAAATTACTATCACTTTGAGAAAAAAAGCTCACATTTTACACTCAGATATGTTTGAAATGCTTGAAGTTCTAAGACTTAAAGTATACCTTGTACTTTTGGTAGAATAGTTTGAATCTCATTTTCTCTGATTCATTGATTTTTTTTGTTTGCGTGTGATCACAATTTTCCACAACCAAAATGGCACTATATTTCGGTTGGGATGTAACAGTGAGAAAGTTGAAACTGAAACCCTCTTTTATAGCAAACTTGGAATAAACAAAAAATAAGTGTGAGGTTGTTGAAGACTAGTACAAAATTTTTATATATCTTTCATAACTAATATATTATTCTAAAGAAATTGAATCGAAAAAAAAAGGTTCATAAAGTTTAATTACTTACAACTATATTTTTTTATATTTCTTCCATATTTGGGTGATTTAAAAAGTTAATTACTTAATTACTTAAAGTAACTAATATTTATTTCAATAATACTAATAATAAATTATATTCATTTACAAATAATTAAATACACAATTTTAAAAATAAATAACAAAAAGACAAAAAATGTAATTTATGTTATTTCGCTAAAATTAAAAAACAAAAAAATGGAAAAACGAAAAATAATAGAAGTGGTCCTGGACTTCTTTTCACTATTTATTCACCCATCTTTCCAGAATAGGCTAATTGTACACTACAAGACTTGTTTTAAAGTGATTTGAGAAATTAAGTTGTTTTAATTAAATTATGTAGAGTAAATTTGGAAAAGAAATTTATTGAAGTTGTTGAGGTGGGTGTAGAGAAATTTTAATTTGTTTAAAATGTTTAAAATGTGAATTTTCACAAATTTATTTTATCACTAAAAATAATTAAAAATAAAATAATAAATAGTTTTTTTTATAAATCTTAGTTAATTAAATTTTTTATACTTTTTTCAGTTGAATAATACGAATTTTATAATTTTTATATTTATATTATTAATTTATTTTCTTTTATTATTATTATTATTATTATTTTCTTTTAGTGATGCAATACAAAGTGGACTAATGGCTATAAATTGTTACATGCAAGAAGAGAAAAACACACCAGAAAACTCAGAATAACACATCTGCATAATCAAAGAATGGCTCATCTTAGGCTTGCTCCTTTGGTTCTGTTCTTGCTTGCCACTTTCAGTATGTAACTTTCCATTGTTCTATCATTTATGTTTATATATTTGAGAAGTACACAAAATTATTATACATACTTCATTTCTTCTGACTCTGAAATTTGATTTTTAGTAATGTTTTCGATGAAGAAGATAGAAGCTGTAGACTGTTCAGGTGCTTGTTCACCGTTTGAGACGCTACCATGCAGGTCATATGATTGTCGCTGTGTCCCTGCTGGACTATTTGCTGGTTTCTGCATTCATCCAACTGGACTTTCATCATCTGTGGCAAAGATGATCGATGAACATTCCAACTTATGTCAGTCTGATGAAGAATGCATCAAGAAAGGAAGTGGAAACTATTGTGCTCGTTATCCCAATCACTATGTGGATTATGGTTGGTGCTTCAACTCTGATTCTGATGAACTTAAAGGCTTCTTGGCCATGCCTAGGGCAATCTCCAAGTAATGTGTATGCAGCTGAAAAGTGGTCATGCATAGTCATGTTCATGTATGCATGATGAATCTACTGCTATAAATAAAATGAGAATGTTTCATCCTACTCATAATTGGTTTGGTTCTTGTAAACTCTATAAGTTAAGTTAAAAACTGAAAGAAAAAACGTTTCTGTTGTTGGAAATATATAAAGAAAAAAAGAGCATCAAAACATTGGCTTCTACCAAACAAACAAACTTCTCATAGGAATAAATGTTTCTTCAAAATCAACATGGGGTTGTTAGTTTTAACCTTTAAATTTCCTTCAAACTCTTGTTGAAAACTTTGTTTTCTTTTCACCGTGGCTTCAATGGCTTCATCATCATACTGTGTTTGTTTGTATGAAATCTGAGGTAAATGAAGTTTCCATTTGAATGGACCTTCAATACGCATTCAATCTCCATAAAACTTTGCATTCGAAATTTGTAAGAACATGTTATTCAACATTTTCACCCAACACCATTAGTAGGTTTTATCACCATAGGAGTACTGTGGGGATTGAGTTTATTATGCAGAGTTTGCACCTTGGTCTGATCTTGGTCACACATAAGCTTGACTCTAGTTGCTCCCACAGTTAGTCCTCAATCCTGTGATTTTCTTGTGTTTGTTGTTGCACATGTTAATTATTTATTTCTTCATTTTTGGAAATATTTTATGTTTGTTTTGAAGATGATATTGAAGAATGACAATTTATTTCAAATTTTGATGAAGATGAGATATGAAAAAAGTTCTACCCAAGTTCTGTGGTAAACGCTAAAAGTTCTTCTAAAAAAATGTATGTATGTTTGATTTCTGAGGTGATAAAAAAGTAATGTCTCCAAAATAATGTAATTATTCTACTTTAATAATATTTTATATTTCTTGGTTTAATAATTATTATAATTACTAATATTATGAGTATTGAATGATGGAGATTATAAGTTGCTTATTATTACATATCTTCATATCTATGTTGTCTTTCAATTACATTCACCGAATTCAAAGATTATATTTATAGGCGTATGACTTATATACATATGTTAATCATAATGTCAATCTTTACACGTATATTGAGATAGTTATGATTATGTTTGAGGTGATTATTATTCAATTAAACAAAAATATAAAAGCATGTAGTTGATATTCGTATTATTTAATGTATATTAATTATTCTGTATTTATTTATCAAATAATAAAATACTTAAAGAAACTTATACAAAATAATATGAATAAATATTAATATGTTAAGTCTCATTAAAATGTATTAAAAAAAAATATAATATACAATAAAGTAATCCTTTTTTATTTATTTATTTACAATATTAATTATCATCATAACTGCTTGACTAAGTCCTATGGAGATATTGTCTTAAAGATAAATAGGTATACAAATTATTTTGAAGTCCTAAGACATAAGTATACATTGTACTTTTGCTATTATTATAATTATAATAATAATAATAATAATAATAATAATATTTTAGTTGTGATGTGACTGTGAGAAAGTTGGAAATAAATTTAAAGCCTCTTTTTAGCAAAGTTAGAATAAGGAGGTAGGGTACATTGTTTTTTCTAAAGGAAAAAATGACTAGTACCAATTTTTTATATATCTCTCGTAAGTAATATGTTTTCTAAAGTAATTGAATCGGAAAAGATGTTAATAAAATTTAATTACTTACAAATATTTTTTATATTTCTTCTATTTTGGTGATTTAAAAAGTTAATTTATTAATTACTTAAAGTAACTAGATATTTATTTAAATTATAATAATAAATTATATAAATTATATTGAATTAAAAATAATTAAATACATAATTCTAAAAATAAATAACGTAAAAATTAAATTAAATTTATGTTATTTCACTGAAATTAAAAAACAGAAAAAATATTAAAAATAAAAAAATGGAAAACAAAACAAAATTGAAAAACGAAAAAAAATAAAGAAGTGCTGCTTAATAACGACTACTTTCCACAATTTATCCATCTTTATAATTTCTTTTTAAAATTTATCCATTTATAAAAAACGAAACAAAATTGTACCAATAATTTTTCCATGATTGCTTCTGAAATAATTGCTGCCTACATGAAAAAAGAAGAATCAGTGAATGAGAATAGGTCAAGCTGCATAAGAGTTGAGTTGCTTTATGATCTGTTTGATTAATAGAGATGATTTTTTCAATTTTTTTTTTTTATCGATAATAAATAAATATATTAAAAGGGATGCTTCAGAATGTACAGAGTATCCTAATGGTAATGTTTTTTTCTTTCCAAAAATATGAAATAAGTTTTGTATTAATTAAGATATTTAGTGTGAATTTATATGCAAAATTTATTAAAATTTCTGAATAATATAATACATGTAAATAATTTTGAATTTTTTAAAAGTATTAAAAAGATGTAATTTTATAAATTTATTTTTATATTAAAAATAATTAAAAAATAAAATAAAATATATATATTTATATATTTGAAGGAAATGGAGCATGTGAGTGGAGGGGACCCTTGTCAGAGCTGGTCATGCTTAAACATGTGCTACATCGTAAATTAATTCAATTTATGTTTCTTCTATTTTGGTGATTTAAAAAGTTAATTAATTAATTATTTAAAGTAACTAAACATTTATTTAAATTATAATAATAAATTATATTTAATTACATTGCTATAAATTGTTACATGCAAGAAGAGAATAACACGCCACAAAACTGAGAATAACACATCTGCAAAATCAAAGAATGGTTTATGTTAGGGTTGCTCCTTTGGAGCTCTTTGTGCTTGCCACTTTCAGTATGTAACTTCCCATTGTTCATCATTTATGTTTATATATTTGAGATCTACACAAAATTATTATACACATACTTGGTTTGTTCTGACTTTGAAATTTCATTTTCAGTGATGTTTTCGACCAAGAACATAGAAGCTGCATACTGTTCAGATGTTTGTTCAACGTTTGAGATGCCACCATGCGGGTCACGTGACTGTGTTTGTATCCCATTTGTACCATTTGTTGGTCTCTGCCTTCATCCAATTGGACTTTCATCATCAGTGGCAAAGATGATAGATGAACATCCCAACTTATGTAAGTCTGATGAAGAATGCATGAAGAAAGGAAGTGGAAACTTCTGTGCTCCTTATCCCAATCACTATATGGATTATGGTTGGTGCTTTAACTCTGGTTCTGAAGAACTTAAAGGCTTCTTGGCCATGCCTGGAGCAATATCCAAAGTATGGTGATGCATGATGCATCTAGTGCTTTAAATAAAACCAGTGTTCCATCCTACTCATACTGGGTTCTAGACTCCTGAGTTAAAATATGATAATGTTTTCTGTTGTAGGATATATATATATATAAAGACAAATAGCTACCTCAAGCTTAAATAGCATTTTTTTTTATCAGCAAAAAATACAATTGAATAAAAAGAGGTACTTCAGGGGTACCCCAACCCATATACAAAAGACCAAGTAGCACAAGACAAAGGCAAGTAAACATTTTAAAAAACAGAAAAAGCATATACACAACCCCTCATCCACCTATTTAACCATATCTTCAATACAAGCATGTCTTGCCCACCTAACCTCTTCTGTTACGTGTCTTCATATGCTACCCCCAACACAACTTTCTTTTAAGCTCCTTAAAGTGTAAAAATCAGGAGCACCAGCAAACTCATATACTTCCCCATGACTTCTAGCAGTGACCACGATACCAGAATTTCATGCAAACCACCTCACTCACCCAAAACATCCTTGTGGCAGCTCTTGAACCAGCTCCTTCTCTAAACCAAGAAGTACCTTAACTCCTTACCACACCTTCACCAAAAAACCTGCAGAAAGGTAGGAAAAAAAGATAACCTCCATCAAGAGTTATATTTCCTTTACTGAATCAACACAAAACCAACACATATTCCACCCTGCAACACCCTGTTTCTCCTTAAATTTAAGTCCTACAATTTTCACCTCATTTCCACCGCACCTACCGACCTTCCAACTAGCACAGATACCTTAAAGTTGACGCATCAGTACAGAATCATCTCATCGCCTACCCTCATATCAAAAACCCTGCATACAAATGATTGGACTAAGAATCCAATCTGAAAAAGAAAAATTAAATGGAGCCGTACCAAACTTCAAACATAACCACGTGGCCAATTGAGCTGAGTGGAAAATTTCTTCAGCATCCGGAATCCCTTGTTTGAACATAATCAGATTTCTCTGATCCCATATGCTCCTAATAATTGCGATCCACAGGCCCTTGCAAACTTGATTCTGCTGATTGGTTAAGTGAGGGAGATGAAAGCTCTCAAAATGCACTGAGAGATCTTTGTGCTGCACAGATACTATACCCATCCACCGCAGGCAAAGAACCCAAATCTTTTGTGCACACAAACACGTCAAGAATATATGTTGAGCTGATTCTTCAGTAGCCTTACAAAAAACACACACTGAGGAGTTGATAGCCAGGCTTCTCCTTATGAGGTTATCATTCGTTGGTAACCTCCCAATTAGGACCCTCCATGCTGTACACACATCCTTGGGTACCGCTTTGGCTTGCCACAGCAGCGAAAAAACATTAGTCGAGCTGTCATTGGGATAGTTACACAGAGTGAGATATGCAGATCGGACAGAAAACACACCTTTGGGATCCCCACTCCATTCAATAATATCCTCAGAATCCCTGTTCAGAGTCGTTCTTGTAATAAGGTTCATCATTTCTTCCTATACACTAGTTTCCCACTCAAATCTAGTCTTTCTCCATCCTAACCTCCAGGACCATCCTAACTCCCCCCACGTGCCTACCTCACCCACCAATTTTCCTTGCTCTAGAGATATGGTATACAATCTAGGAAGCATAAATTTGAGCTTATCATTGCCCAACCATGTATCTTCCCAAAACCTGATTTTGTCCCCGTTTCCCACTTTCCATGAAACATGGTTACGGAACCAACCCTCACCTTCTCCTTCTTCGCATACCTTTCCAAGGTCACTCCACCACCAGGAATGATTTTTACCACAACCTTGAATATTAACCGTATCATTATAGTACTTAGATACTAAGATCTCTTTCCATTTCCCTTCTTCTTCACTCATCATCCTCCACTTCCATTTTGCTAGCAAAGCCCGATTAAACTTCTTAATATCCTTGACCCCCAATCCCCCTTCCTCCTTTGATTTGCACACATTTTCCCACCGAACCCAGGCAATGTATTTGCTATCTTTGCCCCACGCCCAAAGAAACCTCCTCTGTATACTAGAAATCTTATCACAGACTGCAGTTGGTGCTTTATAGAACGACAAATAAAATAAAGGTATAGAAGTTAAAACCGACTTAATCAAACATAAGCCTGGCTTTATAGAACGCACTAAGCCTGGCTTTAACTTTCTCCACCACTGGATCCCAAAATTGAATCCTCCTTGGATTACCAGCAATTTGCATTCCCAAATAAATAAAAGGTATTTGCATGATATCACAATTGAGAGTTTTCGCATATAGCTCAAGATTGCTTCGATCTACCTTTAACCCTGCTATCTTTGATTTATAGAAATTAACTTTGAGCCCAGAAGCCATCTCAAAGACTCTAAGAATCGCCTTAATTGTAAAGACATTGGAAAAGGAGTCTTCACATAAGAATACGGTATCATCTGCAAATTGCAACAAGCTGCAGTCTACCTCATCTCTCCCCACCTTGATACCTCTTAACAGGTCCTCCTTTACAGCTTTACGAACTAAACCCGCCAACCCTTCAGCTACAATGAGAAACAAAAACGGCGCCAGAGGATCTCCTTGCCTCAACCCCCTCGTAGGTCTGAACTCCTCTGTTGGACTACCATTAACCAGAACTGACACCGTAGCCGTCTCCAAGCATCCTTTCACCCACTTAATCCACTTGCTATGAAACCTCATCCTCTGTAACATGTCCAGCAGAAAAGTCCACCTAACTGAATCATAGGCCTTTTCAAAGTCTACCTTCAGGCACACCCCACTCTTTTGATTTCTTCGGACCTTTTCAATTACCTCATTTGCCATCATGACACTGTCTAACATACCCCTATCTTCCAAGAAAGCTGACTGCACATCATCAATAACCAAATGCATGACTTCCTTGATACGGCACGATAAAACCTTAGTGATAATCTTATAAAGAGCTCCCACTAAGGATATAGGTCTGAACTGCTCAATCAAAACAGGATTCTTCATTTTAGGAATAAGAGCAATAAACGACACATTGCAGCCCTTAGAAAAGCTCCCAGATTCTTGAAACATGTACACTGCTTCCAAAATATCCTCCTTTAGAGTCTCCCAGTTACTCTTGATAAAGTTAAAGTTATAGCCATCTCGACCCGGACTTTTTGATCCGTCACACATCCACACTGCAGCCCTGACCTCCTCCTCAGAGAAATCCTCTACCATTTTCAGGCTAACCACCTCTAGAAGAGTCATGAAGTCCACAAGACCAAGTCTAACACCATGATCAGGAGTGGCCTTGAACCTCTGTTCAAACACACGTTTCACTTCCCTACGCACGGCTTCCGGTTCTTCGCACCACTGATTATCTATTTCAACGCCTTTGACTTCGTTCCTAAGCTTCCTCCATCTAATAACAGAGTGATAATACTTGGAATTTGAATCCCCATGCTTATACCAAGTAGATCTAGCTTTCTGCCTATTTAAAGATTCCATCTTTTTATCTAAGCTCTTTTTTTGGCTAAGTAACTCCCACCTTCTCAATTTCTCCCCTTCCAAAAGATCACATTCAGCATCCTTGACATCAAGGTTCTCAATCTCCATCATGATTTCACGCTTACACTCCTCAATATTTCCAAAAACACTCTTGTTCCACTCCTTGATGTCTTTTTTCAATAACTTCAATTTATCTTTGAGCCTGGACATACTGTTCCCCTGTACCTCATAATTGTTCCACTTGCCTTTCACCAAGTCCTTAAATTCAGGTTCCATAAGCCAAGCATCAATAGATTTGAAGGGTCTAGGTCCCCAATCTTTATCCCAAGACTTGACCATTATAGCACAATGATCGGAAACTTCCTTCTGCAAAACATACTGCTTGCTCGTAGGCCACCTTTGTAACCATTCCAAGGATACTAAGAATCTGTCTAGCCTTCTTTTGGCGGACCCATCTGCCTTAAACCAAGTGAACTTTTTACCTACGAGAGGTAATTCCACCAACACATTCCTATCAATGAACTCATTGAAATCTCTAATCTCCTTCTTCTGACTGGAAAAACCTCTAACACCTTTCCTTTCCTCCATAGATCTAACAACATTAAAATCCCCGCAACAGCACCACACCTCATTATGATTAGCACTTTTAATGATTGACAGGGCATCCCACATGACAACTTTATCACTAACCGAACATGTTGCATACACATTCACAATTACGCATAGGCAGTTCATTTTGACATGAGTCCCAGACACAGCTATGAAGCCTCTTCCTTTAACATGAGACCTGTACTCAAACGCTTCTTTGTTCCACATAGAGAGAATACCTCCTGCCCCATTTTCTCCTTCATTAAGTACCCAACCAATTTTATTATCCCCCCATAAGGCAAAGCATTTAGAATCAGAGAAATCCGTAACTTTTGTCTCCTGCAAACACACAAACTCGGCACCTTCCTTGTAAATAATATGCTTAAGATATTTAGCTTTAACCCCTCCTCCTAGCCCTCTGATATTTAAATTGATAATAATCATCAACAACCTGTTTTCGTACCCTTCTTCATCTTACTCAAGACTTGTCTATCCCTATCCTCCATCACCTCCACTTCTTGTAACATCATGACATCTCCCTATGGGCATGTCGTTCCTAACCTTTTTGCCAATTCCCATATCCTAACTGATTCGGGTTCAACAGCTTCTTTCCTAATTCGGTTATTACATTCAACAATTTCTGAATCTGACAACGCATAAGTTAAAGAACGTGACCTGGTTGGGTATCTATTCCCGGAATATAGTGATCCCGTGCCCCCTTTGGAACGCCACCGTCTCTGGATCGTTCGACCCCCTTGCTCCCATAGCGCACGTAGATGGCGTACTCTGTCAGGGGTTTGATGGTCATCCACCTCTGTATGGTCCTCCTCGCCGCTATCAGCGCCACACATCTTCTTCCCCAAATCTCCCTCGCATCCTTTACTGATCATAAGCTTCCGACAGCTACTCGATTCAGATAGAGAATTGTTTACCCTACTCAACGAACAATCACCCCCTCTATTAACAATAAAAGAGTGCTTCAATGGTTGCTCCACCCTCGGACTCTCCGGCATTGGTGACTGTACATCATCAGGACCCAATGCACAGACGCTTTCGAGAAATTTTTCTGAAACTGGTGCACACCTAGCTTCGATGTCCACATGGGCCTCTGGTCCGCTAAACTGCAAATGGGTTTTAGATAACACTGGGCTTTCGTTTAGGGAGTTAGTAGACTCCCCCACTTTTACTAAGTTGACCAGGGAACTTTGTATATCCCCACACGCCACATTGACCTGTTGAGTGGCCGAAGCTGCTGTCCCCTCCTCTGATCCTCCCTGCAAACTCACCTCCTCTTTTGTGAAAGATGAAACAACCTTTCCCTGACCTGACACAAGATCTTCTGCACCTTCCTTTTCTAGCACCGTTTTTGTCTTATTCGTAGACTACCCCTTCCCTTCCCTTTTGTTTTCCTCCGACCACCCCCTGCTTCCTTCTCCGTTCCCCCCCTTTTCATTACTCAGATTCGCCGAAAAAAGAGAATCTTCAACAAAAGTTTCAAAAGAAGATACACTATCCGATGATCCTTCAAGACTATGTTCACAATTACACCCGAACTTGACTCCATCATAATAGTTCATCTCCTCCTCCAGCGTAATATTATACAGACACCCATTAATCTGAAAGCCTTTGGACAAATCTACCTTACGAGATCTCAAAATTCTTAATTGAAACCGCGCATACTCCACCCGAGTCCAATCCAAAGAGGCTTCATCCACCTCCATCAGCGTTGCCATATCCTCTATCACTTTCGAGAAACACTCCTTGCTCCATAAGTGAATAGGCAGCCCATAACATCTAATCCACACCCGCTTGTAACTGACCACGAGAGATTTTGACCAAGGTTTAAGTTCCTCAAAGAAACAATTGAACCATTCAGCATTAGACTTCACTATATCCTCTATTTTCTCACCGGACTTAGATGACAACAAAACAAGATTGTCTCCCAAAAAATGTATTATAAGCATGCTCAACCCTTCCTTAAAACATTCTTCTTGCAGAGCCTCATGTTCGCACTTCGGCTTCATGTGACCAACCATGCTGTTCTTCATCCACGGTAAGATACTCGCTTTAGTCGTAAAAGAAGGCCCTTTCCAAGCATCACGAAATGGCCTTCTTACTACATCAGCGTATGATTGCTTACCTAGACCGTTTCCGATAACATCCTTCCCTACTTCATTCCCAATAACTTCTTTCCCTCTTTTCTCCATCCACACCTCCTTATTCTTCCTCTGTGTGTTTCAAAAGGGAGGCCCACCACTTCTACTTTTCTCCTCCAGCGAATGAACACTACCTTTACTCTCGAAGCTTTCCCTCCTGTACCTTGGTACATTAACGTGAAGTTTCATGTTTCCGATGAAGCAGTTATCTAACTCCCTCTCCAAGCTTAGAGCATTACCCACCTCAAAAAACCTTACGAAACCAAACCTTCTGCCCCATCTGTTCAAGCGTTTAGAGATGAAAACTTCTTTAACCCTGGCCCATTTCTGAAACAGTCTGAACATTTCATATTCACCATGATTTTCTGGAAAGTTTGAAAAGAAGAAAGTTGTAGAAGACTTTGCCAAGTGCTGATGATGACGACACACCGCCTGTCTTCTCCGAATCTCCTCCTCCTCTCTCGCCCTTCTCCACACAGCCATAGATTCACTAGGAGGTGTTTGGGGCTGCAACAGAGGAAAATTATCCCTTCATATATTATATTGATTGCTTTAGTGTTGATATGTCATTTGCTTAAATAGCACTTAATGACCAAGAAAACTGTGAAGATTAAAAATCCAGAAGTGAAATTTAAGTTTAAGTTAATCTTCAATCTCATAAAATTAAGGTATATAAAGTAAGATTTACATTCACTTATATATCTAATCGATATGAGATTATTCAATTGTATATCTAATTTATATGAGATTTATATGGTGAGGTTTACATTCTCGATCGATGTGAGATCTTTAATACATCTACAGTGACACTATATATTATGGGATTGTTAATTTCCACCTTAAATTTTTTCAAACTCTTGTTGAAAAATTAGTTTTCTTTTCATCGTAGTTTCAATGGCTTCATCATCATACGTATGAAATATGAAACATCCAATATATGTAAATGAAGTTTTCATTTTTATTAAAATTTTGGGAAATGATGCTTTGACAAGTCTGAAAGTTGTATACAAATTTAGTGTGAAAAATTTCCCTACCTCTTAGTAATTGTAGACCAAGATAAATTTGGAGGTGTGTTTAGTGTTTGGATTCGTGAGCAAGGAAAGGAAGGCGTGAAAAAGTACGAAACATCGTAAATAGGTGTCTAGCTAAGAAAGGGTGAGAAAGACAACGTGACAAATGTAATTTTATTCTCTTATTCCTTTCCATTTATGCAATTCATGCATGGAAAATGAAGAAGTTAGAATTCATAACACAAAAAATTGATTATGTGAGTTTTTTTAGTAAATAACAGGTTATACTTTAAAGCTAATTGATTTTGTGACTTGTTGAGTTTATAATCAATTATGCTTTACATATACTTTGGCGCATCAAAGACTTCACAAAATAGCATGGGTTGCTGGGGCATCTGTTCTTTTTTTGGAGATAGTTGTGCCTGCTCTTTGACACCTCTCACATGTGGATGAGACGGTCCATGCATCTCTAAAAATGGTTGGCCAAAAGAAACCACAATCTAGTACCTTCCTTGCAGTACGTTGTGCAGTAAAGTGTCCTCCACCAGATGAAGCATGACAAAAATTTAGCACAGATGGAATCTCCTGGTCAGGAATGCATCTGTGTATAATCTGATCACTGCAGAAACGCCAATATTAGATCATGACTTTTTTTTATAGTGATAATTGATTATACCTTGTCCATAATTGATTATGTTGTTGTTTTAAGTGGATAATCGATTATATTTTTTTTTAATTAATTAGGATTCTACTTGTTGTGTTGAGAATTTATTGAATAAAAGTTTGATTCCTACTTTCTCAATATTGGCGAGTTTGATAAAACATCTCCTCGGTCGTTAGTGTGCCGATACACGTGTTAAACTTATCAAAATGCTTGTTCAAATTCTTCACATTGTGATAATATTTTTGTGGTAGGGTTTTTTTTGGCTTGATATTCTCGATTAACTTGACTTGTCACCAATTGGGAATCACTATCAATGTAGTACTTGGGTTTCTTCACTCCTAATTCGTGTGCCAACTTTAATCTTGCTATTAAAACTTCATACTCAACCTCATTGTTGGATTGCATGTTCAAAATAATTTCACATTTATCCGAATTGACTTCAATTCCCTTTTGAGTAATCATGAAGCCATGAAATTTTCTTGCTTCAACAATTTTCAGGGTTCATGACTCTTTAATTCAACAAGTTAACCCACCTACCACACATCTTCTAGACTGTAGTAGAAATTCTGCAGTTTAGACAAATGGCTTTTGTCTCATCTTCTTCATTGCAGAACACACACCTAACATTAAGACACTCCTTTTAAAAAGATTCACCTTTGTAAGCCTATTATGGATTACTCTCCAACCTGAGTGACGAGTTGATGGTGTTGTTTTTAAATTCCACAGTGATTTAAACATCCAATCTGTCATTCTTATTCTCCTTCCATAACCAAGTATATTGTCAGAGAGAAACCAATATTAGGAGTTATTGTTCAAAATAATTTTTAATTAAGTCAAGAATATTTTTCTAAAATTGGTTTTTATTTAATGATTTTCTTATAGTGAAAGGTTATTTTTTTAAAAATTATATTAATTTTTAATAATAATTATACATTTATTTCTCTGTCTTTTTTTCTCTCTTAAAAACTATATATATATATATATATATGTCAATATACAATAAAATAATTCATTATAAAATGTAAAATTAAGTTCAATATATTAAAAAAATTAAACATATTATATGTGAAGTTTGGGAACTTTAAATTTAACAATCTAGCACACTAGGTGTTAGAATCCTACTCAGAAGTTTTCATGAACTGATACGTGTCTTTGTTGCGGCCTGCATGCATGCATTCATATTCCCTATTCCCATTCCCTATAATCGACCACAGCTAAACAGAGACCATTAAGTAATAGCTTAACGTGGTGATGAGTGATTACAAAACTTCAGCATGCAGCTCGAGTCTCTTACAATCAATTTTTTTATCATCATAAATCTTGTTCAAGAAAACACTAATGCCTATAAATTCTCATCTGCAAGAAGAAACTATAACGCATCACAAAACTCAGAAAACCAAATCTGCAAAATCAAAGAATGGCTTATGTTAGGGTTGCTCCTTTGGCTCTCTTCTTGCTTGCCACTTCCAGTATGTACCTTTTCATTCTTCTTCATATGTTTTCTATCGTTTCTGTTTATATATTTTGGAAAGTTATTACATATATATACGTGTTCATTTGTTCTGACTTTGAAATGTCATTCTTAGTAATGTTTCCAATGAAGATAGAAGCTGTAGACTGTTCAGGTGCTTGTTCACCGTTTGAGGTGCCACCATGCGGCTCACGTGATTGTCGCTGCATCCCTATTGCACTATTTGTTGGTTTCTGCATTTATCCAACTGGACTTTCATCTGTGTCAAAGATGATAGATGAACATCCCAACTTATGTCAATCTCATGGAGAATGCATGAAGAAAGGAAGTGGAAACTTTTGTGCTCGTTATCCCAATCATTATGTCGATTATGGTTGGTGCTTTAACTCTGGTTCTGAAGAACTTAAAGGTTTCTTGGCAATGCCTAGAGCAATCTCCAAGTAATGTGTATCGCTGTGAAAAGTGGTGATGCACATATGATGCGTCTACCACTACTTCTATAAATAAAAGTTAAGCTTGTAATGCATCTACTGCTATGAATAAAAAGACTGTTCCATCCAAGTCGTAGTTGCTTACTGTAGACTCTTGGCACATGAGTTAATAAACAAAAAGGTTATGATATTTTCTTTTGTTGGAAATAGATAAGAAAAAAGAGACAAATAGTTACCTCAACAAAAAAATTGGTATATTGGTGGATCAGTTTTTTAAGCTAAAATAAGAATTGGTGACTTAAAATAGCACTAAATCATTAATCTTAGCAAATGTTTCTTTGATACTAACTAAAAAAATACATACACTTCACAACCCACATTAATAATATAATAATATTTATTAAAATTTCAAATTAAAAAATAAAACCAATGTTTTTAAAATAGTATTATTTAGAGATGTCAATGCTTTTAATTTGATGGGTCAGCACCTTAATCTTAACCACATTACTGTGAAGATCAAAAGGCATAAACATTTTTATTCCAAACAAAGTAGTTTCAACATCTTAATCCTAAAAATATTTTAGGCTTTGTTTCGATTAGAGGGTGTGGTGGAGTGGAAAGTTGAGGGTGTGAAAGAGTGAAAGTGCGAAGATTTGAGAAGAAAGTGGAAAGAAAGTTGATGTTGTTTGGATTGTGTTATCTTAGATCGAATGTGTGAGGAAAATTTATTGAAATACGTGAGTGATATGATGATTGTAAGAGTATTTTAAATTATTTTGAATAGTGTAAGTTGTAAAATTACAAATTTACCCATATATATAAGAAAAGAATAAATAATTATTAATTTTGTGCATATTTTAGTTAATTAAAATAATTTAAAGTTTCATTTATAAATAAAAGAAAAAATATAAAATTCAAAGAAATAATTAAATATAATTTTAAATGTAAGTATAATTTTATTATTTTCCATTTTATTAATTTAAATTAATTTTGTTACTTAAGTTAATTTATTTAAATAATTTCAATATTATTTATGATTCTTTAAATTATATTATATATATATAATTATAATTAATAATGTTTTTCATTATTATTATTAACAAAATTAATATATTTTAAAAAGTAAATGGATATTTAGAACATATTAAGTAGTTGTCAAAATATATAATATAAAACCTATTTATTTTTAATTTATAAGGGTGATATAAGAATATAAAGGGGTACAGGAAGAAACAAAGTAATGTAATTTTTTTTTTGAAAAGTTGAAGCCCATAGTGAAAAAAAGGAAGCCCAAGTTAATATCAAAACCTAAATTTGAAGGAGCAGTGTGAGAGAAAAGATATAGAGAAGAGAAGCCGCAGAGGAAGAAGAAGAAACATGGGGCACGTGAGGACGAAGACGGTGAATAAATCTTCACGACAAGTGATCGAGTGTTACTGTTCGAGGATCCCTGCTGCAAAGCTATGTAATGACAATGTATGCAACTGTGTAACGTGAAAAAAAGTAAGGGCAGGATGGTATTTCATTACATCCTACGTGGCTTTCCTCTTTAGTCACTCTCCTTTCTCTTCATATTTGAGAGGAACCGAAAACCACCCATGTTTCCACTTAATCTCACCCTCACCCTCTCCCTCTCACAGAATCAAACGGGGTGACACCCTCAAATCCATTTGTGCTACAGTGCCACCCCTTAACCCAAACATATGTTTAGAGTAAGAGAAATATTATTTTGACACCAATATCCAAGTGAAGTGATGCTTACGTGGCAAGGCCTATGTGACAAGTGATGTTTACGTGACAAATTATTGTTTAGTAAATGTCATCCAATTTTTTTTTTAAATTGGGATGTATAATATTTTGAAGGTTGTTTGAGGAAAGTGGGGATTGGGAGAGAGACTGGGAGCTAGTAACCTAGGGTTTGGGAGCAAAGAGGGAGAGAACATGTGAAAGGGGTCTAACACTACAAGAAAATCAAGGAATAGAAACAAATTTTAGAGGATAAAAATAATTAGTTCCTATAGTGACTAAATTAGAGATCATTTTAGAGACTAAAAAATTTTTGGTTTCTAAATTAGTTTCTATTATAGTTAAATAGTTTCTAAATTGGTATCTAATTAGCTATCAAGGTTTTAACTACCAATTATTTAGATTCTAAATTTGGTAGCAAAAATCTTGGTAGCTAATTAGATACCAATTTAAAAACCATTTAACAATAATAGAAACTAATTTAGAAACCCAAAAAAAAATTTAGTCTCTAAAATGGTCTCTATTTTAGTCACTATAACAACTAATTATTTTTTGTCTCTAAAATTGGTTTCTATTTAATGATTTTCTTGAAGTGTAAGTTGTTGCGAATTGGAAGATTGGAAGCATGAGGGAGAATCAGGTGGTTGTTAGTGGTGCCGGTGTTGTAAGGTGTCTAAGGAGAAAATTTTGGATTGGAAACGCGGAGGAGAATTAATTCGGTGGTGGTTGGTGGCGATGGTGTTACAGGAGATGTGAGAAAATTTTGATTTGAAAGCGCTAAGGAGAATTTATGTCACCAACTCTAAGTTATTATTTTTTTACATTTGTGTTGTTTGAGGGAGGGTGTTGACAATGTTGGGTTTAGATGTGTTGATTTTTGTGGAAGGTGTCACCAAGAGAAGAAGTTTTTGAAATGTGTTGAGGTTGGTGTAAGGCGGATAAATGTGAGTATGTTGCAGTACACAAATGATATAATTTTTTTTTGTAAAGTTGACACCTAAAGTGTTATGACTTTAAAAACATTCTTGAAGTGTTTTGAACTTGTCTCTGGGCTTAAAGTTAACTACTCTAAGAGTAAGGTTGGTGGAGTGGGTGTGAGTGCAAATCAGATTAATTATGAGTTTTGCAACAATTCTTAACTGCAGAATTATGAAGGCACCTTTTACTTATATGGAGTGACGGTAGGAGGGAATTATAAGAGACGTGCTTTCTGGGAAGGAGTGCTTGGTAAGTTATGGGGTAGATTGGGTTTATGGAAAGGTAAATTCCTTTCTCTAGCTGGTAGATTATGCCTTATAAAAAAAAATAAAAAGAGAAAAAAAAAATCATGTTAAAAATCATAAAAAGGTAGAAAGAAAAATGAGGAAAAATGTGAACTCAAAAGAAAATGGTGATTAGATAACATATATGTTCTTTATAATTGGATTGTAGGTATGTTCTTCTTTAATATGTGCATTTTGTTATCTGAAAAATCAATATTTTTTGGAAGCCCCGCCTGATTACAACCCTGGAAAAGACCTCAAGATTCATGTTTGTAATATGTTTGTGATGTGAAGATGAAATGAAAAACAACTGTGATTTGTTATGATTCAGTGAAAATAGAGAGAAACACTTACCTATGAGCATATGAAAATAAATTCCTTAATGAATTATCATTTATTTGTTTTGATTTAATCTTGGAAGTTGATTGTGTCTATATTTTTCTATATTTAAATTTGGAAGCATCATAAGTTTCTAATTTGATCGGTTGTTTAGTGAATTAAGCTGTTTGATATTTAAATTCAAATATATTCATTTACTTTGTTTGAGGACAAGCAAGATTCTAAGTTGAGGAGAGTGATAAGTGTATAATTTCAGTAATATTTCATATTAAAATATAGGCACCTATGAGTATTAATTGTTAAATTACATATAAAATAATCCCTAATTTATGAATTTATATACCTTTTTTTTACATATTTTATGATCTTTATTTAAATAGGAGTATTTTATTCCCAAATTTGGTGTTAATTTTGATTTCTATAGAAGAATGGAGATATTGGGCTAAAGAGGAATGATAGCAGCTAAAAAGAGAAAGCTGGAAGGTCTCAGAACGCATAAAAACGCCAAAAAGTCCAAATCAGCAACAGAGAATCTCCCTCAAGCGAGCTCATTCTCGCTTGAGCGAGAATACTTCAAAGACGTCTTTAAAAATCGACGCCTTTCTCGCTCAAGCGACCTACATCTCGCTTGAGCGAGAACGTGTCAGAAAAATTGGACCATTTTATGTTTTTATCAATAAATCCTAAACCTTAAACCTACCAAAATTCCAAAAATCCATCATTTACTATCATTATTTTTTTTATTTTTTCGTATTATTTAGGTATTTTTTAGGTATTTTGAGATTTTAGTTCTCATACTTACACTTATAAGAAAATTATGAAATTTTACATGATGTTTTCTAGTATAAATTAGAGATTTATCAAACCATTATGATTACATTACATTCACAAATTTATTTATTACTCATATATTACATTACATAATCTTATGTGTGTTCTAACATGAACTCTTATTATTTCAGTGCTTATTCTGGATATAACATGTTGAGTGGGGGGAGAAATGCAAGTGTAAATGCAAAGAAACTCACTTGGATGTACCTTAAGGTAACCATGTATAACACTTTAGAATTACACAAAACTTTTTCATATATTTATAGAACTTTTTGTACACTTTTTTATATTTAAATTATGATATTACATGTATTATTGTTCTGGAAATTTGATATTTTATGTAGGATTAGATTAGAGTAAATATATAATAATAAAAACTTAAAAAAAGCACACTTATAACGACGGTTCTCCATTAGAACTGTCGTTATAAGTGTATTTATTTTAAAATATTGTTAATTGGTAGAACAATGACGGTTCTAGAACCGTCGTTAAAGTGATTTTATAACGACGATTCGGGAACTGTCTTTGTATGACCTTTTTAACCGTCGTTAATTAGTTGTTTTGTACTAGTGTGTGCAATGTTTCAATTTGCACCAAAGGGGTCACATTTTAAATCTTGCAAGGAACTAATTTTTTTTATCAACAATGAATAAATAAAATTAAAGGAGTGGACTTCCTATATCATCCACAAAAGAAACTCTCCTTTATGGTTGGAGCAGAACAACCATAAAGTGAGAAAAACATACCCAAAAATATAACCAACAAGTTACCTCAAAGCAACATTCAACTTTACCGAAACGCCCAAAACCGAGGCCACCTACATTCACCTCGCCACGCGACAAGTTACCCATGTAGGGAATAACTCGCCATGTAGCTTACTCTGGTGAGCACTAAGTGCCACGAGGAGCACAATCTCTGCAAAATCGCCTGCCGCCAATGCTACTCGCCATGTATGCTCTGACCTAAGGAAACCCCGCTCTCGACGAGGATCCACTCGGGAAATCCCCTCGTCGACGGGCGAGCTGTTCCCTTCATCTCATTGCTCATGTTGAGGTTGTGGTACTAATGAAGTTGGTTTGTGTAACTTGCAAGGAACTAATGAAGTTGGTTTGTGGTATCCTTGTCATGTTTCTTTAAATTTATTTACCTATTATGACTCTGACTTTGTAGGATGTAAGATGAGCAGGAAAAGTACAAGTGGAACGTGTTATAAACTTGGATCAAGTTTAATCTCATGGCATTGTAAGAAGCAAGTATGTGTGGCTTTGTCAACAATAGAAGTTGAGTACATAGCTACAGGGAGTTGATGTGCACAAGTTTTATGATTAAAACAACAGGTAAGTGATTTGGGGATAATCTTGAATAAAATCCTTTATTCTGTGATAATATTAGTGTTATAAACTTGATTAAAAATCCTATCATGTATTCAAACACAAAGCATATTGAGATTAAACATCATTTCCTTTGTGAACATATTTCAAATGGTAATTGTAAACCCTAAATTAAATTCATTGGAACAAAAAATAATTAGTTTATTTGTTTACTAAACAACTTGCACGAGATATATTCAATTAGCTCATAACTAAATTAGGATAGATTCAATTAGCTCATAACTAAATTAGGTATCATTAGCTTAAGTCGAGAAGGTAAATGTTTAATGAAGGAAAGAGAGGATTCTTGGGTGTGGAAAAATGACGAAAACCTAGGGTATTTAGTCAAATTTGTATACGAAATCTCAAGGAATGAGACATGTGGGGAATATAGGGCTGTATACAAATCATTTTGGGATACTAATGTGCTACCTTCGGTGCAGCTAGTAGCGTGGCGAGTTCTAATAGATAGATTACTAACAAGAACTAACCTAGAAAGCAGAGGAATGGTTTTGGAAAGTAAATGTGGGGCAAAATAGGAAACAACAAATCATCTATTCTTTAAATATAAAATTTCCTTGATTTTTTTTTTATCAGCAAAGAATGAAATTTAATTAAGAGGGATACAAAAGGGGTATCCCAACCCTTGATGTACGTGGATTGCAATGATTGGTGAAATTTGGAAACAGAGGAAAAAATCATTTTTAAAAATGATCTGTAGAGTGGATAATGATGAGATATTTTCTTTAACACAACTAAAGATGTGGGATTGGATTAAAAATAAAGAAAAATTAATTGATTTTACATACTTACAATGGTGTATTGAACCTAAGAAATGCTTGAAGTTTTTAGAAAGAAGTAAATATAGAAAATGCAAGTTGGGTATGCGAATGGATTTTAAAACGGTTAGTTTTGTTTAGGTGGGTAGTACCTCGATTTAGCTTGACGAAAAGGAAAGTTGTAAGTAAGTTAAAAGGAGTGGGATGGAATAAGGGTAGATCTTTCGGTAGATGGTTAAGATTTAAAAGATTGAGACTTAAAAGGTATTTATGATGAGATGTTGGATTGGAAGGTAGGTGTTTTCTTCATTGAGAAGTGTATATGTTATTACTGTTTACACAGTTTTTCTTGGTTTTGTTTGGGTTTTGGTCTTTATTGTTGAATAAGGTTAGAAGAAAGGTTTGTTAAAGGGTGTGGACTGGAACGGGGGAGTGCCTTTTGGTAGATGTATGAGATCTTAGTGTTAGAAAAATATGTAAATTAATTTTATAATGTGGCCCATATGAAATAGATGTTGGACTTTGGACCAAAATATGATTTAATAAAATAAAAGGTCCATTGGTTAATGGGAGAAATTATATGTATACACCTTATGATATTTAATGAAAACCTAATCTGATGGAGATTGAGAAAGAATAAAAATGGGTTCTGTCTCTGCAAATGAGGTTGTCTCACTGGTTGACCATCAAGAAAGAGTATGACAAGAATAGGAATTCCAAGAGATAGATTGAGAAAATGAGATTAAAGAAACTGCTCACTTAAGGACTCTCATGGATCAAGGTAAGTGTCTATCTCTATTATAAAGAATGTATAGAATGTGAGAATCATAGTTTGTAAGATCTTATACAATATGATTTTACAATTAAGAGCTTGAGAATTAAAGGAACATGATATATGTCATGATTTCATATGTTGATGTCTCATAATTCTCTAACATAGTTTGTTATTTCTTAGTGAATAGGATCTGTCAATCTTACCAGCATGCATATATTGTTATCATTTGGGTTAGATCTTTCTATATACCTTTGCATCTCATGATCTTACCTTAGTATAAGGCTGGAAAGGTTTTCTATCTTGCAGCTTAATTGTCTGATGATTGGATGGAGGCAACAAATGTTTGTTTGGATGTGGATGCCATGAGTGGAGTCATGTGAAAGTAGATCCCAACTTGATAATTAAAAGAATTTCATGTAGGACAAGACCTAATCATTTTGCAAAAGTTATATATGTGCTATGTTTTTGTAGTTGTTGTTTAGTCTGATTGTCTGATTGTTTTTTTTTTTAAGAATTTATATAGTTATAGTATGGAAGAAAGATATTGGTCCTGTTTTTTTTATGGGATTTTTCTCCTTTATTGTTTTTTAGGGTTGATCCTTAAACAGGGATTTTAGGTCATATCTCAGGGAATGTTTTCCAATTTTTTTTTTATTTATATAAAAGGTTAAAACATTCTTAAAATACTCTGTTTATATTTTATTCATTATTTATTAATAAAAAAACAAAATATTAAATAATGTATTCTTATCTTTCTCTGGCTCACACAAAAAATTATTTTAAATGTTTAACGTTGGTTGTAATTAATTGACGTAGTGAATACTTAATGAAGATAAATAAGTAAAAGATTACTATATTGTGATGGTGAATAAACTCTTGTGTTAGTATTAAAAATAGAAAATGGAAATTTTTTATTGACATTAACATAGTAGATAATGTCAAAATAGTTTTTTTTTTTAATGACATCTTTTACATGCACCCATAATTAGTGATTATTTTACCATCCTTTCATACTTTCTATGAAACTTATATTCATTAACCACAAGTACATATTTTACAAGATTGCACATGAATTAGGTTCCCAAATAATTAGGATCCCAAACTAATACCTTCTTATTTGGATCTATTGTAACATAAAAATTCTTATATTTTATTTTTAAATATTATGATAAAATTTTATATACTGAATCAATATTACATTAAAGGAAGGAAGGAAAAAAAGGATTATTCTGAAATACTTCATCAGATTCAATAATATCCAGAGAATTTTCATAAGCAATTTTGGAATAAAATAATTCTAATACTTTTCAATTTTAAATTTTTATAAGCAACATTTTTACATATTAATATATGAAAATGTAAAGTGATCTTTTTTAAATGTGAAACAGTTATGATTTTTAAATTCAGTATAATAATTTTTAACTATAATTATACAATTTATAATTCTCTATTACATATAGTTTCTTCTAAATTTTAATATATGTATATATACAATAAAACAATTCATTAAAAATGTGAAATTCAATTTAAAATAAGTTGAAAAAATTAACCAAGTGTTTTAGCGTGTAATAGTAATATGTAGGAGGCGTGGGAAGGTTAAATTTAACGAGCTAGCATTTAGCAGGTGTTAGAATCCTACAAAGAAGTTTTCATAAACCGATACGTGTCTTTGTTGCTGCATGCATGCATGCATTCATATTCTCTATGATCCACGACAATTGAAAGGACAATTAAAGAGCATCACGTGAAGAATGATGACAAAACTTCGACATGCACCTCGTATCTCGTGCAATTATTGTTTTTATCATCATAAATCTTGTCGAAGAACACACACTAATGCCTATAAATTCTTACCTGCAAGCACAAACTAAAACACATCACAAAACTCAGAATAAGAAATCTGCAAAATCAAAGAATGGGTTATGTTAGGGTTGCTCCTTTGGCTCTCTTCTTGCTTGCCACTTCCAGTATGTACCATTCCATTCTTCTTATACTTTTTCATCGTTTCTGTTTACATATTTCAGAACTACAGAAAATTATTATATATACGTGTTCATTTGTTCTAATTTTAAAATGTGATTCTCAGTAATGTTTTCGATGAAGAAGACAGAGGCAGTAGTATGTTCAGGTGTTTGTTCACCATTTGAGATGCCACCATGCGGGTCAAGTGATTGTCGCTGTATCCCTTATGGACTATTTATTGGTGCCTGCACTTATCCAAGGGGACTTTCATCTGTGGCAAAGACGATAGATGAACATCCCAACTTATGTCGATCTCATGGAGAATGCATGAAGAAAGGAAGTGGCAACTTTTGTGCTCGTTATCCTAATGATTATGTGGATTATGGTTGGTGCTTTAACTCTGATTCTGAAGAACTTAAAGGGTTCTTGGCCATGCCTAGAGAAATATCCAAGTAGTGTGAATGGCTGTGAAAAGTGGTGATGCATGATGCATATGATGCATCTACTCCTACTTCTAGAAATTAAAGCTTATGATGCATCTATTGCTATGAATAAAAAAGAGTGTTCCATGTAACTCATAGTTGGTTACTGTACACTCCTGCCACATGAGTTAATAAACAAAAAGTTCTCATATTTTCTTTTGTTGAAAATAGATAAGAAAAAAAGAGACAAATAGTCACCATCAAGAAAAAAAAATTGGTACATAAACTATATTACATATAAAGTACTTATATAAAGGATTATTTAATTGTCTTTTCATTTAGTACGGGGCTTACATGCATGGCTTTGCAGCAATTAATAGAACACTTTGCTCACATATTCTCTACTATCCCACACAATCCATAACCAAAAAGTTCCCTGTATGATTAGGATCTTGTTCATAAATATGTTTGGAAGATTAGTTATGAAATTAAAAGACTAAACGTAATTTTAAAGTACATTAAATGTCACTTTAATTCATTTTATTCTTTGTTAAAAAAAATCCATAAGCACCCTTCATGTTAAAACATGAGGTTTGGTGGAGCCCTCACAACCCATAACATTATTTTGATACAACAACTGTTATTTTGAGAACTATTATGAAGGGCCTCATAAGATGATTGCACAGAAAGCAAGTATCATTCCATAAGCTTATTTTTTCTCCATTACCCACAAACCCACTGAATATTCTCATTAAGCCATCTCATTGATCACCATTTCTTATACTCTTACACCACCTAGACTATTTATTATTATTTTTGTGCGAAGAAAGGTAATATTTGTCCTTTTTTTTTTATGAGGTTGAATCATTTTAAGTGACTGATTTAATTTAATTGTTTCTTGCTAACCAAAAAGAATATTATTTTTATCTCCTAGACTTCTTCAACCTCTATATTTGGATTGTAACACCTCTAAACACAATCCTTTTGTCTTATAGGCGAGCCTCCACATCCTTTTTCCTAACAGAGCTAGATTGAAAAGTTTTAGACATTTTACACCTAACCCCCATACTCCTTAGTTATGCAAATATCATTCCATTTCAGCCATGATATTTTCCTCTTTTCATGCCCCCTTCCCCACAAAATATTAACCTCTTTTCATGCCCCCATCCCCAAAAAATATTAATTTGGATTTCCTAATTCTTTTGTGAACCGCCTCAAGCATCTTGGAAAAAAAAATAACACTACAAGAAATTATTTATTTACATTACATACAGATCTGAATCCATATATAAATAAACGTTACATATAGATATTTACATACAAATTTAATTCAATATGTAAATAGACATTACATACGAACAATTCGTATGTAAAATCAAACATGATTACATATAGATTTATTCCAAACCAAACTAATATGAATATGCATATGTAAATGGATCTCAATTTCAAACTAAAATTGAATTTTAAATTCTCTATAAATATAACATTTATATCTCTACATATGAATTTCTTAGCAAATTAAAATTAAACTTTAATTTCAATAATAAAGTTTGTAAATTTCTAAAGTAAAATTAAATCTGAACAAAAATTAATTTAAATAAGAAATCAAATTTAAAAGATCAATACCATCTACCATGGAGGATGGATCACAGGACAAGTTTAGAAACAAAAAAACAATTGAAATCATGAACCCTAAAATAAGCCTCAAATTGTGTCTCATCCGCTCACGCCTTCGTCGCTTGTGTCTCCTTCATGCGTGCCTGTTGTTCTCCTCGTCGTCAACGGCGTCGCTTCAGTATTTTGTTGTTAAAGATATCGTCACTACTTGCAATAGCAGTTGTCTTCGCGTTCATCGTTGTTGCACCCCTACTGTCATGTTCGTTGTCACCAAATCTCGCGCGACAAAGTTTCAAATGACCAACGGAACTCGTTTCACCACCATCTACCACCGCTCACCTTCAACAACGGCACTAGGCAACCGCGTGCATCTTCATGGACCTTCCCCGCAGCTTCACCAATGACGATTTTGAGGAGCTGGTTTTGGGAAATTTATCGTAGACTATGATTTAAGTAGAAAAGGAAAGAGATTAGGGTTTAAACATATAGAAGGATAGTAAATCTTAAGTGTTATCTGATATTTTTTTTTATTACAAAAAATCTTTTTATATGTTGGCCTAGCCTACCTGGATCATTAGAAATGTTAGCCAATCTTGCATCCGTTAAACCTTTGATATTTTAAAAATATTTTATTATAAAGTTTTCACATAATTTTTTATTTAATTTTAAAGTTTATAAAATCAATTGCGGCATCCGTTAAACCTTTGATATTTTAAAAATATTTTATTATAAAGTTTTCACATAATTTTTTATTTAATTTTAAAGTTTATAAAATCAATTGCGTAAGTTTAACCTTCACAATGTTTTATTATTAAAATAATATGTATTTATTATCCCACTTTTAGTATGTTAAGCCTACATGTTTTTTTTTTTTTCTTTTCTTCTTTGTGAACGGACGTTAAATTTTTTAAATTTATTTATGTGGGTTTGACCGACAATAATAGTTTCCATTTTTGGGTCAATGCAAAATTTCGAAAGCTATAATTTGTAATTGTTTTGTAATATTTTTCTTTTAATGTACTTTAAAATTACGTTTAGTTAAAAAGGTCTTTTAATTTCATAACTAATCATTCAAGCATATTTATTAACATGATCCTATTTTATTAAAGAAATTCTCCCTCCAAGCATTAAATCGTACAGCAACTTTTTGGCTATGGATTGTGTGGGGCCGTAGAGAATATGTGAAACAAAAGAAAATATGAGAACCTTTTTGTTTATTAACTCATGTGCCAGGAGTCTACAGTAACCAACTGTGAGTTACATGAAACACTTTTTATTCATAGCAGTAGATGCATCATAAGCTTTAATTTATAGCAGTAGTAGTGGATGCATCATGCATCATGCATCACCACTTTTCACAGCCATTCACACTACTTGGATATTTCTCTAGGCATGGCCAAGAACCCTTTAAGTTCTTCAGAATCAGAGTTAAAGCACCAACCATAATCCACATAATCATTAGGATAACGAGCACAAAAGTTGCCACTTCCTTTCTTCATGCATTCTCCATGAGATCGACATAAGTTGGGATGTTCATCTATCGTCTTTGCCACAGATGAAAGTCCCCTTGGATAAGTGCAGGCACCAATAAATAGTCCATAAGGGATACAGCGACAATCACTTGACCCGCATGGTGGCATCTCAAATGGTGAACAAACACCTGAACATACTACTGCCTCTGTCTTCTTCATCGAAAACATTACTGAGAATCACATTTTAAAATTAGAACAAATGAACACGTATATATAATAATTTTCTGTAGTTCTGAAATATGTAAACAGAAACGATGAAAAAGTATAAGAAGAATGGAATGGTACATACTGGAAGTGGCAAGCAAGAAGAGAGCCAAAGGAGCAACCCTAACATAACCCATTCTTTGATTTTGCAGATTTCTTATTCTGAGTTTTGTGATGTGTTTTAGTTTGTGCTTGCAGGTAAGAATTTGTAGGCATTAGTGTGTGTTCTTCGATAAGATTTATGATGATAAAAACAATGATTGTACGACACACGAGGTGCATCTGGAAGTTTTGTCATCACTCTTCACGTGATGTTCTTTACTTGTCTTCTCAGTTGTCCTGGATCATAGAGAATATGAATGCATGCATGCAGCAACAAAAAATGCATGCAGTAACAAAGACACGTATTAGTTTATGAAAACTTCTCACTAGGATTCTAACACCTGCTAGTTCGTTAAATTTAACCTTCACACCTCCTATATATTACTATTACAGGCTAAAACAGTTGTTTAATATTTTTTCAACTTGTTAAATTTAATTTCACATTTTTAATGAATTCTTTTATTGTATATATATATACATAGATTAAAATTTAGAAGAAACTATATGCAATAGAGAATTATAAATTGTATAATTATAGTTAAAAATTAATATACTGAATTTAAAAATCATAACCGTTTCACATTTAAAAAAGATCATTACATTTTCATATATTAGTATGTAGAAATGTTGATTATAAAAATTTAAAATTGAAAAGTATTTCAGTTATTTTATTCCAAATTGCTGATGAAAAATCTCTGGGTATTATTGAATCTGATGAAGTATTTCAGAATAATCCTTTTTCCCTTTGTTGTAATATTGATTCCGTATATAAAATTTTATCATAATATTTAAAAATAAAATAAATTTTACAATAACAGTAATAAGAATTACTGTTATTGTGATTGTTTAGAAGTGAATATAGATTAAAGCAAATAAGGATAGTTACAGAGGTACTGTGTGAGAGGTTGGTTCTTTGATTTTCCCTTTAGACTCTCGTGTAGGCTTTGAGTTAATATAAGGAAGTCTAAACTTGTGGTATGATAGGATTTGGTTATGGTTGTTGTAAAAGGATTGAGATTCTTATTAAGTGTCCCGTTTCATATAGTTTAATTAGTTTATTTTTTTTATTGGTAAGAAAAAAAAATGTGAATAATTCAACTCTTATACGTATTGGTCTAAAAGTCTCCAATATTTTAAATAAAAACTACTTTCCCTCACAAACAGCTGAAAAAAAATTATTCAACCAAAGAAAGATCACTTGTTTTTAATTGAAAACATGTAAACCAAAGGATTAAGACACCAATCTAAAAAGGAAAACAAACAGAAGAAACTTTGTAAGTAACCGAAGACCAAACCTTCAATTGAGCCAAAGAAAAAAATTTCAAAATGATAAATCACTCCTTTTTTAAAAATATGCTTATTTCGATGACGCAAAATCTCACTCACCAAAGCAATCCAGATATTTCCAAAAGTTAAATTAATGGCAGTGGGAGCATCGAATAAGTTAAAATGCAAAAAATGTGAGGCAGGCTCAAGATGATTTGTCGACTTCAACTCTTTTTTTTTATCAACAAAGAATAAATAAAATAAAGCACTTTAGGGGTACCCCAACCCTTGTACAAAAATACAAAAATCAAAACCAGATTCCTTGTACCCAACCAACTAAGAATCCAACAGACCTTACACCACATTACCCAAAATTAAAAACCAAAACAAGATACAAAATCCCCAATAACATCAACCCACCCGTGAAACACACCCTCATGATAGACACAAAAAGCAACACTTAAACCATGTATTTGCCAGCAGTCTGGCATACACCAAAACCTAATTGCCAAAAAACAACAACCAAACTGCGAGAAGAAATCATAAGTCAGACAGGCATGCACACAACACAAACACCTTCCAAGCGCAACCCAAGGGCACACACATCAATCCAACCCTGCCAGGTAGGAGGATCCAATGAAGCCTGCACAAAACACACCACTACTTCCAAGACATAAACATTAGTTAAAAAACCCCAAAAAATCAATCTTTTACCTCATACAACAATGAGGTTCCAAACACCAGTCTGAGTAGGAGAAAACAACTAATCTTTCTTTTACCGTGACCCAAGACCAAGTCTTCCTTTGTACCACAGTAAATACATCCACTAGATCTACCCACCCATTCTCAAACACAACCCTATTCCTGTGATTCCAAATTTTACTTACAATGCCTACCCAAATGTCAAGCCTATAGGTTTAAGCATCCTAAAATGCATTTGTGCATCACAATGTAGAATCGAAGAAGACCCCAGCCACTCGAGACACATACCCCAAATTCTCCAAGAGATCCTACATTCAAAAAATAAATGTCTTACCGACTCTTCTTCCACACCACACAGGGGACATCGATCACTCACCAAAGGTATACCATGTCTCAAGAGATTTTCCTTAGTGAGAATGACATTACATAGCACCCTCCAAGCTGTAAATTGTGTCAAAGGTAAAGTCTTTAAAGTCCAGAATTCCACGAAGAGTTCATCAACCACTACAGACTCCTCCCCCATGAGAATATTATAGGTTGCCTTCACTGAGAAGTCCGTAGAATTAACATCCCTCCAGAGCCATTTATCGGGCTTAAATCCACCCTCTCTTGTTAACCTCTCGTTATCCAACATATGCAATAAAAGAACAGCCAGACTGGATTCTCACACAAAAAGATTCCTTCTCCACCTCAACTTCCATGACCAATTCTTATTATTCCAAACCCAAACTTGTGAAAGAGTGTGACCAGTATCTAAAGATATCGAAAAAAGCCTAGGAAAGTTATGCAATAAAGGAACGTTGTCCATCCATTTATCCTCCCAAAACCTTATTTCTTTCTCGTCCCCTATTTCCCACAAACCTCTGTCTTCAAAATCATTACCCCACTCCTCTAACTTCTACACCTTCCTAAGGTCCCTCTACCAAAGCGATTCCTTACAAATCTGACCTTGAGACCTTAATCCCCTCCACCCACCATACTTAGAGTCTAGAATATCCTTCCAAAGTAATGGCTCCACACAAGCCAAGTTATTATGCATTCAAAGAACAAATGGCTAGTAGCTAGTCTCTTCTTTCTCCCCGCAAAAACAACAAAGCAAATTGTCCATTGCAACCCCATGTCTCGCCAGATTGACCTTAGTAGCAATCTTATTCTCCATAACCCTCCAGGCAGTTATGTGAGTAGAAGGCAAAACCTTAATCTTACAAAATTTGTTATACAAACTCGAGGAGTCCCCCTCTACCGAACCCTTTAAAAAACCACACGCGCAGTTAACTGAATAGCGTTACCTCCATCCTTCCAAACCCATTTATCCTTAATATCATGAGAGGAACTTGAAAATTGCACAACACCCAAAAGTTGACTAACCTGTTCCATTTCCCAAGCGAAAATACCTCTTCTCCAAGCCAAGTCCCACACCCAAATATTATTAACTCAATCTCCACAGAGAGAAAGCTTAGATTCTTAGTTTTGGGGAGTGTGTGGATTGCGGTCGTAAGGGAGATTTGGTTCCATAGGAATAAGGTCATTTTCACAGGCGGTATGGTGGATCACTCAAAAGTCTTCTCTTTGTCTCAGTTGAAGACTTGGTGTTGGGTCACATCCAAAGTCCAATCAGTCAGTTTCTCGTTTTCAGATTGATATCTTGATCCTTTGGTATGTTTGTATTCGATTAAGTTTGTTGGTTAACTTTTTGTTTGGTGGGTTGTTGTTGACAGGGTAGATTCTGTTTGGCAGTATGGTTGTTCTTTGGATGGTTTTTCTGTGAGATATTGATTTTTTAGGTAACCTGATTTTGGATTTTTTTTCGGTGTTTTCATTTTGTTTGGTGTTAATTTGGGCTTTTTGGATTGAAGGCTTTCTATGGGATTCAGGGTCTGTTGTTAGGTGTTTATTTAGTTATGGGTTGAGATTTTTGGATGGGTCATGTATGTATCTTGTGGTATGTATAAGGGTTAAATCACCCCTGAAGTAATTCCTATTTATTTATTATTTCTTGCCGATAAAAAAAAACTTACCTTGATACATGAGAGTCCCTATGTGAGCAATTTCTTTAATCTCCTTTTCTTAATCTATTTCTTGCAATTCCTTTATTTACACGTTCTTTCTTGATGGTTAACCATTAACATCTTCCTTTGCAGAGACAGTCATTTTCTATTCTTTTCCAATCTCTATCAAATTAGATTTTTATTAAGTATCATTATTTATATATATATATAACTTCTCACATTAATCAATAAATATTTTATTTTATTAAATCATATTAAATCACATTCTAAATCCAAAATGTATTTCATGAGTCACATTATAAAATCAATTTACATAATTTTCTAAATACGTATTAAGAAATTAATTTACATAATTTCTATTATTAAGTAGGGGTTTGGCAAAGTCCACTATCCATTGTAAAAGGGTTTGGCGAATGACGAAGAGATAGCATGATGAATGATCGGTGGTGAAAGGAAAAGGGGTAAGGCGAGAGTTAATTTACAGTGGAAAGTGAAGGGTGGCGGTGAACATCCAGCAGCGGTGGATTAATGGCGGAGAAGGAGCAGTTGGGGCGACGAACAACTAGGATGAAGGTGAAAAACAGAAAATTGAGATATAGCATGGAACGATGAAAAAGTGTAGAGCGATGGAAGGACAAGAACAATGTAAGATTAGAGTAACAACGACAAAAGGTTTGGCAAACTCCTGTAGAGAAAATAGTCGGCTAATAGAGGCAATATTGTTTCCTAATGCATATAATCTATGAATTAGATTAAACTGGATTTTTAAAAGAAATTAACTCAATAAGGATAATTTTTTTGTTATCACTATCACCAAAAAGTCATGTTTTGAGGTTCTTGATCTTCACAGTTTGAAATCCTGTGTTTGACTGCAATACTTGACTTTGTTGCATTTCTTGGTCATCTGCTATAAGGTTCGGTGCTATTTAGAGTAACCAATTCTTATATTAGCTTAAAACACATACACCATTGTACCAATTTTTTTTTCTCGATGGTAACTATTTTTTTTTTTCTTGTCTATTTCCACGAAAAGAAAATATGAGAACCTTTTTGTTTATTAACTCATGTGGCAGGAGTGTACAGTAACCAACTATGAGTTACATGGAACACTCTTTTTTATTCATAGCAGTAGATGCATCACAAGCTTTAATTTATAGAAGTAGGAGTAGATGCATCATATGCATCATGCATCACCACTTTTCACAGACATACACATTACTTGGAGATTGCTCTAGGCATGGCCAAGAACCCCTTAAGTTCTTCAGAACCAGAGTTAAAGCACCAACCATAATCCATATAGTCATTGGGATAACGAGCACAAAAGTTGCCACTTCCTTTCTTCGTGCATTCTTCGTGAGTTTGACATATGTTGGGATGTTCATCTATCGTCTTTGCCACAGATGAAAGTCCACTTGGATTAGTGCAGAAACCAACAACTAGTCCAACAGGGATACAACGACAGTCACGTGCTGACCCGCATGGTGGCACCTCAAACGGTGAACAAAGACCTGAACATACTACTGCCTCTGTCTTCTTCATCGGAAACATTACTAAGAATCACATTTTAAAATTAGAACAAATGAATACTTCTGCATAATAATAATATTCTGTAGTTCTGAAATATATAAACATAAACAATAAAAGAATATGAAGAAGAATGGAATGGTACATACTGGAAGTGGCAAGCAAGAAGAGAGCCAAAGGAGCAACCCTAACATAACCCATTCTTTGATTTTGCAGATTTCTTATTATGAGTTTTGTGATGTGTTTTAGTTTGTGCTTGCAGGTAAGAATTTATAGGCATTAGTGTGTGTTCTTCGACAAGATTTATGATGATAAAAACAATAATTGCACGAGATACGAGGTGCATGTCGAAGTTTTGTCATCATTCTTCACGTGATGCTCTTCAATTGTCCTTTCAATTGTCGTGGTTCAGAGAGAATATGAAAGCATGCATGCAGCAACAAAAACTACATGCAGCAACAAAGACACGTATCGGTTTATGAAAACTTCTTTGTAGGATTCTAATAGCAGGTATCAGTTCATGAAAAAAGTTGTTTACGAAAATTAAAATTGAAAAGTATTACAGTTATTTTATTCCAAAGTATCAGTTTTATATATTCATATATACTATAGATTATAATCATGGCTAAAATTATATCTATCGAAATATATACTTCTTTTTACTAAATTATTATAAAAAAAATGTTGCACTTAAATAAAAATATAATTTAATTATTCTTACATTATGTTGTGACATTTCAAAGTACACTTCTCTGAATTAAAAAAATAATTTTGATTATTTTATAATAAAGAATATTTAAAAAATAAATAAATAAAATTAATATTATTTATATTTTCTCTGACCATTCGGGATAATTTTACTTATAATCAAGTATTGGGAGAATATAATAAAAAATAATAAAATGTAACTTGCGTTGAAGTAAGCAGTATGTAAATGAACATTTAAAATTAAATAATAATATTTTTATATCGGTGAAGCTTAATAAAGGATCATATAAAAAATTGTGATAATGATTTTGGTACAAGACACTCTTTATCAAGAAAAAAAAATGACATCATTTTGTTATAATTATATGTACATATATTTTGGTTCAACGAATCGTTAAGCTTTTGTGAAGGCTATTAAAAACGAATTTGAAATCTTTAGGATGGGTGACCTTAATTATTTATTAGAACTTCATGTGAAATAAAAAGAATGACATCTTTATATGTAATACTTAAATAGAGAAATGCAAATTTGTAAGCACTCTTATTGTCAACAAGTTGTCATCTAGATCAAGATGTGCTTGGAAAGTCAGTGGATCAAGCCAAGTATAAATGATTGAGAGGTTTACTCTTGTATCTTACTACAAGTAGACCAAACATTATTTTTGTTGTATGCATGTGAGCAATGTTTTAATTTGCATCAAAGGAGTCACATTTCAATACTGTCAAGAGGATTTTGATGTACTTGCAAGGAACTAATGAAGTTGTTTGTGGTATCCTTGTCATGTTTCTTTAAATTTAATTGACTATTTTAACTATGACTTTGCAGGATGTAAGATGGACAGGAAAATTACAAGTGGAATGTGTCATATACTTGGATCGAGTTTAATCTCATGGCATTGTAAGAAGCAAACATGTGTGGCTTTGTCAACAACAGAAGTTGAGTAAATAGCTGCAGGGAGTTTATGTACACACGTTTTACGATTAAAACAACAGTTAAGTGATTTTGGGATAATCTTGAATAAAATCTTTTATTTTGTGATAATACTAGTGCTATAAACTTGATTAAAAATTCTATCATGCATTCCCACACAAATAATATTGAGATTAAACATCATTTCCTTCGTGAACATATCTCAAATGGTAATTGTGAAATTAAATTCATTGGAAAAGAAAATAATTATCTGTATTTGTTTACTAAACAACTTGTACCGGATAGATTCAATTATCTCATAACTGAAATAGGTATCATTAGCTTAAGTCGAGAAGGTAAATGTTTAATGAAGGAAAGAGAGGATTCTTGGGTGTGGAAGGATGACAAAAAGCTAGGGTATTCGATCAAATTTGCATATACATTATCTAAAGGAATGAGGTATATGTTGGGAATATAGGCACTACTTTCGATGCAACTAGTAGTGTGGCAAGTTCTAATAGGTAGATTACCATCGAGAACCAACCTAGAAAGTAGAGGAATGGTTATGGAGAGTAAATTATGCGTTATGTGTGGGGTATAAGAGAAAACAACAAATCATCTCTTCTTTAAATGTAACATTTACTAAAAGCTAGAAACCACTTTCTACACTTCTTTAAATGAGGAAAAGATTGGGCAAAAAGCATATGAAGAGGGTGCTTTTGCTTCCAATGATACTCTCTCTACATGCGTCAGTCGTTCTACTCACGTATCTTTAGCTAACCTAGTTGAAGCAGTTGAGGTTTTTAAAAACAAAAATGTTTTTTTTACACGCTCCACCTACAACTCAATAAATATTAATATTTATTCATTTACAGAAATTTATAATTTTTTTAATTTTAAAAATTATTTTAACATTTTACATTTTACATTTTGCATTTTGCATTTTTCTTATGTTTTCATTAAGAAGTTTCTTTTTTCTAAAATATTTTTATTACAAATATTAATATTTTGTTGTAAGTATAAGGTGGAGTAGGGTGTCAAAATATCATAACCCTTTTAAAAATACGTACAACAAGAAGCCCATTTTGGATTCGAACCATCTGGTGAGTGATACATCCCACTTAGGCGAGGGAGTCCAGGGGTCGCCAATGGAAGGCCATGGGTCCGTAAGTGGGGAGAGTGAAGACCATGTTACATGTGGTACCCAGGCTTGGAGATCAAAGAAGGGTGAGAGAGGGAAAGGACAAGGGGCATTATCGGCGATGACGGAGATCCAAGTGACACTCATTGATCATGGAGCTCTCAAAATGACCCTCTAGGTGAGTCATCTCTTAAGGAAGGACCTCAAACTAATCTAAAAAACAATGGGGTCAATGAAAAAGAAGGAGGAAGAGGAGATGCAGTCACGTTGACTCTCTCACACCTACTAGGCATCAACGGTGAATCTATAGGGTGCATTTATAACATGCCTCCTCGTCATCAAAGGCGAAGAGGACTATTGGAATTGGGGGAATCAAGTATGAAGCCAAGGTGGAATGAAAATTCAGGAGTGGGATCTCCCAAATTAGGGAACAATTTCGTATCCAGAGTTGGCACTAATTCAATAACAATTCCTGATGGAGACATTATTAACTGTAATTCTAGATTTCGGAATGTTGATAATAGAGTTGAACCAAAAAATTTGTGGGAGTTGGGTAAACAAATAGGGATTACTTGAGGAGGAGGTTGTCAAAGAATTTGAATGTATGGAAGAGAGGAATCTTGAGGTCATGAAGAGGTATGATGAGGGTAACAAAAATGAGATTTTATGATTATTGTAAATCTGAATATAAGAGGTCTAAGGGGGGCACCAAAAACGAGATATCTAACATGAATTATTGCCTGTGAGGGTGCAAAAATTATATGTTTACAAGAAAAAAAAAAGCAAGTGTTTTTTCGGATGCTAGGTGTTTTTCTTTGTGGAGGGGGATGCTAGGTTGGATTCATAATGAAGGAGCGGATGGAGCTGGGAGTTTGTTATCTATGTAGCATAAAGAAGCCTTTTGTTTTGAAAGTCATCTGGTGGGAAAGGACTTCATTGTTGTTTTTGGCCAACACCTTAAATCTAATAACTCGTGTGTTGTGGTCAATGTGTATGCAGCATGCAACTTAAGTGAAAAGGTAGTTTTGTTGGAAGAACTTTCGTCTATCAAATCTGCACCTCAGGATTTGGTATGGTGCTTTTGTGGTGATTTTAAGATAGTTAGAAGTGTAAACAAAAGGAAAGGTGCCAGTGACAGGGGAACCCAATCTAGTGAGATTAAAAGATTTAATAGCTTTATTGAAAGGAACTTTTTGTTGGAATTGTCCATTATGGGCAAGAAATTTATTTGTTATAAGTCGAATGTACCAGCGAAGAGCAGGTTAGACAGAGTGTTGGTATCTAATGATTGGCTACAAAAATGGTCAATGAGCAAACAATATGTACAATCGAGAGAGGTTTTAGACCATGCTATAGTGTGAAATCTTTGGTTAAAGATTGGGGTCCTAGACCTTTCAGTACTATTGATTCTTGGTATATGGAAAGTGGTTTCAAGGAGCTGGTGAAAGAAAAATGGTTGTCTTACTTTGTACAAGGTAATGACATGATGAAATTCAAAGATAAGTTTAAATCTCTGAAGGTTCATCTTAAAGTATGGAACTGAAATGTGTTTGGGTATATGGACACGAACAAGAAGAATATTTTGAAGGAAATAGAAGTTCTTGACTCCCAAGATGATCAAGGTGAGCTCAAGTGAAGTGCCAGAGTGAAGAGAATGGATTTACTATGTCAATTAAGGGTGAATAACAAAAAACAAGATTCTCTTAGTAGGCAAAAGGTTAGAGTAAATTGGCTCAAGTATGGGAATTCCAACTCAATTTATCACTCGATTTTAAGATGAAGAAGACTAAGGAATGATGTCAAAGGTATGGAAGTTGGGGGTCAATGGTGTGAGGAACCTGAAGTCGTCAGAGGTGAATAAAAAAGGTTGTTTGAAGACAAATTTATGGATACTTATAACTATGGGGTTAGACTTGGAGATGTAGAGTTTAAATCCCTATCTTTGGAGGGTAGCTCAAGCCTCCTTTCCAATATTACTAAGGAAGAAACTCGGGAAGCGGTGTGACAATGTGAAGGTTCAAAAAGTCTTGACTCAAATGAATTTAATTTTAACTTCATTAAGAATAGTTGAGATGTTCTTAAATGTGATGTTGTTGCAGCGGTGCATCACTTATATGAAACGAACAATATCCCGAAAGGTTGTAATGCATCTTTTATAGCCTTAGTACCTAAAGTGCATGACCCCACAAAGCTTGACCAATATAGACCTATCTCCTTAGTGGGTTCCTTATATAAGATCATCTCTAAAGTGTTATCTGATGAAAGTCAATCGACATTCTTGAAGGATAAAGGGATGTTGGATAGTGTCCTCGATGCTAATAAGGTTATAGAGGAGCTCAAGAGGCATGAGAGGAGAGGTTTATGCTTAAATGAGAACTATGAAAAGGCGTACGCCTTAGGAAGATGTGAATTCTTATTTGTTATGTTGCGAAAATTGGGCTTCCATAGTAAATGGATTCAATGGGTTAGAGGATGCTTGGAATTTGCCTCAGTCTCTGTGTTGGTTAATGGTAGTCCTACGACGAAATTCAAACCAACGAGAGGGTTGAGGCAGGATGACCCTCTAGCCCCTTTCCTATTAATTGTTGTTGTCAAAGGCTTGGTTGAGTTAGTAAGACAAGCTTTAAAAGCCCATTTGTTTACAGGTGTGAAGGTTGGTAGGTATGAGTTAGAGTCTTGTATGCTTCAATTTGCTGATGATAAGTTTTTTCTTTAACTAAAAATTATTTTAAAATAAATAAAAAAGGAAAATGTTTGCCTTCTTTAGTTTTAAAATAAATACATAAAATAACACATATATTAGATATTTTTTAACATATACGTGATAGTTGTTGTTTAGTAGTTAAATTAGAGTAATTTGAATAAAGACTATGAAACGCAATGTTAGACCATCTAACATCAAAGAGATTATAGTATAGATAATATCAAATGACTCTAAGTCGTATTTTAATGAATCCAATAGTAAATTCAATTAACTAGTGTTTAACCAAGGAATGTCATAAATACATTAAAGATAAAAATTGTAGTTTTGATATTTTTAAAATAGTGTTTGAAAGATTCTTTGAATTAGGTCAATATTTATTTAAGTTTGATTCGATGAGAGAATTGAAAGGATAATAATTTTAAAAAAATCAATGATGAATTCATTGTTGAAAGAACTTGAAAATCAACATGTTTATTTTATTTTATTTTAAACATCTTTGATCCATACGTAGTCAATAAAAATAAAAATAATATTAATTTAAATTAATTTTTAAATATTTTTTATGATTATAAAATAATTAAAATTAGTTTTTAGTTGAGCGAAGAATATTTTGAAATATCATAATATAATGTAAGAATATGTTAAATATATTCATATTTAAGTCCACCATTTTTTATAAAAATTTAGTAAAAAAGAAGTATATATTTTGATAAATATAATATTACTTATGTCTATAATCTATAATATAAAATCGATATTTTGGAATAAAATAACTGTTATACTTTTATTTTAATTTTTATTAAATTTAATAAGTTGAAAAAAAATTAAACAAGTGTTTTAGCTTGTAATAGTAATATGTAGGAGGCGTGTGGGGAAGGTTAAATTTAACGAACTAGCATTTGGCAGGTGTTACGATCCTAGCAAGAAGTTTTGATGAACTCATACGTACGTGTCATCGTTGCTGCATGCATTTTTTTGTTGCTGCATGCATGCGTTCATATTCTCTATGATCCACGACAACTGAAAAGACAATTATAGAACATCACGTGAAGAGTGATGACAAAACTTCTACAATGCACCTCGTGTCTCGTACAATCATTGTTTTTATCATCATAAATCTTCTCCAACAACACACACTAATGCCTATGAATGAATTCTTCTGCAAGAACAAACTATAAAGCATCACAAAACTCAATAACAAATCTGCAAAATATCAAATGATACGTGTCTTTGTTTCTGCATGCATTTTTTGTTGCTGCATGCATGCATTCATATTCTCTATGATCCACGACAACTGAAAAGACAATTAAAGAACATCACGTGAAGAGTGATTACAAAACTTCCACATCATAATTCTTCTCGTACAATCATTGTTTTTATCATCATAAATCTTCTCCAACAATACACACTAATGCCTATAAATTCGTACCTGCAAGAACAAACTATAACGCATCACAAAACTCACAAAAACAAATCTGCAAAATCAAAGAATGGCCAATGTTAGGGTTGCTCCTTTGGCTCTCTTCTTGCTTGCCACTTCCAGTACGTATCATTCCATTCTTCTTCATATATGTTTTATCGTTTCTGTTTATATATTTCATAAAATTGTTATATATATATACAAGTTCATTTGTTCTGAGTTTGAAATGTGATTCTCAGTAATGTTTCCGATGAAGAAGACAGAGGCAGTAGTATGTTCAGGTGTTTGTTCGCCGTTTGAGAGGCCACCATGCGGGTCAACACGTGATTGTCGCTGTATCCCTTATGGACTATTTATTGGTGCCTGCACTTATCCAAGTGGACTTTCATCTGTGGCAAAGACGATAGATGAACATCCCAACATATGTCAAACTCATGAAGAATGCACCAAGAAAGGAAGTGGAAACTTTTGTGCTCGTTATCCCAATGACTATATGGATTATGGTTGGTGCTTTAACTCTGGTTCTGATGAACTTAAAGGTTTCTTGGCCATGCCTAGAGCAATCTCCAAGTAATGTGTGTAAGCCTGTGAAGAGTGGTGATGCAGATATGATGCGTCTACTACTACTTGCATCTACTGCTATGAATAAAACTAGTGCTCCATCCAACTCATAGTTGATTACTGTAAACTCCTGGCACATGAGTTAATAAACAAAAAGGTTCTCATATTTTCTTTTCTCGGAAATACATAAGAAAAAAGAGACAAATAGTTACTATCAAGAAAAAAAATTGGTACATTGGTGGATCCGTTTTTTAAGCTAATATAAAAATTGGTAACCAAGCATTCTTTTGTATAAGCTTAGTTAATTTTTAATATGTAACATCCTAATTATATGCTAGAGTAGGATTATTAAACATTTTGCAAAGAATAAATAATTAAAAATGTAATCTAAGCATAGTTATTTAGCTTTTTCCTTCGTCATTTCACTGTGCTAGAAGTCATTGTTCTAACATGCAGAGACACAGTATTACAGGGAGATTAATCTTTTTGATTTAGTGAACTAGAAGAAACCTATAATAAGACAGAGAACAAAAAGACTTCCATTTTAAATCTATCTTTTAGAGTATTCCGATACAAGGTTTGAGTAAGGTTTCTGAAAAAATTAAAAGGATCAAAATGGAAGCTTCTAAATTATACCAGTAATTTAAATTGACCGGAACTAGGCACCAATTGAATAATTAAGTATATTCTATATGTTAATTAAGTATATTCTATGGTGTACTACTTCATGTATATAAGTGATTGAAGAGGCATTTTATACTCAAGAGATACTAATGGAAAAGTAGATTCTATGAGGACTTATTATGAAAGTTATAATTCACTAATTATAATAAGTTGTGCAATGACAATTTTGTAATAAATTACAAGTTTTTCATGATGGTTCAATTAAAAACATCTTAGTAAGTAATTTTAAGTCAGTAAGTAATTTTAAGTCATAATTGTTTAGTTAGTATGTCATTTCAAAATATATTTCACATAGTAAGTCAATCGAGATCCTTTATACCATAAAGTGTTTGCTAAGATACAAGACAAAAGACTATATATACTACAAGAAAAAAAGGTTTTAATGGAGGTTATTTAACATAGGTTAATATAACTCTATCAATTTATTAAATTAGTTTAGGTTTTTTTAACCTTTGTTATTCCAAAATCTCAGCAAAATAACGGAGGTGTTTTAACCTTCGTTAAAATTTAAAGGTTTATTCTAAAACCTCAGCAAAATAATAGAGGTTTTTTTAATCTTCGTTAAATTTCAAAGGTTTATTCTAAAATCTCAACAAAATAATGAAGTATTTTTTAGCCTTTGTTAAGTTTCAAAAGTTTATTTTAAAATCTCAACAAATTAATGGAGGATTTTTTAACTTTCGTTAAATCCCAAAGATTTATTGTAGAACCTTCATTAAACAATCCAAAATTTTCAAACTTCAATAAATAAATATAATTAAATATATTTATAAATAAATAATTAAAAAATATATAATTTTAATATATTTATATATTTTATAACTAAATTCTCTAAAATTTTGAAAGTGTAACTTTACATTACAAATAAGTTTTCTAAAGTTTCAAAAAATTATTTTAAAAATTCAGCAAAATAATCTTGGATCATAAGTATTTCAACAACTAATTTTGGATAATAAGTATTTTAATAGTATATGCATATTTCTTATGATTGATGGTAGTTGGTTTATATAATTCCTATTATTTTATGCTACGAGCTCATACTTAAACAAAATTTGACTTATTTTGTTTTAGCTTTTGATGTACATATATTTTATGTGCAATTTTAGTTTTAGTTATATTTGTTAATATTTAATTATCATAATTTTAAAATATTTTAAATTAAGGCCTTTATTTTAAAATGTTAAAACTGTAGGTCTTAAATAAGAGGGGGTGAATTTTTTTTAAAAGTTTTTCGCAAATATTGAAGGTGGAATGGAAGCCAGTTAAGAATCAAGGAATAAGGAACAAGAAATCAGATTAACAATAAAACAAATTTGATTTAATGTGTTTCCAGAAAATCTACCGGTTGTTTTTATCAGTAGTTTATAAAAACAAAGCAAAACACAAATTTAAAGGAGTTAAGGGATAGAAAGATTACACAGCCAATTTATATTGGTTCACTCTTATCCAGGAGCTACATCTAGTCCCTAGAAAACCTTTGAATATTCCACTAAGCAATCAAACCCTTGATTACAAACCACACACCAAAGAGGTGATCTTGAACCCTTCAAGAACACACACCTTCTTTGGCAAACAATCACACCACAGATCATAACACCCTCTGACTTTGTGCAACACTAATTCTTTACATAAATACAAATCAAAGAGAGAAAAGGAATGATCACACCTTATACAATCACAGATTGAATTGAAAAAAAAAATCCTATTCCACTCTTAGAAAAAAAATCCAAACCCTTAAGTAATCTTGAAAAACCTTGATTTGAAAGAATCTTGTTAATCTCTTAAGTGTATAACAACTAGGAGCGTAAAACATATTATATAGGTTTCATTTAGCTGTTAAAAACATTTAATACAAGAGCCAAATTAGTTTGAAATCAATCAAATCAGTTTGAAATCAATCAAAATAGTTGTAACAAACTTAACAAATTCGAACTATCCAAAACATACCCAGACACCCATCATCAAAGTCTTCAAGCAATCCACATAGAGTTAGAGATATCAAAGTCAATGTTCAACAATCTCCTCCTATTTGATGAAGAAAAATCCCTAGTTTGCTTGTGTTGATCTGTTTGAATTTGAAAGCACTTGCAAAATATAAATTGTGCATGTACCAAAGAGCAATCATACCCAGGTTCCACTAGCAGCAATGAACCAGTTTTCACTGTGTGATTTCCTTAAAGAAAACCATCAAAACCAATGTGAAAGAGGTGCAGAATTAGAGTGTTTGCAAGAGCACTTTAAAGCATATAAATTCAGATTTAAAACCAGATAGAAACAATTATGTATAAGCATACAAATCAGATTAATTCTCCCCCTATTTGTCTTCACAAATAAAGTAGAAGAAAGAATAAAAACATAATTTAAGAAATAGTTTGAGAATCAAGAATACCCAACTTATTTCTTCAGAAGAAAAACCTATTTTTTGGCAAAGGCTTAGTGAAAACATCAGCCAGTTGCTTTTCTATTTCAATGAACTGCAGTTCACAATCTCCATTGCTCACATGATCCCTTATAAAATGATGACGGATCTCAATGTGCTTTGTTATGGAGTTCTGAATCTGATTTTTGGTGAGATTTGTAGCCCTTGTGTTGTCACAAAGCAAATGCACCTTGCTGACTTTCAACCCAAAATATTTTAGCTATTGTTTAATCCAAAGAATTTGTGCACAACAGCTTACAACAACAATGTATTCAGCTTTCGCAGTTGAAAGAGCCACACAAGCTTGCTTCTTGCTATTTAACTTGCACCCTGCAAAATTAGAATTAGAATATCCAACTAAATGTATAGTAGAGTGAGAAGGATACCATAAACCAACAAATGTTGTACCCTTTAGATATTTGAGAATCCTTTTGGCAGCTTTAAAATGAGATTCTTTTGGATTGGACTGAAATCTAGCACAAAGACAAACTGCAAACATGATGTCTGGTATGCTAGCAACGAGATAAAGCAAAGAACTAATCAATCCTCTGAATTTAGTTTGATCTACTGTTGTTCCAGCCAAGTCAGCATCCATATAACAACTTGTGGACATTGGTGTGATTGCCTCTTTGCAGTTTTCCAACTCAAACCTTTTGAGAATCTCATTGCAATACTTCATTTGACTTAGGAAGATGCCATCTTTAGATTGTTTGATCTACAGTCCAAGAAAGAAGGAAATCTCTCCCATAATATACATTTCAAACCCCCCTGCATAGCTGCCACAAATTCTTCACAAAGACAAACATTAGTAGAGCCAAATATGATATCATCAACATAAATTTGAACCAAAATGATAGCAAATTTGGACTCTTTAATGAAAAGAGTCTTATCAATTTTCCCTCTCTCATAGCCTTGAGACAAAAGGAAATTATTATGCCTCTCATACCACTGCCTTGGGGCTTGTTTCAGCGCATACAAGACCTTTTTCAACTTTTATACATGCTTGGCATGTTAATGATCTTCAAAATCGGGTGGTTGTGAAACATAGACTTCTTCGTTGATAAAATCATTAAGGAATGCACTTTTCACATCCATCTGGAATAGTTTGAAGCCGCTCATGCATGCAAAAGCAAGAAGTAATCTCACAACTTCCAATCTAGCTACTGGTGCAAAGGTTTCATCATAGTCTATGGCTTCCTCTTGATTGTATCCTTTAGCAATTAGCCTTCCTTGTAATCACCCCTGATTCATCCAGCTTGTTTTTGAACACCCACTTGGTTCCAATGATGTTCATCTTATCTATTTTAGGAACCAGGGATCACACATCATTTCTTGTGAATCGATTCAACTCTTCATGCATGGCAACAACCCAATTTTCATCTTTGAGAGCTTCACCAATTGACTTAGGCTCAGTTTCAGAGACAAAAGCCATGTGCCTGCATACATTTGAGACAGTTCTACGAGTAGAGACTCCTTTCTGAATCTGCCCAATGATGTTGTCCACAGAATGATCCCTAGGAATACTCCATTCTTTAGGTAACTCATTCTGCTGCAGAATTTCAACCGGTTGTTTTGCATAATCAATCAGTTGTTTTTCTGGGCAGGTTTCCAGTTTCTTAAGAATGATGTTTTGCTCATCTTCCTCTACATGATTCCTTAGAGATTCTTGTTTTGCATGGTTAGTCTCATCAAATACAACATGAATAGACTCTTCTACAATCATGAGCCTTTTATTATACACCCTATAAGCATGGCTAGATGAAGAATAACTAAGAAAAATACCAACATAAGTGTGGTTGAATTGTGATTCCTTGCTAGGACTTCCGTCGACGGCTATTGAGCATGTGTTGGAGAGCAGTGTGTCTACGGTGGAAGAGAGAAGTCAGGAGAATCGTTAGAGATATTGGAAAATGGGGTTGAAGGTTATTTCAGACATCAAGTCATTTTATGGAAATTTTAAAAGTGATGGTATTTTATGGAGGTTTTGAAACTCATGATATTTTACCGATGTTTTGAAACCCATGGTATTTTACGGAGGTTCTTAAACCCATGATATTTAACAGGAGTTCTAAAAGACTTTTTCTAAGGCTTAAAAAAACTCGGGGAGCACGTTCCCCAAGGATGGTTTAGCAGGGGAAACTGCAACCCTGAGTAAATGACTTAATAGAGATTTGAACCTTGAATAATGTAAAATTAAGTCTCCTTTAAAACCATTTTTTCTTGTAGTAATAGTTGTTGAAGAACTTACTATGATAAGAATATCATCAACATATATTATAACAAATAAAAATGTATTGTTATGATTACTAATGAATAAGGATGTATCATTTTTAGTCGATCTAAAACCAAAAGAAGTGAGAGTGGTACTTAGCTTATGAAACCATGACCTAGGTGTTTGCTTCAAACCATAAAGAGACTTGTTTAGTTTAAAAAATGTCTTCGTGTTACCATTCTCAAAACCCGGTGGTTAAATCATATAAACAAATTTCTCTAGGTCTCTATATAAGAATGCATTATTTATATCACTTTGATGAACAATCCAATTGTATTATAAATGTACAGGGACAAGTTTAATAACTGGACTGAAGGTTTCAAAATAATCAAAACCTGGTTGTTGATGAAATCCTTTGGCTACTAGATGAGATTTGTTCCTTTGGAAAGAACCATGTGCATTATATTTGATTTTGAAAACTCATTTGCAACCAATGGGATGATCTAAATGTGAGAGTAGTGAAAATCCATGTTTGATTAGCTTCTAAAGCATCATATTCCTCTTCATAATAGAGAACAATAAAGGATTGTTCAAAACATCTTTGGTGGACTTGGTAAATATGAAACAGTATTAGCAATACAACTACACAGTTTGGAAATTCCCGCTTTAGCTCTTATTATCATACATTGAGTATTTTGAAAATTCCCATAACATAATAGATGGTTATTATACGTAACTAAATCAATTCTAAACTTTTAAAATATTTGTCATTACAAAAAGAAATTTTTTAAGACTGAGATGTTTAAATATAATTTGAGACATTATATTATCGGTCTCATTAATTGTAATTATTTAAGGATAAAAAAAACGTAGGTGGGATTAACACGATTGCCAAATTCCAACTTAATAACATTTTCCTAATTTAAACTATTATCGAAATTTCACAAATTAAATATTAAAATATGAATTTATTCCTTTTTTCTTTCTTCATAGATTTCCAAACAATTGAAGAATAGTTAATATCTTTTCTTGCACTTTGATTTCTTCTTTTATCTTGTTTTTCCTTCTTTTAGTTATAATTTTTTTGTCACTTATGTTTAATATGCTTTCAAATATTTACACAAATAGTAAACACACCATTTTTTTAATATATTTTTTTGTATATAAATTAAAAGTACCCAAAATAATGTAAAAGTTGAATAACTAAAAGAATAAAAATAAAATATGAGATAAAAAGTACATGGTTTAATATTTTATACACTCCCACAGATATTAGTTGGTTTGGTATTTAGTTGACACAAATAAATAATGTTTCATGGTTCGAATTTTAGAAACATCACTAGTTATTTATTACTTCAAACCATAAATAATATCTATCAATATCATGTCAACGTGTATTTATTAATTAAGTGTAACTATGATTTGGATTATGGTGATATCATTAACAATTACTTCTAACTATATGATTAAAAAAATTATTCAATCTTTTACTAATTTATTAATTATTAATTTTATACGCCGACAATATGTGTTATACAAACTCAGTTGTCAATTATTTTAATTAAATTAAGAATATTATTTTCTTCAAAAAAAAAATCCCAATGTAAACATTATTCCATGGATCCACCACCAAGATTTTCATTTTTTTCTTTTTTAATTAAAAAATAAATAAAAAGGACAAAAGGAGAGAACCCTACAAAATCCTCTCACTAATGCCAAAAACAAACATCCTTCTCCATCCGCTGACTTCTTCAACTGCATTCCAATCTGATGCCTCGCGGACCACACCCCACCGTAACACCCACCCAATCACGTTCCTCCCTTCTGCTTCCTCCAAACCACACATGTCCACGTGTCGTGATATTATTGAAAGAAGCTGTGGTCCCCGCAGCAGGGGATACGCTGACACTGGCTATAAAAATAGGCCCCACATGTTGACCACTCTCCACGTGACTTTGACCCTCTGTATCGATCCGTTCGAAGCGCTTTTCGTTTCGCTTCGCTTCATTTTGGATCAATTCATTTGCGTTTGGTTTTCATTTCAGTTTTCATTTTCGTTTTCGCATGCGTTTCTCTCTCTCTCTCTCTCTCTCTCTCTCTCTCTCTCTCTCTCACACTCTCTCTCTGTGAAAACTAAACCCTAAGATTAGAAGAAGACGCTAGAACGATGCTTGGTGAATAGATCGTGATCTGGTGCGGGCGCGATCAGAGAAGGAACGGTGCGTTCTCATTGCAATGGCGAAGCATTTGTTTGGGAATTGATTGGGGGAATCGCTATTATGTCTGAATTGGTGGCGCGTACGGGGCGGCATCAGCAGCGCTACGAGAACGGTTATCGTCTTGTTGCTGGGTAAAACGACGTCGTTCCATGTTTTTCCCCTTTCTTGTTTCGTTTCTTTGAAAAAGTTGTGGATGAAAAAAAAATGTCGTTTTCGAACGGTCGCGTAATTTTATTTTTTTTGGTTTGATTTAGTTGAGAAATTGCGATAGTGACTGGTTGATCGTGATGCTCTGATGTTAATTTCTTTTTCGTTAACACTGTTTCGTTTATATTTAATTTTTGCTTTGGATAGATTTTTATAATTATTTCTCTTTATTGATGTTGATGTTGATGTTGATGTTCGTGCATGTGGTTATTGCGACAATTTTTTGGGAATACGAGGTTTTGTTTTTATACGTTTATAACATTGTATGATGAGTTGATCTTGATCGAAGAACTTCAATTACGATCGTGGTTTTGTGAAGTTTTTCATATTGCAGGAAATTGCACACTGTGGCCACAATTGCTTTCATAAACCTTTTGACGGTTTTTAAAACCTTTGTTTTTTTTTTATTGATCATTCATGTGAGATAGAATAGAAAAAAAGAGTACGTTTTATTAGAAAAATAAATAATGTATTGTAACAACGGTGTTTTCTGTAGTAGTGTTAAGCTAATGGATTTTGGAAGATCTTTTAATAGATTGAGACATGGGTCTTTTTATTCCGTTTTGGTCTGGATTAGCGTGTTTTTGTAGCAAAATACATTGATTTTGAAGGGATTGATTATGAAGCACGTGGATTTAAGGAGAGAAGTCCAGTTTTCTAATAGAGGAAGTTTTGCAACCGGGGATGCTAAACTAATTTAGAAATGAACAAGTTTTATTTTGGTGCTTTGACTTCATGTGCTTGTCGTAGTACGCCAAAATTGTTAGGTACTACTTGTAGCTTGACTTTTGAGATACTTTTCCACTTTTCTTTTGATACAATCATACTTTGGTCTTTATTGGTTGTATTTTGTGCATATAATAATTCAGCTTATGCATTTTTGGCGATTGCTTGGAAAGATAAGTTGAGTATAGGGATAATGATATATCATGAACCTCATGCTTACTGAACTTTTAACATTAGCGATGCATGGAGTCCTTGAAGTTTGATAGGATGTAATAACATTAACTTTTTGTTAAGATTAAATGTTTATATTTTCCTTAGCATCTTTTTTTTTTTTTTTAATTTCGGCCGTGCCATAAAATAATTATTTTTTGTTTAATTGTAACTTTTAATCTTGTCTCTTTCACAAGAATCTTCGCTGTTTTGAGATTCCTACTTGTTTGGAATCATGCGCTATCAGCTTGATTAATCCAAATAACTCATTTAAAATAATTTAATATTTTTTTATGCAATTTGATAATGTAGTAGTAACAATATGAATTTGGTCTTCGCAATCGCAAGTTTAATGTGGAAAAAAGGTTGAAGATATCTGCTGACTAATAATTAGCCTTTTAATTGAGCAGCTTTGATTGCAGCAACTAATGAAATTTGGCTAGGAATTGCTTTTGTTTTTATTTAATGTACTCGTGTTTTATATATGTATATATATAAATATAAATATATTTGTATGTATCACTCAAAGATTTGATTTGGAGATGCTAATTGGGTTGCAGGTGTGTTCCATTTAGATATAAAAGTTCTGATGGTGATTCAAGTTCCGAAAAGATTGTTGAAGTGCTTTTGATTAATTCACCAAGTGGACCTGGTCTACTGTTTCCAAAGGTATGTTATTCTGATCAAGTCAATTAGGCAGTGTCTGCTACTAATCTCCTTTCTGGAATTGACTGATTGTAGGAGATTAAGGATTTTGGGACTCCAGATTCTTTAAGTTAAAGTTACAAATTATTGACAAAATGCATTATCTTTTGGCCAACATATTACTCTAGGAGCTTTGCTCTGAAAGGATTTGTTTATAAAAAATATATTTTTAACATATGTATTAAAAAGCCATAATTTGAATTGAATTTAATGTTATTGTGCATGATTGTTATGCAGATTATATAACGGGGACTTTTTCTTTTTTATCTCAGTGGGTCAGGTTCTGTTCCAATTTTTATGCACATTGTTCATTGTTGAATAAAATAATTTAAATAAAGTTTTATCTGTTTGGACGAGATGGTAAAATCACTAAGATTCCGTTCTCAATGCCATTTCTTAGTGTATGACATTGTTTCGCTATTTTTCTCTGGATTTAAGTAATACAAAAGGGTTAGGTACCATTTATTGCAGATAAGGCGGCTATTTTTTAGTCCCCTCTGTAAATTAGACCTCATTGTAAAATTGTGTTATAAATTCTGAACATGTTGATGGGACAACTTGTATTAAATTGCATTTGCATTATATGATAAATATGTATGTTTGCTTCCTCACAATAAATTGACTGCAACTGAGCCGTTTGTTTAAAATGATTGAATTGTTGTGCAACTTAATCTGGTTGAGATCATTAGTGCATTGTTTTCTTAAAGGATTCTTCATGGAAATGTAGTTTCTGATTACTGTGATATCCTTTTTCCATTAAAGGGAGGTTGGGAGAACGACGAAACTGTTGAGGAGGCAGCTGCGAGGGAAGCTGTAGAAGAAGCAGGAGTTCGAGGAGACCTGATGGTGAAAATATTCTCTACTGTTGAATTTATATTTTTGAGTTTCTGTACAGTTACTGGGCTTATACAATATCTTAAAAAGATTGTTTTGTCTGAATGCTTTAATGGTTTCTAGGTTCACATAGTAGGAATATAGGTTCACATAGTTGGATGAGGACTTCTTTGTTGTTTATGATGGGGGAATCTAGGAAGCTTGTGTGTAAAACATGTCATTTTTTGACGATTATGTTGCTATGAGTTAGAGTCTTGGTCACTGGTGGTTTGCAATGAAGGTTTTTCTCTACGTATGTATTGCGACTTTGCATCTGAGGGAGAATATGTGAGGCCCAATTAACATTTAAATTTGGACGAATGATTCTAAAATATGTTTGGATCAATTGTCATGCATGTACTTTAGTCCACATTGGAAGTATGGGATTGATGTGAGGTTTATAAGGCCTTCGGCTCTCCAATTACGATAGCTAAATTTTGTGGTGTGTTTCTCCCAAGGTTCTTATCAATTGCTTTCAGAGTTGTCCACCGCGTATCAAAGTGGTGTGGGTAGTGATATTGGCGTTGTTGTTGTGTTCACCCAGAACTAGTCAAAGAGACAATGTGGTGGATGTTAGGATCTATTTGCAAGGTTGGAGACATGATGAGTCCCTCACTGGAGTTAGCTTTTTGTGGTGTTACTCCCAGGGTTCTTATCAAATTAGCATTTAATTTTTTCTATGGTTGCATTTTTTAGAATTTTGCAGAAGTATTACATGGTTTTGGTTTCATATATTTCGTTTTGGTGTGCTGCATCCCATAATTTTCTATTGCTGTCCCCTGATATTCGTACTTGGTTTGTAATATTTTAACGAAAACAATGCTGTGATCTTGTGATTTGGATGTATGTTGCAAACCGATTGTTGATGC